>NW_022436946.1:52038600-52657939 GCF_009761245.1 Sapajus apella
TGTGTGTGTGTGTGTGTGTGTGTGTGTGTGTGTGTGTGTGTGTGTGATTGATATATATATATATATATTTTTTTTTTTTCTTCTGTTACTATATATGACAAACTTCTCTGCTGTAAAAGATAAAAGAACTTGTTTCCTTGGAAGCCAAGAACAAAAATTTGCTCCTCAGGTGACAAGCTATTTTTTTTTAAAGAAACTGATCATGAAAAAAGTAGAACTCTGAAGTAAATAACCAGATATCACACTGTGAACACCCTAAAAAGAAAAAGACCCAATTATGAATAATTCTCTCCCATTTTATATTAGAGATTTTACCTTTCTTCTGCTTTATGACTAGGCATTGAGTGATATTTGTACTTTAAAAAAAATGCTCATGCAGTTCTGTTGTCTGTAGGACATGCCTTTTCCCAAAGCTATTGTTTATAACCACTTGTTAATTTCATGAATGTTGGCCTGAAAAAATCCTCCAAATTTACTTGATATTTTATTATATCAGTTGGTGTTACATGAATAACTATTGGGGGAAGCATGTTCATAGTGAGAAAAATTTAACTTGAAGCCCTTAATTGTGTGGCAGTTTGAATTTTAAAAGAAAGCATGTCATAAATGAAGACTGCTACATTACTTCACATATATACATTATAGGTATATTGTGTGTGTGTGTATATGTATATAGCATGTTATATAAATTTATATAACAAATACTATTTTATTTTAACAGAAAAAGAGTACATGGAACAGTTGATCGAACTGACAAGGTTACTATTTAAACTCTCAGAAGTAAAGAGTATTTTCTCAAAGGCCCAAGTTGAATATTTATCCATCTCAGAAGACCCTAAAAAAGCACTCATTCGATTCTTTGAGGTATTTTTCATTTATTAGTATAGTTGTCCAGATTAATTACAGTTAATTTTCAGAAAATCTGAAGTATTCTTAAAACTTTTCTATAAAATGAATTCTTTTTTTTTTTTTTTTAATTGAATTTGGGCTCTGGGAATTGAATCGTATTATTGATTGCCTGCAATTATAAAATTGTGGAGGAAAAAGAATGTGAATCTAAGGTATTGTACAATTCACATTTAAGGACAGCAGAAAAATTATGTTAATGAAGAATAATAAAACTAAAGAATACTACATAAAAACTACTCTAAGGCTAATCTAAATTGTAGGAATATTGACACAGTTGCTGGACAACTGCGTCCTTCAGCTGCTTGAGAACTGAATATCCTTGTAAACAGTCCATAATACTCTTGCCTTAATGTTTATCACCCTGCAGTGACAGTAGGCATAAGTACCATCTACTTCATATCATAGTATAGTTGGAGCATTAAAATCCAATCCATTTGTTTTTTGTCTCCATAAGTAGTACCATTCAAAATTTTATTTTTAATTATTAATTTTACAGAAATTTGTCTATGTGAGAGTTTGTTTGTTTTACAAATCTAGTTGAAGTTGTTAATGTGTTCGGATTAGTGACTTTTGTAAGCTGTTCATTGTAGAAGTTGGTTTATTTTCCCACAGAGTGGTTGGTTGCCATGAAAATAATTAAAACCAATAAGCTCTTTCCATAAATGTTAATTCTTCCACAGGTTTCTCTTAAAGTACAATTGTACAATAATTCGAGATGTCATAAATCTCTAAAAATATTTGATAATAGTAAATGCAGATGTAAAATATACATTTCTTTTGAGACCCTTGTTTAGCTGTTGATTGGATCTGAACCTACAATTAAACGCCTGTGGTGTGCTAGGAGCCATAATGGATCAGAAATGGAGCTGGAAATCAAGTTCTTTATTGATAGTTTTCATCTAGCTCAAATTAATTGTCCTTTCACTACTAAGAAAATGAGTTTTTTACTGAATGCTAGATAACATTATTCTAGAACTTCATAGGGATTTGAAAAACCTAGAGATGTTGTTCATTATGTCAGGAAGCCTTTACGTCTCTGTGTATACAAGGCATACACAAAGACTAAAATAATAACACAAGTCATTGTATGCTAGTTATAAGTGCCGGTTGATTGACAGATCAATCAGTAGGTAAAGAATTTAAAGTATTTTGGTATAAGAAGTTTGGATTTTATCCTATAAAGAATGTGAAAGCCGTATACGTTTTTAGTAGATGTGATTTGGTTAAATTTTTTTTTAATGAAAATTAGTAATAGTAGTATAGATTAAAGGTGCAGAGAACTTTTGACCAAAAATCAGGGAGGTTTAGAAGGAATCAAAGACTGAATGGTGATGTGATTTCTAAATGGATATGAAATAAATTCTGTGTTTGACTAAAAGAGTGGTGATACCTTAAGGAGAAATAGGAACATCGTGATTTAGGGTGAGGGAGAAGTAGGTGAGGAATTCAGTTTTAAATTTACTCAGTTGGAAGTTGTGTCTGGGCTCCCCAAGATTATCCCTAGGTTCTGTGATTCACAGGACTTAGCATATAGTTGTATTCACAGCTATGACTTGCTAACAGAGGGATGCAAAGCATAATCAGCAAAAGGAAAAGATGTATGAGGAATAGTCTGAAGAAACTAGGCATAGCTTCCAAAAGAAATTACATAGGATATGCTTCATTTTTCCAGCAAGGAATTATAACAAGATGTGAAATATTATCTGCTGGGGAAGCTCCTTAGCGACTCTGTCTGTGGTTATTATTGGGGACTAGTCACATATGCCCTCTTTGCCTCACACTTAGAAAATTCCAGTTCCAGAAGGAAAGCAGGTATTCGGCAAAAACCGTACTGTTTGCATAGACAGTTTAGGATCAAGGAATTGTAGGAAGCTTTTCAAAATCTAAGGCCCCAAATACCAGCCAAGGGCCAGGCTTGCAAACAGGACATTTTAAGAGTAGCAGTCTTGGGTATGTTATATTAACTCTTTTCTGCACAGAAATGATAGTATGACATATAAGTCGTTATAATCAAGATACTGAGAAATGCATGTCTTTTAGTCTAGGAAAGTTAAGCCTAAGCATAGAAAAATATTGAGAAGTCTAAGGCGCTTGTATTCAGAAGTGTAGTCTACCCTGGGAGTTACTGATACCACCTGCTCAAAACCGTATTGACATTTTCACAAATAGTGTAAAATCTCTTGCATGAATCAACACTGTGGCCCAAGATTATACTGGTAGTCATTATAATTTATACTGCCATGCAGTTGCAGAAGAAAAAGCCAGTTTCACTTAAGAATATCTTTAATGAAGCAGTAAAATTATTTATTTTTATTACATTTTGACTCCAGTACATGTACTTTTAGTATTCTGTGAGTGACAGTGCAAAGTGCACTTAAAGCACTTTTGCTGCATACCAAAGCAATGTGGTTGTCTAAATGAAAAACACTTGTGTGATTATTTGAGTTGCAAGCTGAATGGACTGCTTTTATCTTAAAAGAACAACTGACACAGTATGGTTATTCAGATTTGGCTATTTGGCAGACATTTTCTCAAAAAATGAATGAAGTGAGCCTATTACTTCAAAGCAAACAACTGACAGTATTTGTTACTAATAATATAATTCAAGCTTTCAAGAAAATTAAAATTTTCAGAAACTTGTATTTGCCATCATGATCTTGAGAGCTTTCCAATACTTATTTTCTGATAAGAATGGTGGTGGTACTAACAGGTGTGATTTTTTTTTTCCTGACATAAATAATGAAGTGTGTCAACATTGGGAAGTTGTATAGCTCAGTGAACCACAATTTTCCAAATGATGAATACAGGCTTTTTAAAAAGCATTCATGAGTGTAAAAGATTCACTCACTCCAAATACAAGATAGACCCATGGTTTTTTTTAATGTAACAGAGTATGAAATGTTCATTGACATCATTTCAGACTCCATGATTTAGTTACAACTAATCTGTAAGAAATACCACTTTTTAAGTTTTGGTATAATAGCAAAGAGGAATTCACACAGTTATGTGAAAAATCTTTCAAAATATTTCTTCCTCTTCTAACCACATATATTTTTGAGACTGTATTGTCTTCGTCTGCAACATACCACAATAAATCATATCCAGAAGCAGCTAGGAGAAGTGAGCTGTCTTTTATTTAAGTCAGACATAAAAGAGATTTGTAAAAATGTTTAAAAATACTACTTTTCTCACTAATAATGTTTTTTGTTTGGAAAATAATCTTTCACTAAAATATGTTACTTATATTTTAAAATATGTTACTTATATAACTAAAATATGTTACTTATATGTAATGTTCATTATGATTTTTCAATGAATTAGTGAATAAAATTTTCTAATATCATAAATATTGTTAGATATAATCCAAACAAGGAAAAGCTCTTCAAGGTCCTCAGTTTTTAAGTGTGCAAAAGGGAACTGAGACCAAAGAGTTTGAGAACATCAAATCAGGAGAAAGAAGTATAGAAAACAAAGGGCAGAGAGCTAAATAGAGAGGAAGAGAATTAGTCAAGTTTATCTCTTGTTCTCATTTGCTGATCTCATAGTCACTCATTTAGGTTCACTGAGTTCCTTATCTTTTTTCCATTTTCCATTTTATTGTCAACATGTCCAACTTTAATGTCACCATGGATAACTTATATTAAGCTTTCATTTCAAAGCTTCTCTAGTACTCTTTCAGTATTTCAGTGAAACAAGTAGTCTTTCACTTCTGCCCTACTTCATCCATCCACTTCCATGACTAGACCCTGAGCAGTGTAATCTCTTGAAGTATCTGAAAGCTCTTTGACCATCACCTGTCCCTCCAGCTCATGAGTGACCACATTGTGACCTTCCCCTCCTTTTTATCCCAGTACAACATTCTCCCAAGACCTCACTTCCTTCCCTATTCACCATAATTAGACTCCTTGGGGCCTTACTTCAACTACTGTTACCAACATTCTTAAAATCTTGGATCTTTTTTCTTTTGGTCACACCTACAAACCCTCAACCCTGGCTCATTGCAACCGCCTACTCTCTATCCTTTGTCTTACACGCTGAGTACTGGAGAAGAAAACCCACAGAACTATGTGTATTGGTGCCATTCATGGTCCAATTTGCATCACTGCAATTCATGATAAGTTGTCAAAAATTGTTTGAAAATTTTACTGCTTTCCTTAAACTTTCTTTGTTCTTGAGACGGAGTCTTGCTCTGTTGCCAGGCTGGAAGTGCAGTGGGGTGATCTTGGCTCACTGCAACCTCTGCCTGCCTGGTTCAAGCGATTTTCCTGCTTCAGCCTCCCAAGTAGCTGGGACTACAGGCGCATGATACCACACTTAGCTAATTTTTGTATTTTTAGTAAAGAAGGGGTTTCACCATGTTGGCCAGATGGTCTTGACCTCGTGATCCGCCCACCTCGGCCTCCCAAAGTGCTGGGATTACAGGTGTGAGCCACCATGCCCAGCCACTTTCCTTAAACTTTCTAACCCATCTCTAGCCAGTCTTCTTGATTCTTTTGTGACCTTTCACCACTTGCGTATTCTCACCTTTCCTCAATTCTCTTATTTCCTTTCCTCTTTTTCTCACATCTCTATTCTTCTCTTACTGACTCTCCTCACATTTCTCTCTACTGCCTCTCCATTTTGCTATCTCTACCTTCTCTGCCCCATCCTTTTTTTTTTTTTTTCTTTTTTTTTTTTTTCTGAGATGTTAGGTTGACATCAGATGGCTTATAAAATTCTAGGAAGAAAAGTTAATTCATATCATAAAGCTGAACTTTTTAGAGGTTTTACTTGTAAAAATTTGGCATTACTTATAGGCCTTCCTTATAGGGGATTTTGAGGATTTTGAATTCCTAGTCATATACAGGGAAATATGTTGAGCCAACCTATTTGGAAGTCATGATGTGATTTAGTTACAAGGTACGTGTATATCAGTTTCATGTTTTTTGTTATTTTTTTTTAACTGATGTTTTACTAAGTTGTCCCTTCTATAAGTTGTTATTGGTGTTTTAAAAAATTCTTCCTTTAACCTTTATTTTAATAATAAAAGACAAGACTTAATTATTTTTACTTGTATTTTAATTGCTATGAATCTTTATTGGAAGTTTACAAATGTAGGCTTAAATGTAAAGGGCTATGGTTGTGGGTGTAGAAAAAGAATTATCTTTATGTTCTAAATCTTTATGGTATAAAACTTGTAAAGTTACTTAATGTTTTTCTTTATTAATAGGCTGTTGGCATAACTTACGGGACTCTTCAGACACTTTCTGATAAATCTGCCATGGTCACAAAGTCCTTGGAATACCTTGGTGACATATTAAAATATATTAAGCCTTATTTGGGAAAAAAAGTTTTCAGTGCAGGGCTACAGCTCACTTACAGAATGATGGGTATGTATTCCTGACATTATTTTGCTAATAACATTTCCTTAGGTTGAGCCTATACTATCATGATGGATAGGAATATTGACTAAATCACTACTGTCCATACAATCCATAAGAGTTATCTGAAATGCAGTGATTTAGCTTAAAATAATTCATATTGACCTTCTTGCTCTATGTCTTTTCAATACTTTTGATTGTGTTAATATTAAAATTATGATCAATACAGAAAATATGCTAGCACCAGTTGCGTCTACTAGTCCATCATGAGTCACATTTCAATACCTGAATAACCAGAATGGACCTTTTTTTTTTAAAAAAAAAAAAAAAAAAAAAAAAGAAAGCTGATCTGTTAGAATTTGAAACATCACAAAACTGTTGCTTACAACTACTTCTATGGTCTCCTCTGTATGAAGGAGATAGGATTTAATAAAGCACTAAAAATATTTATGCCTCAAACCTTGTTTCTCACAATACTCTTCTCTTTTCAAAAAGTGATCATCTTCTGTGCCTGTTCTATAACAATGGAGTTTATCTTTCTTTATGAAGTCAGTAATTAATATATCTTTATTTATTAAAACCATGGTGCCAACTAACCAAAACTAGGAATTGGATAAAGGTAAATGAGAAAGATTTTTTTTTAGAAGTTTTTATATAGAATTAAAGTTTGGGGGGGGGGTTAAATTTCTCTGTGGTCAAAACATTATATCTGTTCCCTTTAATCTTATGAATGTATGAATAAGCCTGATTCTGGCTGTCTGAAACGTTTTATCTTTGTTGTGAAAGATAAAGGAGAATGTGAAAATGTATAAATGTGGAGGATGTAAATTATGGTAAAAGCTATAGCAATTCAGGCATCTTAATTTTAGAGAAAAATAGGAGTGAGAGTTTATTGTAAGTTTAACAGTAAAATGCAGATTAATAAGTATATTGGCATTCATGCTTATAATTTATTAGTGTCTAAAAAAGTTTTCTGTTTCCAGATTTAGATTTTTGCCAAGCTAAATATCTGTTATAGATGTGGGGCAAAAGTCTACTTAGGAAAAAGCGAGGACTTTGTTTTGCTGCCTTGCTGATTTTTGATTCAATGGCAGAGCTGTATTCTTTCCCATTTTCTAGGTCTCAAAGACTGGGAAGAGTATATTGCTACAGTGTTGCCCATTTATTTGTTAGAAATTAGGACAGATAACTTAATGATTTCTTTATGTTAAAGATTTAGAATAAAACAAGGAAAGAGCAAAGTATAAACTTTGGAGAGTTCCAAGGCGTTTTATAGTGTGTTATGGGTTGGGATAGCATAACCATTTGAGGGAAGGAGTTAACCACTGGAATATTGTACTTTATGTACCTTGACAGTTGCTAACTGGGGACACCTTAGCTGTTCACTTACAAAGTTGCAAGACTGCTAGTGAAAGGCACAGAACTGTTGATGAAATCACTCTTCATATTAAGGAGAAGGCACCTGGGATTTTAATTGTAGCTCAGTAATTTCTGAAAAGGCAGGATGAATTCATCAGCAATATCAAATTCTCTATAGATTTTGTTTTGTTTTTCTCATTCTTCATATCTCATAATTTTCTGTTTCTATGTGTAAAACTTTCAATCATCTCTATCTCTTTGGTCATTCCTCCCCATTTTGCTTTGTAATTGAAATTCAAGTCATGACCCTTCAGTGGCAAGCACAAATTTCCCCACCTTTCCCACATTCCCAAGTAGACTTGATTATCTCTCTGATTGCACTTCATCTGTCCTTTTCTTGTGATATTATTTATAGTTTGCCATTTGATACAATAATTGTGTTCTTGACATGCCCCTACCATATTTCAAACTTGTAGTGGCCATATCTTTTGAATTTTTAATTCTCATTTTCATGTATTTTGAACACTTACTATGTATCAGGCACTGGATTGGGAGTTAGGGTTACATTAAAAACACTTATGTATCAGGCACTGGATGGGGAGTTAGGGATACATTAGTTAAAGTGCTTCAAAGTAGGAGATAGTGTAAACTATATAAATATTTGTGGAATGTAGTAACTTTCTTAACCTAGCAATAGTACATAATACATTTTTTAAAGGGGGTGTGTGTGTGTGTGTGTGTGTGCATACTTTTCTTTGTTGTTGTTGTTTTTGAGACAGAGTCTCACTCCGTTGCCCAGGCTGGCGTGCAGTAGTGTGATCTCAGCTCACTGCAACCTTTGCCTCTTGGTTCAAGCAATTCTCGTGCCTCAGTCTCCTGAGTAGCTGAGACTGGGACTGTAGATGTGCAACAGCATGCCTGGTTAATTTTTGTGTTTTTTGTACAGAAAGGGTCTCACTATGTTGTCCAGGCTGATCTTGAACTTCTGAGCTCAAACAACCTGTCTGCCTCAGCCTCCCAAAGTGCTAGGATTACAGGTGTGAGACACTGTATGCAGCCTTTAATGTTCTTAAATGAGCAAAATTACATTCTAATGATAAAGATTTTAAAATGTATATTGTAGTGATCCCAGTTCTTATGTAGGGTAGAAAATAAGTAAAATAAGTAGGGTAGAAAATACAAGAGGATAGAAAATAAGTGAATACTCGAACTTGTATAGTGGTTATCATTGAATGGGAAGATTGTATAAATTTTTAAAATATTTTTGGTTTTATTCATAAATAAAATATAGCCAGGAAAAGAAAAAAAAACTTGAGTTTTTACAAAAGTACTGTATGTAAGCCTTTCCCAGTTATTTACTTTAAAAATCTTTTTATATTTCTATTTTGCATTTTTAATAACACTCACACAAACACATACAAATATTTGTTGCTGAAACCTAAAAAGTAGGCATCTGATAGCAAGCAGTAAAACAAATATCTCTACCTTATATAAACTTATAAAGTCTTCAGCAAAGTGTTTTAACTGTTGCAGAAAATGAAATACAGTAGTTTCCCCTTACTCTTGGGGATATGTTTTAATACCACTAGTGGATGCCTGAAACCACACATAGTACCAATTCTATGTATGCTGTGTTTTTGCCTGTACATACATACTTATGATAAGGTTTAATTCATAAATAAGGCACAATAAAAGTTAAACAATAATAACTAAAATATTATTAATAGAACAATTGTAACAATAGAGTGTAATAAAAGTTATGTGAATGTTTTCTCTCCCCCTGCCTCTCCCTGGCCCCTCAAACTATCTTATTGGTACCCTATACCACAGGTAACTAAACTGTACCATGTGGTGCCCTATGCCATGGGCAACTAAAACTGTCGAAAGTGAAACATAACTGTATGCCACCTGAGAGTACTAGGAATCATTTCATATGCCAGTGGTGATAGCAGTCCCCCTTACGAGTATATTATGTCATTAGAATATAAGTTCTTCTTATATTGCTGTCATACTGAAAATTTTCCGCCAATTGAAGAAATGAGGAGCAAGCCAGCATTATTTAAAATTTTGCTAAGTGAACATTATGTTTATGATTGATTATTGTACTTCCTTTTATAACAGAACAACATTGTTGTTTGTTGTTTTTACAAGTGATCATTAGTTGAGTTTTTTCTGTAACACTAACATACTCTTCCATGAGCATATTTTTGTTTTCCCTCAGAGCTTAAATTTTAAACTTTTTGTTTGATAGAAATGACTTTCTTTTTTGCGTTTCTGCAGTAGATATACCACTGTGCTTTTTGGATAAGTACTTAATCTGTTTTGAATTTATTTTTCAGAAAGTAGACCTCAATACCAATAATATATCCTAATGGGAATTATATATCTGCTCCTAATTACTTTATTAAACAAAAGGCGCTCATTTGTTAAGTTTTATTATCATGAGATGTGGCAATTGATAGACTTCTAGCACCAAGGAAGCCATAATATATTTTAGGTAGCAAAGAAGGCTGTTTCCTTCATTCAGAATTAAAATTCTGTTTCTTTATATTAAATAATTGAAAGGTATAAAAACTGAAGTTAATGAAGGTTAACTGAAATTCATGTAGGTTAATCCTATTTTCCCTATTTTAACAGTTAACTTTAGTTATACTTCTTGTTGCAAACTGGATTGAGGCCACTTATAAAATTATATGTTAGATTAAAATATAAAGAAATAGGGGTACCAAGAAAATAAATGTAAAGTTTTATGATGAGGCCTAGGGAAAATAAGTATACATATAAAACTATAATGTATAATCCTACAGTAGTCTTTAAAAGGTGGATTGTTAATTTGCACCTGGGCATCCTATTAACCCAGAGGGAAAGCAAATAAGGAAATCTGAATAATTTCAATATTCAGCCTATGTAGCCACATAATATATAAATATATTCCACTGTATGTATGAGTGTAAACAGGTTGAATAGCCCTTATCTGAAATTCTTGGGACCAGAAGTATTTTGGAGTTTAGATATTTTTCGATTTTGGAATACTTGCAGTTTGCTTATCCACTTGAGCACTCTGATCCAACAGTGTGAAATTTGTAATGTTCTAATGAGCATTTCTTTTGAGCATCATGTTGGCACTCACAAAATTTTTGGTTGTGGAGCATTTCAGATTTTATATTTTCAGATTAGGGATACTTAACCTGTGTATATATTAAATGCCACTTGCTCAGAAAATGTATGTTTTCCTTGGCCCAGAACTGTAAGAAAAATTTGCCTCTTTAGTGAAATATATAAATTGACATTAAGTATTTTTTACTTCTAATATATGTTTCTTCCTATTCCCTATTTTAATTTAGTCTCATCTGCTTTCAGTACAAATTTTTAAATTAAATGACAAAATGTTCTGGTCAGACGATAACCACGACTACTATTATTTCTCTTCTTTGTTAGGAATTCTTGTGAAATCATGGGCACAAATCTTTGCCACCTCTAAAGCCCAAAAATTACTTTTCCGGATCATAGATTGTTTACTGCTGCCACATACAGTATTACAGCAAGGGAAGGAACTGCCTGCACCTATGTTTTCTGCAATTCAGAAAAGTCTTCCTTTGTATCTCCAGGTATGGTGTGTGCATTTACTTATAAGTTTGAAAAAAATTGAAACTTTGCCTTAAAAATGTAGTTTATACCAAGTGTAGATTTAAAAACCATACATGATAATCTAAAGTGCTTGTGTGGCACATTCGTTGAGCATATTTTAAATTACTTCTATGTTTGGCTTTGGAAACAAAAATGAAAAAGCAGAGGAACTTAAAGTTGAGAGAGGAAGTAGACAAGCACAGACATGGTAGTGTGCTCCGGTTTTTGTTTTGTTTTGTTTTGTTTTTTTCAGACCTCATCTATCAGTCAGACTAGGGGTGAGGAGATATAAGAGAATACACTGTGGAGGACATCAGGTGTAAAAGAGCAAAATGGTAGAAGTTGAAGGGCTTTTGATTTCTGAAGCACCAGCATGTACAAGGGCATGAGCTTTAAGAAAATATGACACACTGAGGAAAAGCAAATGCTTCTGTTGTGGCTGGAGATTCATATGGGAGGAGCCATATAGCGGAGGGCTTTCTATTTTATCCTAAGAAGTTTGGAGTTAATCTTTTACATGGGGACCTGATGTATTTGGAGCAGAAAAGTGGAAGTGACATAATGATATTTACATTTTAGAAAGATGATTCTGGTGACAACATGTAAGATAGTTGGTATGGAGGTTTTGGAAAGTAGTGATGACTAATTGATTGTAATAATCCACATATTGTCAGAAGATTTTGACCTAAGGCAGTGGGAATAAAGCCCATACAGCAGGTTTCAAAACATTTGGGAGCTGTGATTTAAGAGTATTTGCTAAGTTAGTGTTGTGGAGGAACTCAAAGAAATGAAATACTTCCTAGATTCTAGAGTGGCTGCCTGCGTAGATGGTAGTTCTACTTACTAACGGGAAATCCTGGAGTTGCTGGAATGAAGGTAAGGATTGGTTTCTGAGCAGCTTTAGTGTGAGGTAGAGAGTTGGAAATACTGATCTGCCATTCAGGAAAGAATGAGGCTGCAGGTATACTTTGCGTCTTAATTTGAGGTCCAATAAGGGAAGCTGAGGAGGAAGGGGAAAATAGATTTTGATTAGGTAACAATCTCTTTTCAAAGATACATTTCTTAACAGAGTTTTAAGATTTCTGAGAAGTTTTAAGTTGTCCCTCTAATTTCTATTCATAATAGCATTTAATACAAAGTTCAATGTATCATCTAGCAGAAAGATAAAAAGGGAAGACAGCCACAGCACAGCCTGAACTTCCAGTCTCACAGATGGAGAGATGGACAGAGGGGAGTGATGGGCAGCAGGAGAGTCTGGAATGTTTCTTTCATGTGGTCCTCCTTTTCAATTTTTTAAAATAATTATTATACTTTAAGTTCTAGAGCACATGTGCAGATCGTGCAGGATTGTTACATAGTTATACACATGCCATGGTGGTTTGCTGCAGCTATTCCCCCCATCACCTACATTAGGTATTTCTCCTAATGTTATCCTTCTCCAATCTCCCCACCCTCTGCTATCCCTCCCCTGGCCCCCACACCCCCCAACAGACCCCAGTGTGTGATGTTCCCCTCCCTGTGCCTATCTGTTCTCATTGTTCAACACACACTTATGAGTGAGAACATGCGGCGTTTGGTCCTCTTAAACCCAAACAGTTCGTTTAATAAGAATTCTCATAAGCTTTGTAAGTGGTAAATTAAAAAATTTGGTGTATTATCTGTTTGGCAGAACTGGAGCTACGCCTTGAATTTCTTCGTGGTACCTAGCTCTCTTTGGAATTTAAAGAAAATAGTTTCAGAAGGAATGGTACCAGCTCCTCTTTGTATGTCTGGTAGAATTCGGCTGTGAACCCATCTGGACCTGGGCATTTTTTGGGTGGTAGGGTCTTAATTGCTGCCTCAACTTTGGACCTTGTTATGGGTCTGTTCAGGGTTTCGGCTTCTTCCTGGTTTAGACTTGGGAGGAGGCAAGTGTCCAGGAATTTATCCATTTCTTCCAGGTTTACTAGTGCATGTGCATAGAGTTGTTTGTAATAATCTCTGATGATGGTTTGAATTTCTGTGGAATCTATGGTGATATCCCCTTTATCATTTTTTATTGCATCAATTTGGTTATTCTCTCTTTTCTTTTTTATTAATCTGGCTAGTGGTCTGTCCATTTTGTTGATCTTTTCAAAAAACCAGCTCCTGGATTTATTGATTTTTTGAAGGGTTTTTTGTGTCTCTATCTCCTTCAGTTCTGCTCTGATCTTAGCTATTTCTTTTCTTCTGCTAGGTTTTGAGTTTTTTTGATCTTGCTCCCCTAGCTCTTTCAATTTTGATGATAGGGTGTCAATTTTAGATCTCTCCTTGCTTCTCATGTGGGTACTTACTGCTATATATTTTCCTCTAGAGACTGCTTTATTCATTTATTACTTCATCTTCTTCTAATTTAATGTAGAAACAGAGTTGGTGGTGGCAGGTGGGTTGTGGGGGTTCATTGTTTGATTTTTCCATTGTTTATTTGGTACAGCTTTAACAGTTTTACATATTTGGTGTATGCTATTTTTCATTACAAATAAACTTTCAGAATTTCTTATTGCGTAAATACCCATTTACAACTAAAGTGGAGACTTCAAACATTTTAAATTATTTCTCTGGGAAAACATATTGTGAATCACCAAGTACCAAATTAAGAGTTAACTTTTAGAATATAATATATTGCTGTGTTGGTGATTATCTGTATTTAGTAGCACTTAATATTTAGTAGTACTAGCAGAAAACAGTCTTTCCTCTCAGGGTATTGGTTTAATTGTTTAAGTATTAAATACTGTAATATATATGAAAGTATTTTGTTAACTGCTATACAAATGGAAGAGATTAAACAGACATGCAACAAGATGTCAAGAATTCTGTGTGACTTTATTAAACTCTTTACTTCTTTAAATCTTAGTTATCCTGACTGTATAATGGAGATAAAATAGTACTAACTCAATGGTTTTTTTTGAGAAATTTAAATGAAATCATGAATATAAAGCACACAGCACAGTGCCTGATATAGGAAAACTAAGTAAATTGTTATTCTAAGTCTTAATTTCCATATTCTTCACGCTTGCTATCACTTAAAAAAATTATAACATTTTTAGCGTGAAAGACTTTTAGCAAAAATTGTATTATAGTCTTAGACAAAATAACCAGTACATAGAAAAAAAATGACCTGAAGATGTTTTATAACTTTGTAACTACATGTAAATGTAGTTGATAAACAAGATGTTCAAGTTTTCTAACTATTAGAGGACAAAGAATCTGCTTTTGTCTTCCTACACTTCTCCCCTGCTTCCTTTGTTCATGCCTCAAAGGTATGCATGCTTAGTTAGATACCATATCACACGTATTACCCAGGCTTAACTCCTTGCAGTTCCTGTGTACATTATCTATTGATTGTGTGAGGTATCCTTTTTGATTGTTATGTTCTCACCTGAATATTAATGCTGGGACTGCATAAGTATCTAAATATTGTTTGTTTTTTGAAACTTTACCTCTTAATATTTCTTACTTTTTTTCCTCATAGGGCATGGTGTGTTGTCAATCTCAAAATCCAAATGCCTATTTGAATCAATTGCTAGGGAATGTTATTGAGCAGTATATTGGGCGATTTCTTCCAGCTTCACCATACGTTTCAGATCTTGGACAACATCCTGTTTTGCTGGCTTTGAGAAACACAGCCATTGTTCCACCAATATCATCTCTAAAGAAATGCATTGTACAAGTCATAAGGTACATCTGAATATTAAATATAGGTGGTATGTACAAATTATTAATCTCTATTAAAAAATGATAAAGTGGCATTTCAAAAATGTTGGCAACCCTTAGGATACTGGTGGTTCAGAAGCTTTTTTTTCCTTAAGAAACATTATCTGAGAATTTATTAAAATGACTTTTGCTTATGTACCCTAAGACAATGCTCTTTAAATTGCTTCTATTTTCTCTATTTAGCTATTATCTTCCTTATATGTGTCCTGGAGATATATTTTTGCTTTTTAGTGTTTCATCACTAAAAATAAACAATAATTGTATTTTATAAAAATAAACAATAGTTGTATTTTATACTGTTTAAAACATAGTAATTATAGTTGACTGGGCGTGGTGGCTCATACCTGTAATCCCAGCACTTTGGGAGGCAGAGGCAGGCGGCTCACTTGAGGTCAGGAGTTCAAGAATAGCCTGGCCAACATGGGTAAACCTGGTCTCTACTAAAAATACAAAAAAATTAACTGGGCATGGTGGCAGATGCCTCTAACCTAAGCTACTCAGGAGGCTGAGGCAGGCAAATTGCTTGAACCTGGGAGGCAGAGGTTGCAGTGAGCTGATGTTGCACCACTACACTCCAGCCTGGGCGACAGAGCGAGACACCACTTCAAAAAAGTAAAATAAAATATAGTAATTATATTTTATAAAGTTAATTAAGTGAAAAAATGAATGTTAATATTGGAAATGAAGTACTCTGAAGTCTTATTTTGTTACTCTTTTCTTAACTCAGTTATATAAAGCAAACGAAAAATGAAACTTCTTAAATTTTCTACTAACTCCATATCCTTTAACTTTAACATAAGAAAGTTCAGTAATAAAAAATGTTTTGTCTCATCTTCATGTGGTATTTATTTTTATATGGAATTAGTTTTTAAACTTTAAGATGCTGTGATGATATATGTTATTCTTATCTAGTATTGGTTTTCTCTATTTTTTTTTTTTTTTTGAGACGGAGTTTCACTCTTGTTACCCAGGCTGGAGTACAAGGGCCCGATCTCGGCTCACCGCAACCTCCGCCTCCTGGGTTCAGGCAATTCTCCTGCCCCAGCCTCCTGAGTCGCTGGGATTACAGGCACGCACCACCATGCCCAGCTAATTTTTTGTATTTTTAGTAGAGACGGGGTTTCACCATGTTGACCAGGATGGTCTCGATCTCTTGACCTCGTGATCCACCCGCCTTGGCCTCCCAAAGTGCTGTGATTACAGGCTTGAGCCACCGCACCCGGCCGGTTTTCTCTATTTTTTAATGACCCAGTAATATCTGTTACCTCTCATTATAGAATTCCATGCCTAAAATCTGTTTCCCCTCTCGCCTTTTTGAGTTCCTGTTGTCCTGTTATTCAGGTTTGGAAGCTTTTTCTTTGCTTCCTGTCCTTGCCCATCCTTTGGCAATCCTTTCCTCCTTTTTCTATTTCTCTTCCCTTAGTACATTACACCTAGACTATTGTCAGAATCTCCTAACTGCTTTCTGCATCTCTAGTCTTTTCTTCTAGTCCAGCCTAAATAATGCCCCCAGCTTATTTTTCCTAAAATACTCTTTCATCATGAAACTTCCCTGGCATTAAAACTACAATATCTTTTTTGCCTGTGAAATAAATTTCATGCTCCTTACCTCTCTGATCCATCACTTAACGTTTCCAAATGTATTACATAGGGTGTCATGCAACTCCTAATAAGACTGGTATTGTCCCATCAAAGTGCCTTGTACCTCCCTTTGTCATGGCATTATTCAAACCATTTTCTCCATTAAAATGTCATCCTTCTGGGCTAAATCCCACCTATCCTTTATAAAACCTACACCTGATATGTCTGTGTTTACCATGTATGTTTCTTTCCTTTTTTGAAATCATATACCCTGTACAGCTCAATTTGCAGAATCATGTTAGTTTTGCCTTACTTGTATCTGAATTTCCATCAAGACTGTAGTAACCTACCACAGTGTTTGAGATGTTGCATAAGTAATTTTTGTGCAAGCTAAAGGCCAAATGCTGAAGTGAAATTGAATCTGTAAAACTGTTTAAAACCTCAGTGTTTAGGATCCCAGGATTAGTTGATTTTCCTATTTTTTTAACATATAGGAAAATTTCTCGTGGTTTATAGTTGAAGGCTTAAAATGTAACCTTTATATATGTATACACACACATACACTTTCTCTCTCTCTCTCTCTCTCTCTCTCTCTCTTTCTCTCTCTCTCTCAGGAAAGATCTAACTTCTTCCATGCCATGGTTCTCTATTCCTGCACTCCCTTATCTGAGTTAGGACTCTTCCCTCTCAATTCCTGAGAATTCTGTGCTTATCTTTGTCAAAAGCACCATTATATATTATAAATGTCTTTTTCTTTTTCTCATTTAACTTCTCCACTCAGTGGCAGGCCTCTTGCTTTCAGAGACCCTATTTTACTCAATTTTATATCCTTGTTCTTAAGACATGTACCTGGCATTCCGCAAGTGTCCAATATATGTTTGTTCTAGGCATTGGGAATTCACCAGTAAACTTAGACAAACCTCAAAGAATGAATTTTCTAATATGTAGTATTTGTTGGAAGTCACTATAGAGAGTAGCAGTAATTACTAAGACATAGTCCCTGTCCTTAAGTTTATAATACTTAGTGGTTTCTGTTCCTTATTATGGTAAATCATTATTACTTTGCAAATATATATATGGATATCTAGTTTATATTTAGCTATGTTTGACAAATTTTCATATTGTCTAGACATTTTTAGAAACTAAGCTATTCCAACTTTTGTTTATTCACTTAATAAATGTATACTCAACACTTGTTATGAGCCCGGACCTGTTCTAAGAGGTGAGAATATACAAAGATGAGTCAGACAAAGTATTAACCTTGTGATCTCTCTTGAGTTCTAGTACTAAAATTTGTCTTGTCTTGAGAGATAATACTAAACCCTAAATTAGTTCTCTGATCCTTTAACTTATTGGAGAAAGGAAGGAGATAAAGCTTGAATGTCCTATCTAATTCCTAGGACAGTCCTCTTGTTTATTTGGATAAATAAGACCCCTCCCAAGTCCCTAAATAAATAGATGTGAAGAGAGATTTCTTCATACAAATTAGACATTAGAGAAAATGTTGCGGCATTTAGAACCGAATAGAGGAGATCAGACTTGTATTAGAAGGAAAAACATCCCACAAATTAACAATACGACTTTCATTTGGATTTTGAGTACATTTTAAAACAAGGTTACTTTAAATTTAGTTTGTGATTGTATTGTGCTTTGGCCCTGAGAGCATATCAAAAGGATATACAGTCGGTCGTTGCTTCTAAAAAATTATGTTTGAAGATAGCATGGTAAAATATACATACTTTTTAAAAGTGGCATTGTATTAATTTGGGGGTAGATTTTGCCAGTATCTTCAAAGTATATGCCATTTGGTTTTGCTCTATTGAAGCTTTAAACAGAGAAGAAACAAAATTTCGCTTCTTTTCAGGAAATCCTATCTTGAGTATAAGGGGTCCTCACCTCCTCCTCGCTTAGCATCCATTCTGGCCTTCATTCTCCAACTCTTCAAGGAAATTAAAACAGATGTTTGTGAAGTAGAAGTACTCCTCCCTGGCATTTTAAAATGCTTGGTGTTGGTCAATGAACCACAAGGTTAGTTTGTTTTATAAACTTATTTTCATTACCATTTTCTGTTCACAAGTTAAGAAACTACTGTTTCCCATCAATTAAATGGATAGTTACAGAATGGATGGTTCTTTTATATCCCTTGATATGGATCATGGTTAAAGAATAAACTCCAGCCGGTAGTTCAGGTTAGGTATGAGAAAATGGTTAAAAACTGAGATGTTGTGGTCTATTTTAGTTTTGGCTTTTTTCCCCCTTGAGGCAAATAGATTATTTAAGGGCTACTTCCTTTGATTAGATTTGTTAATCTCTCAAATAATGGTGGTTCAATCTGACTTCAGTATTAAAGGCAATTTGTTAAATATCAAGTAATGAGAGGTCATCATACATTTTTTTTACTTAGGTTTTTGCTGGAATATCTAAACTGATTTTGGGGGCACACCCTTAGGGATCTTTTGATTCTACTCCTTTTTTTTTTTCATTCTTATCAGCCTTACTTCCAGTGATTGCTTTAAAATACCGTTTATTGGTCTGGCATAATGGCTCATACCTGTAATCCCAGCACTTTGGTATAGAACTCTTTGGTCAGAGCAAATCTCAAACACTGACCTCAAAGGAGCCTGAATTTGATTAGATTAGTCCTTAAAACAATTTATGCCCCAAGGTATTATTAAAAATATTAAAGTAATCACCTAGAAATTAATTAACCAAGGTTAACAGCTTAGTGTAATCAGGGAAAGGGGCAGTCAAAGAGAGTCCTACCAAAACCATTGTCTTCACTTGGAGACTGTAGGCATACCCAAGGTTATACCACCTCAACAGCAACGTCTGAGGCATGAGAGAGCAGGAGGAGTAGACTTCATTTTTTAAAAAGCCCAATTTTAATCAAAAAAATTACAGGATGTGCAATGAAACAGAGATGTATATTCCATATGCTGAGAAGAAAAGCAGGCAACAGAAACTGCCAGTAACATCTGTCAGATATTGTCTTTAACAGACAAAGGCTTCAAAGTAACTATTATAAATATATTCATAGAACTAAAGGAATGTGTGATAAATGACTAAAAGGAAAGTATGTTAGCAATAGAGAAAGAAATTATATGAAAAGAACCAATTGGAAATTTTGGAGTTAAAGTTCAATAGCTGAGTTTACTAGAGGGGCTCATTGGTGGGTTAGAACTGGCAGAAGAAAGAATTAGCAAACTTGAAGATAAATCAGTATAGATCATACACTCTAAAGCACAGAGGGAAAAAATATAAAGAAAATGAACAGAGCTGTTGAGAAGTGTGAAACATCATTAAGTGCATCATATATATAACAGGCGAACCAGAAGAAGAGAGAAAGCAGAAAAATATTTGAAAATATAATGTCTAAAAATTTTTTAAGTTTATTCTAGAATATTAACCCATACATTCAGTAAGTTCAGCTAACTCCAGGTAAGGTAAATGCAAAAAGATCCACAAACAGAAACATCATAGTGAAGATGCCAAAAGCTAAAGGCAAAGAGAAAATCTTGAAAGTAGCCAGAGAAAAATGACTCATCCTCTACCAGTAAACCCTAGTAAGATTAATAGCTGACTTCTCAGAGGAAACAGTGGGGGCCAGAGACAGTGGGAGAACATTCAGAGGGATTAAAACAGAAGGGTGGAGGGGGACCTGTCAACCAAGAATCATCTTTTTTCAGCAAAGCTACCTTTCAAAACCTAAGGTGAAATAGACTTTCTCAAATAAAACTGAGAGAATTTATTGCTAACAGACCCACTTTTAAAAAAGATGCTAAAGGAAGTGTTTCAGACTGAAACTGACCCCAGGCGGTAAGTAATTTGAATCCACATACACACAAAAGAACTCTAGTAAAGGTTATCATGTAATTAGTAAGACAGTATAAATATACATTTCTTCACCCTTATTCTCTCAACTGGGTTTTAAAAAGCATTTGTATAAAATAATATTGTTGGGCTTATAACATATATAGTATTTTACCAATTAGAATACAGAGGAGGTGGTGAGAGCAAAACAGTGTTAACCTAAGGAAAGGACTCCACACGGTAACTCAAATACTCAGGAATAATGAAAAAAAAAAAAAAAACCAGAAATGATAAATAAGAAGGTTAATACAGGATCGGTATAATTTATCCAAAATGCTTGGGAACATAAGTGTTTTGTATTTCAGATTCCTTTGGATTTTGGAATATTTGCATACATATTATGAGGTATCTTAGTGGCAGGACTCAAGTCTAAAGATGAAATTTTGTGTGTGTGTGTGTTTTTATTTTTTTATTTTTTTAAAGATGAAATTTATTTGTTTCATATACACCTTAAACATGTAGCCTGAAGATAATTTTATACAATATTTATAAATAGTATATGCAGCCTGTCACATGAAGTCAAGTGTGGAATTTTCTAATTACGGCATTATGTCAGTGCTCTAATACTTTTAGATTTTAAGTATTCGGAATTTTGGATCTTTGGATTAGGAATGCTGAACCTATAAAGCAGAAGTTAAGATATATATATTTGCTCTCCTTTGTTTTCTTAGCTTCTTTGAAAGACATAAATTTATATAAAGTAAAAATTACGACAGTGTATTTTTGGATTTTAACATGTGTTGGTATAATAAGTATAACAATACCACAAAAAGGGAGAGAAAGAAATAGAGCTATATAGTCTATAGGATTTGTGTTTCTATATTTCACTAGAATTAGTATGAATTTGAAGCTCTGATAAGGTGTATATGATTAGCTTAGAGTGACCACAAAGAAAGTAGTTCAAAAATAATGTAAATCAAACCATATCGATAATAATACTGTGTGAAAGGATCAACCTGTCCAATCAAAAGGCAGAGATGATCACAATGAGTTTTTTAAAAAAGCAAGATGCACCTATCTGGTGTTTACAGGAAACACTATAGATTTACAGATATAAGTAGATTCATTGTAAAGAGATGGGAAAAGATAGTTATGCTAACAAGCAACCAGGGAAAGCTTAAGTGACTATACTAATAGCTCCATATGAATTACTAATTTATATGGAATTACAGGAGACCCAGAATAGCCAAACCAATCTTGAAAAAAGAAGAGGAAAGTTACTTCCCAATTTCATTACAAAGCAACAGTAATCAAGACACTGTGATACTGGCGTAAAGATAGACATATAGGTCAATAGAATAGAATTGAGAGTTCAGAGATAAACCCGTATGTTTATGGTCAACTGGGATTTTGTTTGTTTGTTTGTTGATGAGTTCCAAGACAATTTAATGGGGGAATAGTAGTCTTTTCAACAAGTTGTGCTAGGTCAAACAGCCACATGCAAGAGAATGAAGTTGGACCCTTATTTCGTACCACATACGAAAACTAACTTAAAATGAGTCATAGACCTAAATGTCAGAGCTAAAATTGTAAAAGCCATAGAAGAAAATATACAAGTAAATCTTCATGACCTTGAATTTGGCAATGAATTCTTAGCTATGACATTAAAAGCATGAACCCCAAAAGAAGAAAGAGGTAAACTGGACTTCATCAAAATTAGGAGCTTTTGTATTTCAAAGGATACTATTAAGAAAGTGAAGACAACCCACAAAATGGGGAAAAAATACTTGTAAATTATATGTGATGATAAGGAGTGTGCATCTATAATATATAAAGAACTCTTACAAATAAGGGGACCAATAACTGAATTTTACAATTGGCAATGAATCTGAATAGACATTTCTACAAAGATAATGAACAAATGGCCAATAAGCACCAGAAAAGGTGTTCAACATCATTAGTCACCAGGGAAATACAAATCGAAACTACACTGAGATACCACTTCATACCCACAAGGTTGGCTATAATGAGAAAGTCAGGTAATAAAAAAGATTGGGGAAGATATGGAGAAATTGGAACTCTCCTTTACTGCTGTTGGGAATGTAAAATGGTGTTACCACCTCGGATAATAGTCTGGTAGTTCCTCAAGTGGTTAAGCATGTCTTTAGAGACAGAAAGTAGGTTAGTGATTGCTTAGAAGGAATTGGGGGATAGCTAAGGAGTGTGCAGTTTCCTTTCAAGATATTGAAAATGTTCTAAAATTGACTGTGATGATGGTTGTACAACTCTGGATATACTAAAAACCATCCAACAGTATGCTTTAAATGGATAAATTGTATAATATGTGATTTATATGACAATAAAGCTCTTTTAAAAAATAAAAAGGCCAGGCGTGGCAGCTCATACATGTAATCCCAGTGCTTTGGGAGGCCAAAGTGGGAGGATCACTTGAGACTAGGAGTTCAAGACCAGCCTGGGCAACATAGCAAGACCTCCATCTCTACCAAAAGTTTTTTTAAAAAATTAGCTAGGTATGGTGGCATGCACCTGTAGTCCTAGCTAGATAGAGGCTAAGGTGGGGGAATTACTTGAGCCCAGGAGATGGAAGTCAAAGTGAGTTATCATCATACCACTTCTCTAGACTGGGTGACAGAGCAAGACCCTATCTTAAAAAAAAAAAAAAATTACCTATTTTTTAAAAATAAGTCAGTTAAAGAAAGAATTAACTGCATCTAATATGAGAAGTTGTTTTAAAAAGTTGTAAAAAGTTTTCAAGTAAAAGGCAAGGAAACTGTATGTTCCTTAGCCACTAGCCTCATCCCATGCAAAACATTTTCTACTAACCTAATATTAATTAAGTGCATGTTCATCATATATTTTGTGCTCCTGTTATAATGGGTTACAGTTTCTGAAAATTTTTTTATTCTTGGAAAAAGCACTTTTTAATCTTAAATTTAATGTGTCAAAAAAACACAAGAATTTAGTAGCATTCAGAACATACTGGGTTTTCTACATCCTTTCTTGGTGTTTTTGCATTATTTTCGTGTATAAGTACACAATTTTAAAGGAATTGGTTAAATATTTAAAGAATGTAAGCTTTTTATACTTTTGTAATCCTTTGAAAGGAAGATATCACAAACAGCATTTTTGCATACATATTTGGCTAATTTTAAGTGAAAATAAATTGTTCATGGTATTTAGTTTGCTACTTATATGTTTGTGAGGGGGTAGGAGGAATATGCTTATGAATTTTTAAAAAGTCAATCTGCCTGTCTGTAAACCAGCTGAATTTTTAAAGGCTTTCTTTTGTCGCTGTAACTGTAGGATTAGGATGGTGTAATGTTTTTGAATATGGGCACCTTTCTAAGAGAAAAATATATCTTCACATGTATTAATTCAGACTAAAAAGTATACTTTTAAACTTTTATATTTTCTTAAAATGGAAGATGGGTATACTTTAAAATAAAACAAAAACTCAGAACTATTTCATTTTGAAAAATAGTAAAAGGTTGTATATACTTTAAGAAAACAACATATTTTTCTAAATCAAGAGTGTTCATAAAAATGAAGATCCAGATGGTCAATTCAGACACAGTGCGTAATGCTATAATTTTTCCTTCTAGTTAAAAGGCTGGCCACAGAGAACCTGCAATACATGGTAAAAGCCTGCCAAGTGGGGTCAGAAGAAGAACCTTCCGCCCAGCTGACTTCTGTGTTTAGGTAACTGGAAAATATGCCAACTGGCAAGGAGACTATTGCCAGCCATTTGACAGCCAACATGTTTTTTAAATAACTAATTATCCAAAACATAATGTGTTACTACTTGTTTATAGTATTTCAATTATTGTACTTTTGGCAGTAGTTTTATTACATTGTGATGTTTTATTGAAAAATAAAAGTGCCCATGAAAAAGATAAATCAGGGGACTTAAAATTTCTTGTGAATTTAGTAAGAAAGAATCTTGCATGAACAGTCATATGTCAGTTAACAATAGGGAGAAGTTCTGAGAAATGTATAATCAGCCAATTTCATCATTGTGTGACCATCAAATAGAGTGTACTTATACAAACCTAGTTGCTGTAGCCTACTCTGCACCTAGGCTATATGGCATGGCCTAATGGTCCTAGGCTGCGAATCAGTGTAACATGTCACTGCACTGAATACCATAGACCGTTATAACACAGTGGTAAGTATTTGTGTATCTAAATGTATCCAGACACAGAAAAGGTACAGTAAAAATGCTGTATTTTAATCTTATTATGCTGAAACACCATTTTATGTACTATCTGTCATTGACTGAAATGCAGTTCGTGGTCCTAGACTGGATTTGAGAGGGTAAAGTGGGAAATGTGAGTCATGATGACAGGTACACATGCCTTCAGAGCTTGCTAAACATGTTCCTCAGGAACATGTAGAAGTATGTGTCACTGCTTTTCTGACTTGCTTTAAGATACTAACTGTGGCTCCAGAAAGCTCCATTATGTTTAATTTGTGAAGCATGGACTTTATAGGAGTAGATCTGTTGTTCATAAGAATAACAGTGCAACTTGAGGAATATTTTATTTTTCTTCCCTGTCTTGCCCCTTTAGAGTCTTGTGCTATTAGAGCAGTATGTTTTTGTATATCTTTCTGAAGATTTCTACCAGTTCACCTTTATTATTCCTATTTCTGTCTTACCACTACCATGATAAATAACTTGGGTTCATTTCCTTCATTCTGTGTTGGATCTTTGATACCTCTGTTTTTCTCATCACATAATTGGTCCCAGTCAAGTGTTTATAGTTTATTTAAATTGTGATCACTCAATAACAGTGGATTTGTGAAAACTGTGAAGCCCTGGAAGGGGGAAAAAGGATTTTATATGATCAAAGATTGAATGTTATCTACAATTTACTAAGCTAGGTGGCTTTTATTTTGTTGATTGGTAGTGGAGGGTAGAGGTTTTAGGGCCAAAATAAGGAATTTTAATTTACAAATACTTCTATGGGTCTAAAGTCTTTAGTTAAGGAACATAAAAATATATTAGGAATAACTTGCTTTCCTCATAAAAATATTGTTTTATTTATATAGAGCTACAAAGAATGAAAACGTAACTAGGATATCTGACTTTTCTGTCTTACTGTCTCCCATATCCTTTCTACCCAGATTTCAACATGTAGAATATAGCAAAAACAGTTCCTGGGATTCGATTTTTACCCCTTCTTCTCTCTCCCAAGCTTCCAACTCTTCCTTTCTCTGCCCTTCCCCACAATGCTTTCACTCTGGTCATGGATCAACTGAAATAAACCACTTCAATACTTTATTTTAAAGTGTTTTAAATAGTTTTCATATTGCATCTAGATTCTTACGGTAATATTATGAAATGATCATTGTTATGTTCAGTTTATAGTTGATTGCCATGTAGATACCAGCACAAGGAATTGCCGCAGGAGTAATCCTAAATAAACCTGTTTTATTTTCAGGCAGTTTATCCAGGATTATGATACAAGGTACTATTATCAGGTTTACAGCATTTTAGAAATAGTAGCAGCACTGGACCAGCAGATTGTCATCCAGTTGATTTCTACCCTCACTCAATCTCTGAAGGATTCAGAGCAGAAATGGGGCCTTGGCAGGAATATAGCACAAAGGTAGGTTTGATAATTTAATTATATTTGGAGGGGTGCAGTGATTATAAAATCTCTATTTCATTTTATAGAAATGATTTATTTTCTAATTACCCTGAATTTGAGTATGTTCTTTTGAGATGAAAAATGTTTCAGTACTGTGAGTGTTAAATCAGTTTTACAAAGTGTGAATAGAAGTAGCATGGCTTATCAACAAACTTAGCAGAATCAATACATACATTTGCTTGTTTTTCCTTTCAAAGTGACCACTTTAGAAAGCTGTATATTTCAGCCCTGCTGCTGCTGCTCAAAACACATTTCATTGTTCCTCATTGGGAAGTGGACTTCATATCCTGAGTGTCTTGTTTTTTTATAAAATTTATGGTGACAAATCATAACCCTTTGAGGGATGCTTGATTTATTTAGTCACCTGTATCATGTATATCTGGTGAATAAATGACCCAATTAGACAATATGGGTTTTGGTCAAAAATAGGAAATAAGACTTTTTATATAGGCTCATAACTCAACTGAAAATAGTGCTGAACTATTTAGACCAACATTGTGGGAATAAGCCTATATTTATTTCTTAAAGAAATCCTTTTAGAGTAGTCAGTACTCACACTAGAATTTTTATGTCCTAAAGATTGTTAAAGAATTAAAATACAGTTATGTGTTGCTTAATGACAGGGATCGGTTCTAAAAAATGTGTAGTTAAGCGATTTCATCATTGTGTGGACATCAAATAGAGTACATTTACACAAACCTAGGTAGAACAGCCACACCTAGGCAATGTAGTGTGGACTCTTGCTCCTAGGCTACAAACTTGTACAACATGTTACTGTACTGAATACTGCAGACAATTATAACATGATGGTAAGTATTTGTATGTATAAACATATGAAAACATAAAAAAGGAATAGTAATTATATGGTAGAAAAGATTTTAAAATGGTACACCTAAATAGGGCACTTAACCATGAATGGAGCTTGCAGGACTGGCAGTTGTTCTGGGTGAGTCGGTGAGTGAGTGGTGAGTTAAGCCATTACTATACACTATTGTAGTACACTTTGTAAACATGGTACACAGCGTACATTAAATTTATTTTTAAATTTTTTAATTTTTCAATAATACATTAACCTTAGCGTACTATAACTTTACCTTTTAAACTTTTTCTTTTTTTAACTTTACTCTTTTGTAAAAACCCTTAGCTTAACACACACATTGTATAGCTGTACAAAAAGATTTTGTTTTCTTGAATAAAATTTTTTTATTTTTAAATTATTTTTTATTTGTAAACTTTTTTATAAATAATGAAGACACACACACACATTAGCCTGAGCCTACACAGGGTCAGGATGATCAACATCACTCTCTTCCACCTCTATGTCTTATTCCACTGGAAGGTCTTCAGGGGCAGTAACCCATACGGAGCTGTCATCTCCTATGATAAGGAAAGCTTCTTCTGGAATACCTCCTGAAGGACCTGCCTGAGGCTGTTTTATGGTTATTTTTGTAAGTTTAAGAGGAGTACACTCTAAAATAACAATAAAAATGAAAGTATAGTAAATACATAAACCAGTATCATGATTGCTTCTTCTTATCAAGCATAATTGTGTGTGCTAGACTTTTATATGACTGGCAGTACATTAGGTTTGTTTACACCTGCATCACCACAAACACATGAATAAGGCATTACAGTAAGACATTACAATGGCTACAACATCACTAGGTGTTAGGAATTTTTCAGTACCATTATAATCTTAATAGAACCCATCATTGACCAAAATGTTGTTAATGCATCATATGCATGTGTGTCTGTGTATGTGTGTGTCTGTGCAAATACACAGTCTAATCAATACGCTTATTCCAATTTTATCCAACAATGTCATATATGAGATCTTTCTTAGAGACATAACAATGTTGATTATACCTTTAGCTAAGTAATGGGGTCCATTTTTTTAGTATAGTAAATGAAAACTCAAAAAATAAAGGTGGGGAGTGGCAGGGAACTGGAGAGATCATCCTTGTAAAGCTTTTGTTTGACAGAATAGAGTATCTTCTTTCTTCTGCATACTGACTTGGCTAGCCTCCTACAGTTTTCTAGAGAGAGGAATCACTTCAAATTGTATCTTGAAGAAATGGCCTTTATTGTCATGTCACAAAACAAGCTTGTGCACAGACATGTCTCACATCTGGCTTCTCTGAGCGGTCTTCAAGTGTGAGTGAAAAAACTAGAGGCTTTGTGTGGACCACCCTAAGGTTGTATGTTGTTAAAACAAATGTTCTGCTGGCCTACTACCTTGTGTGACCATGCAAGCCCATGAGAAGGTTGGTTTTAAAGATTTTGAGTAGAACAGGTATTTGGACTAGTGAGATAACTGCTATGTGCACAATAAATCATCTAAAATACCTCCTAAATGCAGGGAAGTACTAGAGAATATAGTAGGAGAAACAATATTTAATTTTCAAATTTTTTTACTTATAGGAAGTTAAAAGAAGAAAATGGGATATATACTGAAATTGTTACACAGGTCTATATGGTTATAGAATTTTTGTTTTAATACTTATATTTGTGATACAAGTCTTCCCATTGTAATCATACTATCATTGCCCTTAAATAATATTCCATTAACATATTTCATTACCTATGAGCATTATATTTCAGAAGGTAATGAACTTTTACATGTCATTTTTAGCACACATTTTGTATATAAAAATTATACTTAAACTGAATACATCGTAACATCTAGGTTTGCTCACAGTAGATGGAAAGCATTACTTTTTAAGAAGTGTTGTGCTAAGCCTGCTGGATGGATGGATGGATGGATGGTTGGGTGGATGGATGGACAGACTTAATTTGGAAACACTTAAATGAAAAATAATGGAAATGATGATAAATATATTTTCTTTCTTTTATTTTTTCTTATACAGGGAAGCCTATAGCAAACTTTTGTCTCACCTGGGACAGGTGGGACAAGATGCGATGCAGAGACTGGAAAATGATAATACTTAATATATTTTGTGATTCATTCTGTCTATTGCTTATCAGTATCTATAGCCACATTGTACCACTCCAGTTCCTACTTTAATTATATAATGTTCTGTTTAAAATAATTCTAGGATTTTTTTCCTTTTATATCAGTAAGTAAAAAGTGTATAAATAAGGAACTAAAGTTAATTAGCAACTATGTAATAGGATTCTTGGAGCTTTGCAAAAGTGCATTCTACCTTGATGAGATTTTAGTTAAACTAAATTAAAGAAACTTTTTCTAACTAGGAGTGTTTCTGTGTGTGTGTATGAGTATTAAGCAGATACTTCATCCATGGACTTTTTGCTGTAATATGACCTCCTGCCTTCCTGCCTTGTGACTGATTTGTCATGTTTATTTTTTATTTTTGCAATAACAGTTATGTTTTAATATGATGCTTTTTCAAAGTACCTGGCTATCCTATACTGTTTTTTTTTTAGTGAGGGAAAGGTGTTGGGAAATGAGACTGTTTATTTGTTTTTCTTTTTTAAATGTGTGAGGCAAGTTAATAAAACCCTTACAAAGCATACTTAACTGTGTTAGGAATGAGACTGAATTTGGCTAAAGGAAGCTGATAGACCTGAACATGCCAACAGTGCTTATATTTAGGTTCCAGGAGTTGCCAGTTTTTCTTTCTTTATCCTTTCTTTTGGAGTTGTCATTTAAAAATCATATCAGGAAGAGGAAATACAAGAGACTTTAAGAAAAGAGAATAAATAAAAATATTCTAGAAAATTAATAATAGTAGTGGTCTGAGAAGTCAGCAGATATGTCTTCCTGCTCTTCAGCCAGAGCTTCTTATAACTTAGCATTTTATCCAAGAAACTTGTTTAGTTTCCTTTAACAACTTTTGTGTCTCAACTTTGGAACTCTTACCTCATCCAGATTGTTTGTTTTACCAGTTGGATCTTCTCCTTGACTCCTTTTCGTGGTCAGCATTATTTGGTTGAAGAAACTCCAGTCCAAGTTTTGGGAACCCACCTGGTTTTCAAACTCAGCTTTGCTTTATGATCTTGAGCTAGTTACTTAACCTTTTTCAGTCTGGTTTCTTCACAGAGAAGAAAAGAAGAATCCCTTTACTATATGACAATGTTATTGTGAGAATCAATGGGATAATGTATGTTAAAATGTTTGGTGGCCCATATTTCTGTTTAGAAATGTACAAATATAATTAGTATATTATTCATATACAATTAAGACAAAGAAAGCCTCTCAGTTTTATCTTTCTCTAGTGATATGTCCCAGATGAATGATCCCACTTTCTGTTTTCTTACATCATGTTTGCTAACTTTGAAGTAATTTGTTTCCTTCTTGGGATTATAGTCTTTATCATGGTTCTGCTAGTCCTTAAAGAAAACATTTCAGCCCTTCTCTGGCTCAAGGAGTATCTTTAAAAATGAAATACATTCTAATCAGCATTCTGTAATTAATAGTTCTCTCTTAATTGTGATCTATGAAATCCAAAGGAGTATCTGTTGTTTTCATAACATACAAATGGTCTATTTTTCTCTCAAATTAACTTCATCAAATGGAATAAATGAAAGCTTAAGTCTGCTTAATAGACTTCATAACACTGAATTTCTTTTCATCATGATAGTGACTTACTAAAAAAAAATGTATGGCTTGGCAAGTTTCAACAGTTACTAAGGAGTTTATTTAAGTTGATGCCTTTAAAGAGGTTATTTATGTGTGTGTGTACGTGTGTGTGTGTGTACGTGTGTGTGTGTGTGTGTGTGTGTGTGTGTGTGTGTGGTGGGGGGGGGGTGTTATTTTCCAAAGGAGATTGATAAAGATATCTCTGAGAATTTTGCTCCTTAGAATATGAAATGTTTAAAGGATAGGAAAAGCTGCTACTGAATCATGCATTAGGACATGTATCTGTAGATGCTAAGAATAACAGAAATCTGCACTTAAAAATGGTAGCTACAAAGTCTTTAACTATATGTGTGTATATATGTTTTATATTTATGTATAAGTAAAATTTTTTAAAACTTTTTAATTGAAGAAAAAAATTTATGACTAGTTCCTTTTTTTTTTTTTTTTTGAAAATTTTCACTGATCCTTTATTTATTACTACAATCCTATCTTCCATTCTCAGACATGGAGCCCCTTATACCTGCTTCTGTAATAGCCACTTTTCCGTCAATATTCTGTAATTTCTGAGGCTGCTTCTTCCACCAGTGTAATATAAGACATTCTCTTTTGGTCAGATGTGAGTTTGTTCTCCGTTCTCATGTTCTTTGTCCTCTGTGTGACAATTATATTTTCTTTTATCTTCCCATCACTTCCACAGTGATACTTCTCCTTCCTACATATACAGTTGACCCTTGACCAACACAAGTTTGAACTGTGTGGGTCCACTTATATGTGGATCTGAAATACAGTATTTGTAGGGTGCAAAACCTGAGTATATTGAGGACCAACTTTTTGTATAGGCAGGTTTCTCAGGGCCAACTGTGGGACTTGAGTATATGCAGATTTTGGTATGTGCAGGGCGTCCTGAAACCAATCCCCAGAGATACCAAGAAGTGACCACTGTATCCTGAGAATACCTTCATGGTCTTTTTTCCTGTCCCAAATTGTAAGATCTGACCCTTCATCTGCTTTGTCTCTATGTTCTGTTAGTGGTGAACTGGTAACTCCAGCTTTTATCTCTTAGATCTATTTCTAGTGCTAATTTTTCTCTGAACCTCTCTCTGTATTTGGAGTCTTCTGAAATCTCAAGGCAACATGTCAAGCTACCCATGTCACTTTCTACTTCAGACTAGCTCCTGCTTTCTTTTTCTGCCCAGGGAATACACTGTTGTCCCAAGTTACTTAACCTTGAAATATCATAGGCATTTTAGGTTCTTCATTCTTCTCCCACTTTCAGTTGATTAACATTACAGGCTCTTAGGTGTCTTCCTTTTTTTTTTTTTTTTTTTTTTTTGTGTTTTTCTTTTTTTTTTTTTTTTTTTTTTGGTGATCCCTTGCTTTCACTGTTTTTTGTTTGTTTGTTTTTTCTGTTGGGCACTACTTATTTCCTACCTTGGTTTTCTCTCCTACAGCTTATGTTTTAAAGTGTGTTTTCCTAAAATACTGTTTTCCTCTTGTTACTTTTCTGCTCAAGGACTTCCAGTAACTACCCATTGTTTATAAGGTGACATTGAAACCCTTCAGTCTGGAGACTTTCTGCCAACTGTCTGACTTTACCTTTTGTCCTCAAATTTATCTCTTTCTAAACAATAGTCTCCTTTAGCAACTTTCTTTGATTGCCGTGTTCATCCTACACTCAGCTTCATTCAGTTTCCAGTGTGGAAACCGTAAGAACCTGTATAGGACCTGCTTCCTATAGAAACTTAAGACACTTAAATAGGAAGAAAATTAAAATATACATTTGGATACATGAGTATTCCAGTCGAATAATATCTGTAAAATGCCAGATGGAGTATAAAACATGATTGAAGAACAACAGAGTAATGAAAGGACTTTATTAGGCATTTGGATTTGGTTATGATTTAAATTTCAATTTAATTAGAACGTTTCCATGGCAAGGAGGAAAGCATGGAGGACTGTCTCTGTGGAAAAGTCATTCAGTATTGAATTCATTTGCATTAGAAGATTTTCATAGTTTAAAACTTGTATATCTTTACCTATCCTTAGTATGTTTTATTCTTAAGCATATTTGACTTTTTCTCCCTTGGCATCTATTTAAGAAAATATTCATGAGTCAAATGTTTGTGGGTTTTCATTACCCATTATTATTTTCTTCCATGCTTTACAACAAATTTCTTAAACTACCTTATTTTTAAAGAATTACATGGATCTGTTTCCATGTACTTTCACAGAATCTTTGACAGTTAAAATTATATGTTATATAAAAATTTGACAAGCTTCTGCAGTTGGGAAAAGCCTTTAGGAAATCTGCCTTCCCCAAACCGTACATGTTATCACAGCACTCATGTCTCCCCATGTTTAAAAGGTAAATAGATACAGAAACCTTACCAAAAGTTGAATCATCTGTACTAAATCACTGCTTTTTATTCAGACTTTTAATATAAATTTTATATTTTCCAAAAACTGATCTTTTGCCTACCCCTCTTAGAGTTAAAAATATTGCCTTATCAAGCAAGAGTATAGTATGCCAATATAAATAATATGCTTTATTTGGTTAGAAACAATACTGGTTTGGGAAGCATAGCATATTCTTCACAAATTTAAATTTTATTTTGATATTGTGATAGCCTGCATTGTAAATTACCAAATGATTGTAATTGACCAGTTTCTACTTAGTAAAATTTTTGGTGTACCAATGGCGATCCAATTTTTATTGCATTTATGAATTGTGCTTTTAGAAAAATTGTGGACAGTTTAATTTTATACACATATTTATGAGTTATTTGTGCATATGATAAAGATTATATATGATAATAAAAGTATATATTTAACTTACATTGTGCCCTTGATTACTGAACTTTTTTTTAATATCAGAGTCACTATTTGGAAGCCAAGGTAAAAATGAGTCATGTTACCAGAAGGAATAACTTCTGGTAAAGGAATAATTTCTATCTTAATACAGATGTTTTTGCACTTTGTGGTAAAACTATAGAAAGTTAGTTTTCAGATATTGTAGCCGAAAGAGATATGATATACATGTGGTTAAGGTATGAAGAAAATATGAAGGAAAAAGTATGAAAAATATCCTAATTATTACCTAATTGGTATTTTATTAAGGATCTAAGATGTGTTATTGCATTGTAAAGATTATTTTAGAAATTCACATCTTTGCTGGCGTTTTCTTCTACAGCAAGAATATCTGTTATCATCTATGTGGTACTGTGTTTTGTTTTCTCTTTTAAAGTAAAATACTGATATTTAAGTGTTTGGAAGTCTCATGGCCTTCCTATAAAAATTCACATTAATATAATAATTTACATTACAAATACAATTTAGCCTTTAATTTTGAAGAGTAAAAATGGAAATGGAAGATGAATAACTATAGGGTAGTTCACTTAAATAGAAAATGTATACATATTTGAATAGTTTTGGTGAAATTTGGTTCATATGACCAGACATAGTTTAATAGAATTCTTATTTCTATTATTGATAACTTTGAATAAAAGGATCTAATTATAAGTTATCTGGGGTTTTTTCTTTTTAGGGAAGGGATGTTGTTTTTTTTTTTTTTTTTGTACTACTTTTCGCTATAGCTGTAAAGAGTATGTCTGAACCTTGTAAAACTTTTTCAAATTCTGAGTTTAGCTCTGTAATATTACTGAATATTACATTATAAAGATCACCTAGGAGGGGTTTGATAACATATGTTGATTTGTTTTATATAAACAGTTGGAAATATATACAGAAATAATGAAGGGTAGTCTCAGGCTGCCTTTCCATTATTAGTTGGGTAAGCTTATTTTTAGAGCATTTCCCTTTCATTGATTGGATATAGGGCCTGGGAATACAAATAGATTTTAATAGTATTAGGTAAAACTGCTAGAGAGAAAATTCATGTCCCAAGTAGAAAAATTAGTATAGCTTAATTCTTAAGTCCTTGTTGAAAAGATTTCTGAAATACTGGAGTCCATTTTTCTGCCTTGGTAAGGCATTTTTAAAATTTAGTTTAGGTGGCTTATACCATTTAAAGAAGCTGTCTTCATTCTAAATATCAATGGTCAATATCAATTTTCACTGTTCAGAACTATCCAAATACTCTTAAGATTTTTGTCTACACTAAATTCCAATTTTTATTAATGTACCTATTTTCCTTCTCCTTAGTCTCCTTCCTGCCCCTTGAATCTGAGTAACCAAAGGTCATATTTTTTTTCAATGTTTTATATATATCAATATATGAAGTTAGTGAATTCTGTATTTAAGACAAAAAGATCTTTTTATTCACTTTTGATTACAAAAAATGGTTACATGAATAAAATAACAATTTATTTTAAGAGAGGGATTGCTGAATGATTAAACTGCCAAGGAAAAAAAGAGTGAATTCTTCCTTTTAATAAAGATGACCTAGGTCCTGAGGAAGTTAGGAAAAAGAAAAACTCACAGTATACTTGTTGAATTTGTTTTCAAATGTGATTGTTAAGTTGTTTCATTTATTTTTTGTTATAGACAAAGCAAACCCAAAAAGAAACTAGCTTAAAAAAGAATTCTTATGCATTATTAAAAGTGATAGTAATAAAATATGTATTGGTGTTGGAGAAGGATCCCACAAGCACTCAAGATTGACATAACCTTTAACAAAGTGGAAAAACTTTTATTAGAACTGCCAATTCTAGGTTCAAATTTATGTCAAAGCACTTTATGTTACCATAATTAGTACTACTAAATTATTTTTTAGCTTTAAATGTCATTTTTCCCTAAATGATTTTAAATGAGACATCGGAGAGTCAAGTTTAGATATCTTTGGTTTTGGTAAACTCCCTATTTCCTAATTGTGTGTCTCTTTCACACAAAAGAGACTCTTTTCAGTATCATTTATTCCATAACATGTTTCCAAGCTCTATCTAGTAATTTTTAAACTTTAAAAATAATCCTGTTCAATTGCAACGTTCTAAAGACAGTAAAACACCTTGTAATTTCAGTAACATTTTTCTTTTTCTTGGGCAAAGTATTTCATAATATTCACCTAATTCTCATGATTTTTTTTTTAAATTAACATGGAAATCAGTAATGATCCTTCTTAAAAGGTGGGAAAACTGAAGCATTGTAAAGTTAGGTTCTGACCCAAGGAGAGTAACCAAGGTGAAAAATATGGGTATTTCAACTGCTGTTCTGATGTATGTCTATTGTTCGTATCACCTTGAATAAAATATGGCATTTAAAAATTTATGTCATAATGCTGAGTCTCTACTGAGCAGGGCTGCATAATGTTAAATTCAAGCCCAGCTTTAAATAATAAAGGGATTAAGTACAGAATATATATATTTTTAAGATCATTGATGCCATTTAGTCAAATAAATTGCCTAACAACAGTGTTATGTTGTCTTCAGACAGTGCTGATTAGAAAAAGTGTACAAAGAATGCTCTAAAGACCCATGGAACATAATGTACCTTAAGTTGGCACTAAGCTGTACCACAATAAAAGTCACATATTGCATGTGGACATACTCTGAGAAGGGTGACAAGAGTTTTCAATAATGTATTTTAGAAAATTGTTCATTTTTTGCTTATATCTATCTGAATATAAGACCTATAAAGCAAGACAAGGAAGCATTGAGCACTGAGTCTTTTCATGCCCAGTATCCAACAGTCAGGGCTAAGTTTTTCCTCCTGTTCATGATAGTTGAGAGCATTGGCTTTTCAGATGGTGCCAATCCTGTGATGAGGCACTTGAAGAGTTTGAAGGTTAGGGCACGTGAAATATGGAGCTGGAAGGAAGCATGCTGCTATTCCATTGGAAGCAAAAGGGAGTGTAGGCCCATAGAATACTTCTTCTTTGCCTTCTCTGCTTACATCCAGTACCTACAAAAGAGGAAGAGAAGCCTGTACATCAAAGACTGCTCAAAATAAAGCTGTGTATACATAAAAGAAATTGTGAATTTAAATTCAGTTATGCCACCATAACCATATCTTAGGAATTCTTTTTCGTGCTTGAATGGTACCAGAAATATTTATTAAGCTCCTAATAAATGCTATACTATGTTAATATGTTTCTGGATGTACATATATACATACATATGTATTTATACACATTTAATTTTCAGAACAATTACGCAGTAAGTAGCATTATCGTCATTTAAGAAAACTGCCTTAGACAAGCTAAATAACTTGCCCAAACTAGTTAGTAAGTAGTCTGTCATAATATTGGCTTAAACATCCTCATCTGTGAAATGAAGAAAACAAGACCTTGCAGCTTTGTTGTGAAAATTGATGACATCTAGCTGAGTGTCTGGCAGGTAATGGAATATAACACAGCTTAGTAGCAAGTTCAAAATAAGTTCAGTTGATTGATTCTGGAAGTTTTTTCCCTGTTCTTTCCTGTTCATGCTGGAGTTTTGTTTTTGTTGTTTTTTATTTTTGAGACAGGGTCTTGCTTTGTCACCTAGGGTGGAGTGCAGTGGTGCTCACTGTAGCCTGGATCTCCTGGGTTCAAGCAGTCCTCCTGTCTCACGCTCCTGAATAGCCAGGATCACAGGTGCACATCACCAAGTCTAGCTAATTTGTAAATTTTTTTGTAGTGATGGGCTCTCACCATTTTGCACAGGCTGGTCTCAAACATTTGCCTCCCTTGGATTTGGTGTTTTTAAAAATAAAAGTTTGTCACTAACATTGTCATATTGTATTCCACCTTGGATCACTTTTCCTTCATCTGCATCCTGGACTTAGGTGTTACTCAATATTTCAATTACAGGCCTGTTAGTATCCTCCTTTAATGATCTAGTCCACTCTCATGCCTTCATCTATCACCTGTATAGATAAATCTTAAGCCTATAACTGCAAGAATGTATTATTTTACAGGAAATGGGCCCTTGAAATTTGGGGATCCATGCTCACAAATGAGAAAATTACTAAGTCCTAGAATAGAAGATCAAAATTACAAGCCATTTTCTCCCCAAGTGGAGATTAGATGTCCCAATCCCTTTATTGAACAATATACCCTGTCACTACTAATTTAAAATAACTCATATACTAAATACAAACCTTTTCTCTGTTCTGTTAATTGATATAGTGTATTTCAGTGTCACATTTACAGTTGTTTTGACTAGGTAAGGCAAGACTCCCTCATTTATTTTCAAAATTTTCTTGGTTATTCTTATACATTTACTCCCTAGAGAAACTTTCAAGATCAGTTTGACAGGTATCACTCCTTTACCCCATGAGAAAAGGGAAACCCCAGTGGGGCTTTGGATAGTATTTCATTAAGAAAGTAAATCAGAGGTCATTTAGTATTTGCTACAATTCTATAAGGCTAAGTATTATCTTCAATTTATAAAGAAGAAAATTGGCAACTGGAAAAAAAAAAGTGACTTTCTCAAGGTCACACAGCAAGTGATGGAGCCAATATTTGAGCTCAAGATGCAAACCAGAAAGAGCAAGGATTTTGTGCCCTCTCTCCTGAATTAAAACATTTTTAGAAGGCAAAATATTAATGAAATAATCATCCAGAGAGCTTTTGTCTGGTTCCTTGGGCCAACAGAGACTGCATATGTTAAGCAGATGTATTTAATCTGAGAAGGGAAAAGGAAGCATTGGCAGTTTTTCTCCAAAACATCCCCCTGTAAACTGGCTGAAAGAAGGCATTTGGGAGAATGTGGTGCCAAGCTGGCACTATATCCTTCAGCCAAAAAGAAATAATAGTAAATGAAGAGAACGGTAGAGGTGATCTAGAAACAGACTAATCACTTGCACGCTTATGCAGCTGCTCCTTTATGTGCCACTTGTCATCCATGGCACACAAGATTAGAGTCAAACCTCTGTGCCATACATTAGTTTATACACCCACTAAATAACACCCTTTGCAAGTAATCTATTTCCCGTATTTTCCATGAGTGTTTATTACTAACAAGTCCAAATCTCAGTCTAAAAGCATCTCTGCTTTTCTCTGCATTGTCCTTGTGATGGATAAGTAGTCTGCTAAATCAGATTAGTAGCAGGAAATAAAGTATGCTTTTTCAACATTTGACATGCTTCATCCCACTGTGGTTGAATCTTACAATACACAATTAAAAGAACTTGGATTAGGGTCAGAAAGGACAGTTCAATGAGACATTGGTTGGCACTTTTGAGAGCAAAAATACGACTTTAGTCCTTCCGAATGTTAATAGAACAATCCCTGAACTATTTAAGTCTGACTTGTACTAATCAGCCATTGCTCTTGGATTAATGATTTGTGGATTAATCTTGGATCAAATATTAGGTAGATTTGTGATTGATGACACAAAAAATTTAAACCTTTATATTTTTGGTCTGCATTTGATTTTCCCCACCATGCTTCTGTAAACCCACTGACATACTTACGAATTTCCATTGTTAAGCATTTTCTCATAAATACCATTCCAGTCTCCCATTATCTTGCCTCTGTTGGTGTTCTTTAAGTAACAAAGATGTGGCCTACTTTTGAACATGTAGCTAGTCTCTCCAACCATCAATTTATTACTGTTAGTGTATTGAAACAAATAGTTCTATAGTCATCCATAACATAAAAAACATTTGAGCCTTAGTTCAGAATGAATAATATAGCCTGTAACCAGCTGTCAGTAACCAAAATGAAAGATATATGTCTACTGTCCATGAAGGTCTCTATTTCAAACATCTCTTTAAGTGATAATCCATATGCTTATACGCATACTTATTAATAGTAAATACCTATTAATAGTAAAGGCTCTTAAAAATAAATCCGCTGAGTGTGGTAGTTCACGCCTGTAATCCCAGCACTTTGGGAGGCCAAGGTGGGCAAATCACGAGGTCAGGAGTTTGAGACCAGCCTGGGCAGCGTGGTGAAACCTCGTCTCTGCTAAAAATACAAAAAAATTAGCTGGAAATCATGGTGCATGCCTGCAATCCCAGCTACTTGGGAGGCTGAGGCAGGAGAATCACTGTAACCCAGGAGGAGAACTTTGCAGTGAGCAGAGATCGTGCCACTGTACTCCAGCCTAGGAGACGGAGCAAGACTCTGTTTCAAAAAAAATTTTTTTAACAAATTTGTCTGTACTTTGTAGGACCAGTGTGCCAGCCAAAGGAATAAACAGCATTTTCCAAAGAATTGATTCTATTCATCAAAGTGGCTACTGGAACACAGAAATACCCATCATGGTAACTTTTATTTAAAAGCAAACATATTAGAATATATTATTGTACAATCTCAGAGGTAAAACTTATTCCACTAATACATGCATTGATTTAAAAAATAATTGAATCTCCTTTGAGAATCACCATAATCATGAGGGTACTCTCAAATATCCTCAGTGGTTTAAAATATGCATTTATTTCTGTCTTCACTTCTTGTGGCTAGTTTTGTTTGAAAACAGCCAAATGTCATTAGGAGTTAATTAGTGTATATGATTAGTGATCATTCTAAAGAAAAATTATTTGGTGACAAAAAACCAAAGATGTGACTTTGAAGTATTTTTGTTTTTAAGTGAACATTCAAGACTATTATAAAATAGGAGATGTGGAAAAAGTGCACTGTGGCAGCACTGTGGTCTCCTAAACTTGGTATGTATGGCATTTTCTTTATTTCCTCATTATGTTATGATTTCTACCCATTTTCTATTCCTTGAGCTAATCTGATAACTAAAAGTGTAGAAATATGCTCATAAATGTATTTAAAATTTACAACCTTATTTCATAATAAACTCAAACTTCCATTGTACAAGTGACCCAAATGAAGGGTCCCAAAGCCACTTAAAAACAGTGTTCCAGTAGAGAACTGTTGCCCACTTCTAGGTTCTACCAATTCTGAAAAGTGAAAAGTAAAAAGAAACCTAGAAGACTGTGAAAGACTACCAAATACATGCTTGGATGAAGACCAGCAGCACTCTTTGAGAAAAAGTTTGCTCATTTGTTGTTATCCAAAAGATAGGACTAAGCTCTAGTGCAGGTCAGCCTTCCATTAACTGACTGAAACCAGTACAAGGCAGTCTTCAGTGAACTCCTCTAAAGTCTTATGTGGCTCTTTGTGTGTGTGGCTTTGATAATTCTTTTCTCCTGTATTATTGTTTCCCGGTTTATTAATTTTCTCTCAACTTTATTATCTCTATCCTATTTTCTTTGTGATTATTTTTTGGTTCATTTTTCTAACATACGAAGCTATATATATCTCACAAGCTTTGCTGTGTATTGTTTTCATTATCACAGTTCTGGGAATTTCTTTAAGTTCCACTATGATTTCTTCTTTAACCCATAAGCAATGTGTTTTATTATTTCCAGATATGTAGGGGTTTGTTTACTTATTTATTGAGATGAAGCTTCGCTCTTGTTGCCCAAGCTGGAGTGCAGTGGCACCATCTCAGCTCACCACAACCTTCACCTCCTGGGTCAAGTGATTCTCCTGCCTCAGCTTCCCCAGTAGCTAGGGTTACAGGCATGCACCACCCGCCCAGCTAATTTTGTATTTTTAGTAGAGACAGGGTTTCTCCATGCTGGTCAGGCTGGTCTCAAACTCCTGACCTCAGGTGATCTGCCCGCCTCAGCCGCCCAAAGTGCTGTGATTACAGGCATGAGCCACCACACCCGGCTGGGGTTTATTTTTTTGTTAAGTTCTAACTTAATTGCACTGTATTCGAGTTATATAATACTATAGGATACTTAATTTTTTTAACTGAAGTTTTCTTAATCCTATGGTATCTGACTGGTTTTGTAAACGTTCCATGTATGCTAAGAAAAAAATATTCTTTCCAACTGTTCAATCAGAACTCATATCCATTCAGACAAGCTTGTTAATTATATTTTTCATATCTACCCAACCCTTGCTGACTTTTTTTTTAAACTTCATCTATATGAATAATAGAAGTACTTTAAATTCTCCAGGCAAACCTCTGGTAAGACAAATCAAGAGAAGAAGAGGCAATATTACGAAAGTAAAGGGAGCTATAACTAAGGGTAACACAATAATTATATGCTAGCAATTCTGAAAACTTAGACAACATGGAAGTTTCTTGAAAATATATATATACCTTATGAGATGTGACTGAAAAAGAAGTAAAAAGATTGAGCTGTTCTGCAACTATTAAAGATAGTGATGCAGTTGTTAAAAATCTTCCCATAAATATGAGATTAGATAATAAAAGTAGTTAGAAGGATATACTTTTCTGGAGGTGAGGAAGAAAGGTCAGGGCTAATATATGTCAATATTTTATCAGAGAACATGTAAAAGAGAAAACTATGGTAGTAACTGTAAAATAATAATAGGAGTAATACTTTGAATGTGTCTATCAGCAAGGGCTAATCTCTTCTGAAAGGCCTAGCTGGCAACTTGCCCAGCCTGGGCTGCTCATATGCTGATGCACCAGGGCTATTCTTTGGGACAGAGGCTGTCCCTATCAGACCAGTCATAAACCACTACTGCTAACAGCCTCTGCCATGAAGGAAGAACACCTTTGTAGGTGGCATTTGTAGGAATGAATGAACTGTAACATAAAAAATAAGGTAATGGTGTGGAAAGGAGGTATTTGCAAAGCTTTGGGGATGTGAAGGAACTATTGCCAAATATTTTTAGAATGTTTTGATTTGGGAGAAAGGGAAAGCTATACCAGTTCCCCAGTTTCCAGTACATATTACATATATTTTCAAAGATCATCCCATTTTTATTTTTAATAGGGCTCAATCATTTAGGCATCTTTTTAGGATACAGGATGAAGTTTAGTAGCTGAACTAGTTGCACAAAAAAAGGGACGTTAAGCCTCTTTCTAAATGTAAATATCTCTTTCTTCAGTAGCAGCATTGCAAAATGTAACCTCACTGAACCACTCGAACAAACTTCAAAAGGAACTTCAACCACTCACCTGGATACAAGCCAGAGGCTCATTTGTCCAAATTGAATATCCACCAACTAAATATATTCTCCCATTATGGACAGCAACTCCAGATTCATTTTGGCCTAAAGTAAAGAGAATTGAATAAAAAGAAAAAAATCCATTTCTTACATATTTTAATTAACCCTTTTGCCACTGAGGGATACAATTGTCCCCTGTGGCACATTTGTATATTCCATGGGATTTTTGCAGCAACGAATCACTGCCTCCCAGTACTCAAAAAAATTAAGCACTATTTCTCAGAGAATGAATCTGTGTTGGGTCAGAACCAGGCCAAAACAATTATTAGCCAGCCAAGTTAGTAAATACAGCATTAAATACAGCAATAGTAAGCCATGTAGAACTGAATTGTATACTACGTCACATGCCATTAATTTACAGTGGTGAAAATAAGGTATATTATAGAAATGAAAAGCACCTCTTATAGTACCCACAAATGCTTTTAGCCAAGTGCTTATATTTGTAAAGTTGCAACCGAAGAAGCCAATAAAGCAGAACCATGCCCCTGGCATTGCCCAAATGAAGGCAAATGGCAGGAAAGATTGATTAACTTGCTATCCTACTTTTCTTTACATATCCAACATTTTAAAGATTATGTTAAAGTTCCTGAGTTGGGACCAGCCTGGATAATCCCTAGATACTGATACGCCAAAATGATGAAACGTTTCCCCTCCCATTTCAAAAGGAAGACAGAATAACTCACTACCACATATTCTTCCCTGGAGGCCATCAGAAAGTGAAAGAGTCTCTTTTATTGATGGGCTGACACAGGATTGACTGGGGTAATAAATAAGCTGGATCTTACAGCAGGCAGAATCACAGATCCAGAGTCGAGGGCCTTAGAGTTTCTAAGTCCTTGTCAAGTGGGCCTCAAAAATCATTTTGCAAAAATAGGAGCTCAATACAAGCATTTAAACCTCTTGTTAGATCCCGAGTGTTGCCTCCCCCAGCAGCACCTGCATATACTCAGCATATCAAAATGTCTTTTAACCCAACCGACCATTTTCAGTTTGTGATTTTTCCAATTATTTGAGTAGACCTGGAAGGGATCTGATCACTTGCGGATGTTAACAATGCAAGTTGACAAGTGGGGAAAAGTTATTCATTCCATAAAGAAACGTAAGGGGTAAGTTGTTCACCACATTCCTTTCATTCTTTTTTGGGATGAGAAGGGTCCATACCTAATGTTGCCCTGTGGTAAATACTTGGATGGGTATTTGTGGCCAGAAATGCAGCTAACTCCTGTGCGCAGAACTACTTTAGGGTTTCATTTCTAGGAGAATACTCCCAGAAACAATATTTGACAGCGGCAAATAATGAAGACCATGCTCCTAAACTCCTGAACTCATAAGAAATAAGACTAAAAGTGGTGAGAAGTAAACAATAAATTCCTTCTGCAAAGATCTATTAACTCTTTCAGTGTCTGGTTCCTCCTACTTGTACCAGAGTTCCATGGTAATCCTGACTGATGATAATGGACTTGACATGCCTCTCAGCCACATGAGGATGTACTTTAAGGTAGTAATGTAGGCCCTGAGAAACTAGATGCTCAGCTACCTAAATGAGTTCAGTTTTGTTAGAACATAAATGATGCACACATTTCTGATTAATAAGTGCAGGTTCTTCTACAACTATGCACTTAATATTTAGTGATGCCCTAAAGATGTCTACAAAACAAGTTTGGTGACTTCTTGAATCTGCTTTTCCTGATTTACTTAATCAAAGGTACTTGCCAGTCAACAGGTTGAAACTGCAACGCGTCCACTGGTCAGTGTCTATGTTGTAAGAATCTATATGACGCACAAGGATCCGGTCATTATTGTAGTCTAGGTCATTGCCTCCAAGAACATAAAGCTTCCGTTGTACAGCAGCCATGGAATGGTAGACCCTTCTCTGTAGCATGGGGCTACGGCTTATCCACTTATTCTGAAAGAAGAAACATACGTGCATTCTGTTAGTAGGAGAGCTCCATGTCAGAAATCAGCAATGAGTGCCTCATACGTAGTGGGAACCTTAATGTTTATCTATCAGTAGATCAACATTCTGTTTGAATGTTGTTTATATACACTGAAAGGTATGGGCTTCTTACATGAGAACAAGTACAAAAGAGCCACGTATTCCAATTATTTCTTTGCGATCTACACATGGCATCTCCTCTAGTTTGTGTTGCATTTTACAGTGCATTTTGAATTTTATAAGGGGAACGTTTAAATTTTCATGATGTTTAACCCAGTTCAGAGAATTTACTCATGCAAATTAATTAAGAGTGAAAGCACATGGCTAGGTATACTGTATACAGTGGTGCAATGATTGTTTGATTCTGCAAAGCACTTAGAAAAATGCACATGAAAAATGTTCAATACATATTTACTTTTTCAAAATTATGTGATAATAATCACTGGGTACCTGAGGCCCCTAGATAAGCTAATGGCTTTCCTGTTCTTTCCAAAATTAACCTCCTAAGATCAGTGGAAGAGCTAAGATTTGGTTCAGCAACAAACTACCCACACTTCCTTTGATCAGCCTCCTTTAATATCTTAACAGTCACATCTTTTGCCAAATTGGGAAAGGTTATTTCTAGGCACACATTTATTTGTTTTGGTGGAAGATTAAGGTTTTTTTGTTTTTTGTTTTGAGACGGAGTCTCACTCTGTCTCCCAGGTGGAGTGCAGTGGCGTAATCTCGACTCAACTGCAACCTCCGCCTCCTTGGTTCAAGCTGATTCTCCTGCCTCAATCTCCCGAGTAGGTGAAATTATAGATGTGTGCCACCACACCCAGCTGATTTTTGTATTTTCAGTAGAGATGGGGTTTCACCATGTTGGCCAGGCTGGTCACAAACTCCTAACCTCAGGTGATCCACCCACCTCGGCCTTCCAAAATGCTGGGATTACAGGCGTAAGCCACTGCAACCAGCCAGAAGACTAAGTTTTATGTAACTTTAGGGAATGGTGAAACCTTCAATATTTGGTTTTAGTTCACCTTCAGTAATGAGAAGGGTATGCCCAACCTTTCTTAAAATAAGGCTCTCTGTAAAATTAAATGAAGACCAAATATGACTTTAATTTTAAATCTCAGCTAAGTAATGGACAGGTAAGTAAAGCAGTAATGAACAGGTAAACAAACCTAACAGTTTTTGTTTGTTTGTTTGTTTGTTTTGAGACGGAGTCTTGCTCTGTTGCCAGGCTGGAGCACAGTGGCGCAGTCTCAGCTCACTGCAACCTCCGCCTCCTGGGTTCAAGTGATTCTTCCGCCTCAGCCTCCCAAGTAGCTGGGATTACAGGCGCGTGCCACCACACCCGGCTAATTTTTCTATTTTTAGTAGAGACAGGGTTTCATCATGGCGAGAATGGCCTCGATCTCTTGACCTCGTGATCCGCCCACCTCGGCCTCCCAAAGTGCTGGGATTACAAGCGTGAGCCACCGCGCCCGGCCAACCTAACAGTTTTCTTTCTACATAAACACTAAAAGCATACAGGAAGAACCCAGATTCCTTTTTGCCAAGAAAAATTTGGATTTCAGCCAGAAAAAGTCATATGATGTTTTGAATACATAGAATTTCACCATTTTACAAAACTGTAAGGGAAGAAGCAAAAGACAACAATAAACATTTTATATAAATAGTGGTCCATTCACTAATAGGCCTATAGATTAGCTCATTTCTAATTTCTCTTTTAAAGATACACTCAAGAAAAGAAGTGGTTTGTATAGCTTGAAAAGCTTGCATTCATCTGTTCCCCATTTGAACATGTAATAAGAATTTTCTTCCAATCAAATGTCTTCTTTAATAGTCAAGCCTGCCTTTCAGCTATTTGCTAATATGTATAATACATTACACATGAATGTATTTAACTCAAAACTCTGATGATGCTTTTCTTAGGTATTTTCTATGAGACAACCCATTACAGTATTAGGAATCAATGTTTGCATTAGCAGTCCAGTCCCCTGCCACAAGACTATGGATGCCATCTGGTTTGCAAAGCCTGCCTGCATCCTCTGATTATATCTTTAGCTTCCTTCACTGCAGTGCCTGCCAGGTGAGCCGCCAACCGCTGCAAAGGCGAAGAAACAGAGAGGCCTGGTGGGGTCATTCCTAATAAGCTAGCGTGTGAATACTAATCAGTGGTGGGGAAGCAGAGGTCACCCCAGCCTGCCTGTTGGCAGGTAGCAATGTGCTCTGTGGCAGATGGCAGGCATTATCGACTCTCCATAAAGGCCTAGAAGAGAAATAAGCACCAGGGCTGAATGATAGAGTTATTGAGATTCTGAACAAGATGCAAGCAGATGTGATGTTTGCCAGTACCCACCGTAAGCAATATGCCAGCAGAATTTTTTAAAAGAGCATGTGTGTACAAACATGAAACAGAACTCATTTGAGAAATGTTAACACCTTCTTCCTCTTTAACCACGTGTGCACCAAACTCAAGCAACTGCAATTAATTATCCCTCTTGAGACAGCTGACCCATGGACATTTGGTCTCTGAAATCTACAGCTGCTAATGACATCAGGAAACACACTTGTAAAGGGGAAAATGCCTTCATTAAATATAGAATCAAGTAATTGCTAAAATAAAAAGATACCAAATACACTCCGTCCACTCTGGACATAGATTTGGTGGCCAGTCCCAACCCAGACTGCCAAAGCCAACCTGTTGTTATCCCATTACCTTCAGCTGATGAATATTAAACCTACAAATCATTTTGGAATACTGTCATAATAAAACATATTTACATTACCCAAATCATAGAAATGGCAAAATTCAGCAGATAATTGCCAAGATTCATACATATTTTTGTAGATGGAAATGAGAATAAAAATATTTATTTGGCGGGGGGAAACAGGCTTTGGGTGTAAACGAGAAGTAGACAAAAGAAGGTACAGGCACCATCAATATGCACATTCAGGCCCTAGCTGTTAGATGAAAACTCTACAGACACTTCTCATCTCTCAAACTCTTCATATACTTCTACTTTAGACTTGTCCTACATAGTGGTTTAGATCATTTGGGCTATATTAAGTTAATACTTGCTTTTTAAGAATAAACCATAACCATGATCCCCTCCTAGAATGGCAGCCCCTTCCAGAAGGACATAGCATTAGGACAATGAAAATCACAAAAACTAGAGTTGAAATTTTTTGAATAACAAAACAAAAATGCAGTTTATTCAGGTGCTTCCTTTTCTCTATATAAATGTAGGATGCATATCTCTGTGTGTAGACTTGGCATTCCAATTATTAATTACCCTGGAATCTTTTAAAATTCATTTTAATTAAAGTAATGAGCTTTTCTTATTATGATTCTTACCTGGTTAGGTTCATATACCATTAGCCTGTTCTGATATTGTGCCGTATTAGTTACTCCACCTGTAATGGATTAACATGTGTTAGAGGTTTTCATGAATAAGGAATAAGATATTCCAACATAAGAATGAGATACAATTAAAGGAAAATTAGCTACTGCTGAGGATCTATTTGTATACTCTCATGGAGAGCCCATGACATAATTAAGAAGCCTATTGTTGAAGCAGTTTAATTTTAAAGAAACATTTCAGAAGCAATCCAGTTGAGAGTAAGCAACAAGTATGCTGACATTACCAAGAGGACCCCAATTCTGGCAAGCTGTTTTGCATGGCCAGATAAGGGGCAAAGTATTAGGGAGTGAGAGCAAACATAGTACACATAGGTAAATCTCTATACTGTTTATGCCAGGGACAGTTATATGGAAAATTCTTGTCCTTCACTAAATTGTTAATTTTAAAGCTCTAACCTCTGTACACTAACACAGTGATATCTTGATATCTTTTGACATTACTTAACAAAAAATATCTAAAGCCAGTGCTGTCCAATAGAATATAACGAGAGCCATATATGCAAGTCACATATGCAATGATAAATTTCTCAATAGCTATATAAAACATAAAAAGAAACAGTGACATTAAATGTAATAAATTGTGCGTACCCCAATATAGCCATAATTATCATTTCAACATGAAATCAACATAAAAATTATTAAGATACTTTATATTCTTTTTTTTCTTACTAAGTCTTCAAAAGCCAGTGTATACTTGACACAACACATCTCAATACAGATCAGCCATTTTCCAAGGATTCAATAAGCCACATGTGGCTAATGGCTACCACATTGGGCAGCACAAATCTAGGGCTCTTCAGTGCAGCTGCTATTGTGGTTGACTTTTGAAGCCCTCTAGACAACTGCTTAGATCTAAGAGACTTCAGACCTACCTAATAAGAACCACTAAAAAATCATCATACTTCCAGCTAAGTTTCTCTTATTTGTCCTCATACTTCTTTTCATTTTTGTAGTGTATACTGAGCCCTGTAAAACCCAGAAATTATTAGTTTTGCTTTCAGTTTTACCATTAAGTGGAAAAACTCTAAAAACAATACATAAAACAGCATAGTAAGGAAATATCACCAGTAGATATTAAATGTGAGATAAAATATCAAGGATATGGGACCAAAGAAATCTATCTTTAGAAATACTGCCTTATATGTAGTTCTAGACACTGGTATAAAATGAATAACATTATTATTTTAATATGTATCACAAGCAGCTATTTTTTCAATAACAATATAAAATTAAGCCAGACTAAAAAAAGTTTCCTACTGGAATTTTTTTAATTTAAAAAATATACATATACTGTTAAAATACTGACCAAGGTGGCCTTAGCATTTCCCTAGCTTGACTAAACTAAAAAGGCTGCTTCCTGACTCTGGGGCCCTTGACCTCCCCTTTCTTAGATTACTTACTTTAGAAAACTTGTAATCATAACTTCTTTCTCTGCCTCTTTGAGATGTAAATCATTTTAAAAAGCTGCTTGCCAGTTTTATAACCTAAGAATATCTTTGTTAAGGTCCAGAGAGCTATCCCTTTGAAATATAATCATTGAAGAAGATAGTGCCCTATATCCCAGCTTCTATGGGAAGGTAGGACCCTAACTTTTTTTTCTTTTTTAGATGGAGTCTCACTCTTGTTGCCTAAGTTGGAGTGCAATGGCAAGACCTCAGCTCACCGCAACCTCCACCTCCCGAGGACCCTAACTTTAATAGGCACCAATTAGCACCAAACACAGATGGCCTAATCACAGAGACAAAAATTACCAACTCAGAAATAACTGCATGGGTACAACATATCCATTAATCAAGCTCCCCTGAAATGTTCTTCAGTACTTTTTTACAAAATCACCCCAATGCTTAAAAACTGTCCTCTTAAAAACTAATAGAATTGATTTCAAACTGTTTTCTGATTCTCTCTCCTATTACAATAGACTTGAATAAAGTCTTCTTTCTCTGTTTAACTTTATCTGGTGCATTTTTTGCTTCGACAGTTCAAATACTTTGAATAGGTCACCACCATCAACTACATGGCTAGGAGACAAGTCAATGAGAATCCAGAGAATTAGTGTCTAATCCTTAACTGCGCTGGAATAATCAATCAAAACTAATGGATAAATAAAGAGGAAGGAACCTATCCAGGCCAATCATTACTCTCTCACTCAACCCCAGTAAGGAGATTATATCTTTCATATAATTGACTTTGACTATTATTAACTAGAGGACTATTTTTAAAATTCTTTCAGAAGCTTGAAGATTTAAGATTTTAAAGATCAACAAAAGCTTTGTCTGTAGAGAAATCCACAAAGAACAGAGAGACATGAGCTTCCTGACCTCAAAGAAAGTCTTCTCTGGATTTCTCATCAAATGTCTCATTTTAAAAATGTAATCAGAGGAAAGGAAAACACACTTAAGAAAGCTGAGGCTAAAATGCCTATATGGTCAAGATGAGTGTCAAAATAAATATAGGGTTGTGTTTGCCTTTACTCCCAATCTTCCCTTTCTTGGGTGATTAAAAACAGAGTGTTCAATAATTCTTTCTCAGCATAACCACACAAGAATAGTTTAATCTCTTGAGACTTCACAAGTCTTCATGGTTAAAATAATTGCTGGTGCTTTTGATCTGGGCCATAACCACCAGATTAATGTCCAGCTTGCCTACAATCACTTCTCTAATTGAAAGGGAACAGAGGGCAAAGCTCCACCCATCATTTAAAAACTTCAAAAGTTTCTCTGCTTGTTTTAGAAATATGGAACAGAATTAATATCTACTGCAGTAAACTATCTGCTTTATGACACTATTTGAAAATATTTACATTACTGTATGTACCAGACTCTGCCCATTATAGATTAAACGTACAACCAATGGATTAAAATGTAGCTATTACATCCCCTCTCCCAAGCAGGGCATACAATTTATCTCCATGCTTTTCAGAATTATTATTTACTATCTTCCACAAATGCATCTATAATACATTTTTGTCTTAATCTGCACTCAGTAATTAGATTCTTTACCCTTACATACAAATGTTCATTCACATCACAATGTTTAGAAATGAGATATTAGGTTACTAGTTGGGAGTAAAAATTAAAGTCCCAGTTATTTGGTATTAATAGATTGCCTTTAGAATGTTAAACCACAGGAGGTGCCTCACACACCTAGTGCTGCAACTTTTGCCAAGTCAGGATTGCAAAGAAAAACCTTGGAAATTGGTTTTATTGCTTTCCTCTTTGAAATAATTTACAAATGAGCATGTAAATAAAAACCATTTTTCTCTCAATTCTAAAATAAATTTTAAAAAACATCCAAGTTTGCAGCCCACATTTCTTTAGCAGTGTTACTCATTTCCAGGGCTTTATCATTACATTCCCTTCACATAACACTCTTCACTTTTAGATTAATCTGCTGAAATGAGATGCTAAGGATTTGCATACAGATTTGACTATACAAAAATAGATATGGAATTAATAACAGTCTCTATATGTTTTAATTTCTCCTAGACTGGAGTACCCTTGCCTGCAGCAGTATTCCTGGCTTTGAAAGTCATCAAGCTGATTTGTCTGCTCTGGGTTACGATGCCACATGCTGCTATACTGTCCCCTGCAATCAAAGCACTTGCAAAGATAGATTCCATGCCTTCCTCTATCGAGTATATTTTATAGATTGGCAGTTTTGATCTCCCTCCCCCACCCCAGGGGGGATAATCTGCATCTTAACAGCTTTCTATAGATACATCTGTCATTAAATATGCCATCTCATATCAGCATCCATTTTTAAAACCAAGTTTTCTCTAACTTTGAAGTGCCACAGTGAAAGTTAAGACTTTTCAGCCAAAATTGAAAATGAGCAACCCTGTCTTATACTTTTGAACTGTGACTTAAAGATATACCGCAGGTTCCCCCAAAGTCAAATAAGTCTTTAAAAACTGCCAGAAGGAATGAAAAGTTACCACCATGCTACCAGCAGTGAGAAATGCTTTCTATCATCAAGACAGGAGCAAAGCATTTTTCTTAAGCTTCCCTGTACAACTCGCCACAAAATATTGTGACAAATGGATGAGTGCATACTGGAGAGATGACAAGCGACTGCCAAACAAGCAACCTTTGTCTCTGCTACTGAGATCACTGATCTCAAACTCACATTCTACTCCAAAGCAACGACTGGTCAATGCTGACAGTGCTCGTGAAATAGTGTATAGAAAACTTCTCTCACTGTACTTAGTCAGACTGGGTCAAGTCTGATGGCTCTGCTAATTTTTTTTTAATGACAGAAAATACCTCTGTTGATAAATATAAAAAAAAAAAAAAAAAATACCTCTGTTGGTCCTATACTAAACTCCACGAGTAGATGCCAGTGGTTCCTAATGCAGTGCTAATGCACAACCAGGACAGAGTGGGGTGCAAAGAACTGATCTCTACACGCAGGGTGGAGCCTGCTCCAGGTTGGAATTCTGCCAGCAAATTCAGGATTGAGGAAAATCATCTAAAGTTCTCTGCAACTGTCTTGGAGACCTGCAGTGGACAGGTTCACACTAGTCTAAGGGAAGAGTTTCAGGACAGGCTATGGCATTAACATGGGTCCTATATGACTGTATCCTTGGGGAAGCCATTAAACACAGCCACGCTGAGCTTCCTCATATGCAAAACAGAGATGATGATATCTTCCCTACAGGTTTCAGATGAATTAGAGTGCGTGGCATAGAGACAATCCACAGAGGGAAGTTTATTACAGTCCTGTAGCTGTTTATAAAAATTTCTTACCATTTCCATGAAAGATACAAATGACTATATGTGAAACACTGAATTAAGACATGAATTGTATAGTGTGAAATAGATTTCTTATAATTATTTTTTCTGATAACCAGAATTACCAACTTTTTTTCAGTGTCCAAGGCCTTTTTCCTTTAATAGTTTAAGCCCCTCTCTTCTATAACTTTCTCCAACTCTTGAAAGACTAAAACTTCATACTTACAATTACCTAAAGAACAACCTAGCATTAAGTATGAGTTAATATTAGTTACTGTTTATAGAACTACACTCATTATCAGCCCTTGATAAAAGTAATACCATAAGAATATTTATAATAAATGCAAAACCAAACTTAATATCTATTTTTGTATGAAATTAAGAAATATTTATAATAAATGCAAAACCAAACTTATCAATTTTTATATGACATTAGACTGTCCATATTTTCTGGATGTTTATAATACTACATAAACAATTACAGTCAAGAATCTTTCTACTAAATTTGCATCTTGAATAGAAGCATACATAATCCATGCATTAAATTAAAACTAGTACCCATATTATTTCTGTCATACTTGAGGAACCCACACAAATGGATGGGTAATTAATATACTCAAAACCTCCAAAGCCTCTAATTTACAAAATACCTATAAAGACAGGGCTGCTGCATATGAAATACAAATTATGTCATTTAGAGCAAATAGGTACAAACTTGTGACCCAGAAATATGTAAAGTATGCATTATGTATTGTTTTAAATAAGTGAAATGATAAAATGGGGGGTGAAATCACCATAATACAGATATCGATTAGATTCACCTGCCCTTTATTAACTCAATGATATTCACTCTAACTCCCATTTTTCATTCCGTAGAAAGTTGAAATCCTACCTCCAAACATTTTTGCACATTCCCAGCAGGGTCAAACTCTCAAGGTCACCTCTGTCTGTCTTTCATGTCCCAGCTTTGCTGTGCTCTTGTTGGATCTTTTATCTCTCTCCCATCATCAACCAAGTTCTTCAGCCATTCCCTATTTCTATGACCTAGCTTTAACCATTTTCTCTCCTCTTGGGAATGAAGCAAATGATACAGTCCACATATTCTTTGGTAGAGCAATACAGCTCAACATTTAGTTTACCATCTTTTATTAGACCCCCATCTAGGTAGACACAAATGAATCCTCTGAACGAAGGCGGTTCTTTCTGTGAGAAGAGTTCTGTAGCCAGTGATTCGAACATTAAACAAAACCTTACACTACCAATTTTAAAGGTTATTAGACTCCTATAGTATGTAATCCTTTTAGAAAATAATTTTCTAATCTATACCAATGTATTTGAGTAGTTCCATTTTATCACTGTTTCTCTTTACATTTTAACTTCATGTTTTAGAAACTAAATGGTAAAATCACGGAAAGACATGATGTTCCTCTTCTGTCCCTTGAGAAGGATGGACAGTTAAGCAATTAAGGACAATCAGTGATTGTTGATTCTAAACAAATCTCCAGAAAGCACTCTGCTTCTATCATTTACTTTCAGTCTTATGTCATTTGGAAGTTCTTTTTACAATTTAAGCATTTATTTTGTTTGTTCACTGTCATGATAAACAACTGGTACCTGTGTGGTTTGGTGGGAAAAGCATGATTTAAAAAACCAGAGAAACAGACTTCAAATTCTAGCTCTGTCAACTATAAGCTACGTGATCTGAGGAGTCATTTAACCTCTTCGAGCCTCGTTTCCTGGGCAGTGATGTGACGGTAAACAGAGTGCAACTTCTTCAGGATATATGTAAGACAGTTTAGGACAAAAGCTTCATTAATTATTTGGTCAATGTAGGTGATCTGATTGCTTTCTTTAAATCATTTAGGTCTCTAACAAGCATTGCAGAATAGTACATTTCTGTTTGACATCTACCTCAGTTCAAAACTGTAGTGGCTTTGTTTTTAACTCTCAGATGGGGGGTAGAAAAGATTGGGGCACAAGTGAAAAGAAAAAGTAACTGCTGGGGGCAGCTGGTTGCTAGGATCTAAAGCAACAAATATTTAATTCTTCATGGACATTCCAATTCACTAGGAGCTTGTAAGTGGACGTGTCAAGTTATCCAGCTCCACACCTCTACTAGGCAAGTGGCTTCCTCACATCATGGCTGCCACCAGAGACAACAAAGAGGTATTCTCTTACTACTTACTCCCACAAGACACACTGTTCTCCCTCTAGCAAATCTTGAGCCCTTGACTCTCACCTAACTGGGATCCCAGATTGCTGAAATCCTTCCAGTAGGTTCCTCTAGACTATTCTTGTCTCAAAACCTTCCATCATTAGTGAATCCACAGATATGCCTTCTCCAATCCTCTGCTGAACACCATAAAACGACAGAAATTTGCAAACGGAGCCATCAGTTTTGTTTTCAAGCTTAGAGTGGATTCTCAACACCTATTTTTCTTCAACCTGTTAATTCCCTCTGTTTTCTCTCAGAGGCTTATTCCAAAGTCACTCTCCTCAGGCCCTCTACCTAGATCTGACAGGCACAATCTTGACAGACCTGTTTCTCACTTGAATCCATCTACAAGAAACCTCCTCGGGTTTCTGCCCCTCATCTGTGAGCTTACCTAGGTCACACCCATAATTATCTCCTTCCCTGCAGGCTTGGAACTGGAAGGGTCCCTCCCTTCTCCTGTTGAAGACCTAACCCCTTCCCAGCTCCTTCTTGCCTTTTAGGGCTCTGTGTCTGTTGTGAATATTGTATTCTCAGGACTCTTCACTGTTCCTGTTACCTTGGAAATGCCCTGACCGTTTACCAGCCAAAGGATGCCCCTCCTCCCTATACCTTTAATTTCACTCTCTTTCCTTATTTACAAATCTGCTTAATGCACTAGCATCCTTAAACAAGCAAACAAAACCCTTCTTCACCTCTGGATTTCCTTGTCTAGCTACTCTTTTCACAGCCAAACTCCTCACTTCCTCCCTTTCTTTCTTTCCTTCCTAATCTCCCTCATTCTTCCTAAAGCCAAAATGCTATTTATTAATTTATAATAAAAAAAGAGGCTGTTACCTGAACTAAAATATGTGTACACCTAAAAACAGCATATTCTTTCCCTATATTTATACAGAAAGCCCGATTATTAATTGGAAAGTTGTCTGTTAAGCTCAGATTTGGGGAATGAAGTTTAGATAATACACTTGTTCATGAGGATTGACTAAGACAGGCTTTATCCTAACTTCTTGCCAAGGTGATCTGTACCTGAAGTTTCTACTTCCTTACTTTTTAATCATACCTTAAACTACTGTATTCTAGTTTCCACCTTCTTCCAACCCCCGAAACTGCTTTCACTAAACTTTTCCTAATTAAAAAATGCAGTGGAAATATTTTGGATGTTGATGTCCCCATGGTATTGAACAGCTCTCACTGCACCTCCTTCTTCGGTATTGGTTTCTGCGACACTCCTCCGCCTCCTCCTCCTCTGACCCTGCCGTTCCACATTCTCAGGCTCCTTCCTTCCTTAGTACCCCCAACCCTGCACCCTCCTTGCTAGTGTTTCCCAAACTTCTGCCCTTAACCCCTTTCCAGACGATCTCTAATCTATCTCTCCTGTCATGCTCTCTGCCTCCTCCTTCCATTGTTTCACTTATTTGCTCTGAGAAACTGAAGGCAAGGTCTTCTCTCTGAGTCTGAAAAGGGGGTTTTCAGGAAAGTAAAGAAGTTACAGCCAGTGAAGGAAGTGGTGAGTGAGTAGCAGTAGGGTACAGAGAGGGCTGAGAGTGCCACTGTGCATGATGTGCTGAGAATATACCCATAGCAAGCCCTCCTGCTAACTGTCCTCCTCCCACAGCCGGAGCCATCTAGGTACAGGCACAGACCAAGCAGATCACTGGGTTTGTCAAACATTGCTTGTTTGACAGAGGACAAGAGAATTATTGAAGTGATCGGGCCATGAAGTTCAATATGATGACAGGGAGGGGTTAATGGATAATAGAAAGTAGCCAAAGGGCCTGAAGCTAAGTTAGGCACCTCCAGGATTAGTTGCTAGTGTAACTATTTTAGGTGCTGCCTTTCATGCCTTCTGCGGTAGTCACTCCGTGCTTTGCTCTACTTTGTACCTTGTTAAGACTTCTGCTGTCACACCATCACACACTCTACCTATTTAAAAGTCTGTTCCCTCTACCATAGGCTACTTTGTTGTTGCAGCGCTATCCTGGAATAGGACTTGGAGAGGTTAGGAACTTTAGCTCAGCATCTCATGCTGGATAAACAGCACAAATTTTGTGTGTATGTGACCACAATCTGTGGTCTCAGTGCACCACAACCCAGCCTCTTCTATGCCTGCTGTTAGTTCTCAATATTTTGTCTACAATTCCTTTTTTTTGAGACTGAGTTTCACTCTTTTTGCCCAGGCTGGAATGCAATGGTGCAGTCTTGGCTCACTGCAGCCTCCATCTCCTGGGTTCAGGCAATTCTTCTGTCTCAGCCTGGGATTACAGGCACCCACCACCATGCCCAGCTAATTTTTGTATTTTTAGTAGAGACAGGGTTTCATCATGCTGGCCAGGCTGGTCTTGAACTCCTGACCTCAGGCGATCCACCTGCCTCAGCCTCCCAAAGTGCTGGGATTACAGGTGTGAGCCACTGCACCCGGGCTTTGTCCACAATTCTTAAGATGTTAAGTAAAACAATATGTACCTAAAGATAAGGTAGTGATATTTTTAAATGTTAATAAAATTTTACATTATTTTAATTTTAATTAATACTAGAAAAACCCAAGTCCTGTTAGTAGCTTTGAATACATTAAAAGTTATTTAAAATGGGGCAATGCAAACTTCATATAAATTTAATCAAGATGAAAATACACCTAGCTTCTAGGGAGTTAAAGTTAACAGATGTTCTTTCATTAACAAAATATCTGAAAAATTATTTTATTGTCAGCTCCTAGAGGGCAGGAATTATGTTTGCTGAATTAATTTCATTTATCTGTGACTCAGCACTATACTTTACAAGGATGTAGCATTTACCAAGAGAATCAAGAAAGCACTAAATACTGCTTTTGAGTAAATGCAATAACATTTGTCTTATTTTTATAACTTTAAAGCACTAATATTGCAGTTAGCATCTTACTTAGCTACCATTTGATGAAAATGAAAAAATAAGTTGTTCTTCAAGATGGGCTTGGGATTAGTATTCCCTTACATAAAAAAGGTTCTTTTTAGTAGTTCACAAACTATACCTTCCAACAGAGAGCATATATTTTTAAAACACAGTTGTAGGATATTTAAATGCTTATTTTCCTTTGATACTGCGAATTTCAAATCAAAATGGTATGGAACACTTGCGAATTGGGTCACAACGTCAAATGCTACAGGAGCCTGTAAAATTCGACATCTTAAATGCTAACGGGTATGTACATACAGAATTATTTCTGGATTCCTTTCTGCTTGTCATACTTCAAAAACTATAAACAGGTTTCAAGATTTCTTGACCCCAAAATGGACTGAAATGGGGGAGAGGCGTGGTGAGGGAGTGAGCTTGCTGGAAATGTCGAGTCTCCAAAGAAACATTCATTCTGTGTTCTAGAGAACAGAACCAAGACCCTAAAATCCACCTTCTATAATCAATACTACCTCCACCTCAGGCAAAGTTTGCAAAATACCAGAAGGATGACCATGATTAAATCCCCATCAATTAAATTGGAAATGTGTGATTATTTGGTAAAGGCTAAGGAATAGTCTCAAACATTTTCATCTGCTCCAATAAATCAGGTTACACTCCCAATTCAGTGATAGGCAGGGTGAACTACACCTGTATTTTTGTTAAGGGGTCCATTAGCAAATCCAGTCACCCCTCCCTATTTATGGTTAGATTCACGATTTATTATAAGCTGGGCCTAAGGAAAGAGGCAGATGACTGAAGGTATTAGAAATGTCACTAGCGATTTCCTCTTCTTTCCAATTAAAAGTATTGTACTGTACACAGCAAAGTGAGTTTCTCATCTCAAGTACACAATAGGGAGAAACAAACCTGAGAAAATTGTGATTGTTTTCATTAAGTATGGTTAACACAGGCAGCATATATTAGGGCGAAAGAAGAACAAAGAAAATGTATTTCACTTCACAGTAGGAGAAAATCAAAGTGAGATAGCAATAAGGATCTGTAGTAAGTTGATAGATTTAATAAAATGGAATAGGAAACACATAGACTCATATTGAAAGGGAAGTCAGCTTGATACCAGGAAGAAGTCTAACAGGAGCGTCTATGCCTTCTTAAGGTCTTGCTGAAGAAGGTATTAAGTCATCATCTCTTTAAGACTATATAAGGGAAACCCCAGCATTCTTTTACAAGCTAGGTTTACAGCCAAAAGACAAGGAAAATTTATTAAAATATTTATAAGAAATTCACACAAAACTTAGAAAATGCAGTGCAAAATTTAGGAATACAGTACATTAATAATATATGAAACTAAATGAGTCATTGGGAGGAATGTCAATTGGGAGAAAACATAAATGGCATTGATTTCATAAACCATCGCTGTTTTGCTAATCCAAGACAAGTACAGATCTGTTTCTTCTATTAGCAAAGACTTATTTGCTGCCTAGCTTGAAATTTCTTTAGCACAGCTAAAAGGATATAGTCCTGGTGCTCATTAATTGTTGAAATATATATTTAAAGAGAAAGGAACAATAATTAGATAACTGAGGCTTTAATTTAAATATATCTACATATACTAACATACGTGCTTGTTTCTAACGTTTCTTTGGTATAGAGCCAGCAAATGTTGGGTCCACTTCCCCTTTCTGCTTCCTTAGTCTTAGTCTTCACTTCATTCATTAATTCACTGAGCACGTAAACCCTGATGTGAGCTAGGTTCTGTCAATAAAAATCAGTGAATTGCCAATAATTGAGGCACCACTCGGAGAACCTGAGCCTATGACTATCTTCCTGCTTATTGAGGACAGCAGAAGAACAGTCAAAGTCCAAATGAACTTAGTTTAAACAAATGTAAGGGAGAATTTTATCAGAGCAGGTGTTAAAAGACTAGAGATGATTATTGAAGAAAGCTGATAAGCCTTTGCAGGTGTACTTAAAAGTAATGATTTCTTCTAAGTACAAATGCCAGTGTTATTTTTAATATTTAAGTTTTGACCCTTTCTATTCCTCTTAGTGCTTGATGACTAAAAATTGTTGATAGAAATCCAACAAGTTCCATTTGGGTTACAATACAAGTATCTTCCAACTGGGAGAAATTGCAGCTTTCTTCCTGATACAAAAACCTTTCAAAGGAGAACACTTAGGGCCTTTCTCAAAAATAAGATTGAAAACACAGGTCAATAATATGACGTTGACAGCATATGCCTCACAGACTCCTTCTGCGTAAGGAAAAAGGCAACTAGGAAGGGAGTGAAGGGTCTGTGGGTGTAGAGAAAACAAGATGGGCAAGGAGCAAGTAACTGTCGAGTCTACATTATGGGTACCTGGGGTTCATTGTCCTCGTCTCCCTACTTTTTCCACAATCAAAAGGTTTTCAAACGAGACAAAAAGGTAAATTAGAGCTCAAACTGTATCCTCAAATAATCAGTCAAAATGGGAGAGTAAATAGGAATGAAGGGTTATGATGGCACAAGTAACTACCATTCACAGATAATTAAAAAAGAAAAACAAAACACTGTTTTAGGCTGGGTGCAGTGACTCACGCCTATAATACCAACACTTTGAGAGGCCGAAACTGGTGGATCGTTTGAGCTCAGGAGTTTGGGGGCAGCTTGGGCAACATAGTGAAACCCTGTCTCTACAAAAAATACAAAAATTAGCTGGGTGTGGTGGTGTGCTCCTGTATTCCCAGCTATCTGGGAGGCTGAGGTGGGAGGATCACTTGATCCTGAGAGGTGGAGGTTCCAGTGAGTCAAGATTGCACCATGGCACTCCAGCTGGGTAACAGAGTAAGACCCTATCTGAAACCATAACAAAACAACGACAACTTTGTTTTAGTAACTTAAATCCTTTCCCTCTAGTGATTACTTGGATATATACCTATTGCTATACCCAGAAAAATGAATTAACTGGGCTTTTACTTCTCTTGCCTTTGATGCAAATGGCTCTAGTCTGGCAGCCAGGAGTGAAAGAAGCAGCAAAGGATCTAGATAAATCACAAACTGTGCCATACAATCCATGAATAATCAAGAGCTGACAGGAGAAGTTTTGGTAGAAAAAAGCAGTTGTGATGGACCAACAATTTCCACCTTGAATTTTTATTCCATTAATCACTCAGAAAATCACAGAAAGGCCCATTGTTTCCAATTACATTCCTCTCTAGAGTAGGTGCTCAATAAATGAATGTTAATTAGCTAAAATGGCATGCTTGGTTCAAGCTTTCAATTACACATGGCCACATTAAATCTTGACTTTTAAATTTATAGCACAATGAAAGAGTGTTTTGATAAATCCAACATGAGGTATGTTCTACCTGATATCCAAAGAAGACCATCAGCCACATATCCAGCATGGCATGAAAGGGATCTGTCAAAGGACTGAACAAAAGTCCATTTGTTCTTCTTGGGGCAGTATCGTTCAACTGTAGGCAGAACCTGGCGCAGTTCATTTCTGCCCCCAACTGCATAGAGGTATTCCTCCATAGCACCCAGCACAAAATGCTCCCGGCAGTTTTTCATGGGTGCTATCTCTGCCCAGGAATTACTGCGGGGATCATAGCGACAGGCAGTCCTCACAGCACACGTCCGGCCACTGGCATGCTCAACTTCCCCTCCAGCCACAAACAGGAAGTCCCCCATGACTGCCACACAATGGTGGCTCCTTCCCACAGGCATGGGAGCCAGCTCACTCCAGTTGGCAATGGCAGCTATGAGAGCATTCTCCTGATCAACGGGATTGAAGTACCGAAGTTCCTTGACCTTGCAGACCTCACGCTTTTTCCCACCAATGATATACAGAGTGTCTGACTGGAACCGTGGTTTGGTCCTGCAAGTCTGCCAGACAGGCTGTGCATAGATGCTCTGGTGGTATTCCAGGGCCTCATTGACAAGGGCTGTTGCAGTCTCACTTGCTTGGACAAGAGGGTGGGACAGGGCAACTGTATGGAGAGTGTCCACATCCATTAAGCCAAAGCGGATGTACTGCAGGAGCTCGTCCATGTACTGGTAGTGGCAGTTGTGTTCCAACCACCTCACAGCTAGCTGAAACAGAGGGAGGTGAGATGAGAGGAGACACAAAAGAAAGAAAGAAAGAGAGAACGCAACAGTATATAGGCAGGTTACCTGTATTCTTCCAGGTAGGTAATAATACAAACTTTCTTACAAACAGTGTAACTGGAATATTTTGATGCCCAGGTGAGTAACTTTTTTTCTGTATCAGCAAAGACACAAAAGAACTCAAGACATTGCTGTAGGGGTAAGAAACAATGTGAAGCAACCCTGATGAGGGCTTAAGATATCATTTGAAGTGAACAATAATTGATTTTCAAAGAATGAAAATACTGTTATGAAACAGCCTGTTCCTTTATGTTTCATGCATAAGAGGCTCAGTACACCCCACCCCCAGGAAATGTCAATGGTGGGCAGTGTCATCTTAGCTCAAGTAATGTATGTCAACCCATAAGCCAAGGTGCTGTATCAATGAGTAACGTAAGAAAATATACGATCATCTGAGACCACAGGGTGTACTTGAGAGAAAATCAATATGACACTAGAATGATTTAGAAAGAAAAAAGACTCCCCCTCCCACCCCACATCCCTTTAGTAGGTATAACAGGAAGCAAGAAAAGAAAAAGTAAGCTTGTAACTTATTAATTTTTTCTCTCAATTAATTTTTACCTTGAAGACAGTTGTTATTTGCACATGTAAGATACTGACAATTTGTTAGAGTCATTTTCACAAGAACCGAATACAGAGGAGATCATCTTTGTGTTACTAACATAATAGCTGAATATAATTCTAACCTTTTTATTTCCCCCTTCAGATCTCTTTCAAGAAGGAAAGAAGTTATAACTCTTTGATATCAGCAATGAGAATTTCTTAAAACTAAAGCAGGTACATTGTCATAAATAATAAAAATTATTGTTTAATTTTGTTATTTATGACAGTGTACCTGCTTTAGTTTTAAGAAATTTTCCTTTAATTTTCTTTTAATTAAAAAAAAAAAATCATCAGGGCTGGGCATGGTGGCTCATGCCTGTAATCCCAGCACTTTGGGAAGCTGAGTCCGGTGGATCACAAGGTCAGGAGTTCGAGACCGGCCTGGCCAACATGGTGAAATCCATCTCTACTAAAAATACAAAAAAGTAGCTGGGCATGGTGGTGGACACCTGTAATCCCAGCTATTTGGGAGGTTGGGGCAGGAGAATTGCTTGAACCTGGGAAGCAGAGGTGGCAGTGAGCTGACGTTGTGCCACTGCACTCCAGCCTGGGTGACAGAGCAAGACTCTGTCTATAAAAAAAAAAAAAAAAAAAAAAAAAAAAAAAATCATCAACTAAAAACCACAATTCATTTATGGAGCGCCTAAAGTAGTTTAATTAGTATGACTTAAAAGTTAAGTTTGGCAAACCTTCCCACACACCAGCATAATGAAGTGTATGTAACTTCTCAGTCAACATATTTGATATGAATTATTCTTAGCAGCACTTACATTAAACTAGATCTCCCAGACAATGTAAATGTGGGTCTGAAGGAATTAGCAGGAAAAAATGAAGCAATTAAATAGATTAAAAACTTTTGATAGGGATAGGAGGCAGGGAATTCTAGGCAGAAGAAGGCAGGTCCCCAGTGAAGACACCACCCTCAAGCCTGGCACAACAGCCCAAAGAACGAACATATATTCCTGTTTTCATGCTCAAATGTTGACTTTTCCAGAACCACTCATGACCAACCCCACCCCCATCCCCATCCCATACCCATAAAAACCCCTGACCCAACCAGCAGAGAGGAGAAGTGGCTGAACATTGAGAAGAGAAGCAGTAGCTAGACGTCAGAGACTACAGTCAGAGAGAAGCAGCTTGACTTCAGAAGAATGGCTTGATAGCATAGCTTCAGAGGGGAGTCTGGTGAGGGATGGCCAGACTTCAGGGGAAGATTACCTTCCCATCTCATCTCCCTTCCAGCTCCCCTACTCCTGAGAACCACTTTTATCGGCAATTAAGTCCCCCAAATTTACCATCTTCAACTCATTCATGTGACTTCATTCCTCTTGAATACCAAACAAGAACTCAGGTGCCAAAAGGATGACCCTCCACTAAACTGTTAATATTTAAGCCATCCGCAGATGGCAAAGCTAAAAGAGGGCTGACTGTAATACTCCTGCACTCCCCACTAGATGCTGCCGTGGGGTCTGCACAAAGTTTTGCTTCTGCCAGTGCCTAAAAGCACTTGCCCCAGGTCCTGCACCCACTCACCTGCATGTTCCCTCCCACCAGGGGTTGGGCGCAGCAGGCTCAAGTGAGTGAAGTTTACCTCTGCTGGTGCTGAAGCCACCAGCTAGCTCCAGCATCCGCATTCCAGTTTCCGCCTGCTAAGTGGTCAGGGAAACTGGGAGCCTGCCTAGGATACATCAGAAGGGTCAGTAAAATGTAGATCTGTCTCTTCTTGTCCTCAGACTTTCCTCTGAGTTATGCCCCTTGCAGGGGACGGGATGCAACCCTGCCATCTCTCTCTTTCTTTCATGTGAAAGGCATGTTGGGTCTATTTCCTTTCATGGAGGTTTAGCCATCACGTGGAACCAGAATAAAGTCCTGGGGCAACTGAAGGCACCTGGCTAAAGCCCCTCCTTGGTGTTGCTGGAAGGCCCCTGGACTGGACCCAGTCCCAGATGTAATGGACAGTTGGCCAAGACACCCCCAGGCTTTTCTATGGTATCTTTCCTTTCTTCCTTTACAGTTTGAAATGGCTCCTATCTCTTCTTTAATAATGGCAGGGGTTTTGCTACAGACTGTAGAAATGTTACCAAGTATAATGAGCTTTTGGCCCAGCAATCAGATAAGCAATTCAGAACGATGTGATTTCCTTCTGTTCTTAGAGGTGCCATCCCCATCCCCACTCCAACAGCAGCAGGTGCCTGTTTTGGTTTTGCCCCTGCCGATGTTGAAATAGCCATCGTCCGTGCTCCAGTTCCTGCCCACTATGCAGTCAGGGAAAATATCCTGCTTCAGTTTTATCATGCTTTACTTCCTTCTTGAACCATGGAATCAGGATTCTAGGCTTCCCTGTTCAGATGACAGATTTCACTGGGGGATCTGGGGCAAGCGTACTGAAGAAGGGAAAAGGAAATGTGGTATTCTCAGACCACTACTCCTTGACAAACACAAACTGGGGTTTCATCCTAGTGAAAAGAATCACTAAACTCTCTAAAGCGCTAGATGATTTCAGACATCCGTAGTTTCTTCATCTATTTGAAAAAAGGCTCCAAAAGGCAAGATGCGTTTTGGGTGTGTCTTTTTCATTTTCTGAATGAAGTGAATGTGGAAGTGAATTCACTCCTGCTATGTCATGAATTGCATCTCTTAATGAGTTAGAGTGAGAGAAATGAAAAAAGAATGTCGCTAAGTGCCAAGAAGGCAGACATGGTGGAGGACAGACAAGTGATACGCTCTAGATGCTTTTCTAGAAGGTAACATTTTTAACTAAATAAGATACCAACCTGACAAAAAAAATTATCTATGTAAGGTAATCTTTGCAATAATCAAAGATATTGCAAAAGAAATTAGTGAAATGAAAAAATGTTACTCATCAATCTTCAGGACTCCGCCAGAAGTGGGAGAGAGTTCCCACATGCAGCCTCCTAGGTTTTCTCTACCCTAATCTTGGAATTTTCAAGAGATGGGGTTCCAACTATTTCTGGAAAGACTGTTTAGCAACTTGATAAACAAGTTTCCACTCTTTGCCCGGAGTGTTTTCGAAAGTTCTCAGGGATAAAGTCATCCTGCTCAAGTTCGTTTCTTATGCAGCAGGTAAAAATCTCTGAAACTTAATCTTTGCTATTGCTCCTAAAGTTAATCAAGTCATTCTAGCTGATATTGCTTTGGTCTACAACCAATTTCTTGGCATTCTTTTATCCTTACAGTTCTGCATCTTTCATATAGATACTACAGGAAACAGCACAGGAGACATTAGATAAATATCTGTGTCTCCATAGGCTCTTTTTATACCATAGTGTTGCCCATTTAATTATTTTTCTCTCTCCTCATATATCAGTTCTTCCTATGCCATAATCAATCTTCTAGCCCATCTCTAAACACCCTCCGGTTTATCTTTATCTTTCTAGCAAACAGTGTTACTGTGTGAGAAGTGCACAAGCTTCAACTATGCTTAAGAAAATCTCTAAGGAATGAAATTGGCCATGGAACAGTGACCACTGTGATCTATTACTGATTAACTTCTGGTTGTGGTCTACTATCATCCCACATCACAGGTATCATGATGCTTTCTGTGTTCAGTTTCTCCAAATACTATGTATTACAGAATATTTTATGCATACCTATTAGTTTGCATTTTCTGAGATAAATTGTATCTTATTTTTTCCAACATTTCTAACTTATCATAGATTTCATAGAACTTTCAACCTTTCTCATTTATCAATATTTTCAGACTATACACGTCACCCCTACTTATGGGGTTTTCATTTTTTCCATATCAAAGGTGAATGCAATTTACAACTAACAATTCTGTCACCAACTTCAAATTTAACTTGTACACAAATTACATGGAGGTTTCTGGTCAAAATGTAGGCTCTGATTCAGTAGGTGGGAAGCAAGAGGATGAGGAGTCTGTCTGCACTTCTAACAAGCTCCTAGGTGACGTATACGCCACGGGTCCATGTACCGCACTTTGAATAGGAAGGTTTTGGACAGATTTCCATTCATGACAGTATTCTCCTATCATGCTGTCATGAATTTTGTTACTCTAGGAAGCTGTAGTTATTAACTGTTCCATCCATTATGATAAATTGCTGTCTTATCAGAGAAAATTCACTCTGTTTTTTAAACGTAAGAGGTATAAATCCAACGAAATAGAAGTAATGCTTAAGTTATGATATAGGATACTTAATTAGCTTAATATTATGGATGAGGTAGCATTTTTTGAGATACTCTTTCTATACAGTCTATAAATCGGTGGCTGATTCTGATAACATAAAGTAAGTCATAGAAACACTCTTCACTTTTGCTTTTGCAATAATAAACACATAAATGTAAAAGCATTACTGTGCTCTGTTTTTGTGTTCATAAAAATCTAAAGGAGAAACCACTGAAATCACAGATAACTCTTGTGTATTCAAATAATAATTTTAAAGTGACAAAGAACATTTAAAACAATGGGCCACTTCAAAATCACCTCGTTACAGACTTCTTCTAGCACTATTCACTGCCATGCTGGTGGAGGGAACCCTGCAGCCCATTTAAGGAGCTTAGAGACTACAGTAAGAAGAAAGCTGATTTATGATTGGGGCATCATAGAACCCAAAGACAACCATTAGTTTTGTGGCATATTTTGGTGCTTAAGCTTGAAAAAGATTATTCTTGGAACTGGTGGCTTTTAAAATAATGACATTATACTGGGAAAGCACAACTCAGGATAAGCTGAATCCTATTATATCCCCATCACCCTAAACTCTAGGATTTAATGGGGAAGAAAATGGAGCATGCAGCCTTTTTTTTTTGGCCAAGCCAGCAAGTGTGGAAAAGAAATAACAGATTCAGTTTAGGAGGACATTACCAAAGAGTACTTAGGAAACATGCTCAAGACATTTCCTAAACCACCTGAAACACAGTGGACCATCATTTCCATGTACAACAGCAGGTCTCTCAAGCACCCTGCCTGACCCAATTCATCTGACCACAATGGAGAATTGTTCCTTCCTAAAAGGAGCATTAGCTACAGCTTAATCCAACTTCAAACCAATTGATCCTAGGACATTTGCTAAGAACAGTACCTGACCCACAGTTTGCTATAAATATTTGTCTTATAAATGGAAAATTCTGTTTTTAGGCTATTTCTCAGATTTCTCTTAAACAAATAGTATTAATTCCTTTATTCATACACACACACATACACACACACACACACATTTATTTATCACAGGCTTCAATTTCTATTTTATTATCTGTCTTTATGGCTTTCTTATAAGGCCTGTATAAGCCCTCAAGGCTCCACACTGCAGCATACAGTGCCTGAAACTTAGATAAATAAGCCCTTGTTTTCCTCCCTCATGTCTTTGGTATTGGCTACTTGTATTTGAGATTCTTGGCAAAGCAATAAGCATTGTAGTCTTTCAAACCTTCAAATAAATTATAAAATATCTGGGCAAGAAGAAAGTTTGGAGTCCATTTGGCTCGAGCTTTTCAAATTTACAAATTGAAATCAAATCCAGACAAGATAACTGACCTAACCCAAGTCATACAATGAATTAGCAGAAAACCTAGACCTAGAAACTAAGCTTTTAACTTATACAATGTATTTTTTTTATTTTATCAGCTTGTCATTATTTTTCTGTCAATAATTATTTCAAGGGAAAATCCAAGCAAATGCACTAAGTCCGAACATAACTTCTATATTCAGTAAGTTTGAAAAATAAATTCTGTTTTAAAAATAAGAATGCTTTGCTTCAAAATAGGTTGGCAGTATTTTTCAATGAGCCTTATTTATGGATTACTTCAGAAATAAAGACCACAGGTTTATGATACCAATTAAAGAGTTTGTAATTAAAGAACAAATACTTAGGGGAAAGGACATGTTTTGAGTCTTGAACTATTGCTTCACTTTTTATGAGAATATACATTTTACTTTTGAGACAGGGTCTCACTCTGTCGTCCAGACTGTAGTACAGTGGTGCAATCTCGGCTCCCCACAACCTCTGCCTCCCAGGCTCAAGTGATTCTCCCACCTCAGCCTCCTGAGTAGCTGGGATTACAGGTGTGTGCCACTACTGTCCCACTAATTTTTGTATTTTTAGTAGAGACGGGGTTTCACCATGTTGGCCAGGCTGGTCTCAAACTCCTGACCTCAAATGATCCATCTGCCTTGGCCTCCTAAAGTGCTGAGGTTACAGAGGCAAGCCACTGCACCTGGTTTATTTTTTAAATGTATTTCAATTCTAGGTTATTTCTTGTTAACTAAACATGGCCCCAAAATATACAGAACAGATAATCCCTTCCCTTTAGTTTTCTCAGCATATCCCTACTGATTGCTATTCTACAGAGCAGAATATATAATATATAATCCTAAACATAATAGTATATAATCCTAAATGCTACAAATGTTGCCCTAGTTCAATTAAAAAACGTTACATACTCATATGTATTTCAGAAATATATCATTATATGAAAAAAATGTTATATTCCTAACATTATCAAGTCCTCATACTGTGATTCTAATTCCTTTATTGTTCATGTTGAACAAACTCAGATAGAAGCCGCTGTTTTGACATCTAAAATTCCTGATCCTTTTAAAGAAGTGGATGTTTTGAATTCTGACTGCTTGTATATATCCATATATATTATACACTATGACCCCAAAAGAATGCCAAAACAATAAAAATACTATTCTCAGATTTCCAAAAAATGTATTAATTATGAAGTCATCCCAAATTCAAGAATATACAGCACTGCATTCTTCCATAGAATTGTCTTTATATCTTGCAAATATATATAAATACAAGTCCTTTTAAAAAGCAGGCTCTCATCAGATGAGTGATCAAATCTTTTTAAGCGATGCTTACAAAGAATAAAGTCCTATGACATTGTCTAAAAGTAACAAGTATTTTTTTTGTCTTGGTCTACAAATATTGTCTTTCACTGAAAATGATGTTCCTTCCTATCACACAGCTCATCATGCAGAGCTGAGTATGCAATGACTGGTATTTTTCTTCACAGCCTTATTCTGCCCATTGGCCAGGGGCAGCTATGATTATTCTCCTATGTAAAATCTGGTTGCAGACAGCTCTACTGAAGGTGCCCACTGAATCCTCCTCTTTGCAGAATCCACGCTGAGAGGCACAAGTTTCCAAATCCTTACCAGTCTTGTCATCCCATTGAGATAAGCCAGGGCACCAGTCTCCCCTCAGTGCACAAAAGGCAGCATAAATTTCACACTTCTGTAAACTCAGAAAAAGACAAAGGAAGAGCACAGGAGCAAATAAAAAAACTCACTCCTGAACCTCCATCAAAGAGCAGGGCATGTTGGCGAGCTCTTTGGCAACAAGAAGTAGGAAGTCAGGAAAGCATGTTTTAATAGAATGGATGACCATGCATAGACAGATTTTTTCCTTTCTAAACAGAGTATCGAGCACGCTCTTTATCTTCTAATTTATGTTCTCAAAGGGAAGTTCAGTGATTGTTATATATTAAAGTACATTATTTTATATGTTATTTTATAGTGCCTTGAATTCTAATAAACACAAAACTTTAGCATGCTAACCTTTTAATATTACATATAGTCTTTAAAAATGTGCTATTTCCCTAATGCAAGTGAGCAGGTATTGCAATTTGCCATGCAATACAACACAGAAGCTCACCTCTTTAACATGAGTCATGTAAGGTGAAATAATGATGTAATAAACCAGAATAACAACTGCCATAGGGAGAAAAGTATATACCAATAAATAAATGTGACAGATCTTATAGTTACATTCTCTTCTTTGAGACCAAATGAAAAGTTCCAGTTCAAAAAGACAACTTTCCCATAAAATCCAAAATCACCAGAAACTAGGGACACAGCCTCAGAGCATTTTCCTTTACCAGAACAATGAAAATGTTACCATGGAGGAACATTAAAAATTACAACAGTGCTCACCTGAGTGCTATAATTAAAACTGTGTCAACATTTTCCTTGTAAAACAGATCTTTCAAGGGAGATTGCACATTAACCATTATAGCTGACTACAGACTTATGTAAGACACATAGGCTATTTTTTCTTCTAAGAAATATATTTCAATGGAATCAAATCTGATAAGGCCCCAGGCTTATATAATGTAAGAAAAAAAAAACCTGGCTGAATTTTAATATTCAGTTTATCACATATGATAATAATACATTATTTCATTGTTCATTTAAAACTGTAAAATTGAAAGATTGGTAAATGTTATTATGTTCACCTTTGGCATAAGATTTGTTCTCTGGTAATCATCTTTAAACATATCTTTTAAAGTACATGCTTCAGGGCTCCAAAAGCAAAAGCCCTTGCAACCGAAGGTGTCTCCTTCCCACAAATGGGAATAAACACATCAGACTGGAAGAATCACAACAAAAACTACCCTGAGACCTGCCACTTGTAAGTTCCAGATATTTGTGTTGGGGGGGGGGGCGGCGCACACAAAAAGTGATCTGAGTTGTCCCTTTGCTCAGTCTTACAACAATAACAAAAGAGGATTTTTTTTAAAGGTAAATTTTATATCAAGATGAAGAGAAAATCAAGATAAGAGGTGAGGTTAACAACCTGTGATATCCTTTCTACCTGTGAGATTCAGCCACCAGTGTAAGCTAATCTTTGAAAAGCCAATATTAAAAGGGCAACATGAGTATATGGCTGACATTGGCTCACTTATTTGCTTTCTCTCATCTGTAAAATAAATGAGTTGATGAGAGAGTCTCTTCCTTTTCTAGGATATATGTCACCTATGGATCCACCAAAAATATTTTAAAGAAGAATTCTCTAAAATTCCTAGAGGTGGTAGAAGCAACCAAAATTAATCTAGTATCCAAGTCACAGGTTTCTGTAGCACAGATAGTTTTGATAAATCTCTTCAGAAAAACAAGGTGACATTTTTTGGTCTATAATTCTGTGCTTGGCAGAAAGGTCTGCATGAATGTATGCAGGTATGAAAGTGCACATGCAACGGGGCCACATGCAGAGGAGTGGGTTACACCACAGTCAGTCTCCCTAGGAACAACTTTGATCAGATTATACTATGAGACTTAATAATATCATCTCTTATAATAATAAAATAAAATTTGTGCCAAAGAATACAAATTTCAAATTTATTAAGGTGACTGTTTCAAGGTAATATTGGTTAGAATCCCAGAACGAGTCTTACACATAAATTTAAGTTTTAGTAAATTGTTCACATATATTTTATCTCTGGACTATCCTTAAATGTACCATGTGTTCCATGAGGGAATACAATGCTATATTTATATTTATAAATGTTTATTTATATATAATGGTAATATTTATATTTATTTACCTTGTAGATGTAAATTCACCTTCATGATGGTGGAAGGCAGGAGGAGGGAGAGGAGCAGAAAAAATAACTATTGGGTACTAGGCTTAATATTTGGGTGATGAAATAATCTGTACAAACCCTCATGACATGAGTTTACCTATATAACAAACCTTCGTATGTAACCCCAAACCTAAAATAAAAGTTTTATGTACATATACCATTCCCGTCCCATATCTAGTATATATGAAACTTTTGGATGACAAAAATGTCCTACAGGACAATAAAAAACAACATCACCCTTGCCAATGATACTGCAGGAAAAACGAAACCCATTCTTGTTCTCCTCATATTCGAGCAAAACACACGTACAGTTATAGAATAACACCCTATAATTTCTCTTCAATGGTTTGATAATATAATATTCTCTGAACCAAAAGACAATATTCACCCATCTAGTCATTGATGGCTGGGATTGCTTCAGAGCATTACTTGATGCTGGATTGATGACATGAGACTTCTAAATAAAATGCTAGCTCCTACATATTTTTAGAACATATCCTGATAGATGTTGAAGGAACTTTGCATGTGGTCACTGAGATATTCAGCTTATATTGTTAGAACAGCACCAGAAAATGAGAGAAAATCAATTTGGTCAATAGAAGAAAATGCTTCTGTATCCCATTGGCAATAAGGTCTAGAGTGATCTTATGTTTCCTAGCTACTGTTTACAATAAGGATGCATAACCAGGGTCACAAATTGGTATATGACTACAGAGGTAAAAGTGACACGAGGAAAGTAATATAGGACTTGATGTCAAAAGACCTGTTTCTGCAACCTAACGTATTTGCGCACTTAGGAAAAAACAACATACTGATACTCAATTTTATCATCTGTAAAACAAGTATAATAATACCTATGTCATAAGGTTCTACAGAAGACTGAATGTGATAACATATATGAAGGTTCTAGGTAAACTATGATATTTAGACAACGTACAGAATTTATATGATGGTAATGTCCCTCCATGAGACGAAGGTATTCCCCAATTTAATTATCCTTTTGAATTCATGATAAAGCAATCACATGTACACCACTTTTATGTAATACAACATTGTGTGTCAGTGATGTAAATTTCGAGAGATTGCTATAGTTGATAAGAATTTGCTACATAGCAGTAAATACTTCACATATTGTGAAGTGATAATAAGAGCATGGCAGCACAACAGATTATAAACTAGCTCTTATGATTAACCGTATTTCACAAAAATGCACTCAGTAATTCTAATTCAGTAATTTAAGTTTTGTGGCTTTGTTAAATGTAATGTTGGAGAAGCATGAATGAATGAATAGATGAAAAGAGAGAGACAGACTTAAACCCAGGTGTTTTTGGACAATGCTCAGTATATAACTCACTTTCTTAACTTGGCTTTGGTCTCCCATTACAAACACTTCTCTATTTCTTAAGTTTCCATTACAATGTTAGAAACTTGGTGAGAAAGAAGATTCTAATCACTATATACCTACATTCTTATTTGTCATTTACTTCCAAGTTCTATTCATACCCTAAAACTCAAGGCTTGGTCTTGATTTTGAGTGCCTTGATACATTTCCATAAAATATTCTAATGAAATTCAAAATTGGGGGAGAATCCTGCAAATTTTTGTAGACAGATTTTTCAGAAACACACAAGAACCATCTTTTTATGTTGTCATTTCATTGGTGTTTTAAATGTTGCTGGCACATTTATACATTTTATGGTTAAGAAAACTGTTTAATTTGTAAACATGCCCTACAGCACCCTGAGAGCATCAAGCCTTTGAATATTTCTTCATGAATTGATTCAAGAAGAAAGAGCTTGGCTGAATGCAGTGGCTCATGCCTGTAATCCCAGCACTTTAGGAGGCCGAGGTGGGAGGATTGCTTGAGCCCAGGAGTTCAAGACTAACTTGGGCAACATAGGGAGGCCCTGTCTCAACCAAAAAAAAAAAAAAAATCTGGGCTGCGGTGGCACATGCCTGTGGTCCCAACTACTTCTGAGTCTGAGGTGGGAGGATCACCTGGGCCTGGGAGTTTGAGGCTTCAGTAAGCCATGATTGTGCCACCACATCCAGCCTGGGCAACAGAGCAAGACCATGTCTCCAAATAATAATAATAATGATAATGAGCCAAGAGCACAAGAGCAGGTTCATTGGCAAATGTACTCCCCACCTGAAATCAAATCTTTAATATTATGACCAAATGGACTTCAAGGGCTCAAGCAGCTGCCCCAGGTCACTGACACAGAGACAGTCAAATCCCTCAAACAAGTGGTACTAGGATGAGTTTAGATGTCCAGGAAGTACCCAAATTGCATTTAAGGATTTAATGTTGGCAGCCTCCAAACAAAAATAAAAGAATACTCAAAGGTCACTTTAAACATCTTTTAGAGCCATGGGGTGCAGAGATTGGCACTGAGGAACCCACAGACTGAAGCACAGGACTAGACACTGTCAGGACCTGACGCCACTGTCAAGGGGATGGAACAAAGGACACCGCCAGCCAGCTGGTAGGACTGGGGAAGGGGAGCCAGGTTCTACACTGTTGGCGAGCTGCAAAGGATACACATGAATGTGATGGCACAACTGACTACCTGTACTAGGTGAATTTCAGTCTGGTTACTGATGTTTAGAGAGCATATTTTATACTGCATTCTCTAACTTCATCTCATCATAGTATAAACAACTAGGGAACGATGAATCCTCTATTTCTACCTTGTAACACCTGTATGTACAGTATACAAATAATATAAATGTGTCTTTATATATATATGCAGTTTTTGAGATGGAGTCTCACTCTGTCACTCAGGCTGGAGTATAGTGTCACGATCTCTAATCACTGCTACTTCTGCCTCCTGGGTTCAAGCAATTCTTCTAACTCAGCCTCCCAAGTAGCTGGAATTACAGGTGTGCACCACTGCCCCCAGCTAGCTTTTCCATTTTTAGTAGAGACAGGGTCTCACTGTGTTGGCCAAGCTGGTCATACAAAGAATATTTTTATCAAAGAAGATACACTCTTCTCCACAACGATCTCAGATTTTTGTTTCCCCCAAACAGAAATTTCAGAGCAGGTTTGGGCCAACAGCCGGGTAGTCATATCAAAGGTTTGGGTTACACAAGGATCATTACAAACAATGAATGTCAGATGAATCTCAAAACAAATCAAGCATAGAAGGAATCAAAGCAGCAGAGAGAGGGGACAGGGCTTAGTTTGGGTAGAAGAAGTAGCCTAGAGAGCCCAGCCTGTGGCAGTCATTCAAAGAAGTCAGAGACGTGGAGACATGGCCCTGTGATGGAGAACCAGCCACTTGATAGTCTCAGAAGACTCACGAGGGAAGAGACGACTGTGGACGAGGAAGAAATTAGTAGAAGGTAGTAGCTGTTACAAAAGAGAACCTGTAGGATAAGTGAGAGAAAGATTCTATTTTAGCTCCAATGAGAACGCATAAATGTTGAATGAAAGAATATGGGAGTCCCATCTGTGGAAACCACAGGCCTGAGACATTCTTTATCAGGTTAGGAGGAAGAGCAAGGTGAACCTTGAAGACAGTGAAGGACTTGCTGAAGAGCAAAAGAAATTAGGCCCCATGACCAGGCCCAGCCTGGTGGCAGAATCATGGCCAGCACAGGCAGGCAATGAAGGGCAAGAGGCCCCACGTGGGAACATCACTGCTAAGGGGCACAGTCTGGGTGGACTGAGTCTGTACAAGAGCAAGATAGTGGCAGGCGTGTCGTGCGGGTGTGTAAAAGCAGAAGGCCCTCTGTGTTGGAGATGAGTTTGATGTAAAAACTACACACTCAGGGAAACTCAGAACTCAATCAAGCTTAGATCAGAAACAATTCGAAAGAATGAGTTATGTTTTCTTTAAGACGAAGCGACCTTTGTTTGAGTTCCATTACTTTGAAAACATAGTTAATCTATAAAATTATTCATTGTCACAGATTCCACAAGTTAAGATTAAAATTAAACCTCCCTTTACCTTTCTAACAGCAAAATCTAATGACTGACTTGATTGACAGACTTCTCTCCAAATTATCTTTTCAGTTCCCATTGCTTAAACAAAAAAAAGACTTAACTAAGCAATAATTTTATGAAGCATCTTTGAGGTCTATTTTACTATTTTATAGAGCTATTTTACTATTTTATAACCATTTGTGGTATACTGTAGTGAGGAATCTTGTGAGACCATATATACATAATCCTATTCTCATTTCTTTTTTAAATAAACATTTTAAACAGAACTGTTCATTGAATAAAAGCTGCATTAAAACAGCAACTGGATTCAATGACTTCATTCATTTTTGGAGCCTTCTCAGGTGAGACTGAATTATCACCTAATGACTCTCTTAACTATTAAAAAAAAAACAAGGTTTTTTGAAAGCAGGAAAAAATATGTGAAAATAGAACACTTGAAGTAAAATTTTAAGTATTATGATGCTGTCACTTTAACATCTATAGACTTAATTGTTTTCCAATTGACATGTGAGAAAAAATGTCCCAGGCTAGGTAAAAATATGCTGCTGAATGTTCATTGAGAAAAAAAATGAAGACAACAAAGAAAAAAGGTGGAACAATTCCAGCCCTCCGGTGCCTAATATACGATGAGACCACTATGCATAGCTTGGTGACAGAAATAAAGATTTTCCTTTATTTTTTCTTTTCCTCTATTTTTCTTTTTAAAGGGTATGCATGAAAGAAATACAAAGCTCATTATAATACAATATGAGCTGCACATTGTAAACACCAGCATTATTAGATGTCTGTATCATTTTTAGCCTATACTTCAAATAGCTACAAGATTAGGTGTTGGATTTATACAAATTGAAATTTGCAACTTTTAATAACCTTAGTGCTTCCTCAGACAAGTATCATCTGTCTTCCTTCCTCAACCCTTCCCCTATGCTTGCCAAGAAGGAGGGTAAAAGGAGTAAGGTGCTATGTTTGGAAGCCGGAATTCAACAAACTGTTGTGAGACAGGCTAGTGATAGAATGGAGCCTTCACTTCCATAGATGTACCCATTCTGAATTTACTGCATTTGCTGTTACTGTGCGAAACAGGGCAGAACAACTATGTGAGCTGCTGCATTAGCAAACTGGCCAAAGTATCCCTGTCGTTTATACTTCCCCACCGCACAATCAGAATGGAAACATTTGCTCTATTGGAAGGCAGTGATAAGGATGGATTTTTAAAGTTTCCATTTTTAAGTGAAAATGAAAGAAAAATGCTCTTCTAGATGTGTTGTGCCTTTGAGCTCCATTTGAAAAAAGAAAAAAAAAAGGCAGAGAAAGCTGCTGTGAAGGTCACCGAGTGAAAGAACTTCCTCGGGGCACAGAATAAATTAAATCCCAAGGAAAATATAAAATGTGATTTCCAGAGTGTGAGGCACAAACTCCAAATGACAATGATTGACAGCCAAACTATATCCGTGCAATATCCAAGACTGCACGTTCTCATTTACCTCAGTGTAGCCAGCAAGCGCCCATTAAACATCCGTCTGATGCCCAAATTAACCTTCTTGGCAAACTGAAAGAGGCACAAACTATCATAATCAACCTTTCATTATCACAGCAGCCTCTAGTTAAAGGGTCAGAATAATTGTGCCATCAGAGCCTTGATTGTTTTCAATCAACAGACGGCTGGAGTGACAGCTCGGTGATGGAGGAGTCTGATGAAACCGCACCAGGCCTAATCAGAGCAGATGAAAGGAAGGCATGATTGGTGCAAATGAACAGTCGTGCCTCTCCTTTTCATTTACAATCTGAAATTACTCTTAAATTTGTGGGGTTTTTTTCCCTCCCTTATGAGCACCACTGAAAGAATGTTTGACTTATTATGAGTTCTGACAGTGCAGAGTTATAAAACACAGGTAGGGTTATCAGCTGAGGCTTTAAGTGGGTATTCAGCATAATTCTAACAAATTCGCTCTTGAAAAGCACAAAATGACTAAAAAGGCTTCCAATGACCTAACCTCTTAGTGCTGTTTCATTAGCAGGCCCATTTATTCTGCTGGCTGTTAAATGATGAGAAGATAAAACCAAGGGCAGGACTATCCTGTAAATGTTTTCTCCTAGTCTCACTGCTCCGCTTACTTCAGTATCAGTTCCTTTGCCCCAAAATCCTGACAGTTCTCTAAAAGCAGTAAGACTATTAAGAGCTCATCCATCAGAGGGCATGCCTCAAACAGGAGTTGTTTTTGCTTAAGAACTTGATGCTATGATAGGAACCACAAATGGTAGGAAAGGGACTGGAACCCACCAATCCTATGTGGATATCAAACAGAATATCTGGGGAAAAGGAATAAAAAATTCTGTGATAGGCCAGGCTAAATCTGGCATTAAAAGGATTTGGAGAGAACTGAAACACCATAAAGCTGCATCTATATAGGTGCTTCTGTTAACAAACTATTGGCATTAACATCCTTAAAAAGTTTAGTGATTAATGGAATATACACTGGGAGTGGTAAAGATAAGCTTCTACCTTCTGTTTTCTTTAATGCTGAGGCCAATGAGCCAATCATGGGAGTATTATGATTTAGGTCAGTGCAGCAAAACAAAGGAAAGCTTTTTAGCTGCAAAGATTAATATGCATCTAGTATGTGTGTGTGCATGTGTGTGTCAACCCTCAAGTTGTGTACTGTGTGAATCCACTGGCATATGTGTAAGAGACAGAGGACAGGGTGGCTGTTGGCTCAGAATCTAGGGTAGTTTTCAACCTTTTTACTCAAAATTTTTATATAAAACTGAAGCCATTTTATTAGCTAGATTGTGTGTGAAAATGGTGAGATGGGGTATATAACTACTAAGGTAAAAAGAAGCCTTATAAAATAACAGCCTTCAATTTTCCATGCAATATTTAGCAAAATTTGTTGCCTCAGAACCAGATCTCATTTTATGAGTCATTTGTTCACCATGAATGCACAAAATTCATGTAGTTGTACCTGCATGTAAATGTACTTCAAGCAGAATATTGCCAAATCTTTCATATGATTTTCTGCAAAATCTCAAAGTTTTTGTTTTTCAGAAGACAGCTCTCAAAACAAGGTATCTGGGAAATGGTTCAAACACATGTATTTTCCAAAATCCATCTTTGCTCTCCCACACTTTCTCAAGTGCTGCATTCTTCAGCGGATCACTTCACTTCTTGTGTGCTCCCGGGCACCTTCCACAAGGTTTATCAATGAATGACACATGCTCCATCATCTCCTGAGGGTTTAGTTCTCTCAGTGTGGTGTTGGCCTTTTAAGGCATGACTTCCTTCTGCCCAGAAGGCAGTTTGTGTATAGGTCAAATAGGAGTGGCTTCGGGATACTGACTACATGTGGGGTTGAAAACAGGATTTCCTGGCTGTTTCACAGAGCATGAAGACGAGAAGCAGGCCAGTTTGGGTAAGTGCCTATTCTAACTCCCAGAATCCAAGGGATATGGAATTAATCATTCTAAAGCACTACACAGCCCCGCTACATTGCCTAAATCTTACATGAGATGAGAAGAGCAAAAAGATTCTTCAGGGGTCCTGGCAAGCCTGATAAATCAACCCCTTTGTTTACTTTATTATTTACATTTTATTGGATTTATATGGGGCTTCACTCCAAAGAGTACATAGTACCAGCAGTGGGCAGAATAAGGAATTTATTACAGTCCTCAGCAGGTCCAATGTCATTCTCACTGCCAAGGAGAGGGATGCCTAAAGTGTATTTGCCTCCTAAGCATCGTCCTTTCTGGAGGGAGAGGTTTAGTTTTAGTTTCGGCTGTGAGTAATTTCCCATTGTGATTGGCTGACTTATAGTCAATTTAGTATAATTAATGCCAAATTACATTGTAATTCACATAGAATTACAAATTAAAAGCTATATTAGGAGCAAATGAATTAATCAAAATTAATGATATTATGCTCACTTGTTTTAAAGTGTTAATAAGATAGGTCCTCCTAAAACGTTTAAACTTTAGCGCACCATCCATCACTCCTTTAATTACCTGATTTCCTTGTGTGGCCAGAGAAGGTAGCGTGTGGGCATTTCTCATCAACAAGAACACACACAAAGAAGATATGTGCACTTAGCCTCTGGTGCATGGGGCTCTCTTTAGCTTCTGTTCTTGAAGCATAAGTAATACCGTGCCACTTACCTATACTGACTTGTAACTCTTCCAATAGACAAAGGAGAACAATGCACAAAATCTTTGATATCTAACTTTAGAATCCATCATTGACTTTTTTTTTCCTGAGCGAATTTATCTTCCTGGTTATGGTTTCTCTACCGGAATATCAAAATAGGTTTGCAGTTCTTCAACATACCACCACACGTAACAAGGAGGAGGTGGTCAGACGAAGGGTTGGATCCTCACCATGGAGAATGCATAGCTCTGTATTATGAGCATCAAAAAAATCCTAAGAATGATGTCTGAATGCTTCTCCTGATTAGGATCTCAGAATGGCCACGTTTTTCCTCCAGGTGTGCTGAGCCAAGGTGGTCTTCATTTTTCCTTGGAGCAGAAGTTTTGGAGGCAAGGGTAGGAGAAGCACTTCTAAGGAGTCAGTAGTCAACTAAATGTTGAGGCTTCTCCTGACATCTCTTTTGAATGTAAGTAAATCTAGAGCATCCGTACCACTTTACAAGTAAGTCTAGATCCTCTCCCTTAGAACACCCAGAATAGCAAATCTCTGGTTTGACACAGCCAATTAGCATGAGCATCATTGCCATTCAACTGGCCTAAAATGGAAGAAAACGGACTCACAGGATCGTTTTTGTTGGAAAGAGACTAACATTTATCAATTTCAAGAAATTTGTATCTTTCACCCTCTTTATTAAACTCCTTATCTAAGCCATCACTCAACTGTCAATTTGTGCTGCATATCTAAAATTTCAATATATTGGGCATAAAATGAAGATGCAATGATCAATCATTTCCATTTATTCCATCCAAACTCTGGTCCTGAATAGGGACAACAGCCTACAGACTTTTTCCCACGCAGTCTGTGTCACTGCACTAGAAATAATGGTACTCCTGGCTCTTTTTTACTCTAATTTATGTCCCTTGGTCAGATTTTAAAGAGCTCCTCCCTTATTGGCTTTCATTTCCTGCTTTATACTATACCATTGTGTACTTTGAAGGAATAAAAGGTGGTTCCCTCCCTCTGCCAGAATTCTCTATGTTTTCTTCCTTATCAAACCATCCAGAGCCCCAGTCTTCTAGCCTCTAATCAAAATAGACCCTCGGCAACACTTTCCTGTACCACTTTATTGGAGATAATTTTGCAACTTTCTGCAAAGTCTCACAGGTGAAAATGAAAACTGGTAATTTATTAGAAAATGTCTACTTCTGGCTCACTCATTATAGAGAAGTATATAAAAACCTTTGACTTATGAGAAGATGTATAAGGTACTTTGAGGTTCTGTTTTCTTACAGAGTTGGTGTATTTCAAGAGAACACAGTGAGACCTCCATTGAAACTTATGCTGTGAAGTGAGTCAACTATTGAACTTCTGGAAGCTTTAGTTTTCCCACTAGTTAAAATTTGGATCATACTTGCCTTATCAACCTTAACAAGGCTGATGAGAGACTCAAGAGAAATTATGTGTGTGAAATGCTTTAAAATGTAAAGCTCTCTAGGCTTGTAAAGAATTATTGTTGGTATTATTATTGATGGACTTCTATGCTAGCCTCAGGGTTTCTACCTCATATATGGCTTATAGTTGGGTTTTATTTTTAAATCCCTGATAACCCAGGTAGCAGCACTATTATTGCAGGCCACCAATGCATAAGTAATATTCTCCAGTCATCTTTTTCCTTCTCACAGCAGCCAACAACAAAATATCAGTCTGGAAACAACATGAATCACAATGAAAATTAGAAGCAGTGAACATAAATATGTCATATCTCATAAATCACCTTGTTCTGTTGTGCTCATTATTTAAAAAAAGAAAGAAAAAACTATTCACTCATGAGAACAGCAGCATATGAATACAAGTTGAGTCTCCTGTAATTTCTGATAATCACTGCCCCTTACAGCTACTCAGCAACACACAGCTCTAGCACTGAGGATTAGCTGAAGCAAAGCCCCTCAGAAATGAACATGTCACGTGTCTCGCAAAGGCATATAGCCCAGACAAACAAGAGCAAAGCCACAAGTCAAGCTACTGGGGAATGCATCCTCCCAGAGGAGTTAGCCAGTTGTAGATCAGGAGGAAAGACGAAATATATGCTCTGGCAACCAGGAGCACCAGTCCCTGACATAGCAGCATTATTTCATGTCCAGTTGGGAGCCCTCAAAGGATAAAATATCCTCTGGGCATAACACTTTTTGGGATGCAAAGGAGTCACCATTTATTCTCTTCACTAACATCTAAGAAGAAGGAAATGGAGCTATCACCATCACATTTGTAGAAAAAAACTGAACGTAGTTGGGAAAAACTATAAGAAGTTTCAGAAAGAAAATTAAGAAGTGGTACAAATTTGTAAGCTGGGACTATGGGCATGAATTTGATGAGCTTAAGAAATGGTAAGTTTAAAAAATAGCGGATATCATGAAGATACCCATAAAGTAGCTGTCTGGGAAAATAATAGTAACAACACATGCATGTATGAAAGAGAATTGAAGAAGGGCAGGAACACAATGAAAAATTATAATTTTGTTTGGGGATAAAAGTTTTTATATTTTATTCCATTTCTAGTTACCAAGATTCAAATATTAAGATGTGAACACTGCTTGTAGACTTTTTTGATTAAATATTTACCCACAGCCTGATTTGTTTGAGGTTTGGACTTCATTGCATGGATTGGCAAAGGTTTGTGACGCTGTTTAGAGGGTGCATACAGTGAGTGAGAGTTAACAATGTGCAAAACATTGGACAAAAGGCGAAGGGACACTGGGTCACTGGGTGATATTGAAACATCCAGTCAAAAGCATGTCATCTCCATTGTACCCATATTGTTTCAACGTGTACCCATTTGGTAAATAAATAATTACACTATTTGGTCAGTCCCCACTGGGAAGGAACTGGGCAGGTGGGAAAGAGCAGTAAGCAGAAAGCCCCACATCAGAAACTGTCAGGCCCATGACAGCAGGACCCTGTTGGTTCTTCCCGTTACTGACTGTCCAGCCCCCATCATATGGTAGGCAATAGTAGTACCCCACAGGACACAGTTGAGCAGAGCAGGCACTCAATAACTACTTGGAATGAATGAAAGAATAAATGAGGCACATGTCATCCAACAGAATTAGAATTAGCAAAATGACACAGACACAGAGGCAGTCACAGAGGCCATGATTTGTTCAATCAGCGTTCTACTCAAGGGAACTAGAATGATCTTTTTTTTTTTTTGAGACAGGGTCTCACTCTGCTGCCCAGCTGGAGAGCAGTGGCACAATCATGGCTGACTGCAACCTCAACTTCTTGGGCTCAGGTAAACCTCCTCTTTGGGTAGCTGGGACTACAGGTGCATGCCATCATGCCTAGCTAATATTTTCATAGAGAGAGGGGTTCCACTATGTTGCACAGGCTGGTCTCAAATTTCTAGGCTCAAATGATCGACCTACCTCCACCTCTCAAAGTGATAGGATTACAGACATGAGCCACTGTGCCCAGCTAATCAAGCCCTTCTTAATACCTGTTAAAGTCCTAGGGTTAACTGGATGCACCTCTGTGCCCGTTGCCTGAGTATTTCTGAGCTTCTATTACAAATTTAGAAGCTATGGACCAAAGTAGACAGAGCTCAAGAATTAGAAGACATGAATTTGATTCCTAGATATGTTACCTCAGTTTCTCCTTTTGTACTACAGGAGAACAAAGCAATAATAAATGCAGACACATTCTCAAAACTGTGATATGATATTCAAATTAAAAGTATTTTAATAGTATTGTTTGACATATAGTACTATTTAAAGTCTTTGCTTCTTCCTGGCCAGAGGTACATTTGGGTCAATTTATTATCGAAGAGATAAAAGATGAAAGCTGAGTGCATCACTAGTGTCCTCTCCTTTCCAACTATAAAGGGATAGTAGCTTTTGTTTGGGTTCACTTCTGGGACTCCTTCTGAAGAAAATGATTAATTCAAACTGTAATATGGCTGATTCTGTGGTACACATAAAAGCCCAGGAGGTACGTCTCAAAAAACCACTGTATTTGAGATTGTTGACTAAACAATATGCGGTTTATGTCTCTCGAGATATAAAATAAATGTGTTATTAAGAGTATGACTTAGGGAAGCAAATTTCCAACAAAAAATATGGAAAAATGAAGTCTTTAAAAGGCCAAACTCATTTTCTGTATGAATTTTCTTAGAATAAATCCAGTCTTACGTAGGAAAAGAGGATATCTTATTATCCATTCAAAACATTTTAATATGAAAACTCTACATTATTGTTTTTATTAATTATTAATAGAGTGCAAGAGAACATGGCAGTGGGTAATGCAAACACTACGGCACAGCCTCTGCCTCTAGGGATGGACAATTGCGGACAAATATGAACAGGATTGCCTCAGCCCCAAATCCGGTGACATGGTCCCTCTTTGCCGCACTAAAGTGAGACGTAACTATTAGGTTGGCGCAAAAGTAATAGCGGTCTTTGCCATTAAAAGTAATGTCAATAACAGAATAGAATAGAATAATAGAATAAACGAAACCCTCCCTGCTGAGCTCTTGCCTTGTTTGATGTCACTCACGTTTCGCCTTGTTTGATGTCACTTACATAACCAGTGAATTTTTTGGTCTTAGTATCTACTGAAGTCCAGGCAAAGTAAGACTCAAAATACAAGTAAGAAGTGTCCTCAACTCCAAGGTTAATAAAGTAAGAAAAGTACTGTTCTTTTTTTGTTTTTTGTTTTGAGACAGAGTTTTGCTGTATCATCCCGGCTAGAGTATAGTGGCGCAATCTCCACTCACTGCAATCTCTTCCTCCCAGTTCAAGTGACTCCCCTGCCTCAGCCTCCAGAGTAGCTGGGATTACAGGTGACTGCCACCACACCAAACTAATTTTTGTATTTTTAGTGGACATGGAGTTTTACCATGTTGGCCAGGCTGGTCTCAAATTCTGGATCTCAGGTGATCCACCCGCCTTGGCCTCCCAAAGTGCTGGGATTACAGGCATGAGCCACCGTGCCAAGCCAGAAAATTACTGTTCTTACAAAATAATAAGTCCTTTCACTAAAAGTAAGAAACAGTTATAAACAAATAATTAAAGGAAAACAAAACTTCGCATTCAGAGATAAGGATGAAATAAATTTCTCTAACCTAACTATTGAATATTTTTGTAAAACATTTTACCCCAGAATCTAGCTCTCAACACAATGCCTAACATGTAACAGGTGGTCAAGAAATACTCATTTGTATTTCCACAAGCTATTTTATTTCATTTTAAAATATGTATCTTATTTCTGCTACTTTGGAGATAAAATAAAAATTGGAGAGCTGTACTTATGGTTTAAAATCATACTTATGGCTTCTCTCCATTTGGGAGGAGGCCTGGGAGAGGGGAATGGAGTTAGCAGGACTGTCCTCTGCCTTCCTTCCACTCTAGCATACTTTGGGGCATTTAGTAGATACTGAGCACATATTGATGGGTGGGGAGCCATACTTTCTCCCTATGCTAGTGTGTAGAAGAATTGATGTTATATTCAGGCTTTTTCTATAAGCTGTACTCCCATGGAAAACAGTAATCTCTCACTCTGGCGAAAGAGAACCTAAAGGCAGAAGAGGCAGGAAATGCATGTCCCTGAAAACAGAGATGAGTCAGCACTTCCTATGAAAATGAAAACAGGTCCAATCATAAGAACGATATGGAATTATTTCACTGTGTTGTTCTAAGTTTTTTTTTTTTTTTATGAAAACTTGCCATGTTTTGCCTTATTTATATAAAAATATTTTACTGACAGTTAAGGATTATATATATTCAAGGTTCACAATATGATGATTTGATAGGCAATACATTGGGAAATGATTACCGCAATCAAATTAATTAACAAATCCCTGGAACCCATGCTGTACATTAGATCTCCAGAACTTGTTTATCTTCTAACTGAAAGTTTTGTGCCCTTTGACCAACATCTCCCCACTTCTTGCACTCCCCAGCTCCTATGGCAAGATCCTGGCTCAGCAGTTTGAAAATATATGCAAAATCTAACAGAAGATATTTAACAGGGCCCTACTGAAATGAAATTCTAATTGGGAACTAAAGTCTAAAAGCAAAATCAAACTTATAGAGATTTGCTAGGTCACAAATGCCAGTGACCTCACGTCCCATATTTTCATTTCAGCTGATTTGTTCAGTTTTAGTCTCTTTTCTTTGAACCCAATAACCAATCTGGTGTCTTTTATCTGGAACCTGATAAATTCCTCGCCTTGAAACATAAAACCAAACTGTTAAGCTGAATTGAACTAAATTTTTCTTAAAACAATATATTTTAGGGAACTTCTATGTCCTTATCCATCTAAGGTATGTATGTGTACAAGTCTCTATGTTACCTCTAAATATAGAGTGAAATTAACCAACAGATCAAGTAATTTCAGACTATGGAAGGGACAAAAATTTGTCTAGGAGGGACCAAGAAGACTTTGTGAGAAAAAACTCAGAAAAAAGCTTAAAAAGGTCAGATGGAAAAAAAAAAACAAAAAATAGTTACAAGGCATCATCTTGGGGTATTTTACAGGTTCATGGATCCACAGAATGATTACTGTGGCCTGCATGCCACACATTTTGTCAAGGAAAGGGCCTGGGTAAGGCATAGCAGGAAAAAGTAAAAAAGAGTTTGTTCAGTGAATATAATTTGAAGTTTCTTATGACAGGTCTTCAGAGCCAGACTGCATGAAGTCTGGTGAATAATGAAAATTAGACTTTTCACCAAAATGGGACGGTCCCCGATTACATTATCTATCAGTAGATAGTAGACCACCTGCGTAAGTGTGTGTGTTTACCGTGCTCTCACCTAAGTTACCAGTTGCACATATTAATCAAATTGCCCTCCCCCCTCCATCCAGTTTTCTATTGCCTGTCCTACCTTGTGCCAGTTTCCTTTCTCCTCCCCAACGCCCTTCGCTTCACTCTTCTTCTTTAAGACATGGGATGGGGATTTGTCAAAGTCAATGAGCACTTTATTACAGTGAGAATGCTCCGTAATGAACAATTCAGCAATTTAATGAGATTCTGTAGATCTGTCTCCAGACTGTCCATCAAGTTTCACTTCTATAAAGCACCCTGACACTAATCCTCTGGCATACCCAATCTCTACCCTGGGCTGAATATTAGATTCTTCCATGGTATATTGCATTACTAGTATAACCTCGGCAAAAATGATGAACTTAACTATACTTGAGGCAAAATAACTGATCTGATTTGATTTTTCTCTATGGGGTTGAATATGAGGGAAATATTTATTTACTAAGATAAAGCAAAAACAGTTTCTTATTGCCTGCTGAATGCCTAAATTGATAATATTTATGTGAGTCTTTTAATTCTTTCTTGAGAACCAGGTATTAAAAAAATTATTGCCTGCAGCAGAAACCAGCTTTTAAAATTCTACATTATAATATTAGTAACCTTTAGAGAGGCAATTATGATAACTCTTAAGTGGACAGTATGGAATTTTCTTGACACTCAGCCATCTGCAGATTACCATGTCGATCTCTGGCAGTGCCTTCAACTGCGTCACAAAAAGAGATAGAAGCCACAAGGATGGTTAGCCTTAGATATCAATTCAGTTAGAAAAAATTAAATGCAGGATTCATTCCAAATCTTTCTTTTTCCCTTGGGAAGTGAAGAAAATGTGGCTACTTCCCACTTCAAATTGACCAAAGCAAATTCTGTTTATTTATGTTTATAAGAAAGAGCCACAGATAATTGAAATTTCTACCAAATTCTACACATCCTCACCAACATGTTCAACCTCTGCCTGAACAAACGTTACCAGAAATAACCCAGGAACCACAAAAATTTATTCTTTAGTGATTTTTTGTCCCTATATTTTCTTTATCAAGGCAGTGAAGACATGGGAGCAGGTGTCAGCAGACCTACATTTGAAGGCTAGCTCTGCTCTGTGACTCCGAGCAAGGCAAAGAAGCCTCGTTTTGTGCATCAGGTAGATGCAGTGATAATAGTTATTCTTTCTGGACTGCTGTCAATAAGTTTGCAAAGAGCCTGGGACTCAGAAGGCCTTCAGGACGCTGCAGCTCTTTAATTGCCTCTGGTGGAAGCGATAATGAAGAGGGAAGTTACTGATTAAAGTAATACAAATAATGAAATAAGGGAGAAAGACATCAGGAAAATCATTAGCCAGTAGAGTCAGCTACCCAATAAACAGCTACCTATATGACTCTATTTTGGCCAGGATTAAAATATTCTCTAAATATTACTTGATAAGATACTAGGAATTCACTGTTTAATCAGCTAATTGAAGCTGTTAAATTTTCTCTGGTAGCCTGTATATAATTATTTTTCAAATGGTTGTAAAATCTTGGAGGCATGGCACCCTAGAACTAACAAAACGGCTAGCCAGTGCTTCAGAGAGTGAGACAGACAGGCTGTAATAGGAAGGGGGAAGATGGGCTCTCTAACTGTTCCCCAAAGACACCATGTGGATTGTTCAAGGATAGTCACTGGGGATGAGCAGAAGAGGATTTAAATTGGATTATCAACTTCAAACCACAAAACATCCTCCAGTCCTCTAGACAAAGGAGTGACACAATGTGAAAAGAATGCTATGTCAGGCGAAAAGGCAGGGCTTAGGAAAATAGCAATGAATGCAGAATGAACTAAGGATGGAGATTTTTCCACTGCTGTGCAAAAAGAGCTTCATTTCATTCGAGATCCAAGCTGCTCTCTATTGCAACAAAGAAATGTTTCAGAATTGTTTACAGCAAAGGCCCAAATTTACTCTGAGTCTACTAGTTTTAAATATGCATACATATCACTTTACAATCCATTTTTTCCTCATATTTAGTTTAGGAAACAATTTTTTTTCAGGAAAAAAAAATCACTTGACTCAGATGTGACCACATTAGGTTCTGGGTAGCCACAGTGAGGGTCTCATGAATCGCCCCTGCGATTCCCTGAGTTAAGCTGCAGAGTGCACTGAGGGCTCTGAGCCTTAAGGGCTAGCATTCTCCAATTACTTGTCCATCAAGGAAGCATGGCTTCTAAAACAACTCCATGAGGACCAAAGCCTCTAAAATACTGGTAATTGTTCCTCAATCCTTTAACTTCCAATCATGGCATGCCTTGTCAGTGCCAAAAGAGGACTGTGCACAGTGCCCTTACCTGCCAGATCTGCTCTTCGCTTAGGGAGGTCAGGCGGTCACTCTTCAGCACCTCCTGAAGCAGGCAATAGGGAAGCGTTAGAACGTCTTCTGGGCGGCTCTTCAGAAGTTCAGAGAGATGTTTCACTAAGAAATCGATCACTGCCTTCTCCAACAAAGTGAGGTTAAAGAGGTCAGCAAGTCTGTACAGATCCAAGTAATTAAAGCTATTTAATTCCTGGGTGCCAAAAAAATAAAAATGAAAAAAGATCTCTTAGAAATCAATACAAGAAAGAGCAGGCAAGAAATTCAGATTGACTCACTAAGGTTTTCATCACAGAGGTGGGAGAAATGGGACGGATAATGTAAAAAAAAAAAAAAGAAAAGAAAATCTAAATTAAAAGGCTCTGCATAGAGAACTGCTATTCTAGAATTCATAATTTTTACTCATTTTACTCTTCTTAAAACCCATATATTTAAAGACATCTTAATAAAAGGAGTGAAAGGGGTCTCTGGATTCAAGGCCTGAAATGTTACTTTGCAACATTCTAGAGACATTTTACTAATGAAAGCAATTGATTTTTCTACCCTTACCATATTTTATGGCTTTTTCTCTACTAAAATTAATGTAAGGGCAGGTAAACTGAGACCCATGATTAGGTGACACAAACTACATATGAAGATAGACTGACTCTGCTCTTTCTCCAAAACTTCAAACTAAGTAGGTCTTTAAGTCAAAACAACCCATCATGTCTTAACTAAAACCCAGAGTTTCATATATAAGGTCTCAGGAAATGAGGAAATCTCACAGAAAGGACTCCTGTTTGAATAATTATATATTGAATCCACCTAAGATGGATGATTTGTAATTGTTCTTTGTTTTTTTTAGCCTCAAATATTCCATTTTCCCCATCTTTTTGAAGAGTTTCTGCAGAAATGCTTCCAATCTGGGAGGATTTTACCTGCGCTCTCAAGCTCATAGCCAGGGCTCTACAATTCTTCCTCCAGAGAGCCACAGCTTCCACTGTACCTTTGTCACTGTACCCCCACAAAAGTCATAGGTACAGTACACTTGTTCACAGAAAATTTACATATGTCAAGTAGAATGAGAGTGGGGTGTTTCCTACTTTCCCCTGACTTTTAATTTACAATTATTAATATAATCATGGGCAATATTTTCCAATAACTTAAGAAATGTGGAATGCTATCAGATCTCTATTTTACTCTATAAATCCAAGTAATTTTCAACATACTTTTCCCCCTTTCTAGTTATCTAAGAGTATTAAGAACTCTTTACTGAGGTGCAGTTTGTACCTCAGTAAATAACTGTATGAAGTGGGGAGTTGAAGGAAAAAGAAAACTCACCCCGAGGCAATGATAACATAGCACACACTCTTCCTTTTGGGGCAGATGGGCTCTGTGAACCTTAGGCAAAGCCATTGCTTCTTGTCCTTTTGGTTAAACCATGTGTAAGCAACATAAGCACCAATAATTCTGCTTTTAAACTTTCCATTAACGTGATGGGGGAAGGTGGGAGGCAATAGTTAAATGCATTAAATGCCCACCAATAGTACTATGGATGGGGAAAAAATTACGGCTGTTATAGAAAGAGTGCCATTTCTAGTTCTAAAAAGTAACAAATGCTCATTTCATAAAATTCAGAAAATACAACATATGGAAAACAAAAATCATTCATAATTTCACCATGCAGAGATAATCGCTATTAATGTTTTTGTATATATGCTTCTAGACTTTTAAAAAATAAGTCTTTTATATGCTGAAAAAAGGGACAATAATTGCATTCAGGACCAAACAAACCATGAGCCACCAAAGGCACTTGGAGGCAACCAAGGCAGGCAGAGAAGAGCAAGGGCAGTGGAGGCAGGCAGAGTCGGCTCAAACCCAGACACACCATTGACTGGGGATTTGAATCCAGCTTGACACATCATTGACTGGGTCAGTCACCGAATCTCTGTTATTCCCCAAGTACAAATTTAAGAGCTCAGCCAGCTCATAGGGTTGGCATAAAGACAATGCATGAAAAGCACTTCCCATAAAAGTTTGGTACATGGAAAGTACATAGTAGATTGTGGGGGAAAGCAAGAACAATGAAGTGTATTTGAGCATTGTTGTTTGGGACCCATAAACCATGATTAATCATTGATGCAAGGAGGTCAAAACGAAGCATGTGTTTTCTTTATATATTCAAGTCCTGAATAAGGCACACCATTAACTCAGGGAAAAAGGGGGTGGCCAAAGTAAAAACCATAGAATTAAGATAAAAACGAATTGCAAGTTAATGCCTTCCACATCTGTATAACTAACTCACATCTTTCTTCTAAGCTCTGAATTCATTTTCCCAACTGCCTATAAGAAGACACTGTCTCTCGGATATCCCACAGTAATAAACTCATGTCCAAACTGAGCTTATTTTATGATAGCCTTCATCTTCTCCTGTATCTTCTCTGTTAGATAACAGTCACATATAGCCACCCACATCAAGAGCCCAAAAGCTGGCCCATACTTCTCCCTTATAGCTAGTCAATTGCCAAGTCCTGTCTCTTTTTCCTCTTTAGTATTAGTTCTGTCCCTTATCATTCCGTCTGGGCTTCTTGCAACGGTGTCCTAAATTACCATTCCTGCCTCCAGTTGCAAACTCTTGATCCTCTCTTTTTTACAAGAATCTTATCATGTTCATCATCTCTTGAAAGCCCACAAATAAGTTCCTATTTGCATTTGGGGAAAAGTCCAAACTGAGTGACACTGTATAGCCTTCCATGACCTGGACTCTGTGATCTTTACATCCTGCTGTGCAGCAACCCTGTCCACCCTGGCTTGGCTCTAGCCATGACAACAACCTACACATTCACACCATGTGCCAGGACTACAGCAGGTACTGGCAACGCAGATGAGCAAAAAAAGGGCAAGCCCTAGGCCTTGTGGGGTATATAGTCTGCTGGAAGAGAAGGCCATAAATCAAAAAAAACTTACAATTACTTGAAAAACTATAACTGAGGTAAAAGTTACAAAAAGTAGAATATAGGACTATGAGTGTCCACAACAGGGATTTGACTTGGAGTTAGTAAAAGACTAACTTGGAGTTGACTTGGAGTAGAAAATTAGTAATGGCTTTCCTGAGAAGCCATTTGAGGCTGAGAGTTGAAGGAAGAGCATCCTTTGTTCACTTGGCAAAAGGTAGGATGTGGATGTATATTAACTACATTTTATTTCTGTGTTCTCTATGTTCTGGCATCCAGGGTCTCACTGACTGGGAAGAGACTGCCCCTCCCAGGGCTAGCCAATTCTCTGAGAGAGCAAACAGCTTTCATATACACACTAACCAATCCAGAACCCATACTCTGAACCACCTCCTCTATGTGGCTCCTAGACTCCAGGAGGCAATAGTCCTCTCTCCCCATCATCCCAGGAGCAAGTACCAGACAACCAGAGCCAGCCCCTACACCCTAGAACCCATGAAAACTGTCAAACTAGCCAATCATAAGCCTGCTAACCCTGCCTTGCCCACTTCCTTCCTACAGATACCATTAAAAAGCCTCTTGCCCATTTTTCCCCCTCACTCCTGCCTCCTCACCAACCCTGGGGCTTCGTGGTCCTGGAGGTGTGGCCAGTGCCCTCTTCTTGGAGCTGAAACAAACCATGTTTTCAATGGCAATTGTCTTCTGACGTGTTGGACTCACCATTACTCAATAATAAACATCATTCTCAGCAAACTAACACAAGAACAGAAAATCAGACACTGCATGTTCTCACTCATAGGTGGGAGTTGAACATTGAGAACACACGGACACAGGGAAGGGAACATCACACACCAGGGCCCATCAGGAAGTGGGGGGCCGGGGGAAGGGAAAGCATTAGAAGAAATACCTAATGTAGATGATGGGTTGATTGGTACAGCAGACCACCATAGCTCACGTATACCTGTGTAACAAACCTGCACGTTCAGCACATGTACCCTCAGAACTTAAAGTACAATAAAAAAGAAAAATAATAATAACAAAACCTACATTTTAAAAAAGGATGATGGTGGGATTTCAGGAAAATGCTCCAAGCTACAGAAGCAGCATGAGCAAAATTCCTATGGGTGAGCAATTGTGCTTCCCTTGTTGCATCTGAATATCCTCTATAGCACATCTCCCTTCCTCTCTCTGTCGCCCTCTGTCACATTTCTCCATCTTATTTGTTTTAGAGCTTATCGCCACCTATAATTATCTTCAGCATTTATTTGCCTACTTGTTTATAATACGTTTATCTCCTCCTCTGATTCCCCAGTAAGTTCTACAGGAGGAAGGAGCTACTGGTTTGTTCACCACTGTATCCCCAGATCCTAGAACAATGCCAGGTACATTCAAGCTGCACTTGCTGAATGAAGAAACCATATCATCTTTTTAACCTCCCTGGATCAGGTCAAATTGACCACCTCCTCCTGTATGCTTCTGCTTTGCCCTCTACAAATATGTCTAGCACATCACTTGTCACTGCAAACACCCTTTGACTGCAGATCTATCTCCCTCTACCAAATCTAAGCTTCTTGGAAGCAAGGATTGTGTTTCACGCCTTGTGTGTCCCTGGTATCCAGTAGAGAGCAGATGCTTAATACATGTGTGTTTAATGAAAGAATGCCCATGAGCTTTTTCTGTTTACTTATAATTAGGCAAAAACAGAATAGCCCATGTCTTTCCAATATGTCTATCCAATTCTGAACCTTGTCCAAATCAGGCCATTTTTCATACCTCACAGGCCTCCCTGATTGCCCTTTTCTCTATCTGGCCTTTGACACATACATACAAAGGCAAAGCAGTGGTCATCCTGTTTCCTGGGTAGGAAAATTGGTAATCACAACTAGAGTTGAAAGTGTTACTGAACAAGTACAATATAATCATTCTTCTGTGACAAAAAAATCAATCAACTCTAAATTTCTTTTTCAGTCCAACAGAGAATTGCTTCCTATATCAACTGGCTATTTAAATCAAAAGATTTTAATATCTTTTCAAATGATATTTTGTCCTAATTACAAGATTGTCTCTTTTTTTCTATATTCTGTGACTTAAAAATCCAACTACCCAGGTAGATGCGGTGGTTTTGAATGGAAATTACAGCTCAGCAACAAGAAACTCTCTTGAGTAAAAGAAAATCTTTCCCTTTTTTTTTAAAAAAGGTTTCATTTCTGTCACACTGTTTCTCACTTGAAATTTAGTTTCTATTCAGAATTATGGTGCATACATTGTTGTTCTTTGGGGAATATTTTTAAATGGTATTTATTTTCCTTTGGTTTAGGGCTATTTGGCTTCTCTTTTTCCTTCTATTTGTTTCTCATAGTGTGAATGACAAGTTAAATAACAGAAGAAGAGTCACAAAATGTGTCCCCAGTACACACTAACTATGGAATAAACAACAGTTTTTCAAGTTCAATAATTTTTAAACCTTATATATTCCCCCAACTCAGTCTTTCTGTGTGGCCTCTTTCCCTAATTGGTTCCTTCAGTGGTTATTCCCCAGATTAACTACTGAATATGGTAGGGGTTAAAATATGGGAAAGGCAAATACTGTTTTGTTTTATATTCAAGCGTAAGTACATTTGCAAGGCAATTATCAAGCAGGACATGAGTGGGAGGAAAGAGGGCAGTTTGAGGACAGTGTTGACTCTGTGGCCTTTCGGCTTACCCTTCCCAAACCAGTGAAGGCAGCAAGAGAAGGACAAGTCTTAGCCTCGGTGATGTCCCCTGGTGGGTCTCATCTGCAGCAGAGTGGCCATGGCCTTTGCAGTGTCTCTCAATATCTCAATTAAGCAGTTACTACTAATAAATGACCAAAGTTTATACAAGAAGTACTTTAGTTTATAATTTAGAGCAGATTTAAGCCTATCTCTGAAATAATGCCACCCAGACTCACTTGTATTCTACTATACCTTCTTGAATGAGAGAAAAACATGTAGCCTTATACCTAGAGTCTGCATATTTACCACACATAACCCACAGCCTGGCTGACAGATGTCACGCTCAAGAGCTGTTTCTTGGAGGCCAAAGATGATACAAGCTGAGACTCAATCATCTATATTTCTGAAACGTAGCCTATCTTAGTTTTGGCTGCCGCCATGGCTCCCTGGCTTGTCAATAACCCCATGCCCATCCACACTTCAGTTTAATCATGCCTCTGGAACAGAAATTATACACATGATGCATAATTATATGTATCTGTTTGTAGTGCAGATAGTCTACAGTAGATGCAGTCATCTTAAAAACAGGTGTCTTGATATTCTTAGAACTGGATCAGGCAACCTTCAAAACACAGCCTTAAAAACACCTATTTCTCTTGTTGCCTCATCTAGTTCTGACAATGTCACTGAAAGCATCATGTACTATCAATATAGAAAACTATGACTTGGGTTAAAGATAATAATAAACTCCTCTCAAGGTTAAAACAAGAGTAATATCATTTTGATTTCCCAAGTTTTTCCCAAGTTTCCCCCCTCTAAGATGTTCAAATTGAATAGGATTACAGATGTTTCTGGGTAATAACACTCAACAGATGTGACTATTTTAACAATGCTTTGTTTCATCAATGCAAGTATAATCTTTCATTTCCAATTATTGATGCCCTTCACTTAGACAACTCTCCTTCAAAACGTCACCTAAATTACTCCATGTCAATACTTTACTACAGATAAAGATAGTCGGGAGACATAGCGGTTTCTATGCCCATCATGTAGTAGCATACATGAAGTTCTTATATACAATGTTGATATTACATCACAATTTGAAAATTCCTCTAAATGAAAGATCATCCTTGGCTATGTAAGTCAAGAAATTACCTTTTTAAAACCACTCCCAAATATATTCCAAACAGCCTGAGAAACCACTCTATCTTAAAATCAGTACAGTTTGATTTTTAACAATGTTAAGTCAAGTGAAATTTAAAAATTGTTATCAGCTGCTTATAAGAACCAAGTAACAAATAGGATATGGTAAGCATAAGGCTCTTTATCACTGAGTGAATTCTAATGCCTCCCACTTCAAGTCTCCTATCACATACACAATAACCTTGCCACTAAGCTGCTATTCATGCATATCGCTTATCTTCAAACTATTAAAAATGTACCAAGTAAACTAGTAAAAAGTAGGTTTTGCATCATATGCTTTTTGTATTCTGCACAATGCCAATCATAATGTCTTTCTGATAGACTGCAACAGAGAAGTATTTTTTGGATTAAGAATGAAAAAAGCAAACAGTTGTGAGGCACATCTATGACTTTACATGGAAAGAGGAAATAATAGCTTGGTTATAGATAAAAATTCACAGTTGGGCAAATAAATAGACAATTAACTGAGAAAACGGTTCTTAAGTACTTGATTTGAGCTTCAGAAATTCCTTTGTGATGCTAACTAGGTATCCGGTTTTTCATACTTTTGGGAAACATAATGGAATGCCCACTTGTGGTGCCAGGTACATGAGGCCTGACTTCCACAGTGAATCTTGGGTCTCCTTGTTTTCTATATGTTAGATTTTCCCCCCTTTCCCCAGAATGTTGAAAAAGAAGCTTACTTCTCTTGGTTTTTAGTGATGATCAGAAAAAGATAAATGTCCAAACTGTTCGCCAAAAATATATCAGACATTATCAAATGAAGTCTCATAATCTTCTTTTAGATCATAAGCAGAACTATGAGACTCTTTTGTCACAAATGATTATAATTTGTGAAGGATTTAAAGACATTGCTTCAGTAGACTTTAAAAAGCTTGTGAGAAAGGGGAAGTTCTGTAATATAAATGCCCTTCCCCTCTGGGGGGCAACCCAGGTCATACTCTAAATCCAGGGAAAGGCAGGCCATTTCAGCTTGAAGGACTTTTCCTCCTCTGACTTAATTGCACTTGCTATTTGTATCATTTTTTTAACCCTTCTCTCCCCAGCTGTGCATAAAGGTGCAGATAATCTTTAGTTCTCCAGATCTTCCTCTCTGTCTTCACAAAGTGGCTACCTAGCAAGTTTTGACTGACATACAGTGGGTAAGCAAGAAAAAATACCACACCATTAAAATTTCAACTTTTACTACTTTTATTTCTTAGTGTTAGATATGGTGAAGTACAAGTTTCTCGTCAAAGAATCAGTATGACAGTATGTTCAGCTCTCTTATTCTTTAATTCTTCATTTTAAAGCTTAATTTCCTTGTAGTTTCAGTAAACAACCTTTTCCACCAGTTCTAATCAGTAGCTCACATCTGTTTTTCTGGTCCCCTGCTCTGCCCTGAGTCATCCTGGTCACCTGCTCCGGTCACCTGCTTTGACCCCTGGTTACCTGCTCTGACCTGCCTGTAACCATCCTTTCTGCCAAATTACCCATTCTGCCACTCCCACTCATACCCCTGTTCCCTTTAAAATAGTCAGTCAGTATTAGACTAGACTGTGTGGTCTAACCCTAGCCAATAGGGGAATGACGCAGCAGTAGGTACGACCTCTGTCAGGAATAAGGACCCCTTTTCCTCCCTTGTCCAGGTGTGTGCTCACCATTGTTCCATCTGTGACCTGCACCCTTCTGTAGAAGTAAATTGCCTTGCTGAGGAAATTTGTATTTGAGTGTCACTTCTTTTAAGGCACCGAAAATTTATATATAACATCAGTTTACAGTAAAAACAGATTCTCCTGCTCCTCTAAAAATATTTAAATATTTTACAATGTAAATAATTTATTAAATGTTTTAATAAAAACATTTAATGTTTTTTAATGTTTTAAATAATTTTTAAGACATTAAATTTTAATGTTTTAAATATTTAAAAATTTTTTTAAAATTTAGTTTTTATTAAATTAATTAAAACATTAAATATATATATATTTATTTAATGTTTAAATAATTAAATAAAGGTTTGTGCCTAGAAATGTTAGCTACACTGGAGATAAATAACCTAAAAGATGGGAAAAAAGCTATTGCCTGAACTTTTCAGAACTGTGTTACTTTTAGCATATGCATGCACAATGAGGTGCGTTGCCACCTTATTCTTCATGATTCAGAAATATTATAAGTACACCTAATTGTGCATATTTACTTAGGTTGCTAATTTCATAGTTACCCTGTCTCCTGCACTGAGTGATAAGTGGTGGGAACAAGGCACTAGTGGCATCTTTAGTTTAGAGTTGCAGGAAAAAAAACATTGATTTGGAGCTGACCCATCTGGATAGCCTCAGTAAGTGGCTAATTTTCTCATCTAAAAACTGAGAAAAGTGACACTGCATTCCAGATCTGTGATAAGGATTCTCAAAAGTGCAGGTAAAGTCCTTCTACATAGCAGATGCTCAACATACAGCAGCTATCATTATTCCCTTTTATAAATGCTGTTAACAAATACTTAAACGATAGCTCTGCATAGTCCATACTCACCAAGCGGGTAAAGGGAAGAAAATGCTGAATGTCTAATATGTACTTTGTTTTTCTGTAAGTAACAGCAAAAATCAAAGCTGTCATGTAAAATCATTCATTTCTTTTGTGCTTAAAAAATACTTCACTGGAGATATGCAGGGAGAACAGATAGAGACATTATACTGGACCATAAGCAAGTATGTACTACTATAATATACTCTGGTTCCCAAGTTCTATATTACTCATAGCAGAAAGGCACACAAAGAAATCTATGAATGGGGGAGCTGCATTTCTTTATGACCTTATTTGAAAGATAAACTCCTTGGGGAAATACAATTTATTCAGATTATCAAGACCCTGCTGTGCAAATCTACAGTCTGGGAGCACACTATGGAGATCAAAAAATATTTACTTTATTCTGTTGGGTATAAAAGCTTTTAATGAATGCATAATTAAGACAAAAAAGTATATACAGCTTTAGAAATTCCACTGCTGAGCCAAGCCATTAATATCCAAGGCACCATACCCAGTAGTGATTCCACCTGTTTCCTATTTTGATTAAAACCTAGTTATAAATCAAGGTATTATGTGACTACCTAACCTGGTGCTGCAGGAAAGGCTGGTACTCCAGGAGTAGAAGCAGCAACATAAAGGGGGCTGGTGTGGATGTGCGGTGAGGGTCTGGCCTTTGGAACAGGTTGAAACCAACCAATAAATAAACATAATCCAAGCCTTTTAATAGCCTTGGGATCAGTTATATAGGAAAAAGTTATCATGTTTATCGTGCATGTGAAGAGCTCTGTGAATTTTCTCAATACTGTCTCAGAGTTGATAGGATAAAATCTAATTGTTACAGAAGAAAAAAATGAGCAATTCATTGACAATGAAGGCCAGATAACTTGTAATATGATACAAATAACCAAGCTCAGATATTTTTATATCTATAAATGCATAGAGAGATATAGGTATATTTTGTATGTAAATATGGAAATATGTATGGACAACTGTATGTAACTACATATTCATATATTGATATGAATATGTATGTGATACAATTTGATTAAATGAAAACAAAGTATTAGCAGCAATTCAAAAAATACAAGGAAAACTCCAGCATGCTCTAATTTTTGGAATCTTGCAAGGCCTATTTAAATATATGTATGCTGTATAACACAGGAATTCTACAATTAGGTTACTAGTACGTTTTCATAATCAATTGCATGCATAATACCCAAGGTTCATGAATAATTTCATATTGTTCCTTGAGAAATTTTCTAGTAAGCTAGAAATCTAGTAGGGAGGAAATGAAACATAGCCATCAATAATAACTAATAATTCTGGCCCCAGTCACTATGTGCTACAAAATGCTGTTTCAAAGTTCACTAAACCTGACTCAGCACATTAGGAGATTGCCAATGAATATGGAATATATAGGGGAAATTTATATATATATATATATATTTCTTTTAATTGAAAATAGTTTATCTGAGCAACTACGGTTTTAAAACTAAAATTTCAAAACTATACTTTTTGAACCAGGATAGGCAAAATCAGTTTTAAAACATTTAAAAGAATAGTATAGAATTATGATATATGTCCTTACTTGCTCTAATACACAAAGATTCCTGAAAATTAGCCCAGTACTACAGATTTTAAATCATCCCTCAGTATGTCAATCATAATTTAATAAAGTAGTTTTTTTTTAAATCCCTCACTTACCTACAGACTGTCTTAATCATTATTACAAATAAGAGTGAGAGCTGGAAGGTTTTTTTTGTTTCAGATTTGCATTATTTTGGCTTTTTATATTTTGGATGCTATGAAGCATACATAGCATCAATATTTTTATGTTACTAGGAGGAATTCAAATTTATCTAAATGTTTTATAAATATACTTTCAAAATCTGAATATCAGTGATTTTATAGTCAGGTACTTGATAAAAAGCAGTGTGGCAACAGCATCTAGAGCAGGGGTTCTCAAACTGTGCTCCCTGGTTCAGACATCAGCATCTCCTCAAAACTTGTTAGAATACAGGTTCTCAGGTCCTCCCCAGACCTCCTGAATCAGAAACTCTGGAGTGGCCCAAGCAGTCTATTTTAGTCATCCATTCAGATGATTCCTTGCAAAATCAAGTTTAGGAATCATTACTCTGGAGTATGCATTTCAGTGAAGAAAGGAATGACTCTATCCTGCAAAAAATGTATCCTTGCAGCAAACAAATTGTATGACCTGAGCCCTTCAACTGTGCCTCTGAAGTTGGCAAACATTATATTGAATGTGTGGGACTGAGGCCAGAGTATCTGGAGCCAAGTCCATGACACAGACAAGCAGGCATTTCCTAGGGCCTATAGCATGTGCCCCCGATGTGCAGCAGGAAAAAGGTTGGTAGCGTGCTCTAAAAGATATCTGTGGATAGACAGTGAGAAAGGGGTGGGGAAGTCTCCACCCCTTTCTACGCCTTTCCTTCCTCTGGAAGGAAAGCCAGAGGAAAGAAAGAAAGCTGGAGGGAAGTGAGACACATGAATAGCAATCTCCCAGTAAGGAATAACCCAGAATTTTTTCTTTTAAATAAATACACAGTTTTTATGTCCTCTAGTCAGAAAGCATAGGATATCATGCAACTTTATAATCAAAGTTTCTATCGCGGGAGCTCTCATGGCACATGCAGAAGGAATCCAATCAGACAATATTTATTTCTAAGTACCATGCACTAGAGTTAGAGATGAAAGACTTCTAATTGTTTCTTGGATTCTGTGTGCCAGGACAGAGAAAGACATTTTGATTACAGAAAGGGCAGGGGAAACAATAAAACAAAATTTTCTGTCTACAAAGTGTCAATGGCATATAATGTGTTGCTTCTGTCAAATCATTATTTTATTATTTATTAAAGTACGATTTCAGTATGATGTTTTCAAATTTCAGGGGCAGAGAGAAAGCGATGGTTCATTTAATTATTTGTGACTTCTAAAAAACAATATATGCATTTCAGCAAAATCAAAGAGAAGTGGCTAAGACAAAGAGTATCTTTTACAGAATGGTGATTACTCCCCCAAAATTTCAGGAACAGGCTGTCCAATAAGTTGTCAATTTGAAGTAGGTAGCAAAGTTGGTGACATTTCCAGAAATGAGGGAAGACAGAGGTGAGGGTTTGGTAGGAGGAGAACTGTGGAATTAATAGAGGAATTCACAAGTGAAGCATCACATTATATCGGCTCTGGTTTATACAGCACTCGCTGATGTAGGATACTGCATTGTAAGATACATTGCATATAGGCGGTATATAGGATACCATATCTATATTTCACAGTTGAGGAGTCAGGGGGCAAATAGGTTAAGTAACTTGTCTGACGTCACACAACTTTGGGACATAAACTTATGTCATGAGGAGACAGATTAGTAAATTAACACCAAAAATATGGTGTGATCCGCCTCCCAGAAGATTGCCCATAATTAAAGAAGAGGAGAAAAATATAATTCCAACTGGGTGGATGGACCAGGCAACTCTGGAAGAGGAAACAATGTGAGCCAATTACTTGAAGGTTAAATAGGCATTCAGAAGGTGAAAAAGTGAGGAAAAAATAATCCACAGCAAAGGAGACTTCATATGAAGAAGTTTAGGTATAGGGAAATGCACAAAGTTCACAATGACTGTGAACAGGCATTGCACATGGGAAGAAATTGTTAAAAAAAAAAAAAAGAAAAAAAAAAAGCTAAAGAGATAGCATATTTCACAATAAAGACAGGCCTTGTGTGCCAAATTAAAAGGAGTGAACCTCATCCCAAAGACTGTGTGAACCACATTCATCATAATGAATAATTTTAAGCAAGAATATAACATGATCAGGTTATGATTTTTTTAAAAAAATCAAACAGAATTTTTCATGGATAAAAAAAACTTTTCAAAATCTATCAAATGGAATTTTGGAGGGGGTTACTGGAGTGAGGCAAGAGGGAAGGTAGGTTCATCAGCTAGCAAGAAGTTTCTTTAGTGCAGAAAATAAGTAATATGGATCTGAATGAAGACAGCAGTAGAGAAAAGAGAGACAATAAGAGAGATTTAACAAGCTAAGGGAGTAGAGCTGAAAGGTCTCTGTGTCAGTGTATGTGGGGCTCAGGGAGATGGGTGCTTCTACTGGCTTGGATTCGCACTCATAAAGGTCACGTGCCTGTGAAATATCCAAGCCAAAGTGTAGACTAGGCAGCTGGCTTGGAGCTAAGACAAGCTGTTTATGGGGTAGAGTAAGAATAGGGTACATTTCAGAGACGAGAACGAGAAAGGACATGGTTCTGCCATCAAAAGATGGAAAGCTAGCTTGGATTTCAGGGAAAGAAATTGTTTTGTGGGCCAGACAAATAACTTAGATTGTACAGTATTGATTAGCATTAGACTACAGGCAGGGAGCCCAGCTGAGTTATCGTACAGCAGTCCAGAAAAAATAGTCCCGACCTGAATGATGTCAATGACAATGAGGAGAAAGAGAAGGCAGCACATTTGAGAATGATTTAAATGGCTAAACCAACACTATTTGGTGGAATTCATGAGGTCTTGGCAGAGTATAAGATTATGCCAAGGTTTAGGTGACTAAAAAGATGATGGTACCTTAACAAAGCCAGGGAGGAGGTGCAGGTGTGTGAGTTTTGCAAAGGTGAATTTGAGAGGTGTGTGGAAAATCAAGTGAAATGCCGGCTGGACATGCAAAGCTGGAGCTCAGGAGAGGTGGCTGGAGTCAGTAACCCCTCCACACATGCATGAAAAAGAACAATAGTGAGCAGAAAGGAAGGGTGTCCACACCGAGCTCCCTGAGGCATAGTCAAGGAGCTAATGGAAGAAGACATGTAAAAGAACTGAAAAGGAGTAGGAGGAGCATAGGAGAGAGCCCTAGAAAGAGAGGTGCAAGGAAGGATGCAGCTCCTAGTGTCTAAATGCTGTAGAGGCATCACATTAGGATACCACAAAGGCCTCCTGCATCAGACAATAAGGAGGCTTTGGTGACCTTTGTTGAAAGAACTTTTGAGGAGTAATGGAGACAGAAGACTGAGTTCAATGGGCTGAAGAATGAACAGGATGTAAGGAGTGCATACACTGGGTACAGGTGTGTAGTGAGGGCAAGGAGCAGCTGCGGTAATGAGAGATGAAGAGCGTATCCTGCCTTATTGATCCTATTTATGAGCTGAAAGCAAAGTGCCATAAAGTAGGAGAAATCAAAACCACAGGAAACACAGGGTGTAACTGATGGAATAAGGAGCAGAAAGGTGGTTTAGCTTCAGGGAAGAGGTGAGACATTTCACCATGACTAGAAATATTTACAAATGGGTGGGTGGGAGAAGAAATTTCTCAAATGAAACATAGATCTTCTCTTACACACCCCTCACCAATTTCCAAGTATTTTGTTTTGATTATTGATTCTGAACTCTAGCATGAATAAAATAATGGAAACATTTTATTTTTAAGAAGACAAATGCATGCTGAAAGTGATTTTAAAATCACCCAGCTGACAACAGTTAGCTTAGATTTGAATGACTAATATTATTAGTGAATTCTTTCAAGAGATATTCTTCCAAAAGAATCTTCATCCTCTTTAAAACCTCACAAACAAAGAGATACAGTCAACCCTACATTATCCACATAACAGATTAAAATGCTGAAATGACTTCCCTGGCCAGCCAGTGTGCCTCTGGGCTGTTGCGTCCTGACATCCTTTAGTGTGGGCTTAGGGAATAAAAGCCAACATAATACCATAAAAAAAAAATTAATTGGGACCCTAAAATGGCTACTGCAGATCTTATGATGCATTTCAGAGCCAAATATGAATGTTATTTGGCAAATATGATATTCTGAATTATCCATGCCAGATAGCAAATACTCTTGATTAGAACAAATAATTACTAGTTGGCTATGATTTAATAGGTCTCATACATTTCCACCCCTTTTGATCATTTTCACTGATTAAAAATAATCCAAAAGATTAAACCACTTGTAATATGTTTTCCAAATTTTGTACTTTAACTTTCTCCAACACAAGAGTCTCAGCTCTAGTGAACTATGGAACAACACTCAGTGCATTTGATTGTGGTTATATTAAATATATATGTTAGTACCATCATTTGTCTAATGTGGAAAAAAATGGTTCAGTGTTGGAGAAAAATGAACACAAGTTACAACTTCTCTGCAATCTTGAGGATAAGTTATTGTCTTCAGAACATCCACTATATATTATGTATTTAGGTGATACTCTTAATATAATAATTAAAATTATAATACATTGTTTAGAAGAAAAAACTTCCTATAAGTCATTGTAATATTACTTGGTTAAAAAATGATAATCTATTATAATACAGTAAAATATGTGTGAGTGTCAAATTTAATCCCTAAAGAAAGTATTTTTAACAAAAAAAATGTATTCAGTTGGCAAAACTAATGAAAGGCTGGTAGTATATTTTTCCTACTATAAAATTTCAATATTTAAAAAGCAGAGAAAAATTACTGAATGAAGGCACCTTTCAATCCCTCAGTACATAATGAACTCCCATGATGCAATGGGAGGGAGGGGATAAGGCATTAAATCAGTAAAAGGTGTGATCCCTCTGCTCGAAAGCCCCACAGTGTACCTGGAGGTGGCGAGACATTTTCCAACCACATTAAACCATGTGCATAATGATGGGAAAACAGCACTCAGGTACCTTCAGCCCTGGTGTAGGTATTTCAAGAATCTAGTGCTTCTCAGAATTCAAAGTGGAAAAACAGTTTTCACCATTGGTACAAAAAAAGGAACAAAGTCACCCAGAATTCTCCTTAACTTCCTCTTGAGAGAATAGCATTTTTAAAACCTTTGTACCTTAACTGAAGAGAGAAAATAACTAATTCTCACTGTAGACCACTTAGTGTAAAATTTAATGAAGACAAGGGATGCTGAGTAAATATCAGTCACAGAGAAGGAGATTTAGGGCAGGACTCCTTCTCCCTCCTGTTCCCTTTATGTTCCTCCTTGGCTTCTGAGTGATGAATAGTAAGAATTTGGGCTCTGCTTTACTAGCTGATCTACATGTGCACGCTGTAAACAGAACAACGCCTTCAATCTGGGGAAATGATCTTTCATGCTGTAATAAAAAGAAAAAAAAACAAAAAACAAAAAAAACAAATGCAACAGATCCCCCCGCTCCCCGTTTCCCTTACAATGATAAAATGCTCTACCTATAGCCCTTGCGTTCCAGCCTCTCACATCCCAGCAGCACGCCTCCTCTTGCAGGTCACGTCTTTCACATAAAAGTGCTAAACTAATGCCGCTTAATGACAAATTAATGTCCATGAATAAAAAATACACCTCTAATAGCATAGAGTAATTTGCCATTACAATATCATCATTGGACATGCCCCTGGTTTAATACGATGTATTTAATTCATAACCTAATGAGTGATATATAAAAAGAGGGAGATGAACCCTGCAATTACATTTATGTGAGTCTGTCACCTTATTTGTAAAACCTTAAAGTCATTTACATTCAAATTAGAACAAATGAGTGATTTCACAAAGTGTGCTGATAAATGACCACAGCAGCCCAAGACAAAACTGTATTTCCTGTGAACACATTAACAGTTTCCTATTATATGTTAAAAATTACAATGTATATTGCCCAGTGTGGTGTGAATAATGACTTTTTTACTGATTAGGTCAGAAGACTAATATGTAGAAAAATAAATAATTTTTCTTTTCATTTTTTCTGATTTTTGCTTTAAATTAACTACTGAATTCTGGTGGATTCACACTGCCACCTGCTGTCTAGCAATAGATATCAGACCTATAGTCCTATCAAAAAGGGAGTTGTGTATTCAGTACTTTGGTGGTTTTATTTGGAAAGTCTACATGATGGTTCTTTTTTTCAATATATTTAGATTGCATATTATGATAAAGATAATGATACTTGGTGATCATAAAGAAAGCTTGTTAATAAAACAACATAATATATTTGGGAAAGGTGATACAAAATGTATAAACTTTGTTTTTTGGAATGCTAACTACAAAAAAAGAGACACCATCAAAGCTTCTGATGCATCACTTGCAGGAAATGTAACAGGAAGTTCAGTTGCCAGTGTTTCTTATCTTATGGCATTGTGCATCAGCAGAGGCGAAGGACTCATGTGTGTGTGTGTGTGTGTGTGTGTGTGTGCGCGCGCGCATGTGTGTGTGTGTGTGTGCGTGTGAAGTTTTCCCCACTCCTACCCTTTGGTAAAATCTGAAGGGGACTGAGAAGATGTGCCTGCCACTGAGGATCTCCACCAGTGAATCTTCTCCCCTAATGGCAAGTCCCAATATGAAAAGTCTGCCTTAAGGTCCAGAAAAAGCAGGCTAGGAAAAGCACTATGGCTGGAGATGAGGCTAGGGAGGAACAGGCCTGGACTTGAAGATGAGGCTAAAGACTTCTGTTGGTGAAATAATCCACCTGCATGATGATCAGGGTAGCTAAGGAAAGTTTTCAAGCCAGATCAGCGTCCTAGTTCTGAATTTAAGTTTCTTCATCTGTAAAAAGAAAAGAATACCCACCTGTATGAAGGGGTGACTTAACAGTGAAAATGTGAGTCCCTGAAAACACTCAGCGTGGATAGACCCTCAATATATGTGGTTCCCTTTCCTGGGAAAGCTAGTGATGCTCTGGGGACCATGGTTTACCACAGACTGAGGCTAGAAACAAGCACACTGCTCAGAGGGGACTATATCCTATAAGCAAGAATAGTGGGAGCCTAAAGAAAGGCAAAAACACTCCACACCCCATCAATTAGTGTCAAGTTCATTGCCCAGCTTTCCCTTATTCCCATAAACATGCTTTGAGAACCCATGAGAAGGTTAATTAGGGGGCTAATTCAATAGCTGTCCTCATGGACACAGAGGAGCACTGCTCCTGCAATTTAGGGTTCCTGCTCTCAGCAGCCTGCCAGAGGAAATGCAAGAGAAAGGAGCCCACATAGTGCCAGGTGTCCCTTTCCCTTTCAGGAGGGCAGCAGCACCATTTACATGTTCAGAGGAACTGCAGGCCGGTGAGGCTCAGGGAGCTTCCATCAAAGGTTCTCCTTGGACATACTTTGTAATGAGCCCTAGAGGTCAATGGGATATTTGAGCAGGCCTTCCCTTCACTCCTCTGGCAGAGAAACCAAACAAAGAATGACATTTTAAGAACAACAAAACAATACCAGGCATCTTAGTGAAGAGAGTGGTTTCAAAAACTCCTAGTTGACAAAGCACCACACAAAGATGGAGAATGTATCAGCATTGATTGATGGGGCACAATTTCTGGGTACATTTTAAACACTGGCAATTTTTCACATTAACAAAATGTTATTTTTATATATTCAATGAAATAGTCCCACATTAAATTAAAAATCAGTTGAACAATATTACCAAAAAATAGCAAATAAATATAGCTATGAGACTATAGCAAAATATAAAAGTAGATTCAATTGACCCTGTCTTTGATTTCTATAATCCTAAGGAAGGATTATAGAAAGGAAGAAGAAGGGTATATATTTTTAAAAGGCTGAAATAAGGGTATATGATTTTGGTATTCATATAGTCAAAGTTTCCATCTACAAGTTTGACATCTTGCAATAATCACAGATAAAAAGAAAAAGTAAACTTACATGACAAAATGAAAACATTTGTGAAAAGACAGTGAAAGTTTCAACCACTATTCAAGAAGCCTGAATAATAACTGTCCACAAAATATATCTGTAGGCATGCTATATTTTTACCTCGGCAAAATAATGAAATGTAGAAGTTAAATTCCAAAGTATACAAGTCACTTAGTATCTCAACAAATCACCTATCTGACGAGATGGGGAAAGTACCCATGAACGTTTACTGTTCATCTGGGATTCTCACTTACAGAAAATTACAGACTTAGGTATACCCACACACCCATGCATGTACACACCGCTTATAATGTGCATCATGATAACTAACACTGTAACCAAACTGTGTCAACATACATCCCTGATTACTATCTGCCACGGGGAAAGTGAATCAGGTGATGATGCATGAAGCCCAAGTTGTAATATTTGATGTAGAAATGTCAAATAAAAGTAATTTCAATTTCACAAGTCAAACACACACTTCTGAAGTCTTATAACCTTTCTCCATGATTCCCATTTGCTACAGGCAGAAAGGGATTAAAAACAGCTTTCCCATACCACCTAACAATATCGAGGGGAAAGAAAGGAAAATAAGGTAAAAAAGTGTTAACCATTTACTGTTAGATTAAATGTGCTGAGATAATCATAAGAATTCCATCTACTGTATTTGAATTTTCCTCAGGTGAATATGGCTGACCTTACTCACACTGTCTCCCTGGAAAGTGATGGTTCCTATTTTCCAGGGTTGCTGGGAAGATTAAATAAGATGCTAGGTGAGCATGAGCTTTATAAACTACCTAACAGGTAACAGAAGTCAATGATAAAAGTATATATTTAAAATTAGAGAAAATGATTTAAAAGGAAAATAAATTAATTGGGCAGGAAAACAAAAGTCATCTGCTCACTAATATGTCATATGCACAAAGACAGCAGAATTAAATTGTGTGGTGACTTTATCATTTCTTCAAATTAATTTTGTAATGGTATAATAAATGCAAGTGAAGGTGACACCAGTGGGGGAAATGGGAGGATCCTAAAGTTGGAAATTAGTTAGTAATGCTCTGCAAAGTCCAAAAGACTCATAGCCATGCTGTCTGCCTAAGATGCCCCTTAGACTCCTACCTAACAAGGAGTTTTCATCCAAGAAAGAAATGGTCTTTGGAATCAGAAAATCCTACCAACCATATTACCTCAGGCAAGTTGGATACAGTTTGAGTCTCTGATTTTTTAAATCTATAAAAATCTGCAAAGTTATCGTGAGGACTGAATGTGAAACAATGGTGAATACACAGTCAGTGGTTGGTGTTCAGAAGTTTTATCTCCCTCCTTCTCAGGGAGCCTTTCCTGACCAGCAAATCAGGGGAAGAATGTGCACATCACTCATCCCTTCTCCAGCATTTACTACCTGGGAAGGTAACATGGTAATTAATTACATAGGACTTTGTGATTTACTAGATACTGTTACTGAAATCTTCAATGACTATTAGTCTTTTCTTACATTTGTGATTATTTCCATAACTAGACAATATTGCTTTGGACTAGGACTCCTTTCAGTGTCACCTCCTCAGTCCCCTACAGAGAACCCTGCATGTGGTCCCTGAGTTAATTGGCTGCTCGAGGGTCTTGGGGACCTAAGGTGGGCAGGAGAGTGGAGGAAAACTCCCACTTCCGTAACTGGATGCAAGAGCTGCAGCTGCCCTCCTAGGAGCCTCCCAGTTAGTGTCCTGGAGAAACTCTACTGCCACAGCCCACACTCCACCCCCACTTTACCTGTCATTCAGCTCCAGTTGGTGAGGGACAGCTTATGACTGTGGGGAAAGGAATGTGAAGGGTGTACGAGCAGGATGCAAGCTCACGTACCTGGATGAGATAGTGGGAGCATAAATTGAGAAGCTCCAACAGCTGTAGGTGACTGCCTGCTGCTAGCACATCCTGGATCACACCTGGCTCCAGTAGAATCTGTTTTGTTTTTTTAACAAAAAGAAAACTATCAGTTACACTTAAAATATAATACTGCTTACTATGTAGATATACCATAGTATACTTAAATTGCTGCTTTACATACTGTATTTCAATTAACACTGTTCCTTTTCACGGAAGTCAGTTCTTCTCTTCCTGTTCTGGTTAATGAGTTGTGACCCTTACTCTAACAGCTGATTTTCTCTTTACCGCATGTGCTGATATCATTGTGGTGTGTGAAGCTCTGCACTTAACTACTTATTTTTTTATAGGAGGTTATAAATATTTTCAAAGAACAACATAACCCTCTTAAAATTCAGTTTGTGATGTAATCTTATAAGATACAAAAGAACTGAGTTTTTCAAAGTATATTTCAGAATTTGGCTCTTTAGTAGACCACAGAAGCAGGTATTTTAGGGAAAGGGGCATATGTTTCTCCTTGCCATATGAGACCAGAGGTGGATATTACTCCATTTTACTTCTAAGTCCTACAACATTGAACTTCATCCATAAACTTCCATTTTCCTCTTTCTCCGTCCCAGATTCTCTTATTGTTTCTATTTAAAATAAAAGATGTTCAACTAACAATTTCAGAATACAAAGATATCACATAGAGGTACGACCTTCCAAGTATCCTGGTGATATCAACACTTCACTTTATTTAGTTAAGTCCAATTATTTACCTGCTGCTGCTAGCTCTTGAGCAGCTGATCAGGGCTGGAAAAAGGCACATGACCATGTTGACAAAATTTGCATGCATTAGTACCAGGGTCAAGGAGGCCTTTAGTGCTGCCCTGACCCTCCATTTTAAATCATTTCCCCAGCCCAGTGTTTCCAGAAGTCTGGTCTCTGGACCAGCATTGGCATCACCTAGGTACTTATGAAACTGCAAACTCTTGGGTGCCTCCCAGACCTCCTGAATCAGAAAGTTTCAGGGTGAGGGAACTAGTGTTTTAACAAGTGTCCTAAGTGGCTCTGATGCACAGGACGCATGAGCAACACTCACTGGTCAATTCACCCTTCCACTCTACTTCACCACACTCCTTTCTCAAGCCTCTAACTCCTCCTCTGCCTCCAGATTTTCACTTCATGGTCTTTGAAAACTTCTTACCACCAAATCTACCAACGCATCTACCTGCATCTGTATCAGTACATTTTGCTCTTCCCAACAATCTGCTTGTATGCTTGATCCCAACCCCTTCTGCCTGCAATCATCCCTTTCGTTCCTGCATCACTATAGGTTCTCTTTCTACTGGATGGAGCCTCAGGGTCATGCTTGACTCTTGTTTTCCTTAGGCCTTATACCTAATCCATCCGCCAGTCCTATTGGCTCTATCTTAAATAGTTGCAAAATCCAATCACTGCTCATGACTTCCATCATCACAGCTTTAGTCCAATCTACTCCTCTTCCTACACTTAACCATAATCAACTCCTAACTAGTTGCACTGTTCTCTCCTTTATCCCCTCACACTATCGGAATATCAACCAAACTGGTTCTTTAAAAACACAAATGAAATCATTTTATGAAATCAGATTTTATTCAGAACTTTCTGATGACTTTCCTTCTCATTAAAAATAAAATCCAAAAAGTCTTGACTATAACCTAAAAAGTTCTTGAATATGCTGAGCACCTTGGTGTTTACAACTAGCTGTTTGCTCCACCTGGGTCACTCCCTCATATCCTTCAGATACCGCCTTACCTGAGATGCCTCCCCTGACCATCCTGTGTAGAAGAGTAACCCACCCCTGAACAGCCACTATTCCCTAGCTCCTAACTTTTGTTTTTCACCATAGTGCTTGCCACCTCACATTATGTATCTTTTTGCCTATTTACTTATTTTTCTCTGCTCACTATAAGTTTCAGGAGAGCAGGGACTTAGTCTGTTTTGTATCCCCAGCACTTAGAACAATGTCCAGCACACATAGCTGTTGTTCACTATTCATGAAGTTAGTTAATAAAAATACTGATGAATTAATTGATCTCTACACATATTTTTATGTTAGAATAAATTTTAACTAATTTTATTAACCAATCTAAAGAAAGAAAAAAAAGAACTCTATATTTCTAAACTAGCAAGTAAAGAAGTGAAAACGTTAAGCAAATATGGCAAAACTACCAACAGTCATCTTGTTCTGAAAAATCTTTATAGCTCCTTTTCCATCTAGTCAAAAACAGAAACCCGGATTTCTACAACTCCTCAAGGAAGGCGGCTTTGACTGACATTCAGGAAATTAGTGCAGCTCCCATAAGAGAAGCAAGGATGTCGTATAGTCTTGCAGAAGAGGCATGGCCTAAGGAGCAGAACGGGGAATAGAGGGATTAGAAAGGTTGGTTTTAGCCTTTAAATCCTGTCAGTTGCGCTCATTTCACACAACTGGCATTCGTGATAACCTCCAAGGCTCACTAATAGCAAACACAAAGACAGAGATCATAGAGAGACAAGATGAATATTCCATAGCATGTGTTACACGTCCAGCAGGCTGACTTCCAGAAGCCTGCCCATCAAAAACCCATCCGAGGATTGTTTTTGTCCTTTTTTACTTTTTGTTTTGCAGTTTTTTTCCTTCCACTCATTATAAGTTTTTCTAAAATATGCTTTAGCACAGAAAATCTCTAAGTGCTTTTAAAGGGTTGGATAAAGAAACCCCACCAGGAGAGCTGTTCTCACTTATGGAAACAGAACCAGTGTTTGCAAACCCCACTGTACTGGAGGCTTTTAATTCAGCTTTGTTGCTCTTTGGTGACCGGCTGTTCTAATATATTTTTCTAGGGAATTTATGTTTGGCCAGCAATAAAAACAAAGGTCCAATCTCCTCATGATTTACAGTGTGGTGAATTTATCTGGCATCTGCCTCGAAGGACTAGCCAAAAGAACAACCTCCACAGAAAAAAGGGATCTCAAACACACAGGTTTATGGAGGACAGCTAAGACAGCTGCATTTAACTTCTGCCAAGCATTGTATTTAGGTATTTCAGAAACATGCCCATCAACATGTAGTCTGACACTCAAACCAGGACCAGATAGGAAGAAGGGTCACTCAAGGACCACCTGCAGGAAGGAAGGGATGTTCCCTGAGATATGGAAGCACACAGGGTGGGAATAGGAGCTAATGTGCTAATGCGAGTGGCCTGAACATCCAGTCACTCATCAGTCTGGAGGAGGATATCTCAGCTAGGAGCATAAACAGTGGACAAGACAAAATGTCTTAAAAACAAGAGATCAAGGAAATGCTAGATGCATAAAGCCAAGTGGTCCAGAATGCAGTGGGGGTGGGGGGAGGGGAACCCTAAAATAAGCCAAACTAGGCTGGGCATTGACTCTACCCTCAATGGTGCTCACCTGCTTGGGTGGAGCTCATCTGTAGAGCTGGGGCTCCTCCAGATTTACAAACAGGTTTTGATGCAACCAGGGGCAAGCTTAGGTGGGGCATGAATGTCTCTTGTTCACAGGCCCATCTGTAAAGAGGATTCTTTCTCTGCCTGACCTCCAGGTGGAAGAACACAAGGGGCTGTTCTCGAATGAGGGAGCTGGACAGTGCTAGTGGGGAGATCACTTCTAGCCTCACCTCACCAAATAATGAGATGATCACATCTCATTACTTGGGTCTGGCCCAGGAGCCTCTCCTGCCCCTTGTAGCAGGCAAGGTCATATAAATGAGGAGAGGGCCACGGCTGATCCCAATTCCAAATGCTGAAACTACACTCATTTGGGTGGGGATAAGAACCGACCAGTGGCTGTACTTAGGGTGACAGAATGGTGTGACAAAGTAATAGTGTAAAAGGGCAAGAGAAGGGTATGGGTACCTGGTAAGAGAAATTATGTCAGAATTCAGTCATGAGGTGGCCCAGTTACCCTCCTGGTAGGAGGCACTCTTGAATACTCTGCCAATATGTCCTCTGGTCACCAATCCAAGCAGGGTTGGTAGTAGACAGGTTAATTTGCATAATCCCCACAAAGGCCCTTTAAACTGTATGAGACTGGGACTCCTGGTCCTCAGGAAGAATATGGGGCCAGCAACTGGTGAAAGAGGAAGGGAATGGGACCTGAGGGAGATTCTGTGCATGGGATGATACATGGGCCACATCAGTCAGTGCCCACACCTCACTGGGGGGGGTCTGGGAGGGTGGAGCTGGGATTGAGCAGTGGGAGCAGGGAGAGCAGTGGGAGCAGGGACAGCCCACAGTCCCCAGGGTGTCCCTGCCCCTCCTTCTTCAGCTTATCCTCCTCATAAGGTGTCCATTCTCTCAACTCTGTCTTCTTTTTCTCTTTATTTTCCCTTTCCCTTTTACCTTGCCTCTTGGATTGGCGGCTGGTAGGGACTGCCTTTAACAGCCAGAGTAAGTCTCAGTGTGACCTTTTTTTCCTGCCTGTGAACAAGTAAGTTGGCATCTTCAGAAAATTTTGTATCTTCAGGTCTTCAAAGCTATCTTCTTCATTTTTTGCATAAGAAGATTTTAAAATTACTTACTTCTTGGTTTACGTGCTTAGGATTTGAGCATGTTAAAGTCAGATAACTAAGGTCTATAATAAACACATACACAATGTGCACACATGAACAACACACTTTTGCAAGCAAAATAAGCACATGTACAACTGCAGATTAGAGTGGTCTAATATTATTTATGAGAATAAATGAATATATTTCCTCCTTTATACTTTGTTTCTTTGGGTTTTTTTCCTGTATAGTATTACAGGATGGCAAATTATCAGAATCTTGAACTTATAATCATCAAATGAACTGGATACAACAGCATAAATAGCTTTTAAATGATCATATATTCAAAACATATAAAATCTTTTGCATAAAGTTCTTTATGACAGAATTCTTACAGATGGAACATGAAACATAAGATCTAGCTAGCTATGAGAAATTGCCACCAATCTAGTTTTAGTTTCAAAACCACTGCACTAAGGACTTTTTATCCACAAGGTGGCACCCATTTAAAGGAAAATAATTTCTAAATTGAATCATACACTGCACATCTATATCTGACACCTTAAGTTTATTTTGAAGAAAGGAAAACATAGTTCAAGTAAGGATAATAAAACACACGAATTCCATTTTCTAAATGTTGTGATCATATTGGGAAATGTTCATAAATATGTCTGTTGAAATGCTCCATCTGAGCAATACTGGCTAGAATTCAGTTCTCCATAAATCAGAGAGTTCAAACTTTTGAGGCCTGTATTTGGAAACTCTCACCATGTAGCTAGTCTCTACACTCAGTCAATACCTTGCTCTCCATCCTCAATGTCTTCCTCATTTTTTCAATCTCTGTATGTCAAAACCTACTAATTCTTCAAGCTCCAGTTCTAGACCCGCTCCCTATACAAAGCTTGGCAAGATCTTCTCCTATCTCAGCCTCAAGCTGGAATTAATCTCCTGGATCTTCACAGATGTCTGGTGAACTAAGCCCATGCGTTCTAGGTCATGCTGTCTCATTTCAAATCCTGGCTCCTACACTTGCTGACAGAATGAACTTGGGAGAACAGCTCCACTCCAGGTGCCTCAGTGTCCTTATCTGTACAATGAAAGTCATGATTTCTACCTCAAAAACTGGTTTTATGAACCAAGGAAATGCTTGTGTATCATTACAATTGTGTGTGCCTATATGTAATAAAATGGCTTGCACAAATATGAAGGTTATTTTTCCAATAACATTTGGATTAGGCAGCTTAGAGTGGCAACTAACCAGCCTCCTTTTATTTTCCTGCTTGGTAAATCCTAGGCTGTGGTTTCATGGTCTCAAATTGGCTGTCATACATCCAGACATTGCATGTACAGTCAAAGCAGAAAGAAAAGAGAGGGCAAAGAACAAAAATCTTTCCTCAGCTGAGTCTGGCAATGTTTGTTAGAAAAATAATAGATTTCCTACAAACACCTACAAAGACTCCCATTTACATCTCATTGGCTGGGTTGTTACACATAGCTATAAAAGAGCCTAGGAAATTAAGTTTTTATGACTAGATGCACCATTGTCCCAAATCAAATTAGAGTTCTATATAAAGAGAAAAGAGGAAATGAATATTGGGTAGGCAATCAGGGCATTTGGCCATGGGACTTAGCACATATCTGTATGAGGAAAACTACAAAATTGGTTACAGAAATCAAAGAAAAACTAAATAAATGGAAAGATGGTTCATGTTTGTGGATAAAAAGACTCTATATGAATTTGTAGATTCAATGTAAATCTCATTCAAAATCCCACAAAGTTATTTTTTGTGTATTAACAAACAGAGTCTAAGGCTTATATGAAGAAGCAAAAGACTCAGAATAGCCCATCCAATATTGAAGAACAAATTTGGAGGACTGACAATACCTGCCTTGGAGACTTACTAAAAAAACTACCATTATATCAAGACAGTGTGACATTGGCAAATGAAGAGAGAAACAGATCAATGGAATAGAAAAGAGAGCTCAGAAACAAACTCATATAAATATGGTCAATGAAGGAGCATAGATAATATTATAGATAATATAACAATAATGGATAAAAGATAGTCTTTTCAAGAATGGGGTTGGATCAATTGGACACTCACATACAGAAAAATAAATCTAGACACAGCTCTCAAACCCTTCACAAAAATAAACTCAAAATGGATTGCAGACTTAGATGTAAAATGCAAAACTAGAAAACTTCTACAAGGTAACACAGAGGAAGATCTAGATAACTTTGGGTATGGCAATGACTTTTTAGATACAACACCAAAAACATGGTCCATGAAAGACATAATTGATAACTTGGACTTTATTAAAATTAAACGCTTCTGCTTCATAAAATACACTATTAGGAGATTGAGAAGACAAGCCATTGGCTGGGAGAAAATATTTGCAAAAGATACATTTGATAGGCCGGGCGCGGTGGCTCAAGCCTGTAATCCCAGCACTTTGGGAGGCCGAGGTGGGTGGATCACGAGGTCAAGAGATCGAGACCATCCTGGTCAACACGGTGAAACCCCGTCTCTACTAAAAATACAAAAAATTAGCTGGGCATGGTGGCGCGTGCCTGTAATCCCAGCTACTCAGGAGGCTGAGGCAGGAGAATTGCCTGAACCCAGGAGGCGGAGGTTGCGGTGAGCCGAGATCGCGCCATTGCACTCCAGCCTGGGTAACGAGAGCGAAACTCCGTCCCAAAAAAAAAAAAAAAAAAAAAAAAAAAAAGATACATTTGATAAAGGAGTGTTATCTAAAATATCCCAAACTCTTAACACTCAACAATAAAAAATGAACAATATGATATTTTAAATGGCAGGCAAAAGACCTGAGCAGATACCTCACCAAAGAAGATAGGTGGCAAATAAGCATATAAAAAGATGCTCATATAGAAAAACTGCATTTTTTTGTACATATATTGTTAGATTTATACTCATTTAATTTTGGAGGTACTAGCTTCTAAGAATAGTTCTAACTTTCTAAAACAGTCCTCAAAACCCAAAAGATGAGTAATATGTTGTAATACATGAAAATTATATGAAATTCAAATTTTAGTATAAATAGAGTTTTATTAGAACATAGGTATGCTTATTCATTTACATATTTATCTCTGGCAGTTTTCATGCTACAACAGCTAAGTTGAGTAGTTGCAAAATAAATCTGATTTGTTTTTTAAAATAGAGACAGGGTCTCACTATGTTGCCCAGGCTGGTCTCAGGCTCCTGGGCTCAAGCAATCCTCCTGCCTTGGCCTCCCAAAGTGCTGAGACTATGGGCATGAGCCATTGCACCTGGTCATAACAGAAACTTTATATGGCCTGAATTATTTCTATCTGGCCCCTCACAAAAAAAGTGTGTTGATCCTTGATCTATACTATAGGTAGGGGCTGGGAGTAAATAGCATAAGATAATGGAAGGTTATTTGTCCATACCAAATAACTTGGGTCTGAAGGACATCACCAAAGAAGCTAGTTGAATTAAACAGAAGGGTTCTGAAGCAGGAAGGATTTGAAGCCTGCAGAGGGGGGAGGAGCAAGTAAAGCCACCTGGGAAGGACTGATGGGAAGGCTGGTGGTGGCACAGAATAAAAGACCACAGTGAGCAGTGTTTCAAAGGCCAAGAGAGAATAGGCAGGCTGGCTAGGTTGCATGAAGCTGTGACATCACATATGACAGTATTTAATCAGATTTGGCAATATTTGTGAGTGTCAAGAACAGTTTTAGTGGAATGATGAAGATGAAAGCCTCCAGACTTGGAATGGAAAAGTGAGTGATAAATGAGTGAAAATGAGGAAAAGTAACTTTAACAATTTTCATGAGCTCTGCTATGTGAGAAGAAGCAGAGAAAGAAATAGTAGCTCAAGGGGAATACAGAAATACAAAAGGGATTTTTTTTTTGAGACAGGGTTTCACTCTGTCACCCAGCTGGGGTGCAGTGGCGCAATCTCTGCTCACTCCAGACTCTGCCTCCCGGGTTCAAGTGATTCTCCCGCCTCAACCTCCTGAGTAGCTGGGAGTACAGGCGTGCATCACCATGCCCAGCTATTTTTTGAATTTTTAGTAGAGACAGAGTTTCACCATGTGGGCCGGACTGGTTTTGAACACCTGGCCTCAAGTCATCCACCCATGTCGGCCTCCCAAAGTGCTGGGATTACAGGTGTAAGCCATTGCGCCTGGCAAGAAAGGGATTTTGAGCAATAGAGAGTGTTTCTATGCTGTGGAAATGATGCAGTAGAGGAGAAACAACTGATGACAGAAGAGACAGCAACAGGATGACAGGAATGATACTGGGCAGAGTAGGAGGGAGTGGATCCAGACCCTACATGGGGAGATTAGTCTCTGACACTTCAGGGATAGCCCTCCCACTGTAAAAGAGGGGAATACCCAGAATAAGTTCAGAAACAGGGAGGGTTGAGAATTTGATGGTAAGAAGATGAAGATCTTCCTGTCTGCTTGTTTTCTCAATGGACAGTGACTTTTCCTTTTGATGTATATATTAGAGGTGCATTAGTGAGGGGAACATCTTTAAAAAGAGAGGGAGTGAGAAACTCATCAAGAAGAGGAAAAAAGCAAATTTACTAGGGAAACAGATTAACATTGCCTGGCATTGGGTATCTGTCTGAGATTTGGAGTCATGGATTTGAAGTGAAAACAGTGATTTTTTCCAGTGACAATCAGCAGAACTGATTCTTACAGTTGGATTCAATCAATAATTCTCCAAAGATGCCACAGGCTGGATCAAGTTTTATTCCCTGTTGTATCTGTGGCTTTACTTTTTGGGCTGTGCCAAGTTGTTCCTACTTTGACAGATATATGATACATAGAGATGAATAGCTATCATTAGTTTTTAAGGTGCTATATCTATTCAATTACCATAGAATAAATGGCTATTTTTTTGTTTCCTGCAAAGTATAATGCAAATTACTGTCTTATTTTTTAGGCAGTACTAGAAAAAGTACTACAACTCAATTATCCTTTCTCCTATCTGAATTAGCGTAACTTTTGAAGCGTCAAACATACTCAGGTATTTTTCTATGCTACATATGCAAATAATTCAGATTTACTGCTAATCTATATCTTAAAAATGCAATGGTGTGTTGATCTGGCATTGCCAATCACAGTTTGACCTACTGTGAGAAAGCATTAATATGCATTTTCTCACCAATGCATCCCTAACACCTAGTAAGTCCTTATCACATAGTAGGTGCTCATTAAGTATTATGCTGAATTAATAAATCTCAATTTGAGAATAAAATGCAAATGGATGGTTTTTACGCAATACACAAAAATAAAATATTCAAATTAACTTAGCGTAGTTAATATTTGAATGTTCTCATCATTATTTTACTCAAATGGAATACAGAATTCCAATATAAATCTTCTTAAAAGTGCTGTTTAGCAAATTAGATATCTTGATATTACAATGACCATATATTTTTGCTATCAAGTTGTTTTCTTTTTAAAAAACTTATAGTTAGAATTGTAAAACTCCCATACTGCTGCTTCATACAAATACTGAATGCTTCCAGCAGAGGGCTCAAGAATTCTATTTTAAGGAAAAAAGAATTCCTTATTAAGAATCTTTAAGGAAAAGTGAAAGAAAAGACTACAATAAGGTGTTTTGCAGTCTATGCACATACTGTGTGGTCTATGTACAGTATATGCATAGACTACAAAACATCTATGTATGAATGCATAGTATATAAATAAAAAATGCATAGTATAGAAATAAAATGTATAGTATTATAGTTATAATATATAAATTTATATTATGCATGCAAATGCATAGTACATAAATAAAATGCATAGTATATAAATAAAAAACAAACATACTAATACCTTATCTAATTCCAGAAAAGAAGCTGAAGTAAATTATAATCACAAAATCTTTATAAAATCACATAGACATATGGGCATCCGAAGAAAACGAGCATTCAAGAAAGCAGAAAGATAACATATAATATGTAAGTAAGTGAGAATTTGGGTGAAAATATGTTTTACTTTTATTCTTATTAATAATTTGATAAAATTTGGGGTCATATTTTTTCAGTTTCAAAGATAAAAAAGTAATTTCTTTTTATAGAATTTGCAGTACCCTTATTTTTAGTGCTGAAACAAGGACAGAAAACATTTAGGAAGGGTGTGGTAGGATTTATTTACGGAGTAAGCTGGGAATCTGGAGGCACTTCATTTTCGTAGGCAGAACTAATGGGCTGTAGCACCACTTTATTCATGCCTGCAGCTAACACTCAGATCCCTCTGGTATTCCAAAAACATTCAGAAAGAGGTATCAAATCTTTTTATTCAGTCTATATACTTTTTATCTTATCGGTCTCATTTCAAAAAGGATCTGAGGAGTCACTACAAGCATTTAAATATTAAGAATAAAAATACCTCAAGGCTGGACGTCGTGGCTCCTGCCTGTAATCCCAGCAATTTGGGAGACCAAGGCAGGTGAATCACAAGGTCAAGAGATCTAGACCATCCTTGCCAACATGGTGAAATCCCATCTCTACTAAAAATACAAAAATTAGCTGGGTGTGGCAACATGCGCCTGTAGTCCCAGCTACTCAGGAGGCTGAGGCAGGACAATCGCTTGAACCCAGGAGGTGACGGTTGCAGTAAGCTGAGATTGCATCACTGCACTCCAGTCTGGCAACAGAACAAGACTCCATCTCAAAAACAAAACAACTCAAAGCAAGAGAAAAGAGGAAACAAAGTAATATGAGGTCAGGAGAGGGAGGGGTGTGTGTGTGTGTGTGTGTGTGTGTGTGTGTGTGTGTGTGTGTGGTCAGGAGACGGTGTGTGTGTGTGTGTGGTGTGTTTGTGTGTGTTTATCCATCCTCATAACTATTATAAGTGGGCCACAAATGTGGCTCTATGCTTCCTAGCATCAAAATTGAAAAAGAAATATAACCTAATGCAAGATTAAAAGGTGAAAATACTAAGAAGAATTCTAGCTTCTCAGACCCTGAGATGTAATGAAAATTTCCCTGCAGACATTAAAAGGGTTATTGAATGATTTGCTTGATGATACTTCTAATAATAACCATCAAAAGTATATTTTTTAGAACACTGCATAAAAAGTGGAGGTTAATAAAGACATTATTTAAGACCCAGACATTTAGTTTTCTGGTTTGATCTAGGTATAAAATTTAAGATATTTGAGAAGTCCTTCTCAATGGAGTCAATACTACCTTCTCAGGAAAATATGAAAATTTGCATGGACATTTCTGGTCATCTCAAGAGGGTAGGCAATACTGGCCTTTATTGGGCAGTGGCTGGGAGGCTAGATGCCAGGCAATACACAGGGCAGTCACCACAAGGATTGACCTACAGCCAACATGTTGGAATGCCCTGCTGGGTGTGCACAGAAGTGAAAATCTTGTTTATACAGATTGAAGCCCCGGACCTAACTCTGTTTTACATATAAACACATTCTTTGCTGTTCGCTGTCAAAATACACTGGCTTTTCCAGGAATGCTACCACCATAAAAACCAAAAGAAGACCGTTACTTTGTTTTGTTTAGAATTTTATAATACCAAGAGTTGTCCATTATTTTGGAAAATCATGACACATGCCATCCAGAATCTGCCCTTGTGGTATCTGAGTTGCCAATAGAACATTCATTCAGCAGGCTGTGTTTGCATCTGCATCTGCTGCCCCGATCATGGTGATTCTCCCTACAGGTGCAGACAGGTGATTATTCCATTATGTCTTTTGGAAGGGTTGTACCCCAGCATGTACATACTGAAATATAAAGGATTTTAAACACAAACTTCTTTTCTTTTGTTTGTTCTTTCATAAATGGTTGGGGAATTCTATTGATGCTTAGAGCAATTTGCGTAAGTAGGTTATATTGTCCTGAAATTTCATTTTAGGACAGTAAAGTTGGCCTTTTTATATTAAGGACTGAGAGCTGAGGTTGAGAACCACCAAGCCAGATGAATACACTGCATATCTTCTGAGAATCATTTGATACAACTGTTTTTTTTTTTTCCTGAATAAGAGAAAAAGTTCATGTACTTAAAAAAAATCCATCAATAGGCTGATATCTTCTTATGATATTTAAGGAACTAAGTAAGTCTCCCCACTACATAAATGGTTAATCTCCCTCCACTAAGATGATTTGAGGGAACACCTAAAGATCAAAATTTCTTTAGGAAATGATTATGAATGCAGTCAACCCTCAGAAATTCCCATGATCAAGACGAAACCAAGTTGTAATTACTTCTGTGCTGTTTACCCACCGTGGCAAAGGAAAAATCTCAGATGAACACCACGAATTACAAAATGTGTAACAATGGAGCTTTCTGTTGAAACATTCTAAATAAACAAGTGCACAGAAGTGCAAAACCACTGAGTTAACTGGAGGGTGGATCTACTGTTTGGAGTTACTGGATACTCACCATTTTACTTTGGAGAATGTCAGAGAAAGATTATTTATTGCCCCACCTATGACAATAAAATCATCCTCAGGAATAAAAAGGAAATATTTCTTTTTCTATTCCCAATACTGGCAGTGGGGTAGGGTGGGAGGTACTGAGACTTGGAAGGAGATTGGAGGAAAGAACAACAAATCCAGCTCATTTGAATAGATTTTTACACAGTGAAGATGGGGTTAAACTACAGAAGAGGCCACACTCATCCTTGTCATCTAAAAATATCTAAAATATCTGGAGATCCTCACAGTGTTACCAGTGTGCATGATCTGTACATATGACCTCAGGCACCTTAGCCCACAGTGGGTTCCTCAGCACAGAATTGGTGCCACAAAAGAGTATAAATGCTGCAAGAATATTGTTCAAACACAAGTGGGTTTTGTTTTCTTTCTTTCTTTTTTTTTTTTTTTTGAGATGGAGTTTCACTCTTGTTGCCCTGGCTAGAGTGAAGTGGCATAATCTTGGATCACTGCAGCCTCCATTCTCCCAGGTTCAAGTGATTCTCCTGCCTCAACCTCCTGTGTAGCTGAGCTTACAGTGTCCACCATCACACCTGGCTAATTTTTGTATTTTTAGTAGAGACAAGGTTTCATCATGTTGGCCAGGCTGGTCTCGAACTCCTGACCTCAGGTGATCTGCCCACCTTCACCTCCCAAATTGCTGAGATTATAGGTGTGAGCCACCGCACCCAGCCCACATTGTGTTTTCATTAGGTAACTGAGTTTAATAATGTCCCAAAGGAAAATATCTGTGCCGGAAATGTGACTACTACTCAAGTAGAATGCTAATGTAATAGAGTCTACCCCCATTTTTGTTATTTCACTCCTGATGGCTTTCAAGCCCCGCCTTTCCCTATTTCCCTGCTTGCCCTACATCTGGGCAAAGGTATACAAAAGCCTGAAAACTCTCTCTAAAATACACCAGCCCTGCCTGTGGGGAGAGCCCTTGACCCTGCCTGCATACAAAAGCCAAAGCCAGCCAGACCTCGGTACCCCCTCAAGCCATTTTTGCACCTGATTAGGAGCCACCCTGTTCTCTCCAGAAAGCTACATTATACATTATATGAAGAATAAACATTTTCACATTCTGTTGAGGTGTGTGGCATTATCAGTCTCAACATCCAAATCAGATTTTGTGTGGTGGGGGTGGGCATTGTATTTCTGACAAGTGACTGCAAGATAGTTAAGACATAAACTTGTAAATTATTTGGGAAAAACAAGAATACATATTTCAAAAATTAAAACATACTGAATTGGAAAGCTGACATGAGAAGAGTGGACACAGTTAAACTTCTTTGCACAGAGGCATTTTAGACATGAATCTGCTGAACTAACGACTTTATAATTCTTGCAGCACAAACTATACTCTGAGCACATTCTAACTGGACATCACAGAAATTTGATAAAGGAGAACAGACTGGCGTGAAGCAGAGACTGTCACTTAGAACTGACCCTGCCCTACAGGTAGGAGGCCCTCCTACATGACTTGACCTAAATCAGCTGTCCTCTGTGAGAAGGAGACAGGTCTTGGGACCAAACAAGCTGTTCCTATTCTAAGACTTCACCCCCCAAACAGGAAGCCAACTAATCTGCTTACTTTTTGGTTTAAATAATGCACTCATAAAAGAGAAAATCTCCCCCAAGGCAAATAACTAGTTTCAAAAGATCCAAGAAAGCAAAAAAGTCACTGATGAAATTCAAACTTCCTGTTGTTTCACACTTCTCGAACTTTCCATGTCAACACTCCAGTTATGGACTCAGGCATAGAGAAGCGTTACTTTCTGCAAAATTCAAAATAAAGTAGTCCCCCCCCCGCATTATCAATGGTTTTGCTTTCTATGGTTTCAGTTACCCATGGTAAACTGTAGTCCAAAAATATTAAATAGAAAATTCTAGACAAATAATTCATAATTTTTAAATTATACATCATTCTGAGTGGCAGGATGCAATCTCCCACCATCCCACTCTGTCCCACCCAAGATGTGAATCATTCCTTTGTCCAGCATATTCTCACTGCAGATGCTCTCCGCCTGCTAGTAACCTAGTAGCCCTCTGGGTTATCAGATCACTGTGGCAGTATCTCAGTGTTTGTGTTTATTTTACTTAAAATAAGAAATAGATGCTAATGTATTATTATAATTGTTCTACTTCATTATTAGTGATTATTGTTAATCTCTTATTGTGCCTAATTTATAAACTAAATTTTATGACAGGTGTGTATGTATAGGAAAAAAAAAACATAGTATATATAGGGTTTGTTACTTACATGAGGTTTCAGGCATCCACAGGGGTCTTGGAATATAGTCCTTGCAGATAAGGGTGGCTACTATATTCTTCCTTAGAATGTGGATTTCACACTATACCCTCCAGAGCCCAGGGCACAGTGGAGGTGCCTCAGGGGCCTTTTACTTGCCAGGTAGGTACTGCCAGCTAAAGAAAGAATTGTGAAGCTAAAATATTTAAACTACTGAATTGTCTTACTGCTTCTGAGAGAAACATTTAAAAAATTTTCTCCCATGTTTTTTCATGTGCTACCATTTAGCTCAACTGGGTTATGTTTATAAGTAAATCTGATAGGGACTTTCTCCATATAAATTGACACATCTACCCCTGAAGGGATGGTCCATGACAAAGCACATCCAGTTAACATTCCTGTCACTCTGCTGCCTGGCCTGATGCTCAGGCCTCCAGAGAAAAGTATTCTGCTGTGGGGAATACAGTGTTAATGATCATCAAAATGTAATGCACAGTGCTTGGATTATCAGGACTCTATATAAAACAGACATGTGAACTTACTAGGGAACCAAATGACAATCAGAAAAAATAGTTACTATGAGACCTCTAACTGAATGAATATTTTAAAAATAATTTTTCCCTTAACAGAGTATCATGGTTTTCTTGATTTCTAAAAGGCTTCAAATTATGAGTAGTAATGGTTATAAAATATTTCCTTGTAAAGATTGTACTGAAGCATTCTCTGGGTCGAAGAAAGGTATTTAGGGTGAATGTCCCCCAAGAGATGAGTTCTTCTATGATTTTGAGAAGCCAAGGGCTGGAATTATTGGATAATAAAGAGAAATGCAAGGGAACACAGATACCAAGGCATCCTTCTTCAGAAGCCCAGATATGACATAATTGGTTCACAGCTGACAGAGTTAGCAGTGCCTGGAAGTGGGAAATTGTACAGGGGACTATAAATGTCACTATCATTTGGTGCAGAGTTTCTCTCCTCACTGGGTTTCTGCAATCTCTTCATCAGTCTTCAAGGGACAGAACAGAAGGACAGCTCTCTGGAAAGTAAGAGGAAGCTAACTAGATTTCAACCCTTGCTCCACTACATGTAAGGTATGTATCACAGTCCTTGATATATAGTCTATCTTCCTTGACATCATCACAGCCAGAGTGTTAAACAATAAAATTTACTGTGATTCTCAGTCCTATTTGCTTCCATTTGGGTCTTAAGGTACTCAAATTTCTAGAGGCTTATTCCCAAGGTCTTTGGTGTTAGAAGTTCCACTTTCTAAGCAGGGGTCTTCTTTTTATAAAAAGGTCTTGATGTTTTCTCCTCTTCATTATCAGGCTGGGTTTTTTTGGTTTTTGTGTTTTGCTTTTCTAAAAGCATCTGCCTGCTTCTGGGTGGCTGACCTCTTGTCTAGTTTGGACTGGAATCCATCTCCCAAGGAACATTGCCATCAGAGTATTTTCCCTCCTTCTTCCTCATGCCTCTTCTATTCAGGACTGGTCTGAACCATAAACTTGGTAAGAGTTTCAAAGTGAGGAGAGTAAGTGAAGCCAGGGTAACAGGATGAGCCCCCTTGCCCACCAGATTAAGTGGAGTTTGTGTTTTCTTAGATTCACATTGTCCTTTTCTCTCTAAGGCAGATCTGCCCATACTCAGTTTATGTCACCATTTGCTTGCAACCTGGCTCCCCAAACAAGCCCTGCAGAGCAAGAGAAGCCTGGCCTTTATGCCCCCCATAGCTGGTTCTGCTGTAATAATGACCTCCATGTATGGCTGTGCAAGGACACCCACGAGAGCCACAATGCATCCCAAGCTCTATTCAAGCAGTATCCCAAGCAGGGTGTGCCCAGAGGAAGAGCATATTTCTCATTAGTGCAAAGGCAGAGTGTGTGCTTATGCAGTCCTGTTGGCTACTTGATAGGAAATGCATGCATTCTCAGAATACGTATTAGCATTAAGAGGAAAATTTGCTTTTACTTTTAAATATCCTGGATGAAATCTGTAGGCCAATTTTAAGAAGGCTATACTTTACAGCAATGTGTAGGAGGAACACACACACATCTTGCTACAGTTAGAGGTATTCATTCATCACTCCCACTCTATACTTCCAATTTCTCTCCAAGACAGCAACAATTTTCAGACACTCACAAAATACGTACATTTCATACTATGCATATTACAACTGACTAAACATATAATCAACTGTTAGAAATAGCTATAGGCAGATACACTGAATGTTAGCCCTGAATTTTTACAAATCTATATACATATCATGGCTAAAGACTACATGTCAGTGAATGCCCCTAACAGTAAATAACAGTTAAGAAACTGAAGAATTATGCTTTCACTCACATACCTATGCTCCAACCTCTTTGCTCAATGTTAATTTCAATTCCATAGTAAGAGAAAGCAGCTATGCACCAATCCCAAGTAAACTACAATTTCATTCTTTTTGCCATCAGCTGTGTCCATGTCTCAGAGGGAAAACAGATTTATTACAAATTAAAGATGTTTAAGAAACCAAACTTTCTTGGATGTTGTTCAAGAAAGAACGTAGAGGTATCAACTTCTACTCTGTAGCAAAGTGTTAGCACATAAAGAGAACAAGTCCAAACCCTCATGGACTGACTTGAAAAGGCACAGTTTTCAAGTTGAGGAAGCCACTAAAATAGTGTACTCTCTAAATGCCCAAACACTTTTCTGCCTCCTTCAACAAAGTTTAACAAATATAACTTAATCTTTTCTTAATGACAGAGTATAACAAAAAATGAACAACAGATTTGAAATTTATAGGACTAGGTTTGACTAACTAGGCCAAAATAAATAAGAGAATGATCTTAGTCAATTCACTGCATCTCCCTGGGCTTGTCACCTTTCAGGTAGGGTCACAGCATTCCTTAGAGCTGGAGGCTAACGCAGGTGGACCATGAGGTCAAGAGATTGAGACCATCCTGGTCAACATGGTAAAACCCCATCTCTACTAAAAATACAAAAATTAGCTGGGTGTGGTGGCACGCACCTGTAATTGCAGCTACTGGGGAGGCTGAGGCAGGAGAATTGCTTAACCCAGAGGTGGAGGTTGCAGTGAACCAATATCACGCCACTGTACTCCAGCCTGGCGACTGAGCGCCACTCCAAAAAAAAAAAAAAAAAAAAAAAAAAAATTGCTTAAACAGCATATGTAAAGGGCGTAGTGCTGTGCTGTGCTGTCCCTGGCTCTTTCAGAAGGTGCTCCAGGAAATGTCAGCCCCCTTCCTGTCCCCTCAGCACACAATCTGAACAGATGAATTACTGCCATATACCACAGGCTGTCATATGCCTCTGTGAATGCAGTCAGAATAAGTCTCTGCTGTTTGGACAGAATAAACACAACTTCAGGTCTGGCCCTAGGACTTGCTTTTCTTTCTTTCTTTTTAAAGGCACTTACACCAGATATATTTCCATCTCATTTGGCCTTCTTTTTCTCATAAAAGTGGAATTTAAGCATCTGAGGCATATGACTCCTGGGCAATGGGATATGGCTGTCCTTCAGCAAATATCTTCCTACTTTCCAAGTAGGTTTCATCCCCTTCAAAAAGTCAGCTCCTTTTCTGCTATCTTCACTTCAGTTAACATTTCACAGACCCTCTGTGTGAAAGGAATTACACACACACACACGTACGCACACACACACATCCAACTTATCCATTCTGAAGGAAATCACAAAGCAGTCAAGCAAGCAATAAGGCAGCCACATATATATGCATGTGTATTTTAACTCAGCCTTCCCAGGAATTTTTGCTCTTCAGTTTCCTAATATTTCAAACATGCTTTAAAGGCCTCTACGCTTAAACCATTTAGTTGCTAGCACAGCTAAGTACAGATATTATTTACTTGGGTAGTTTTACAAAAAAAATTTTTGCTACTTCATCCCCACGCACACCTATGAAGTAGGAGCTCTTGGTTTTCAGTCTTACTGTGGAGATGGGCAAATGCAGGTGTGACTGCATGTAATTCAGGTATAAAAAGAGAAATAATAAGTTAGAGATGGTATCTTGCTTCATATCTGTAAACCAAAAAACACAAAATACATGATTTACTCACCTCACTAGGAATATATTTTGGCAACTCTGTGAATTATAATGGCCTGCCTTAATTTCCTAAGGCTTGAAATTTGGCTGGGCTAATCCTGAGTTTGTGATCCATCACCTTTCTTTCTCCTGCTATACTTTCTACTTGATTGATGGCGTGTTTCCTTTATACTTACTGTTTTCTTCTAGCTGCCAGAGTTGCCTCAATTATTCTAAGACACATACCTTAAACTCTACTAACCTCAGAAAAGAGAAGAGGTAATATCATATATTTTAATAAGCCTCTAAAGAAAATTTAGTGAAAAATAAAGACTACAAAGACAATAGAAAAGATCAATGAAAGTGAGACTTCATTTTTTGTAAAGATAAAATCAACAAAACTTTCGCCAGACTAAGAAAAAAGGGAGAAGATTCAAATAGATAAAATCAGAAATGAAAGAGAAGATATTACAACAGATATTACAGACATACAAAAGATCATAATAGACTGCTATGAACAATTATACACCAAAAAATTAGATAATCTAGAAGAAATGGATGAAGTCCTAGAAACATACAACCTAGCAAGACTGAATCAAAGTAATAAAAAATCTGAACAGACCAAAAGCAAGTAAGGAGATTATGTCAATATTATTAATAAAAAATATCTCCAATTAAAGAAAAATCTAGGACCTTATAGCATCACAGCAGAATTCTACCAAACATATAAAGAAGAACTAATACTAATCTTTCTTAAAACTCTTTCAAAATATTAAAGAAGGAATACTTTCAAATTCATTTTATAAGACTAGCATTATTCTCATACCAAAGCCAGACAAATATACTACAAGAAAAAAAAATTCCAGGCCAATATCCATGATGAGCATGGATGCAAAGCTCGTCAAGAAAATACTCGCAAACCACATTCAAAACACGGTGAATGATTAAAATAATCATTCACTATGATCAAGGGGGATTTATCCTTGAGATGTAATGATGATTCCTATGCAAATATTAATAAATTAATGTAATATACCATATTAAAAGAATGATGGATGACAACCATATGATCATCTCAATAGATTCAGTAAAAGCATTTGACAAAATTCAGCATCCTATCACGATAAAAACTCTCAACAAGTTAAGCATAGAAATAATGTGTCTCGATACAAGAAAGGCCACATATGAAAAGCTCAGAGTTAACATCATACTCAATAGTGAAAAGTTGAAAGCTCTTTAAGATCAGAAACAAGACAGGCATGCCCATTTTGACCACTTCTATTCAATAGAGTACTGGAAGTTTTAGCCAGAGAAATTAGACAAGAAACAAAATTTAAAAAAAAACCACAATTGAGACCTTGAATATTCAAAGCAATCTTGTGCAAAAAGAACAAGGCTAGAGCCATCACAAGAAGATGAGAAAATAAATAACCCAATCAAAAAATTGGCAAATGACCTAATGACACTTCTTAAAAGAATACATACAAATGGCCAACAGGTATATGAAAAAAAATGCTCATCATCATTAGTCATCAGGGAAATGGGAATTAAAACCATGATAAGATATCAACTCACCCCTGTTAGAATGGCTCCTATAAAACAGACAATAGTAACAAACATTGGTGAGGGTGTGGAGAAAATGAAACCCTTGTGTACTCTTGGTGGGAATGTAAATTAATATAGCCATTATGTTAAACAGTATGGAGTTCCTTCAAAAACGTAAAAAGTAAAATTAACATATGAACCAGCAATCCCACTTCTGGGTAATAGTCAAAGGAATTGAAATTAGTATGCTATAGAGATATCTGTATTCCCATGTTCACTGCAGCATTATTCACAATAACTAATATATGAACGCAACCTGCTTGTCCATCATCAGATGAATAAATAAAGAAAAGATGGTATATATAGACAATGTACTACTATTTAGCTTTAAAAAGGGGAGAAATCTTGTCATTTGCAATGACATGAACGAACCTTGAGGATACTATGTTAAGGGAAATAAGCCAGGAAGACAAATACTTCATGATCTCACTTATATGCTGAATCTGAAAATGTTGAACTCATAAAAGTAGTAAGTAGAATAATAGTTACCAAAGGCTAGGGGAGGGGTTTTCTTAGTTCATTGAGTGTTGTTATAAAGAAATACCTGAGATTTGGTAATTTATATAAGAAAAAGATTTATTTGGCTCATGATTCTGCAGCCTAAACAAGAAACATGGCTCTATCATCTGCTTCTGGTAAGGGTTTCAGGCTGTTTCCACTCATGGCAGAGGGGAAGGGGAGCTGGCATGTGCAGAGATCACATAATGAGAGAGGAAGCAAGAGAGTGGAAAGGAGGTGCTAGGCTCTTTTTAATAACTAGCTCTCACAGTAGCTAACAGTGAAAACTCACTCACACCCTGAGGGAGGACATCAGTCTATTCATGAAGAACCTAACAACGTGACCTGAACATCTGCCTACAGACTCCACCTCCAATATCAAATTTCAACATGAGATTTGGAGGGGACAAACATCCAAACTGTAGCAGAGGTGGATGGACTAAGGGGAGATGATGATCAAAGGGTATACAGTTTCAGCTAGACAGCAGTAATAAGCTGTAGTGATCTGCTTCACAGAAAGATAACTATAATAAATAATAATGCATTGTATAGTTCAACATTGCTAGAAGAATGCATTTTAAATGTTTTCACCACAAAAAAAAATAAGTAGGTGAGGTGACAGATTTGTTAATCAGCCTAATTTAATCATTCCACATTGTAAACACGTATCAGAACATCACGTTTACATCACATAAGTATATACAATTATTATTTGCCAATTAAGAATAAAATTAAATAAAAATAAAATTCAGACGAAAATGAGCTCTCATACATTCTTCAAGACCCAAATACCACCTTCTCTGTAAAATTCTGTACTGGTACCCATACTTGACCACATGCAGCCTTATCCCACTCTGTTTTGTATTCTTCTTCTGTTATGACTCCAATATCAGTGAGGAATTATAATTATGTATTTGCCTCTCTTTCTCTCATTAGGATGTGAGCCTCTCAAGAGAAGATGCTCATTTTTGCATAGAAGATACTGAATCCAAGTTGGATAAAACGGTATTAAAGAACAAAAATTTATAAAAGAGGAGCTAAACGTCCAGTCTGTATTTGAATTATTTGAGTAGTTCTCAAATGTAAATGGATATCTTCTGATGTCCTATAAATTCTATAACAATTTTAGTCATGAATACATTAGGATTTCAAACCATCACAATCTACTCAGCTAAATGCCTTCAATTCTGACCCTGAGACATATGGAGGACATGGTGCCAAGATGCTGGACATGAATTTTGGTGGCTCTAAATTCTTTTGCCTTGTTTTTAAGACAATAAAGCCATGATTAAGTCATTGAGCTTCAGTGATAACAATGAGAATCCGTTATCTTGCAAACCCTTTCCCTTATGATAGTTCTTTAAGATATTAAAAAAAAAAATCACACCAGCAAGCACTAAGTTTAAAATACTGTGTTCACTGGATCATATTAAAAATCAAATTGCTTTACTTACCTTTCCATAACTTTAGTTATAAAATTAAGTGATGTGAATTTTATTTTTAACATCAAAATGAGTAAGAAGAACGATACTAAATCTCATACCCTAAGGATAATCTCCTTTGGTTAGGTGTAGTTAAAAAATTAAACCTTTCAGATCACATTTAATACCATACCTGTCCTGTGTATGCAAACTCCAGAGCCTGCTTTAAGCCGAGGCTGGTCACACCGTGCAAATTAACCTCATCAGCTCCACTTTCCACCATACAAAGACTGAACATTGCCTGAGGTAAGGAAAGAGAGAAAGATACTTACAAGACTTTAAAAGCAAGGGAGCAAGACAAAGTCCTAGAAAGACCTGGGAAATAAAGTTTTACAAATTATTAATTGATTTTGATTTTTGAAATGCTTCTACAAAGCTTCATTCACACAAACCACTGCAAATCATTTTGATGTCTAATCTGTTACAATAACAACACACTCAGGATGGCATTCCTCACTATATACAGTACTTCTATAAATAATACACAGTCTCATTTTGAGGTGTTGATGTTTTGGCTCACTGAACTCTTTCTCTTTGGCCTGGATTCTCATTGTTACCAAGTTATATGCAGCAATCCCAAACATCCTGCCCAACAGGACATGAAAAGCCTCATCTCCTGACTTCTCTGCTTTTTTCTGCCTCAGTTGAATGAAACAGCTGGTTCCTCTCATCTACTATTGCATTAGTTCATTTTCATACTGCTACAAAGAACTGCCTGAGACTAGGTAATTTATAAAGAAAAGAGGTTTAATTGACTCACAGTTCAGAATGGCTGGGGAGGCCTCAGGAAACTTACAATAATGGCAGAAGGCAAAGGGGAGGCAAGGCACCCTTTTCACAAGGTATCAGGAAAAAGAAATGCATCAGGAAGAAGTGCTGAGCGAAGGGGAAGAGCCCTTTATAAAACCATCAGAGCTTTTGAGAACTCACTCACTATCATAAGAACAGCATGAGGGAAACTGCCCCATTATCCAACTACTCTCCACCCGATCTCTCCCTTGACATTTGGGGATTATAGGGACTGTGGGGATTATAATTCAAGATGAGATTTGGATGGGGACACAAAGCCTAGCCATATCAGCCGTGTATCACACACTACATTCCAGTGGTTCTCAAAGTGTAGCCCTTGGGCCAGCAACAACAGCATCACCTGGGAACATAGTTGAGTACAGATTCTCGGGGCCCCACTACAGTCACCTTCAGGTGACTCTCATGCCCACTTGAATTTGAGAGCCACTAAGCTGCAGTGCTAGTCAATTTGCCCCCAACCAATTTCCCAAATGGCCAACTTACTGCAAATCAGTATGTCAAATGAAAATTTGAAATTAAAAAAATTAAAACTTGCCAAATTAAACAAATGCATGAGTTTCCATAAAAAAATTTAAAAGGCAAAAACAAAAACAGCAACCCCACACTAATTTGTGCACCTTTAACCTTTTTGACTTGAGAAATATAAAGAGAATTCAATTTTGTTTACTGATAATGAGAGAAGTCTTATGGGAACTGTTCCCTTAGATCCTGCAGTTTGGCTAACTTTATAGAAGTAAACTTAATAGTAGTAAAAAACAAAAACAAAACTTCACTATGCTATGTGGCATTTAGTTCATGCTGATTTAATTTAAAAAATGTGATTTTTTTTTAACATTTGCCAATGTATCAATATTCATCTTTTAGCAATTTTGTTTATTTAAATTTTATCAATGCCTAAGGAATGTACATATTTTGGGAGTACATGTGATAATACAGTCATAATTTTTAATGGCCACATCAGTGTATTTGAGATATCTATTACCTTAAAACTGTCTTTTCTTTTTGCTTGAAACATTCAAATCATTCTCTTCTAGCTATTTTCAAATGTACAATAGATTACTGTAAACTACAGTCACTCTACCAATCTAATGCTAGGTCTTATTTCTTCTATTAAACGGTCTATTTGTACCCATTATTCAATATCCCCATCATCCTCCCCCTTTCAACTACCCTTCCCAGCCTACTGGGAGGCTAACCACTAGTCTACTTTCTGTCTTCATGAGATTCACTTTATTAGCTCTCACATGTGGGTGACAACATATGATATTTGTCTTTCTGCGTTTGGCTTATTTCACTTAATATAATGACTTCTATTTCCATCCATGTTGCTGCAAATGACCAGATTTCATGTTTGTGACTAAATATTTCTTTGAGTATATATACCACGTTTTCTTTACCCATTAATTCACTGATGAGCACTAAGTTAACTCCATTTTTTTTTTAAGACAAGAGTTTTGCTCTGCCATCCAGGTTGGAGTGCAGTGGCATGATCTCGGCTCACTGCAACCTCTGGCTCCTGGATTCAAGCAATTCTGCTTCCTCAGCCTCCTGAGTAGCTGGTGTGTGCCATCACACTGGCTAATTTTTGTATTTTTAATGGAAATGGGGTTTCACCACATTGGCCAAGGCTGGTCTCGAACTCCTGACCTCAAGTGATCCACCCGCCTCAGCTTCCCAAAGTGCTAGAGTGCTGAGATTACAGGTGTGAGCCACCTCACCCAGCCCAATTCCAAATTTCAACTATTGTGAATAGTGCTACAGTAAACATGGGCATTCCTTTCCCATGTTTTCTCAGGAATCATAAACATGATTTCTTTTCTTTTGGAAAAGAAAATATATTTTTTTTACACACACACACACACACACATATATATATATATATATATATATATATATATATTTTACACACACACATAGACACATATATTACAATATACTGATTTCCTTTATTTTGGATATACCTAGTAGTAAAATTGCTGGGTCATATGCTAGCTACATTTTTAGTTTTTTGAGGAACCTCCAAATGTTCTCCATAGTGGCTGTACTAATTTACTCCCATCCACAGTGTACTAGGGTTCCCCTTTCTGCACATCATTGCCTATCTCTCACCATGCACAATATTTGTTACTATTGTCTGTTTTATAGGAGCCATTCTAATAGGATTCAACTTCTTCATAGTTTAGTCTTGAGAGGGTGTATAAGTGTCCAGTAGTTTATCCATTTCTTCTAGATTTTTCTGTTTTATTTGCATAGAGGTATTTATAGTATTCTCCGATGGTAGTTTGTATTTTTATAGGATCGGTGGTGATATCACCTTTATCATTTTTTATTGTATCTATTTGATTCTTCCCTTTCTTCTTTATTAGTCTGGCTAGCAATCTATCTATTTTGTTGATCTTTTAAAAAAAAAACAGATCCTAGGTTCATTGATTTTTTTGAATGATCTTTTGTCTCTATCTCCTTCAGTTCTGCTCTAATCTTAGTTATTTCTTGTACTCTCCTAGCTTTTGAATTTGTTTGTTCTTGCTTCTCTAGTTTTTTTTAATTATGATGTTAGGGTGTCGATTTCAGATCCTTGCTTTATCTTTTGTGCATTTAGTGCTATAAATGTCCCTCTACACACTGCTTTAAATGTGTCCCAGACATTCTGGTACATTGTGTCTTCGTTCTCATTGGTTTCAAAGAACATCTTTATCTCTGCCTTCATTCATTTTTTAATTCAGGAGCAGGTTGTTCAGTTACCTGGTTGTTGTGCCATCTTGAGTGAGTTTCTTAATCCTGTCTTCTAATTTGATTGCATTGTGGTCTGAGAGACTATTTATCACGATTTCCATTATTGTGCATTTGCTGAGGAGTGTTTTACTTCCAATTATGTGGTCAATTTTAGAATAGGTGTGATGTGGTGCTGAGAAGAATGTATATTCTGTTGATTTGAAGTGGAAGATTCTGTAGATGTCTATTCAGTACACTTTGTCCAGAGCTGAGTTCAAGTCCTAGATATCCTTGTTAATTTTCTGTTTTGTTGATCTGTCTAATATTGACAGTGGGGTGTTAAAGTCTCCCACTATTATTTAGGGTGGGAGTCTAAGTCTCTTTGTAGGTTTCTAAGAACTGGCTTTATGAATCTGGGGTGCTCTTGCATTGGGTGCATATATATTTAGGATAGTTAGCTCTTCTTGTTGCATTGATCCCTTGACCATTATGTGATGCCCTTCTTTGTTTCTTTTGATATTTAATAGTTTCAAGTCTGTTTTATCAGAGACTAGTATTGCAACCCCTGCTTTTTTTTTTTTTTTTTTTTTGCTTTCCGTTTGCTTGGTAAATATTCCTCCATCCCTTTGAGAATGTGTTTGTCTCTGCATGTGAGATGGGTCTCCTGAATACAGCACATTGATGGGTCTTGACTCTATCCAATTTGCCTGTCTGTGTTTCTTAATTGGGGCATTTAGCCCATTTACATTTAAGGTTAATATTGTTATGTGTGAATTTGATCCTGCCATTAAGAAGCTAGCTGGTTACTTTGCCCAATAGTTGATGCAGTTTCTTCATACTGTCAATGGTCTTTACAAGTGGGAATGTTTTTGCAGTGACTGGTACCGGTTGTTTCTTTCCATGTTAGTGCTTCCTTCAAGAGCTCCTGTAAGGCAAGCCAGGTGGTACAAAATTTCTCAGCATTTGCTTGTCTGTAAAGGACTTTATTTCTCCTTCACTTATGAAGCTTAGTTTGGCTGAATATGAAAGTCTGGGTTGAAAATCCTTTTCTTTAAGAATGTGCATATTGGCCCCCACTCTCTTCTGGCTTGAAGGGTTTCTGCTAAGAGATCTGCTGTTAGTCTGATGAGCTTCCCTTTGTGGGTAACCCAACCTTTCTCCCTTGCTGCCCTTAGCATTTTTTCCTTCATTTCAACATTGGTGAATCTGACAATTACATGTCTTGGGGTTGCTCTTCTCGAGGAGTATCTTTGTGGTCTTCTTTGTATTTCCTGAATTTGATTGTTGGCCTGCCTTGCTAGGTTGGTGAAGTTCTCCTGGATTATATCCTGTAGAGTATTTTCCAACTTGGTTTCATTCTCCTCTTCACTTTCAGGTATGCTGATGACACGTATATTTGGGCTTTTCACATAATCTCACATTGCTTGGTCACTCTTTTGAGCTGATCTTCAATCTCTGATATCCTTTCTTCTGCTTGACCAATTCAAGCAGAAGAATTGATTATTGAAACTTGTGTATGCTTTGCAAAGTTCTTATGCTGTGTTTTTTAGCTACATCAGGTCATTTATGTTCTTCTCAAAACTGGTTATTCTAGTTAGCATTTCATCTAATCTTTTTTCAAGGTTCTTAGCTTCCTTCCATTGAGTTAGAACATGCTCCTCTAGCTCAGAGAAGTTTGTTATTACCCACCTTCTGAAGCCTGCTTTGTCAATTCATCAAACTCATTTCTCCATCCAGTTTTCTTTCCTTTCTGGCGAGGAGCTGTGATCCCTTAAAGGAGAAGAGGCATTCTAGTTTTTGGAGTTTTCTGTCTTTTTGCACTGGCTTCTTCCCATCTTTGTGAATTTATCTACCTTTGGTCTTTGAGGTCGGTGATCTTTGGATGGGGTCTCTGAGTAGATGTCCTTTTTGTTGATGTTGAAGCTATTTCTTTCTGGTTATTAGTTTTCCTTCTAACAGTCAGGCCTCTCTGCTGCAGGTCTACTGGAGTTTGCTGGAGGGCTACTCCAGACCCTGCTTGCCTGGGAATCACCAGCAGAGGCTGCAGAACAGTAAGGACTGCTGCCTGTTCCTTTCTCTGGTAGCTTTGTCCCAGAGGGGTACCTGCCAGATTCCAGCCAGAGCTCTCCTTATGAGGTGTCTGTCATCCCCTATTTGGAGGTGTCTCCAAGTCAGGATACACTGGGGTCGGGGAGTCACTTAAGAAGGCAGTCTGTCCCTTATCAGAGCTTGAATGATGTGCTGGGAAATCCACTGCTCTCTTCAGAGCTTCCAGGCAGATTAAAAAGACAATGCACAGAATGGGAAACGTATTTGCAAACCATATATCTGATAAAGGGTTAATATCCAACATATACAAGAAACTCACAAAATTCAATAGCAAAACAACAAAATAACTGAATTTTAAAATAGGCACAGGATTTGATTAGACATTTTTCCAAAGGTGGCATACAAATGGGCAACAGGTATATAAAAAGATGCTCAACATCACTAATTATAAGGGAAAAGCAAGTAAAAACCACAAAGAGGTGTCTCATCACACCCATTAGAATAATTATTACCAAAAAACAAAAGGTAAATGTTGGTGAGGTTGTAGAAAAGAGAGAATCCTTGTTTACTGTTGGTTAGAATGTAAATTGGTACAGCCATTATGGGAAACAATAGAGAGGTTGATAAAAAAATTAAAAATAGAGCTGCCTTATGATCTAACAATCTCACTTCTGCGTATGTATGCGAAGAAAATGAAATCAGTATCTCAAAGTGATAGCCACACTCCATGGTTATTGCAGCATTATTCACAATAGCCACGATACGGAAACAATCTGAATGTTCCTCAATGGATGAATGGATAAAGAAAATGTGAGACATACACACACACAAACATTATTTAGCCTTAAAAAAAGAATAAAATCCTGCCATTTGCAACAATATAGATGAACCTGAAGGCCATTATGCTAACTGAAATAAACTAGACACAGAAAGACAAATACTGAATGATCTCACTTATAGCATACCTTAGTGATATTGTGGGTTTAGTTCTAGACCACCTTAATAAAGCAAGTATCACAATACAGTAAGTCATACATATGTTTTTGGTTTCCCAGTACATAAAAAAGTTATGTTGACACTATACTGTGGTCTATTAAGTATACATACAAAGTGAAGAGTGCCTGACAAATAGCAAGCTCTTAGTAAAATATTTTGTGATAACAATGAAATGTAGTAAAGTTTCTTTTATGTATTCTTGGTTAAAATGATTGATATGTTAAGAGAAATACCAGTTTCTGTTGTTGTTTTTCTTTTTGTTTCTTTTTTTTTTTTTCCTCCTTTTTTTTTTTTTTTTTTTTTTGAGACAGAGTTTCACTCTTGTTACCCAGGCTGGAGTGCAATGGCGCAATCTCGGCTCACCGCAACCTCCGCCTCCTAGGTTCAGGCAATTCTCCTGCCTCAGCCTCCTGAGTAGCTGGGATTACAGGCACGCGCCACCATGCCCAGCTAATTTTTTGTAGTTTTAGTAGAGACGGGGTTTCACCATGTTGACCAGGATGGTCTCGATCTCTTGACCTCGTGATCCACCCGCCTCGGCCTCCCAAAGTGCTGGGATTACAGGCGTGAGCCACCGCGCCCGGTCTTTTTTTTCTTTTCTTAAATCACATTCTAGAGTTGACTTCGAGGACACTATTGTTTTTTAAATCAAGTGTGGGTATAAATAAAAAATCCTAACAGAAAATTGTCTTTAGAGTTAAGTAGATTTTGTTTATGCATATGTAGATGATTACCTGAAATTCAAAAATTAAAAAACAGATCACAGTTAAAAAAAAAAAAAGAAAGAAAAAACCTTCACTTTGTAAAATGTTGAATTTGCTTCTAAACTTCTTGAAAAGAATCGCCAAGAAATTTCAGTTGTTTTCAGTGTCTGCTTTTTATTATATGGGCAGTTAAGTTGTTAATATTCCCCACACCAACCAAGTTCTGTTTTCAGATATTTCAAGTTGTAATTGCACCTGATGTGCTGACTGGCTGCTTGCCACCAATTCCGTATGCACAGCAGGACTGAAATGGCTCAAACTGCAGAAGAATAATCTGGGTTAATGAAATGGAAAAACTTCCTGAGAACAAAGGTTAATAAAACAAAATAGTCTGCCAAAAGAGTTTTAAAAATCTACTTTTCTAGGGTCTTTCAAAAGTAATCAGGGTAATACTGGCATAGAATAGGGATCCTCAATCAGAGGATCAGTAGAGTTGGGAGGAAAAGACAATTCCTTAAATAATGTGTACCTATATTTGCACATTTGTATAGAACACCATATTGGTAATTGTTTTATATCAATACAATTAAATGCATCTGTAATTGCCATATTACAGAGTATGAGTATAAAGGGAAAAACAGACTTAATTTTATCCTATTTACATACGTATTTTTTGGATCCTTGCAATGAACATGCATTACTCATGTATTTCAAACAACTCCCTTTTAAAATTTTTGCTTTATTCTTAATGTTCCAAACTATGCAGCAAGATACATCTGGTTATATAACCTACTGGTCATATGGGCAATTTATCTTGAAACTTTGGCTAATTTGATACCTTCTCTGAGTCTCAGGCCCCTTATCTGTAAAATGGGAGTAATACCAACTTCACAGGATTATCATAGGTTTAAATACAAATATGCTTAATATCAGGCATAATACATGGCATATAGTAGATGTTTAATAGTTAGAAACTGTTACTATAATCCAGGCTGACTAACCCACTGTCCCATATTTCCCTTTGATTCCACTTGAAACGAGAGCTGAGAAACAGCACCCTGCACTCAACTACTGATTAAATCTATTAATTTCAAATAATTTCCAAATGACAATCTCACTCTAAATCCCTATCTCTGGCTTCAGAACTTTACTTTTGCAACATACTCCTAGACCTCTACTTTATGGAATGACCCCATTATAAAAATTACCACCACCACTTCTATAAATACAGAACTTCTGCTTTGACATCACAATCACACTGCTGGAGAAATTTAATGTTGCCAGGCACTGTGGGTCATGTGTGTAATCCCACCACTTTGGGAGGCTGAGGCTGGAGGTTCACTTGAGGTCAGGAGTTTGAGGCCAGGCTAGGTAACATAGGAAGAGCCTATCTCTACAAACAGTAATTTAAAAAAAAATTAGCTGGGCATGGTGGTGTGCACCTGTAGTCCCAGCTACTCTAGATGGTGAGGCAGGAGTATTGCTTGAACCCAGGAGTTTGACCCTGCAGTGAGCTATGATCACACCACTACACTGCAGCTTAGGCAAGAAAGTGAGACCCTATCTCAAAATTTAAAAAAAAAAAAAGGCATTTAATGTTAAAAATTTAATGCTTATAATAATTTGTAAAAACTAGAATTGGCTAACCTAAAGATTAAAAAGGGGAACTATTATATTAAGGTCAATGTCTTGGGTATAATAAATTTAAAAGACATCTCAATTAGAAAGAGCCTCATTGGATATCACTTGGTGATAAGGAAGAACTTGGCCATTTGTCACGGTGAAACACCAGTTGCCTAGTCTATCTGAGCTAGTGAAACAATGTCCAGAGACCTGCTAGAAGGACAAAGTCTCCCTGGCAGCAAAAAGAGATGATGAGACCAACAGTAATATTTTTAATCATACATCATCTTAAAAAGGTAGACTGCAGGCTCCATGAAGGCAGGCGCCATATCTTCCTTCCTCACTGTGATGCCCCGAGATACTGGGAGTGCATACATGCAATAAATACAGCAAGTGAATGAAGCAACCAACATGATCTTCAAAACTCATCTGTAGATGGTGTCCTGACACCCTACAGTGTCATAAAAAGAATTAGTTCTATGTAACAGAGAATGTTCTGCATGTAACGTGTTTTAGATACCAAAATGTAAAATTGCAATTAAAGAGAAAGAGCATCTACTGTAAGCTAAACATTTGAGAAACACACAAGTGAGTTCAAAGCTAGACATTTAGGAAAAAAAGAACATATTTCAATGTTCTCTACCAAGTCACAACATTCTGCCAAAACATGAGATAAAGTTCTGCTTAGAAATATGAAAGCATTGCACAGACACATGCTTGGTTCACATGATTTTGTCTGTGAGAGAGCCTTGCCCAGAGTGAGATTTAGAGACATTACAGCTCACTTGTGGCTGTTAATGTCCTGCCACCAACACAAATCTTTCTAATTGAAAACCTAGTTTGTGAGTATATAATTCACCTTAAGTGCCTACCACAGAGGGAGGTGTGGACTTATGGTGTGTTATTCCCTCTTTATTTCGTGCAGAAATGATGCAAATTGAGTCCTAAAATCACAGCACATGAAGTAAGTTTTCTTGAAGTTTTCTGCATGTTAGTTGTCATGCAGACACAAGATTAGTTACAGCTACATTTTAGGTCGGTACCTTATGACACAAAACTGACAAAAAATTTACTATATCTTTATAGATAAGTAAAATAGCAGATGACAGACTTTTTAAAGCATCTGGTAAAATATGATCTTTTTACCTGGCAAACTACGTGCAGCTTTGGAGTTACACTGAACATAGGCAAAACCACTGTGACTCCCATTTTATCAAGAATACAAATAATCTTACACGTGAAATAACTGAATTGTTTGGAGGTACATTCAACCCTTACATTTTATGAGCATGAAAAAGAGTTAAATGAAAGTAAACAGGCATGGTTAAGGAAGTCATTGAAAAGAGCAACTTTCAATGATTATAGCAGATCCATTACATCTTACATTTCTGTATGCCCACTGTTACATAATTAGTGATGTTTACACGGCCATGAGGCATTACAGAGATTTGAACTAACTTCTGAATCAACAAAGATTGCATTTTACTCAATTTAGTGTTAATGGTTATTAGCCTTTATTACATTTTGGTTATACCTCACATAGAGAATGGGTAGTAAATCTCAGTTAATGAGACCATTCAATTAACTGCAATAGTCCATTCCCTTCCATTATGGAGAGGAGGGTCCCTAGCTCAGTTAAATTGGACTATTTACCACCTTATCTTGCAAATGAAAAAACAACCCAATGCATCTGGGTTGCTAAATGGACTGAAAGAGTGAGGATGTTTGGTTGGTGGTTTTCTTTCCTCTTTATAATTGTTTTAACTTTCCCTCCCATAGTATAATAATACTCTCACAGAATAAAATATCACAAGACAAACTAAAACAGTAAAATTATATTACTGTAAATATAATTAGGCATCAAAATTAATATCTCTAAAGTATCAATTTTCCCTCACCTTAACCACATAAAGATCCATCCTATATGGTAAAAATTGTGTTACATATTGTCTTTTTCTAAAATCTTCAAATATGTAGCTTGTTTATTTAAAGGATCTAGCTGTGTTTCACAGCTTTGCTCTTGGCACAGTTGCTTCCTAAATTAACTATACAGTGATAATGAGCCCTTCAAAACAAGCATCATTATGGTTTATCCTGTCTGTTTAGAATTATCCTCTTTCTGAATATGGCCATGTTTCAATATGGCCTGGGTCTTCTGGAAGAGAAAAGGATGGAATGAGACAAATTAAGTTGTTACTTTATTAGCCAAAGTCATGGTAATTGTGAAGGCCAGAAACTGCTGCTCACCATGAATTAGGTAACTCACAAAAGGTATTCGTCCTTGCCAGTCTTTCCATCTTCTGGAAAGTGGCAACCACACATTTGACTTCAGCTTTGGTTTGCCCTCTTAGATCCCTATGCTGCTCCTTAGTCCTCTGGTGGTTCTGTTACCTTCTAGTTGTATCCCCTGAACATGGGATCACAATACTTTCCTACCCACCATACAGAGAAGTGCATTGTTTCATCTGTCACAAATTTGCCTCTTTCAGATGTTTAGGGATGGCACTTTTACTCTTCTTTATTGAATAAACTTGCTAAACCATTATTGAATGAATCAAAGGAATTGAAGAAGCTGTTTGATCTTTCTCACACGGCAGCCAATGGCACAATCCTGCTTTTCACAAACTTCTAAGGACACCCTGACTGAGACATAACCTAGATTTCCGGCATGTTGACAGCTGTCCTAAGACAAAATTTGGGGCTTGCACGAAGGAATGAGTGACCAGTTGTGATTAGAGTCTGTGTGGATCAGGGAAAGTATGTATGAAAAAAGGAAATGTTTTTAAAGAACAGTGATATCAGATAAGGTTGAAAGCCTGGAGAAAGAAAGAGGTGAAGCCACTGAGGAGGCAGAGCGTGGGATTCTTTCTGAGGAAAATATGATAGGAATTCAGGGAGAATTCTCTAAGACCAGAAGAGACTCCATGTGGTTTTCAAAGCTGTGCTGGAAGTGTGTAAGAAGCAAGGCTAAACTTCTCTAGCTTCCCTTCTGCAAATGGAATTTTGGAATTTTAATACTTTAGAGATCACTGGCCCCTCCCTACTTAAGGTGTGGTCCCTGGACTAGCAGCATTGGTATTGCCAAGGAACTTGTAAGAAATGTAGAATCTCGGATCCCACCTTACACTTACTGGATGGGAGAGCTGAGTTTTAATGAGAGCCCCAGGTAATGCACATAAATGTTTGAGAAGCACAGCTGGGGTAGTCAGTCCTCCCCTTGCAACACTCCTTGCATACTTGAATACCTGAGGTAATGAGACACCTAATATTTTCATGACAGCGTGTCCCTCACTGGAGAATTATTAGTAAAACCTTCAAAATATTGACTCTTAATCACCCTCCTTATAACTTTCTCCCCGTGGTTGTAGGAGAAGGTCATTAAGTTCACTCTCTTTTCTGCTTAATAGCCTTTCAAATATATATAGTAACAGTTCTGGAGTCTCCTACTGGAAATAGTATCTAATCCGAATTCTCTGAGTCATAAAATGTTAGTGCTTGAAGCCAATGCTGGAAGTTTGGAAGGCTGGGTAGAAGGCCTGAGTCCAAATCCCAGGATAGGAGCACTGATCCCCAGATTTGGAGGGGTGGGAGTGATTACTGTACAGAAAATAAAAGTTACTTAAAAACAAAGACAGTGGATTCCAGGACTTGGTCTTTAAAAGAGTAAATCATCCCAAGCTCTTGAATGGTGGCAGTGGTAAAAACTTTCAGGCAAATCTTCCACACAGTCTCCCTTTCCCCCAATTATTTTGGTTGATTTTCTTTGGTCTATTTCCTTCTTATCCATTTTCCTTAAGAGGAATTTCATGTGGCCACCTCAAAGCTGCTTTGGACACAAATCACTCAGAATATTCCTATAGAATTCAAAAAGTAGAAGTTTTTAACAAGTTTCAATTTGTCATAAAGAATAACAAGGAAGTTTCTTACCTGCCCAATCTGATATTGGTAATGGCGTCCTGGAGCCCTGTTGAGGGCTGTGAGGCCACATCCAGCTCAAGTGAGAGTGGTCAAGATCTAGTCACAATGTGTGTCATGGGTATAAATAGGGAACAGGAGTAGATAAGCATTAAAACACACAGTTTCTATCCTAGAATTCACAATGTCATCCATAAGATCTGTTATCCCTTTTCTTCTTCTTCTCTTTTTTTTTTTTGAGATGGAGTCTCCCTTGATTACCCAGGCTGGAGTACAGAGGTGTGATCTTGACTCACTGCAACCTCCGCCTTCTGGGTTTAAGTGATTCTGCCTCAGCGTCCCGAGTAGCTGAGACTGCAGGTATGTGCCACTATGTCCGCCTAGCTTTTGTGTTTTTAGTAGAGATGGGGTTTCACCATATTGAACAGGCTGGTCTCAAACTCCTGACCTTGTGATCCACCTGCCTCAGCTCCCCAAAGTGCTGGGATTAAAAGAGTGAGCCACTGCACCCTACCCTGTTATGCCTTTTCTATAGAGAACTTTTTGGAAGAATGTCCAAGATAATAGTGTGGAATTTCCTCAGTTATCACTTATTATCTTAGTCTCCCAAAACTCAATGGAAACTAATTATCACTCTTAAAATTTTAACCCCAAATTTCAACAGTTCCTCTCTTATTTTTAATGTCCTCTCTTAATACCTTTTTCTTCAACATATAACATAAAGGAAGGTGTATATGACCACAAATATAGGTGCCCAGTCCAGGTGTGAATACTCTTTGATCTTGCATTTTATTCAGTACTTTTGTTTGACAGCGGTGAGTCAGACAGCACACACTGGAGCCCATCTCCATTATTAGGCATGCACACAGATCAGGGCAAGAGCCCAGCTAACAGACTGTTTCATTGAACTCCATTAGTTGCTAAGCAACCATTTCCCTGGCACCTTACTAATCTAAGAACAGGTCAGCTCAATGAATATGAAGTGTTCCGGCCTTTCCAAATGTTCAAGCTCATTTTTTTTTTTTTTGAGACAGGGTCTTGCTCTGTCACCCAGGCTAGAGTACAGTGACATGATCATAGTTCACTGCAACCTCAAACTCCTGGACTTAAGCAATCCTCCCATCAAGCTCACCTTTTCTGCAAGCACATTTGATGCTTTGTCCATGTAGGCTAATGCAAAGTCTGTATATCTTATAAAATGGGGAAACAAAAGAGTTTAGGAATCATCCACAAGACTTCAAACACATGTTTATAAATGATTAGATGAAGGACTTCTTTTAATCATATGAACATTTATATATATAATGTATTTATTTCTCAAAATTTATATAAACTTATTTCATATATTACCCATCTTGATCTTCATTTTCTTTTGGGTGAAATGAGCTTTGCACAATTATTAAAAGAAAGATAAATAGATTTTTCTTCTAGGGCCTCCCTATAGCTGTGGTGTGATAAAGAGAATGACAATAGCAACTCATGTTTACCCAGCCTTTACCATGTGGCAGGCCCTGTGTCAGAGTCCTACTTGAATTAAAGTTTTATTTTCACAACTGTATGAAGTCAGATACTACTATTATTTCATTTTAAACATGAGGAAACTGAGACCCAGTTAAATTAAGCAAATGGTTCAAGGTGATAAAGCTGGTAAGAGGGAGAGTCAGGACTTGAGCCTATACCCTTCACCTCCATTCTTCAGTGCCTACTCATGTGCCTCCCTCTCAAGTTGAGAGTCTATTGGATGAACTGGGAAACTAGTAATCCCTTCAATGCAAAGAAAGACAAACAGACATCAGACTATGTTTAGACTCACAGACTTATCCTCCACTTCTTCCAACCACAGTTGACCTCAGAAGTATGAATATTTATTGCCTACCTAAGAAATGCCTTACTATCTATTACTGGAATCTCACATGAAGTTAACTAATTCCCATAATTGTAGCAGGATCAGAAAGCATCTAATACATGTATTGTGATTATAAGATGATATAAATGATTTGATATGAAAATCTCTCATCACTTTTGAGTCACAGCTCTCTGAGTGAGGCGCATACTGATAATTCAATCTTTCAGGAATTCAGGCATGCAGGCCCAGAATCCAATCAACATCAGATGGGCTAATTAAAAGCAACTGATTCAACGAGCAGCTGGATCATCCCACACTATGGACAATTCATTCCAAATCAGTTTTTTTAAAAAGACAATAAAGAGAATTATGGCATTTCTATAGATTCCAATAATTCTTTATACCAATTCATAAGGTTCTCATGATCAGATGTCTTCCCCTCTTTTATGAAACAACTGCCTTCACTCAATACTAAATTTTAAGACTTTAGAAATTCCATCAGCTTTATTATCCTTTAAACATGTGTTCTTCTTTTGGATGAAGCTGAGGTTGACTATATACCTGAGATCAAATAAGCACAAATGCAAATTTTATTTTAAATAAAATAGCATAAAAGTTATCATCTTAAAAGCATAGAAAAGATATGGCAGAAAAATAAAATAATCTTTCAATACATATTTGAAATGAATACACATAAAGGGATTTATTAGCACAGCGACTGTCACAGTGTAAATGATAAAAAAATGTGAGCTATTATTACTTCAAAACTATTTTTTAGCTTCATAATACTTATATTTAGTAGATGTGCAGTTTAAATAAAATGCAGACCGGAGTTCACCATTATCCACCCATTCACTATAATGAACACAGTGAACTAACTATAAACACAATAATGAAAAATAAATGAATGACTCTGAAATGTTAATGATTTCTCTGGCATTGATTCAAAAGAAATGTATTGATAGCTCCTTAGATGGCTCTCAGCTTTCTATTTAAAAAAGTAACATTTGACCAATATCACTTTTACCTGATACCTCACCTTGAATCAACAAAAGGAAATCCATTTTTAACAAAATGTGCTCAGTTTCAAGAGGAAATTATTAATTTGAAAAAAAAAAAAATGCGCGCACACACACACACACACACACACACTTCATGTTCACAAGGTCCTGTCCCACAGGTCATCAAAATCAGCCTTGTCCCACCACCATGTACAGCCTCTATAACAGTAGCTATGTGGTTGCTCATTGGCAGCCAGGCAATTAATGCTTATTGAGTGTCCAGCAGGTGTGAGGCTCTGTAACAGGCTATCTATAAAATGCCAGGTTGACTGCTTAATTTGGCTTTGCAGAATGTCAAGGCCATTATTAATGGTGTTACTTTTTCTGACTAAATGTAAAAGCTATTTCTTGAGTCCTCTTCTTAGTAGATGTTAACTAAATGATTAATCACCAGATACAAAGTGCACAGTGCCAACTGCTACTAATAGACAATAGTATAATATGATTTAGTTGAGAAACTGAGCACATTTTCATCTCTGGATGATTTTGTCAATTTCTACAGCTCCTTGGACTGTATTTTTTCATATATGTTTCAAAAGTCACAATTGCTTTAAGACAAGAAGAGCCTATTGCAGCTTTTCAGGACTCTCTTCTGAACCAGATTATAGTATCTCCAGAGAGTTACAAGTTGAAGGGAAGAGAGACCACAGTTACCACATTAGTTTCCCAATTAGTTAGCCAAGGAGTTTGCCTGGCTCCTAGTTCTCTAGTGGCCTAGGTGACAGTATGCATGCAGAGCTAGGCCAGCTGCATCTGAGAAAACAGTGAAAAGCCTGTTAGGTCATAAATCTTTGGGACTCACACTTAAATCTCTGTTTTAGCAGTATGTGTCCACTAAGAATCCAATAAATTTTACGTTGAGGAATGGGTACAATCCTTATTGTCCCGGACAAAGTCTTAATTCAATCCAGCATTAACTCAAAAGCCCAAGACCACAGTTTCATCTAAGACAAGGCAAGTCCCTTCTGCCTATAAGCCTGTAAAATTAAAAGCAAGTTAGTTACTTCCTAGATACAATGGAGGTATAAGCATTGGGTAAATACACTCATTCCAAATGGGAGAAATTGGCCAAAACAAGGGGGCTACAATCCCATACAAGTTTGAAATCAAATAGGGAAGTCATTAAGCCTTCAGGTTCCAAAATTATCTCCTTTGACTCTATGTCTCACATCCAGGGCACACTGATGCAAGAGGTGAGCTGCTACAGCCTTGGGCAGCCAACCCTGTGGCTTTGTAGGGCACAGTCCCCTCCTACTTTCACAGGCTGGTGTTGAATATCTGCAGCTTTCCTAGTCACATGGTGCAAACTGTTGGTGGAGCTACCATTCTGGGTTGTGGAGGACAGTTAGCCCTCTTCTCACAGCTCCACTAGACAGTGCCCCCATGGGGATTCTGTGTGGTGGCTCTAACCCCACATTTTCCTTCTGCACTGCCCTAGCAGAGGTTCTCCATGAAGGCTCCACTCCTGTGGCAAATTTCTACCTGACATGCAGGTGTTTCCATACATCCTTTAAATTTAGGCAGAGGTTCCCAAACCTCAATTCTTGACTTCTGTGCACCTGCAGGCCCAACACCACATAGAAGCCTCCAAAGCTTGGGGCTTGTGCCCTTTGAAGCAATGATCTGAGCTGTACTTTTGCCCCTTTTAGCCATGGCTGAGATGCAGGTCACTAAGTCCAGAGTCTGCACATAGTGATGGGGACTAACCCACAAAATCATTTTTTCCTCCTAGGCCTCCGGGCCTCTGATGGAAGGGGCGGCCACCAAGATCTCTGACATACCCTAGGGACATTTTCCCCATGGTCTTGGCATTAACATTCTGCTCCTTGCTACTTATGCAAATTTATGCAACCAGGCTGAATGCCTCCCTAGAAAATGTGTTTTTCTTTTCTATCCCATTGTCAGGCTGCAAATTTTCCAAACTTTTATGCTCTGCTTCCCTTTTAAACAGGAACTCCAATTTTAGATCATCTCTCTTACATTCAGAGTTCTGCATGTCTCTAGTGCAGTGGCAAAATGCCGGCAGTCTCTTTGCTAAAGCATAGCAATAGTGACCTTTGAAGTTCCTCATTTCCATCTGAGACCACCTCAGCCTGAACTTCATTGTCCTTATCACTATCAGCATTTTGGTAAACTCCATTCAATAAGTCTCTAGGAAGCTCCAAACTTTCCCACATCTTCCTGTCTTCCTCTGAGCTCTCCAAATTGTTCCAACCTCTACCTGTTACCTAAAGTTGCTTCCACATTTTCAAGTATCTTTATAGTAGTACCCTACTCTCTGCTGTACAAATTTCTTGTATTAGTTCATTCTCACACTGCAATAAAGAAATACCCAAGACTGGGTGATTTACAAAGGAATGAGGTTTAATTGACTTACAGTTTCACATGGCCAGGGAGGCCTCAGGAAACCTACAATCATGGCAGAAGGCAAAGGGCAAGCAGGAGAAAGAAAAAGGGAGTGACGGGGAAAAGGCCCCTTATAAAATCATCAGATCTCCTTGGAACTCACTATCATGAGAACACCATGGGGAAAACCGCCCCCATGATCCAATCACCTCCCACCAGGCTCCTCCCTCAACACATGGGGATTACGGGGATTAAAATCCGAGAAGAGATCTGGGTGGTGACACAGAGCCTAATCATATCACAACCTTTGCTCTCATACTGAGCTATTCAGCAGAGTAGGAGGCAGGTAAGAATGGGGTTGGGAATTTGACCTTTGGAGTCCAACAGACAAGGATTTGAGCCTTGGCTGTATCCCTTATGAGTTATATGACCTTGACCAGGTTACTTTACTTTCCTAAGCCTCAGTTTTCATTAACACAAAATGAAGATACTGCCTCAGAGAACTGTTGCATGGACAATGACAAAATGTAGATTATCTGGACAAGAGTAGACAATCAGAATTTGTCAAATGGGTCAATGAATTCTTTTTCTCTAAACTTCAGTAGTAGTGCCCATGAAGTCATATTTAAATTCTGTGTGCTATTTCACTATTGTAGTATTCTTGAAACATTTTTACATTGTGCAAACACCATTATGATACTTTTGAGTAGTAGCCCTAATATTTATATATTTATAAATTATATAGACACACTATATACCAATCTGTCACATACATTATAAAACAAACCCAAAGCAGAAATATAAAGTTGGTATAGTAATTTACAGATAGTAAAAAAGAAACACAGAGAGAAAATTTTCTCTCCCTTCACCCTCAGGAGTACACAAACCCCTACTTGAGAGACCACTATACTTATGTTAATTTTTCAGTTTAAACTTTATGGCAACAAATTTATAAAATGATCATTTATCCCTTTTGACAAATATTGTTTGTGGCAACAGGGGAAACAACCCAATTTAATAAGCCATGGCAAGTTGTAAAGTTGGCTTGATTCCCATAATATGCTGTTTTCTTTCTTTGCCTCAGTGGGTGATAATCATTTCAGGACTAGGAAAACTGAAAAACTAATGTAAATTCTGATTGGAGGTATTTGTGGAACATATCAAAAGATTGAATAACTTTTTATGCTTTTTTTTTTTGTCTTTTTGTTTTTTTCCTTTTTGTGGAGAACGGGGTCTCGCTATATTGCCCAGGCAGGTCTCGAACTCCTGGGCTTAAGCTATCCTCCCGCCTCTGCCTCCCTAAGAGCTGGGATTACAGGCGTGAGCCACAGCGCCCGGCTGAATAACTTTTTAATAAACACTTAGGCTGTTTACTAAATGTTATTTTACCCTTTCATGGAATCAAAATGCCTTAACTGGGTATTTCATTATTAGACTTGACATGTGTCCATGTGTGTATGTGTGTGTCTGCGTATGTTTGCGTTGGAGAGATGAGGGTAACTTCAGGGACTTTCTTAGCAATAACAAAAACACTACCCAGCATCGGGTAACTCTTTTTATTTTTTTTATTTTTTTCTTTAAAAGAATAAAGAATATTCTTTTCTGTAACTCTTTTAATTCTTTTCTAAGCACTGCCACTTATATTATCTCAGGTGATTTTTAAAATGTAATAACAAAACAGGTACTGTTCTTTCCATTTTATAACAAAGAAACCAAGGCACAAAAACTGAAGTGAGTTTCCTCATATAATGTGGCAAGTTAACAATAGAGAGAATATTCTAATAAAAAGTTATTTAACACTAGCTCATTGTACTTTTCTGATACCAAACTGCTGAAATATACTGGATATTAAAATCTGCATCTTCTATGATGTGCAACTTTGCAAATATTTTTCTCATAAAGTACAAGGAACGTTATTTCTCACAAGAAAATGTACAGTTTATTTTAAGAGCATTTACTATATTTCAGTTATGTAAAGTCTAGGGGGGGTAAACTATCCTTTTCTCACAAAATTACATGTTATGACATTTCTGCCATTTAAGGTTACAAAACTCACTGACCAAACACCATTTAGAGGCACAGCGATATCTATTATTAACAAGAAAAGATGACATTTTAAAAAAGGGCTCTTTTGGACTTAGAGTGCTGAGGAAGGAACAGTAAAAGATATAATTCCTATTATTTTCAGGAACCATCTCTTGCAGGATTCAAAGAACATGTCTCCTATTCTTAAAAAAACAGCAGTTTTATAACCATAACAATAACAATAATAATAAAGTTTTCTACATTAAACATGTCAAATCCTCTGACTCTTTTCTGATATTCTGCTTTGAAATAAAGGAACCCAATTACTTCTTATATGACAGCCCCTATATATAGTTTAATTGCTCTTCAAATCTGAGACCTGATTGAATTTCATTTCTCAACATTTTCTGGTAGCGCCTATGAGGTCAGGATTACAGAAATGATAGTAAGCAAAGCTACATCTGAAAATTCACAAAAATTATCAAGGAAAAATTCACTGCAGCTAGCAGTTGTTAAGATGCCTGTATTAGTTTCCTTCCCGCTGTGATAATACCACAAACTTCATGGTTTAAAACAACACAAATCTATTTAATAGTTCTGGAAGTCGAAAGTCCAAATGGGTCTCACTGGGCTGACATCAAGGTATCATAAGGGCTGTATTCCTTCTGGTGGCTTTAGGGATAATTATTTCCTTGTCTTTTCCAGCTTATGGAAGTCACTCATTTCATGGTCTCCTTCTTGAAAGCCAACAATCACAACACTCCAACCTCGGCTTCTGTCCTCACTTCTCCTCCTCTTCCTCTGCTGACTCTTCCCTCCTCAGGACTTTGTGATTACATTGGGGCCAGCCATATAATCTAGGATAGTATTGCCACCTCAAGGTCCATCACTTAATTATTACAGGCTCCAGAAATTAGGACATGGACATCTTTGGGCAGGGGATCTATGACTTTTCCTACTATAACGCTAAATAGTTAATGGCAAACATGAACAGAGAGTACTCTGAGTCCCATACAGTTTGGTATAATGGAAAATGTAGGGGGTTTGGAGGCATGTGTGCCTAGTCTGGGGTTTAGACTCCAGCATCAGCAGTTATGTGACTGATTACAAATTATTCAGTGTTTAGCAAGCTTAATTTCATCAACTGTAAAGTTGTTGTAATATCTACATTTAAGGTTTATTGGGAGGATTAAACAAAGTAACAAATGTGAATACAACTAGGACTGAGGTTAGCAAAGAAAGAAAGAAAGATTTGTAATAAATGACAATTTAACTTCCTTTCCATGTTTAGGATTTGCAGCTTGAATAACAATCACTATTTCCTTAGTAAGAAATGTATTCATTTTCTGGCCTATCCTTGCACCATCAATATCATTTTCTACTAAGACATTTTAAATAATTTTATTTCAGCATGTACATAAGTAGGAGATAAGTTTGCAATGACTTGGATGCTTAATTTTAATTCACAATAAATGATCACTCTGAATATGTATCTATTTTGTGCACTACAGTGAATTGGGGTTTTAGATGAGTTTATACAGGTTTTAAAGGTGGTGGCAAGGAAATTCAACATTTTTATAATTGAATAGTTTTCTTTGCCCTTTTAAAGTGACTTTTCTCATTCATCATGTAAAAAGGCACAAATTTCCTTTTATTATAGCTTTGAGATTCACTCCCACTATACAAATACCTGTGATTAGTAATTAATAATTGTCATCACTATTAGAAAGCTTGTCTCGTTCCAACCATTAGGGCACAATTCACCGACTTCTCTAGATAATTTATCACAAAGCTTCTTAAAAGTGACTTTTGCCTAAAATATGAAGATATGGTTCCTATTATTTTCAGCAACCATCTCTCTCAGGATTCAAAGAAGAACATGCCTCCTATTCTTAAAAATCAGCAATTTTATTAAATGACCTCAAGTGCTAACCTAGCAGAATTTAATATGAACTTGGCTAGATAAGAGATAAATGACCTAGCAATGATATCCTGGCATATATGATAACTCCCGCATGTCCAAACGCTGCCCCTCCTCCCAACTACCACTCATGACACAATAATCGTCCATTGTGAAGCTCTCATTTACCATCTAGAAATAGAACCTTCTTCTGAGTAGGTTGTTAGGTATAGCAGGTGTAAGTGTTAAAGTTCAGAAAATTCTTCCACACGTCCACTGATATTTGCTTTCCCCTGCTGGACAATCTCCAGTAAAGAATAGTAAACTTGGTACTACAAATTTCTAATTTACTGTCCAAAATACTTAGTGAAACTAATGACTGTTTTACTACTTGGGAAAAAAAAAGCCTAATAAGATATATAAAGGAATGTGGCTTTTATTATTCTAAGTACTTTTGTTAGATTCAAAAGTTCTCACTATTTTTTTCCCTAGGTATCAAAATTTGAGGTCATTTGATAATATTTGTTTTTCAACATTAGGAGCAAAATACAGCACACAGCAGAATCTTAGCAAGTATTTTTTTAGGAAAACCCTTTTATAGTTCTTCACTCATACACACACAAAATTGAGGAAAGATGAGGGATAGATTATTCAATATCTAAAATAACAAGATGGTATATAATCAGAAATAGTTAAGGGGAACAATGCACTATATAGGATTCAATTTATGAACTTTTCTAAGGATTTAAATGGTGTTGATAAATGTTTAAAAAAAATATTTGCTACACCTATTACCTGCAAAGTCCAGGGCTGATTATTCAGCTACGATGAGGGGGACAAAGAAGAAACAGACATATGAACAAGTCCTGACTCTTCTAATACATCAGCCCTGCTCCACCAGCCCTACCAGAGCAAAGCACCATTGGTGCTGTAACTGCTGTTTTATCTCTCTACTCATTCTGCTGATGTTTCCATTGCTTCTATCACCTTCCACTGATTGATAATCTGCAGTGAACCAGGAGCATGGCATACGGTGTCCTATTAATATTTTTCTGTATGCTCACTTTTTTTTTTTTTGTCAAATCAGTGACTGATCCTTTTATTTACCCTAAGTCTAGGGAAAAACCCAGAAGCTTGTTTAAGCCTTTTCAGCTTGTTTATTCTGCCTTCTTCTGTGTAAGGCTAAACAGAAGTCTTCAGAGTCCTCCAGGCTGCAGGCTGGAGACACAGGAGCCTCTGTGTGGGGCCCTCTCACTGACAATGCCCCTCAGTCTCCAGAGCTGGTATCAAAGCTCTTTCAAGGAGAATGCAAATTATCTCCCTTCTTAACCTTAATTGTAGTGTCTCAAAAATGTATAATCTCCACATACATTTTTAAGATGCTATAATTAAGGTCAAGAAGTCCCCTACATGTTTTTAAAACTGCTCTTAAATATTAAACAGACTGATGCTTTGGTAGGTATGAGCATGAAATACAGGCAGTCTTCCCTTCTACTGTCCATCAAGAGCCCATTTAACTTCCATCAAATAGCAAATTCAAAGCAGTAAGCAAATCATGTTCAAAACAGTAAACTAGCATATGCAACAATAACCACCACAATAACAACAGCAAAGCACATACAAATCCTCCCTTTCACAATATGCAATGCAAAGGAACATCTCACATTCATTTTTTCCAATCCCATACACAACTTTCCAAATATTTCAAATTCCATTTATACAAGTGCTCAGTTGCAAATTCAAACAGAAGCAACAACATGGCCAGTAAATCCTAAAGTGTCAATAGTGAAGAGAGTTTTAGGGGCCCAGAAAGCCAATGTGTTCAAAATATTAAACATTGACATTTGAAAAGCAAAGCCTTGGGAAAAATTATTTCAAAATTAAAGAAACATTTCAATTTAAAATATAGATTAAATTGGTAAAAATTGTCTTCACTGAATAGCCTTAAAAATACTGTTTCTTAACAGAATTTCAGTTTATGAGCCAAAACTCTATTCCATTGAGCTTGAAAACTAGACACCAACACCAATACCAGTAAACCATCAATTTAACAACTAGTATGTTTCAGACCCTTGGTTTGCAACTGAAATTTATCTTCTTTAATTTCTGCATTAGCCCCGTGAAGTGACAATTCACCTGCTTTTACAATTGGAGAAGAAAATAAAACTTAGTGATATAAAGCCTCTTGCCCAAGGACATACACAGCCAGAAAGTATGTAAACAGAGATGTTATAAATCAGATTGGTCTCAGTCTAAAACTATACTGCCCTTCTAATTAATTATCTTATAAAAAAAAGTGGCTGGAGAGCCAAAATGGCTGGCTAAACAGAGCCAGGAGGAATATCTCCCATTGAGAGACAGGGATAGAGGGAAGACTGAAACACTCTGAGCAGATCTTTGGAGGGAAAGCAAGGAGTAGATGGAAGGAAGACACAGATGCTGGGCTGAAGGGGAAGGATGCTAGGAACCCTGCACAAGGCTGCTGAGCAAGTGGCCTCATTCCTGGGCCCCAGCATCTCCTGGGGAAGGAGTGAGTTGAACAGGTGAGGTATGGCCTGTTCTCACCATGGACCTCCAGAATCCTAGCAGCAGGAAACCCCATGACTTCCACAGACACTTAGCCTGGCAGAGAGAGCTTCCTGGAGAGGTGGCAGAAGCAGGACTCTAACCTGTGCACAGCCCAGACGGTTTGGCATGGAAGTGGCTCAGTGGAGCACAGCCAGGGACACCCATGCTTCTTTAGGAGACATTAGCCTAGGGGTGACTGTCAGACCTGGACACAGCAGGGTGGTCTTCCCTGTGAGATGGGGCTAGTCTGATCTGAGCACTACCCTGTCTTCTGGCTTCTCCTAGGGCTCCAGCCTGGTTGCACCCACTTGTAGTGCAGCCTCAGATGCCCAAACAGAGTACTTCCTGGAAAACTTTATCATAGCTCCTTTGCTGGCAGACTGCATCTGACTGTGAGACAGTTCCAGTGCACTGGTCCCAGTTGAAGCACACAAGGCTGCCACACCTTCCTCCACTGGAATCTCCCCCTGCTGGTGCTAACACACCCTGACACCAAACCTCATGCCACCACCACCAGCACCAATGCCAGGCAACCTGATCCCCCAGTGCCCTGACCCTGACATGCCACCACCACCGCAACCACCTGCATAAGCAGGTGCAGGAATGCCGCTGCCCTGCTTCCACCACTGCTGCCCCACTTCCATGGTCCCACACCCCAGGCAATTCTCATACATACTGTATATTGCTGCAGTTGCTGTCATGTGCAAGCAAGCACAAATTCCACTGCCAACACCTTGATGAAGTGATTTAGTGGGCACCCTACATCAGAGTGTTGTGGCCGGCAGATTGTGAACACTTTGGCCTCTCCAGTGCAGCAGGTTCCTAACGTTTAGGGGCCAGAGAACCACACTAGGGGCCCACTGCCAGCCCCATAGAGTTAGAGCACATAGCCCAGGAGTGCTAAGCTGAGTCTTGGCTTCATAAAATCTTCCAGAAATGAGGCAAGTTGACTGAACCTACCTTATAGCACAATCAAATTCCAAGGGTATCAAAGATGAAAAAGCAAAAAACCTCATCCAAGGGACAGCAACTTGAAAGACCAAAGAAACATCAGCCCACACAGATGAGAAAGAACCAGCGCAAGAACTGTGGCAATCAGAAAGCCAGAGGGTCTTCCTACCTTCAACCATCCACACTAGTTCATCAGCAATGGTTCTTAACCAGGCTTAAATGACTCAAATGACACACATAAAATTCAAAATATGGATAGGAACAAAAATCATCCATATGCAAGAGAAAATCAAAACCCAATCCAAGAGAGCTAAGAAATACAATATAATGATACAGGAGCAAAAAGATGAAATGGCCACTTTAAGAAATGATCTGATAGAGCTGAAAAACTCACTTCAAGGATTACATAATACAATCTTAAGTACTAATGGCAGAATTGACAAAGCCAAAGAATCTCAGAACTTCAAGACCAGTTCTCCAAAATATTTCAGTCAGACAAAAATAAATAAAAATGAGTAAAAAAGAATTAGCAAAACCTCCAAGAAATATAGGATAATGTAAAGAGACCAAATCTACAATTCATTAGCATCCCTAAAGGAGAGAAAGAAAAAACAAGCAACTTGGAAAACGTATTTGAAGATATCTTTTGTGAAAATTTTCCCAATCTTGCTAAAGAGGCCAATGCTAAAATTCAGGAAATGTGGAGAACCCCTGTGAGACACTATATGAGATGTCCATCCCCAAGACACATAGTCCTCAGATTCTATAAGGTAGATGTAAAAGAAAAACTCTTAAAGGCATCTAGAGAAAAGGGGTTAGCATCTAAAAAGAGAACACCATCAGGTTAACAATGGATCTGTCACCAGAAGCCCTACAAGCAGGAGAGTTTGGAGGCCTATATTCATCATTCTTAAAGAAAAAAACAATCCAACAAAGAATTTCATAGCTAGCCAAACTAAGCTTCATAAGCAAAGGAGAAATAAGATCCTTTTTAGATAAGCAAATGCTACAGGAATTCATTACCATGAGATCTGCCTTATAAGAAGTCCTTAAAGGAATGCTAAGTATGAAAACAAAAGACCATTACTGGCCCCCACAAAAACACACTTAAGTACATAGCCCACTGACATTATAGAGCAACTGCACAATCAAGTCTGCATAATAACCAGCTAACAACACAATGACAGGATCAAACCCACACATATCCATATTAACCTTAATATAAATGGTAGAAATGTCCACATAAAAGGCACAGAATGACAACTTGGATAAAGAAGCAAGACCCAACTGTATGCTGGCTTCAAGAAGCCCATCTCACATGCAAGTAACTCCCATAGGCTCCAAGTAAAGAAATGGAGAAAAATCTACCAAGAAAACAGAAAAGAGCAGGGCTTTCTATTCTAATTTCAGACAAAAAAGACTATAAATCAACAACAATATAAAAAGACAAAGAAGAGCATTACCTAATGGTAATGGATTCAATTCAACAAAAAGACCTAACCATCCTAAATATGTATGTACTTAACACAAGGGCACCCAGATTCATAAAGCAAGTTCTTAGAGACCTATGAAGAGACCTAGGTTACTAAATGATAATAATGAGAGACTTAAACACTCCACTGATAGTATTAGATCATTGAGGCAAAAATCTAACAAAGATATTCAAGACCTATACTGAGCACTTGACCAAATGGAACTAACAGACATCTACTGAACTTGACACCCCGAAACAAGAGAATACACATCCTTCTCTTCTGCACATATGACATACTCTAAAATCAACCATACATTTAGCCAGAAAACAATCCTCAGAAAATTTTAAAAAGCTGAAATTATACCAACCACATTCTCAGAGCACACCCTAATAGAAAAGAAATTAATACTAAGAAGATCTCTCAAAACCATACAAGTATATGGAAATTAAACAATCTGTTACAAAATGACTTTTGGGTAAACAGTGAAATGAGGGCATAAAGAAATTCTTTGAAACTTGAGAATAAACTCACCACATACCAGAATCTCTGGGACACAGCTAAAGCAGACTGAAGAAGAATGCTTATAGTGCTAAATGCCCAAATAAAAAATTTAGAAATATCTCAAATTAACAACCTAACATCACACCTAGAAGAAATAGAAAAAGAGCAGCAAACAACCCACAAAGCTAGCAGAAGACAAGAAATAATCAAAATCAGAGATGCAAAAAAAAGTACAAAAGTTCAACAAATCCAGAAGTTTGCTTTTTGAAAGAATAAATAAGAGAGATAGACCACTAGTTAGAGTAATAAAAAAAGAGAGAAGACCCAAATAAAAACAAATAGAAATGACAAAGGGGACATTACCACTGATTCCACAGATATGCAAAATACCTTCAGAGACTATTATGAACACCTCTAGGCACAAAAACTAGAAAACCTAGAAGAAATGAATAAATTCCTGGAAACATATGATCTTCTAAGACTGAACCAGGAAGAAATTGAAATCCTAACAGATGAAAAATGAGTTCCAAATTTATATCAGTAATAAAAAGCCTACCAACCAGAAAAAGCCCAGAACCAGACAGATTCACAGCCAAATACTACCAGGTGTACAAAAAAGTGATGATACCATTCCCACTGAAACTATTCCAAAAAATGAGGAGGATGGACTTCTCCCTAAATCATTCTATGAGGCCAGCATCATCCTGATACCAAAACCTGGCAGAGCCATAACAGAAAAAGAAAAATGTGGGGGGGCCAGAGGAGAGAGAGAAAACTTCAGGCCAATATCCTTGATGAACACAGTTGCAAAAATCCACAACAAAATACTAACAAACTAAATCCAGCAGCACATCAAAAAGCGAATGCATCACAATCAAACAGGCTTTATCCTTGGGAAGCAAGGTTGTTTCACCACATGCAAACCAATTATTGTGACTCATCACATAAACAAAACTAAAACCATAAGATTTTCCTAATAGATGCATAAAAGACTTCTGATAAAATTAAATAGCCCTTCATGTTAAAAAAAACAAACAAAACTAGGCACAGAAGGAACATACCTCAAAATAATAACAGCCATCTACAACAGAGCCTCAGAAAACATACTAAATGGGCAAAAGCTGGAAGCATTCCCCTTGAGAAGGGGAACAAGACAAGAATGGCCACTCTCACCACTCCTATTCAACATAGTACTGGAAGTCCTAGCCAGAGCAATCAGGAAACAGAAGGAAATAAAAGGCATCCAAATAGGAAGAGAGGAATTAAACTATCCCTGTTTGCAGATGATGTGATTCTATACTTAGAAAACCCCACATAGTCTCTGCCAAAAAGTGCCTACATCTGATAACCTCAGCAAAGTTTCAGAATACAAAATCAGTGTACAAAAATCAGTAGTATTTCTATACACCAACAACATCCAAGCTGAAAGCCAAATCAAGAACTCAGCTGCATTCACAATAGCCATAAAAAGAATAAAATACCTAGGAATACAACTAACCAGGGAGGTGAAAGACCTCTACAAGATTCACAAAACACTGCTCAAAGAAATCAGAGACAACACAAATAGAAAAACGTTCTATCCTCATAAACAGGAAGTATCAATACTGTTAAATGGCCATACTTTCAGTGCTATTCCTATCAAACAACCAATGATATTCTTTACAGAATTAGAAAAAACTATTTTAAAATTCATATGGAACCAAAAGAAAGCCTGAATAGCCAAAGAAAAAAGAACAAAGCTGGAGGCCTCACATTAAATAACTTCAAAATATACAAGGCTACAGTAACCAAAAGAGCATTATATTGGTACAAAAACAGACACATAGACCAATGCAACAGAATACAGAACCCAGATATAACGCCACACATCTACAACCATCTGATCTTTGATAAAGTCAACAAAAACAAGCAATGGGAAAATGACTCCCTATTCAATAAATGGTGCTGGGATAACTGGCTAGCCATACGGAGAACACTGAAACTAGACCCCCTTCCTTATACCATATACAAAAAATCAACTCAAGATGGATTAAAGACTTAAATGTAAAACCTAAAACTATAAAAACCCTGGAAGATAATCTAGGAAATACCATTTTGGACATAGGCCCTGGCAAACATCTCATGACAAAGGTGCTGAAAGCAATTGCAACAAAACCAAAAATTGACAAACAAGACCTAATTAAATAGTTTCTGGATAACAAAAGAAACTATCAACACAGTAAACAGACACTATACAGAATGGGAGAAAATTTTTATAAACTATATATCCAACAAAGACCTACTATCCAGAATCTATAGGGAACTTAAACAAATTAACAAGCCAAAAACAATAAACCCCATTAAAAAGGGGAAAAGGACATGAACAGACACTTTTCAAAAGAAGACATACATACTGCCAACAAGCATATGAAAAAATGCTCATCATCATTAATAATTTGAGAAGTGGAAATCAAAACCATAATGAGGTACCACCTTACGGCAGTCAGAATTGCTATAACTAAAAAGTCAGAAAATAACAGGTGTTAGCAAGGTTGCAGAGAAAAGAAAATGATTATACATTGCTGTGGGAATGTAAATTAGTTTAGCCATTGTGGAAAGAACTGTGGCGATTTCTCAAAGAACTTAGAACTAACATTTGAACCCACAATCTTATTATTGGGTACATATCCAAAGGAATATAGGAATTTATCATTCTACCATAAAGACACATGCATGTTCAGTGCAGCACTATTCATGATAGCAAAGACATGAAATCAACCTAAATGTCCATCAATGGTAGACTAAATAAAGGAAATGTAGTACATATTCACAATGGAATATGTACTACTCTTTTTCATGTAACCATAAAAATGAAAGAGATCATGTCCTTTGCAGAAACATGGATGTAGCTGGAGGTCACTACTGCAAGTAAACTAATGCAGGAACAGAAAACCAAATACTGCATGATCTCATTTACAAGTAGGAGCTAAACACTGAGTACACATGAACATAAAGAAGGGAACAATAGACAGCGGGGCCTACTTGAGGGTGCAGGGTGGGAGGAGGCTGAGGATAAAGAAACTGCCTATTGCATGCTATGCTTATGATCTAAGTAATGAAATAATCTGCACTCCAAACTCCTGTGACACACAATTTACCTATATAACAAACATGCACATATACTCTGACCCTAAAAGTGTAAAAAATAATAAATAAATAAAGATATGGGGTCTTCATAGAGTTCAAAATATATTTGCTTTTGCTCTTAAGCTGTATTACTTATATTTTTAAATTGTGCTTTTTTCCTTGAAATATTTTAAAGTAAAATTATTCATCAGCTAGGGATTCCCAGAAGCAAGTCAAGGAATTGGTAGAATGAGTAAAGTAAATTGCCTTCTCTAATGTGGGTAGGCTTCATCCAATTGGTTGAAAACCTGAATAGAATAAAAGGCTAACTGAAAAAAGAATTCCTTCTCTCTGCCTGGCTGTCTTTGAGCTGGGACATTGTTCTTATCCTACCTTTAGACTTTTACTCAGACACTTACACCAATATCTCTCCTAGTTCAGGCCTTCAGACTTTGACTAGAAGTATACGACCAGCTCTCCTGGGTTTCCAACTTACCAATTGTAGATTCAATGACTTCTCAGCTTCCATAATCATGTAAGCCAATTCTTTACAGTAATCTAATCTATCTAACCACCTACCTACCTATCATCTATTTCTCTTTGTTTTCTTGAAGAACTCACACTCAATTAGTATCCAATTTTTCTCTTTTTGCCCTGCTTAGGCATATGCGTATGTCTAGATGAATGTCAATAACCTTTAACAAAAGAGCCAGTCAGATAATCTTCAGAATGCTACTCTCCATCTAAAAATATCTACTTTTGTTATCTTAGAATGACTCACCTTTGACACTAAGACCTGATAGACCACGACTGTTGTCTGTTCTTCAAAGGAATACATTTTGTTTTTACAACCTAATAGTTCAGTATTGGGCAATATAGGGAGACTCTGTCTCTACAAAAAGTGAAAAAATTAGCCAAGTGTGGTGGCACACACCTGTGGTCCCACCCAGCTACTCATGAGGGTGAGGTGGGAGGATCACTTGAGTCTGGGAGACTGAGGCGATGGTGAGCATAACTATGCCACTGCCCTTCAGTCTGAGTGACAAAGACCCTGTCTCAAAAAAACAAACAAAAAACCTTCACTGAAAGGTCACCTTTCTTAAAAACAATAAAACATGAGACAGTTGAGAAGCACCTACGATATTTTTTGATTTAAAAAATTTAATAAACTGTATGTTTTAGACCAGTTTTAGGTTCATCAGTAAAACTGAGGAGAAAGTATAGAGTTCCACATAGTTCCTTCCCCCTACAAGCACAACCTACCCCATCAACATGCCCCACCAGTATGACAAAATTGCTGAACCAACATTTACACATCATTATCCACCAAATCCATAGTTTACAGTAGGGTTCATTCCTGGTGTTGTACATACTATGGGTTTTTATAAATGTATGATTACCTGTATCCATGATTACAGTATCATACAGAATGGTTTCACGGCCTTAAAAATACCCGGTGCTCCATCTATTATCCCTCCTTCTCTAAAGTCTCTGCCAACCACTGACCTTTTATTGTCTCCATAGTTTTGCCTTTCCAGAATGTCATATAGTTGGATTCACAGAATAGTCTTTCTAGACTGGCTTCATTCACTTTGTAATATAAATTCAAGTTTCCCTCATGCATTTTCATAGCTTGATAGCTCATTTCCTTTTATTACAGACAGATATTCCATTTTATGAACACATCATAGTTTACATATTCACCTACTGAGGGACATCTTGGTTGTTCCACATTTTGGAAATTATGTGCAATATTTTTTAGAGAGTGTTTTCTAGTGATTAGAAAAATTAAAATGTATCTCAAAGTAATAGTGACAGAATTATTAGAAAGAAACCCGTTCTTACAAGTTTTATTTGATGTCTAGAAAATGGCAAAAGTATTTTCAATAGAAATTATAATCATATTACCTCACAATGAAAGCATGAATGTTGTCTAAAAATGAAATCATGTTTGTCTATATTGTATATTATTTCTATCAATGCTCCTTAAAGTAATCTGTCTGTAAACTACTCCTTAACCATTTGGGACAAGATCAGAAATCCTTACCAGCATACAAATGAACTTACTACGTGCTTCCTCAAGAAAGACTTCCTGTGAAAAAATGCCTATTGAACTGACCCAGTGTGTCATGATGCAGCTCATTTACATTCTGTAGTTCATCACCATGGACAGTTAACAGGCATTTTGCAGACTGGCACTTATCCATGGACCACACTTTGAGTAGCATAAAACCTTTAAAGTTTGCCTTCCTTTCCGAACTCTCTAAGGAATTTTTCTGAATCCTCCTCAGTCTTCTGCAAAATATGTCAACCTCATGAAACCCTTTCCTTTTCTGGCTTTGATTAAAATGTACACCTTGCTTACATTTTGATCTTTGACTTTTCCTTCTTTGTCCCATTGGCCGTCTTTGCATTCTTTTTCCACCACCCAAGTAAAGGCATCCTTTAGGTTCTGATGACAGACATTCTTTTCCTGCTCCCTTTCCCTCCACATGTACAGTCTCTATTCCTGAAGTGTCAATAATCATCTCTATGCAGAAGCTGTAGTGGTGATGTTTTAGAAGTCCTTGCAATATCCGGCACAAACTTCTTTGCATGTAGCAGATGCTCAGTAAAGATCTATGAAATTTAGATAATGGTGAATTATGTGCATGTGGTTTATTTGTTCTTACCACACTAAGAACTATAATAAAGAAGCACATTCATTCAGGAAGTACCAATGGCTACTGTAAGAAAAATATTAAATAAGATATCAATACTAACGAAAATCTAAAAAATTAAAACTCAAATGTTTGAAAAACATTTAAAATAAAAATATTAGAGGCAAGTCATCTTATAGCTTCACAGAGAATAAAGTTATCAGAAAAAGAAAATTGCAGGGAAAAATGATCCTAATACTTAGATCTTTATCTTTTTATATTGTCAGGAATTGTTCAATTCAAAATTCCATCAAATATGGTGAAAACAGATGAGTGAGTACAATCTGCAAATAAATTATTGTCTTGATGTTTTTCTATCAAAATTCAAATGAAAATGGAAATTAGCATTTTTTTTTTTTTTTTTTTTTTTTTTTTTTTTTTAACCAAGTACTTCCTCTTCAATCAGGCTGGAGTACTGCAACACAATCATAGCTCACTGAAGCCTCAACTTCCCAGGGTCAAATGATCCTCCCACCTTAGCCTCCCAAGGAGCTAGGAGTATAGGTGCACATGATCATGCCCAGCTAATTTTCTAGTTTTTTTGTAGAGATAGGATGTCCCTATGTTACACAGGCTAGTCTCCAACTCCTGACTCAAATGATCCAGCCACAGCCTCCTAAAGTGTTGAGATTACAGGCATGAGTAACCACGCCCCAGAGAAATATACTTTTTGAAAGCAGCATGCATTTGTGTTACTTCCCCACAGCCTTGTTAATCTACCCATTAGAAGCCTCCTTAATTTTTTTTTTCTTCTTAGGATCTTCATAATATCTTCAAAGGTAATAAAACCTCATTTACTAGCTGTATTCTCCAATTTCTAACTAACATTTTTCTAGTTCTTAATGATTTCTACAAACAGAATTTATAAAATTAAGTGTAAACCAAAAGTATTCATTTGATGGAAAATAATGATCAGCTTACCATATAATGTATAATTCAAATACCATAAGAATGATACTCTGATGCCTCTGTGATTAATATGTGAAATACAGATACCAGAGAAGGAAAAGAATATGACAGTGTGCAAATATGCAAGAATTAGCAATGCTGTTCTTTTCAGCATAAACTCCCACTTATCACAGGACTCAGTAGTGCTTGCTTGGCCTCAAGCAAAGTAACTAATCACAGGGCAGGCCAGTGCAAAATTGACTAAAGAAAATATTGAACATCATGAGATTTAATTTTAGTGACATTCATGCACCAATTAGATAACTGCAGAGTAATGCTTTGCTATTTAGGACAGTAGTATATATTTATATGCTTACAGTAATCATCAAAAAGCTACACCAAAAATAATCACTGTATGTACTAAAGAACTTGGAGTTATTTTACTATTATTTTTATTAATCTTTTTTCTGAAAAAGAGATTTAGTGTAGGTTGTTCCAAGTTAAAATTTAATTTTTGAGAACTGTTTTAATCAGAATGTGACAATATTCCTGCAGATCAAATAAGCAGATTCTAATTACAGCATCAAGCCCAGGGACTGCTTAGTATGTACCCAGAAGAAAGCTGTGGCATGGACGACTGAAAGACTGAAACTGACTACTAAAAGTCCTTTAATATTCATATAGTATTTGACAGTTTACAAAGAATATTTAAGCAAAAGATAATTTACTGGAAGCATACTGGAGGTTTACAGACTCAATGGAGGTTGAGGAACAGGCTAGGAATAAGGAAGAAGGCTACTGTCTTGGGGGCAGGAAGCAAAATAATTGTCAGTGTTATGCTGCCATTTATCTTTATGTAATAAACACCACATGTCACTAAATGTGATTTCTGAGAAGCAGAAATGGTAATGAAGAGTCAACAAAGCAACCAAATAGGAAACAAAGTGAATGCAACATTGATTCCATTTACATATTTTAAAGTCAGCAGTGCTTATTCCCGTCAAGCCGTTTTTGGTTGGTTGGTTTGTATGTTTTTTTATGGTTTGTATGGTTGGTTGTTTGTATGTTTTGTAGGGTCAGCTGCTTGAGAGGCTTAAGCAGGAGGATTTAGTCCACATTTTTTTGTTTGTTTGTATGGTTGGTTGTTTGTATATTTTGTGCACTCCCGTGCAATGGTGTAATCATGGCTCACTGCAGCCTTGAGCTGGGCTTAAGTGAGCCTCCTGCTTAAGCCTCTTAAGAAACAGACTGCAGGTGCATGCCACCAGATCCAGCTAATTTTTCTCTTATGGAGACAGGGTCTCACTCTGCTGTCCTGGCTGGTCTCAAACTCCCGGGCTCAGGCAATTCTCCCCACTGGGCCTTCCAAACTGCTGGGATTACAGGTATGAGCCACGTACCTGGCCACCTTCAAGTCTTTATAGGACACTTTCTCATGAAATAAAACAAACTAATGTCTTAACCTATGCATACATATGTGGGTGTTTTAGAGGATAAATTCTGAAGAGGGGTTTGGGAGGGCCCACCCACATGAGACGGCAAGAAACTATTCCAATCAGATAGCAACAGAGAGAATGAACACAGTCTGTGTGGGCCAAGAACTGTGGGTTCTAGGGTACAAACATCAGAAAGGAAAAGACACTGGCTCCAGCCTCAAGGAGGACAGACATCTTCATACACACAGCCTTCCTCATTTGTGTGCTCAATGGTACAGCTTCCTTCCAAATGCCTTGTGCCTGCTCTTTTCCCAACACTCTCCAGACCTCAAGCCTTTGGTCAGCATGAATATCTCTTTGCTCTCATGCTCCCTGACCCTCAGCCACACTTACTCATCTTTCCTCTTCCTTAGCATCCATCATAATGTCCTGTTTACCTGCCTCCCTATCCACTCCTCAAACATTCCCTCTTCTCTCCAGCCATCTGCTCCTTGCTTACTTCAGGCCATCAACAGCTCTTACTTAACGAATTTTCATGCCCCTAATGTTAATTATTAGAATTCTGGCCTCCTGTTCTTTATTTTTAAAATAGAGATGACAATAATAATACCTATGTTTCTCTAGACGATTAAATGAGTTGATACACATAAAACATTTAGAATAACTGCCTGAGAACAATAAGTGTTCAATTATTATTTAATACTTATTAGTTATTATTGTTGTTATTGATTGAGAATGCTGAAGAGAAGAAAAGAGATAAAAATAAGGTTCAAGCCCAAAATACCACTCTAAAACCCTGTATACCAATTACATTGTATTGCAGTCATTTGGTCACTTGTTTCTAACTCCTACCAGACTACAAATTCATTCAGTGTCTAGAAAATGGTAGGTATGTAACAAATACTTATTGAATTTTTAAAAACCTATTTATTTCTAATTAAATATTATTCTCATTTATAGTCTTTTATGTCATCTTAATTAAATAGCAACTAGAAAGTAGGATTACAAAATACATGAAACAGATTTTTTTTAAATCATGGGATTTATGCCCTTTTCTCAATTCTAAAAATTACATAGGCAGAAGCATGCCCAGCCTCTAACGGAAAAAGATGCTCAAATATTTAATTTTCCAAAATGTCATATTTGAATCACTTTACCAACACATATACGAAGCTATGTTAGACAGTCAAGGCATCTGCTTCCCTGGCCAGAAAGTGTAGGCGTTCATGGAGATTTAAGCTGGAGATAGCAAATGTTAAACAACAGCTTCCAGAATCTACAGAGTGGCCCGCAGCCCAGGGCTGCCCACGCTGTGCCCTGTGACTTATGTGTTCCCACTGTTGGAGAGGCTTCCCAGGAAGTAGGGAAAAGACGCTGACTTGTCCCCACCTATCAATGCCCCTAATTTCTCTTGCTATCTCTGTTTCAATACTTCCTCACTCAATGGTGTTCATCAGCACTTTGATGGACTTCACTAGTGTTTGGCTACTCACTGTCTCTCTGAGATGTTACTGGTTAGGGGGTTGTCACACATAGTACATAATCTTTAATTCCTTGAAGATGACAAGCTGAAAGTATTAAGATTTCAGAAAAGAGGAACCTTACATATGAATTTAAGGCAGTGGCAGAGGGTGGCCAGGATAGGGCTTTATGAGAGAATCTTATTTGTTGGTTGTGAGAAACCTTGGAAGATGAACAGGGTAGACTAAGCTGAACAGAAAGTTACAGGTGAAAATAATGGTTACTAGCAAAGCTGAGAAGTGCAAAGGTCCTGAGGTGGAACAGAATGTATTTGGAGAACAGTGTGGCTACAACATTGGATAAACAAACAAGGGAATAAAGGGGAGGGTGAATGATGACGAGACAGCATGAAGCCACTCCCAGAGCCTGATAGGCCGGAACTGAGGGGCTTGGGAACACCTTAGCAGGAAGTAAAAGTTAGTCACAGAGTCATCTGCACAATGGTTTGGAAAGGAACAGCCAGAGAATAAGAAAAATTAAATGGCTACTGGAATGTTCTAAGCAAGGGGAAGGTGGTGACAGAGTCAGAAAATGAAAAGATGGGAAAGGATGAAATTAAAAGGTTATTCTGACCCATCAAAAAGTGAGTGAACCTGCAGCAGCTGAACCTAACGACTAACTGGCCTTCTTCACAGAAATACCTAGGCAAAACATGACCAGGAATTTCACGTTAGCCTAAGAAGTGAAATAGTTCACATTTATTGAAAGTGTCAGACACTGTACTTGGAGCTTTATACACCATATCTCACTTAAGTCTCTTTATCAACCCACCCAGAGAACTATGCTTGATGATGATCAATTTACAGATGAAAAAACATCGGTTCATAGAAGTAACAGGACTTGGCTATGTTCATAGAATAGTGAAGATGAGTAACCCAACAAACATTTATTAAAATAGTGCCTACTATTTGCCAGGTAGTGTGGGAAATGGTGAACAGCACAGAGATTAGGTCCCTGCTGCTGGATTCAAACTCAGATCTGACTTATAGGCTCATCTCTTTCTTCTTTACACAATTGTGCACTTTGATGAAAGAAGTCCTGGTCTGACTGTTACAGTGTCTCGCTAATCTATGTTGTGCTCATACTGCTTAAATTAAGCCTAACATTTTTATTATTTTTTTAAAGCATTATCATTTGGTTGAAAAATGTGTTTTTTTCACTTTCTTTTAAAATGGTGATGATCACAGGAAGTCACAGTACTTTTCGCACAACTACTCATTCACTAATCATATTTTAACCAAGAAAACCTGATATTAACTCACAGGCCAATATAAAGGAAAAGTTTCCATCAAAGCTTTCAGCCTTCTTATTCTTGCAGTCCCACCTGCTCTGAATCAGAACAATTACTTGAGCTTCAAATAAACTGCCAGATATCAGAGTACAAAACAGAAAAATCTAGTTTATACTAAAGTACTTAACTAACTTGAACATACCACACTAAAAAAAATAATTTGTATACTTTTATTTTTAGGACATTAAGAATTGAAATACAAATGGAACTATAAACAATTAGAAAACAGTTCTTCATTCACTTAAATATTTATTGAGCACTTATAAAATATGAGAAAACTTTATGAGTAGTGTGAGAGACACAAATTACTAACACAGGATACTCTTTCCAGATGCTTCAGTTTGATAGAGTGTAAGACACAAGGAAAACAAATATTCAAGATTAGGGCATGTGACTATTGAGAGACAATTCTCCATGAGTTTCTTGCATTTTGGCATATGTTGTGAAAGATGACTGTTTTCTGTTCTGAACTCTCTTTTCAAAAATGTTTCCATAGCAAACAGCCTTGGAAAACAGTAACATCTCCCTCCAAAGCAAAGGGTAGATTTGCTTACAATCCTGGAAGATACAGTGTCTCTATGCAGAGCAAAGGGTAGCATGCTTACTGTCCATAATAATAATGTCTCTCTCCAGAGCAAAGGGTAGACATGTTTGCTACTCATTATAAAAGACTCTGGTTCCATAACCTCAGTGACATTTTCCCATAACACAGCTCACTCTGTGTGCAGTAATACAAGCTGGCCCTCTTCATGTCATCCTGTGGGAATTGGGGCTCGAAAACGAGGTGCAAAAATGATGAGACTCAATTACTAACACCATTATAAGAATAAACTGTCCTTTGTTTCTGATTCAGGAGTCTTATGTCTTCTACCAGCATCTATAACAATGTGATAGCCCAACCAGTTACCTTGCAAGTAGGGTAAAAATCTCAGAATACTGATAGTTACTGACAGGAGAAGGTTGCAAAAATGGCAACAAATTCTTCCCCTACTTGCAATTATGCCCTTTTGTACACCCTCTTAAAATAATTCTAATGATTTTGGAGTTGGTCATGTGACTTGCTTGGCCAGCAGCCCGGACATTAGCAAACAAGACCCAACCAGAAGCTTGAAAAGCACCTGTGCATTGAGGCTTGCCCTCTGTGTTTGCAGGATTTAGTTGCCACGTGAAAATGCCTACGCTAGTCTTCTAAATACATGGCCCAGCTTCCCTTACCACCCCAAACAACAGCCTACCAATCATCAGCCATGTCAACAAGGCCAATTTAGATCATCCAGCCTCCAATCAACCCTTTGAATAACCACTGATGCTAAAGTAAATCCAGTATAGATCAGCTGAGCTGGCAGACCAGAACAATTCAGCCTCTAAGTGTTGGGGTATTTTGTTATGCAGCAAAAGCTAACAAAAAATACTGAGTATAAGGAAAAAATTATTTCCAGTATGATATCTATATTACATGCTCCATAGGGCTCAGCTTATGTCTTGTTAAATATCATAACTCCAGCACTTAGAACAGTGCCCAGAAAACAGTTAAGCACCAGCTGCTCCAACTTTAGTCCACTTTCTAAACCTGAACAATCAGTGCCCAAGTCAGTAAATGTTCATCTTACAAGCAGCTTACGAGACTGAAGGAACTGTATTTGAATCCAGCAGAGCCCACAGCTTAAGTGAACAAGGCACAACTTGGTACTGAGGGAGACAGATGAGTGAAAATCAGCTCTTACATCTGATATCTGGCAGTCCCTGGGCAAATTATTTAAACATATTGTACTTTAGTTTCCACACCTGCAAAATGCAAATAATAAAGTTTTCTCCAGAGACTTTATAACATAGGTATTACAAAGGAGGCAGTCTGTGCATAACCTATCAGAGTCTAAGGGGCATTGTGGTGGAAGATATGAGAAACTGGGAGTAGCAGCAGACACTGTTAAATGCCAACATGTGAAATGGTTTCTTGTACTCACATGCGTCCATGTACTCATACCCTCCCCCCTCTCTCTCTCACACGTAACACACATGTGCGGAATCAAATCATTTCCCAAAATGAAATTCAAAGCCGAGATTCCAGCCAAGATGGCTGACTAGAAGCAGCTAGCGAGCATTGCTCTCACAGAGAGAAAAGGGTGGTGAATAAACACTAGCTCTTCAACTGGATTATCCAAGTGGACACATTCATCAAAGAAGCAACACAATCCACACAGAAGTGAGAAGAGTGAAACAGGACAACTGCCCACCTGGGAGAGATGCGGAGCCAGCAGCAGCTTCCTACTGCTGGGAAACAGTGAGTGAGAGTCCCTGGGGAGCCACACTTCCGCCATGGACTTTTGCAACCCTGAGTCCCAGGAGCCATGGATCTCCAGGTACCTGGACACCAGTAGCTGCAGCTCTGGCAACAAGACAGGTCAGGCTCCCGCACAGGCCACCCTTCCCCAGGATGGGGGCAAATCCACAGGGCTGAGCAGCAGGTGGAGTGCACGCTTCTCCCCCACTGCACCTCGCCAGACATGGCCCACTCGCCTGGGACTCTACTGCGGCCACCGAAGCCCTACCTGAGGTCTGGAGCCTGCGCAACTCTTCACTGTCTGGGGCGCAGGCAGGCCGCCATTTCTGCTGCTTGGCTGCCCTCAGGCTAGGGAGGGAGCATAGTGATTAGGGACTATCACAGACCCCCAGCACAGCGCAGCCGCCTTACCCGGAAAAGAGGCCTGTTTTCATTGCCATCCCTCCGCCGCTACTCCTCACTAGGCACGGCCTCTAGATCTGTGACCCTGGCCACTTTCTGCTGGGGCTCTAAGCAGTAGCAGCTCTGCACTTCCTTGGAACATATCTCCTGGAGGTAACGGGCAGGTTCCCATTTTGCTGCTCTGAAGCCCTGGCTCCCCTGGTGCTCCGGCTTGGGAAGGAACACAGTGATTAGACACTAGGGCAGACTCCTAGCACAATGCAGCTGCCTTACAGAAAAGGGGCCAGTTTTCCACACGGGTCCCCACCTTACTACACCTCAATGGGCAGGGTCTCTTGACCTGGGCTCCTAGCACAACCGCCCTGTCCTGGTCTGAACACTTAAGTTGGTGGCAGCTCTGTGTTGCTTTGGGGAGGAAATATCAGAGACAACTCATAGTCCCCTGCTACTGCAGGTGCAATGGTACCTACCACCCTTACTGCACTGGGGAAGGAGCAAAGGGCCTGGTTGCTATGCTAGCATCCCCAGCACACTGCAGCCACCATACCGAGAGAAACCCAATGTGTCTTCTCTGTGAGCCCCCACTCTCTACTCTTCACCAAGAAGGACCCTCCAGCTCAAAATGCAGCCACTCCACCCCTGGCTGAGCATTCCCACTGCTGGTGGCTCTGTTTTCCTAGGGAGGAGCTCCCAGACGCAACCAACAGTCCCTCTGCCACTGCCACTGCACTGGTTCTGCCCTTGCTGCCCTTGCACTGAGGAAGGAACAAAGAACCTGAGGGCTTCACCTGCACTCCTAGCACTTAAGTCACCATAAGGAGAGGAGCCCAGTCTCTCCTTCACATAAGCCTTCACCAAGCAGGGCCACAAGTGCAGTCACCACAACCCCTGACTAAACATTCGCATTGGTAACAGCTCTGTGATTCTCTGGGGTGGAGCTTCCAGTCAAAACTGAAAGCCCCTCCGCCACTGCCACTGCCACTACAGTGTACTTCCCTTGCTGCCCTGGGACTAAGGAAGGAACAAAGACGCTGAGTTTTTTACCTACACCTCCAGTAATCCGCAGCCATCTTAAGGAGAAGAGGCCAGTCTAGCTCACCCACAAGCCTCCTGTGCTTCCTGCTCATCACCAAGCAAGGCCCCCCAGCTGGGGCCCATAACATAGCTGCCCAACCCTGGGCCAATCACACCAACTGGTAGCAGCTCTGTATTTTTATGGGGTGGTGCTCCAAGAGACAAGTGAAAGGCCCTCTGCCACAGCCATTGCTAAAGTCCCTTCCCCTGCTTCCTCCAAGCCAGAGAGGACACACACACAACCTAAGCTCACCCCAGAGCTTCAGTGTGTACCCTGGGACTGCCAATCCATGATCTGCAGCCAGAAATTGAATGGGAGAAGAGACTACAATTTCAGAGCACTGAGAGGGAGCACAGCTGAAATTAGGAGAAATACAGAGGAGCAAGGTGGTTGAGCAAGAACCTACCATTATGCCAAAGTGCCATTTACTGGATCACAGCCCAAACTTCAACACCAAAAGTACTTTGCTAATATAACCCCCACCCCTGTAAAAACAAGGACAAGAAATCAGCTGCAAATAAAGATCCTAAACAAAGTCTCAGCCCTTTGAAAACATGCAGAAAAGAAGTCAACTGAATGTGCTCAAATTACACCATTCTTAAAGGAACATCAGCACACGCAGATAAGAAATAACTAGTACAAAAACTCTGGCAACTCAAAAAGCCAAAGTGTCTTTTTTCCTCCAAACAGCTGCACTAGTCCTAGCAAGGGTTCTTAACCAGGCTGAAATGGCCAAAATGACAAACAGAGAATTCAGAATATGGATTAAGAATGAAGATTATTGAGATTCAGGAGAAAGTTGAAACCCGATTCAAGGAAGTCAAAGATTACAATAAAATGATACAACAGCTGAAATATTAAATGGCCATTATCAGAAAGAACCAAACTGATCTGATAGAGCTGAAAAACAATATCAGAATTTCATAATAACAATTGCACATTTTAACAGTAGAATAGACCAACCTGAGGAAAGAATCTCAGAGCTTGAGGGCTGGTTTCTGAGCTAATTCAGTCAGCCAAAAGTTAAAAAAAAATTTTTTTAATTAAAAAAATGAACAAATCCTCCAAGAAATATGGGATTATGTAAAGAGACCACATTTAAGACAAATGGTATCCCTGAAAGAGAGGGGGAATAAAAGCAACTTGGAAAACATATTTGAGGATATTATCCAGGAAAATTTCCCAAGTTTCACTAGAGAGGCCAACATTCAAATTCAGGAGATATAGAGAACTTCTACAAGATATTATAAAAGATGACCATCCCAAAGATGCACAGTCATCAGACTACCCAAGACTCACACGAAAGAAAATATATTAAAATCAGCTAGAGATAAAGGGCAGATCACATACAAAGAGAAACCTATCAAGCTAACAGCATGCCTTTCAAAAGAAACCCTACGAGCCGAAGAGTTTGGGGGCCTGTATTTAGCATTTTTGAAGAAGAACATTCCAATCAAGAATTTTATATCCAGCCAAACTAAGCTTCATAAGTGAAGGAGAAATCAAATCCTTTCAGACAAGTAAATGCTAAGGGAATTCATTATCACCAGACCTGGCTCAACATGGGCACTTAAAGGAGTGCTAAAAATGGCAATGAAACATTATTACTAGCCACCACAAAAACACTTATGTATATAGGCCATGGACACAATAAAGCAACCCCACAATCAAGTCTGCATAAAAACCAGCTAACAACACAATGTCATGAAAATCCACACATGTCAATATTAACCTTAAATGCAAATGAGGTAAATGTCCCAATTAAAAGGTACAGAGTGTCAAGTTTGATAAAGGAAAGACCCAATGGTAGGCTGTCTTCAAGAGACCCATCTCACATGCAATGACCCCTAAAGGCTCAATGTAAAGGGATGAAGAAAAATCTACCAAGCAAACAGAAAAATGGAAAAAAGTGGGGGTTGATTTTCCAATTTCAGACTAAAGAGACTTCAAGGCAATAATAACAAAGAAGACAAAGAAGGGCATTACCAAATAGTAAAGGGTTCAATTCAACAAAAAGACGTAACTACCCTAAACATGTATTCACCCAATACAGGAGCACCCAGATTAACAAAGAAAATTCTTAGAGACGTATAAAGAGACTTAAATAACCACACAATAATACTAGGAGGCTTCAACACCTCACTGATACTATTAGATAGATAATTGAGGCAGATAACTAACCAAGATATTCAGGGCCTGAACTCAACACTTGACTAAATGGGGCTAACAGATACCTACAGAATTCCCCATCCCAAAACAACAGAATATATATTCTTATCATATGCAAATGGCACATACTCTAAAATTGATGACTCAATTAACCATAAAACAATCCTCAGCAAATTAAAAAAACTGACATCATACCAATAACATTCTCAGACCAAAGTGGAATAAAAATGGAAATCAATACTAAGAAAATTGCTCAACACTGTACAATCACATAGAAATTAAACAACGCTCCTGAATGGCTTTTGGGTAAACAGTGAAATTAAGGCAGAAGTCAAAAAATTATTTAAAAATAATGAGAACAAAGATACAACACATCAGCATCTCTGGGACAGAGCTAACACAGTGTTAAGAGAGTTTACAGTACTAAATGCCTATATCAGAAAGTTAGAAGATGTCATGTTAACAACCTAACCTAAAAAACTAGAGGATCATACCTAGAAAAACTAGAGAAACAAAAGCAAACCAGTCAAAAAGCTAACAAAAAAAAAAATAGAAATAACCAAAATCAGTGTGTACTAAAGGAAACAGATTCCAAAAATCATATAAAGGATCAATGAAACTAGGAGTTGGTTCTTCAAAAGAATAAATAAGGTAAATAGACTGCAAATTAGACTAATAAAAGAAAGAGTGATCCAAATAAATACAATCAGAAATGAAAAACGGGATATTACCTCCAGCTTCACAGAAATACAAAAAACCTCAGAGACAACTATAAAGCTTTATTCACACAAGCTATAAAATTTAGAAGAAATGGATAAATTCATAGAAACATACAACCTTCCAAGATTGAACCCGGAAAAAAATTGAATCCCTGTAAAGACCAATAACAAGTTCCAAAACTGAATCAGTAAGAAAAAGCCTACTGATATGGTTTGACTTTGTCCTCACCCAAATCTCATCTTGAACTGTAGCTTCCATAATAACCATGTATCCTGGGAGGGACCTGGTGGGAGGTAATTGAATCATAGGGGCAATTACCTCCCTGCTGTTCTTGTGATAGTGAATTCTCATGAGGTCTGATGGTTTATGAGGGGCTCCCACCACCATTTCGCTCTGTACTTCTCCTTGATACCACCACCTGAAGAAGGATGTGTTTGCCTCCCCTTCTGCCATGATTGTAAGCTTCTTGAGGCCTCCCCAGTCCTGCAGAACTGTGAGTCAATTAAATATCTTTCCTTTATAAATTACCCAGTCTCAGGTATGTCTTTATTAGCAGCATGAGAACGGACTAATATTCCTATTAACCAGAACATGCCCAGGATCGGATGGATTCACATAAATAAGAGCTGGTACAATTCCTACTAAAACTACTTTTACAAACTAAGGAAGAGAAACTCCTCTCTATGTCATTCTGTGAGGCAGGCATCATCCTGATAGCAAAACCTGGCAGAGACACAACAAAAAAAGAAAATCCAGGCCAATATCCTTGATGAACATAGATGCAAAAATCCACAGCAAAATACTAGCAAAACAAATTCAGGAGCACATCAAAACCAAGTCCAACACAATCAAGCAGACTTTATATTTGAAATGTAAGGTTGGTTCACTATACGCAAATCAATAGACATGATTCATCATATAAAGAAAACTAAAAAAACCACATGATCATCTCAATAGACTTAGAAAAGGCTTTTGATAAAATTCAATATCCCTTCATGTTAAAAACTCTCAACAAACTAGGCATTGAATGACTATACCTCAAAATGACAAGAGCCATCTATGACAAAGCCACACCAACATCATATTGAATAGGTAAAAGCTGGAAGCATTCCTTTCGAGAACTAGAAGATGACAAGGATGCCTAATCTTAGCACTCTTATTAAACATAGTACTGGAAGTCCTAGCCAGAGCAGTCAGGACACAGAGAGAAATAAAAGGGATCCAAATAGGAGGAGAGGAGTCAAACTATCCCTGTTTGCAGATGATGTGATTCTATACTTAGAAGACCCCACATAGTCTCTGCCCCATATTCCTAAAGCTGATAAATAACCTCAGCAAAGTTTCAGGATACAAAATCAGTGTACGAATATCAGTAGCATTTCTATACACAACAATGTCCAAGGTGAGAGCCAAATCAAGATTGCAATTTCATTCACAATAGTCAGAAAAAAAAAAAAAAAAAAACTAGGAAAACTAGAGAAACAAGAGCAAATCAATCACAAAGTTAACAAAAGACCAGAAATAACAAAAATCAGTTCTGAACTGAAGGAAACAGAGATTCCAAAAATCATACAAAAGATCAGTGAAACTAGAAGTTGGTTTTCCAAAAGAATAAATAAGGTAAATAGACTGCAAACTAGACTAATAAAAGAAAAAGAGAAGGTCCACATAAATGCAATCAGAAATGAAAAAGAGGATATTTTATTACCAGGGAGGTAAAAGAGCTCTACAAAGAGAATTACAAAACACTTCTCATTGAAATTAGCAATGACACCAACAAGTAGAAAAATATTTCATACTCATGGATAGAAAGAATCAATATTGTGAAAATAGTCATATTTCCCAGAGCAATTTACACATTCAATGTTATTCCTATCAAACTAACAATGATGTTTTTCACCTAATTAGAAAAACCTATTCTAAAATTCATATGAAACCAAAAAAAGAGCCCAGCAGCCAGCCAAATCCTAAGCAAAAAGAACAAAGCTATTCTATTGTTTGTAGTATAGTTTGAAGTCACATTACCCAACTTCAAACTATACTACAAGGCTACTACAATAACCAAAACATCATGATACTGGTACAAAAACAGGCGTATAGACAAATGGAACTGAATACGGAGCCCAGAAATAAAGCTGCATACCTACAATTATCTGATATTTGATAAAGTCAATAAAAACAAGCACCAGGAAAAGACCATATTCAATAAACGATGCTGGGATAACTGGCTAGCCATATGTGAAACATTGAAACTAGACACTTTTCTTATACCATGTACAAAAATCAACTCAAATCCAACTGAAGATGGATTAAAGACTTAAATGTAAAACCTAAAATGATAAAAACCCTGGAAGATAATCTAAGAAATAACATTCTGGACATAGGCCCTGGCAAATATTTCATGACAAAGACACCAAAAGCAATTCCAATGGAACCAAAAATTGACAAACGAGACCTAATTAAACAAAAAAGCTCCTAGACAGCAATGGAAACTATCAACAAAGACACCCCACAGGATAGAAAAAACATTTTGCAAACTATGCATCTGACAAAGGTCTACTATCCAGAATCTACAACAAACTTAAACAACTTAACATGCAAAAAACAAACAACCCCATAAAAAAAGTGGGAAAATACATGAACAGACACATTTCAAAAGAAGACATACATGTGACCAACAAGCTTATAAAAAAGTATTCAAAATCACTACTCATTAGACAAATGCAAGTTAAAACCACAATGAGATACTCTCTCACACCAGTCAGACTGACTATGATTAAAAAGTAAAAAATAATAGATAATGGAGAGGTTACAGAGAAAAGGGAATGCTGATACACTACTGCAGGTGGCAATGCAAATTAGTTCAGTCATTGTGGAAATCAGTTTGGCAATTTCTCAAAGAACTTAAAACAGTATTATCATTTGACCCAGCAACCCCATTACATAGACCTAAAGTATTAGAAATCATTCTACCATAAAGACACTGGCATGCATATGTTCATTGCAGTACTATTCACAATAGCAAAGACATGGAATCAACTTAAATGCCTATAAGTGGTAGACTGGATAAAGAAAATGTGGTACGTATACACCATGGAATATTATGCAGTCATAAAAAAGAATGAGATCATGTCCTTTGCAGCAACATGGATGGAGCTGGAGGCCATTATTCTAAGCAAACTAACACAGGAACAGAAAACCAAATACCACATATTCTCACTTGTAAGTGAGAGCTAAACATTGAGAAGGCATGGATGCAAGGAAGGAAACAACAGACACTGGAGCCTACTTAAAGGTAGACGTTGGGAGAAGAGAGAAGATGGAAAAACTACCTACTGGGTACTATGCTGATTACCTGGGTGCTGAAACAATCTGTACACCAAACCTCCATTACACGTAATTTACCTACATAACAAACCTGCACATGTACCCCTGAACCTAAAACTTAAAAAAAAAAAAAATTCAATACTGAAATGTAGAAACCTAACTAGAGAGAAGTAAACAATAAGAAGGCTATATTATGGTCCATAAAAAGACAAAATTCCTATTACATAATGTGCATACAATTTAAAGTGTTTTGCTGATTCGAAAGCCCCTCTTAATAATATGATCTTTCTGAAAGAATACCTGACAATGTGAGGGTGTATGAAATGTGTAATTACATTAATGGAACTAAAAGGCCACTTTACAGATAGTCTGCATCATTTTTGTAGTTTAGAATTAAAATCCTACTTTTTATTTTAGAAACAGACATTTCAGGTAATTACCTCTTTATCTTCTACATTACTCAGTTTCATTGCATTTAATACGCTTTTTTAAAAAGGCTTTCTTTTATGATTTGGCATCTTTGAAAATTCTCTGCAACTGCTAGTTGGCAATTAAGTGCAGTTGATATTGTCTCTTAAATATCAAAAACAACATTATTATTAGAAATATTCAAACCAATCAACAAATTGCCCATGGGCCTAGTTGGTGCCTGTAACATTTAGAGACTTTACTGGGAAAAATTAAAAAAAAACAATAAACACCACCACACAATTAAATTAATTTATATTCCCATTTATATGGAGATTCATACTGTTACATTTCAAAAGTTAACTAAAATAACATTGAAAAGAAAATTAAATAGGTGTTGAAATAATGTATATTTAGAAATTAATATTTCAAAACATTCTGGCTAATAATTGTTCAGGTTTGCTATTTTATGTCCCTATAAGAAGCAGACTACCACACTCATTAAGAGTCAAACATGTATTTAAATTCCAGATTTGCCATTTAGGAATTGTATGACTTCTTACTTATCCTCTGAGTTAGTACAAATTACTTAGCCTTTGGTATTGTTTCCATATGTGCAAAATGGTGATTTTTATACTACATATATATACACACACACACACACACACACACACACACACACACACACACATATACATATATATATATATATATGCATGTGCACAATGAGTTGTTGTGAGGATTAAATGAGATATGCATATAAAATCCTTTGTCCACCATGTGAATCACAAGAAGTGCTAAATAAGTGGCATTTAATCAGCTATCATCATATTGTGTACTTTCATCTTCAAGAAAAACAGCAATCTTATTACCACATATCATTTGCTGTTAGAATTCAACCCCAAAGCTCTGGTAAACAAGATGTGTCTTTTTTAGCCACAGATACTGACCATGAAGGTCCATTAGGCCAACTGAATCTTTGTCCTTGAAGCATATAATTAGAAACCATTAAGAATATATATAGATCGGGTGTGGGGGCTCACACCTGTAATTCCAGCACTTTGGGAGGCCAAGGCAGGTGGATCACTTGAGGTCAGGAGTTCGAGACCAGCCTGGCCAACATTGTGAGACCCTTTGTCTACTAAAAATACAAAAATTAGTCAGGTATGGTGGCGTGTGCCTGCAATCACTGCTACTCTGGAGGCTGAGGCAGGAGAATCACTTGAACCCAGAAGGCAGAGGTTGCAGTGAGCAGGGATTGTGCCTTTGCACTCCATCCTGGATTAAAGAGCAAGACACTGTCGCAATAAAATAAAATAAAATAAAATAAAATAAAATAAAATAAAATGAGGAATATATATAAAAACTGAGAAACACTACGTGTAAAGACTTCTAAATTTTAACAAATTGTCTTATAGCTTGATCTTTGATCCTGAATCCAGAAGCATCCTCTCACCCCAGTCTGCACCCCCACATGGAGCACCATAGTGCCACATTTTCTCATGGTGGTAAAGTGCCAAGTGCTCCTTGGCTAACATGCCAGGAGAGGTCTGCTCCCTATTGGAGGGACATCCAGGTGCCAACCCAGAGAGGACCTAATGGCACCCCAGGACAAGAACAAAGGCCCCCACCATTCAGCTCTGGGGGTACCACCTAACTGGCTCGTGGTTTAGTGACAGTTTGGGAAACATTGTCATCCTCTCTTTATTGATATTTTAAGAGAAACAAATAAAGTATGCTGACTTACCCGGAAATAGTCGCTGCATGCTGCTAGGACTGCCTTGTGAGCATGGAATTTCTGTTCATCAGCAATCAGGGTGATGTCGCAGAGGATGCCGTCACTCCTCTGCTGATTCAGCGCTGCCAGGACACTGTCATTGTGAGATTCGGAGTGGCAGAGCCTCTGGCCTGTCAGCATTTCTTGAATACTACAAAGGAGAGCAATCAAGTCAACGTTTTTCTTTTTACCAGCCCTGCGGCCCAGCCGCTCCCTTGCTCCTTGAACATCAATGAGGCAACACAGGTTCCACTGCACTCTGAGTGTGACCTTCTGTTCCCTCATTTTCTTTCTCTCCATCATTCTCTTGCTTTCCCTTTTTCTTATTCTCTCTGCTCCCCTGCAGGGTCTTTCTCTCTTTTACTAGTGCTTCTCTTTCTGCATTTGTGTGTGTGTGTGTTCATCTGTGACTGCATACTGACCCAGGCCTCCAGACCTGAGAGCCTCTGTTCCTGGGCCCCACCCCTCAGTGTATGAACATCGCTGAGTGCAAAACTTCCTCTGGATGTGTGTGTGGGCATGTGTATATGTGTGTGTGTGACCTTCCCCATTCTGTCCCCTCTCTCTAATTCCCTGATTCCTTCTCCACCTTTGTACCTTACCATGTCTCCCACAAGACACAAGACTCTGTTAACACATACAAAAAAACTGAGCAAATGTTAGGACAAAAAGCGCTGCAAGTGACCATTCCATGTAAAAGACAATTAAACCAGAGAAGCTTAGTATTAAGCTCAGGAAATTATGCACCCTAAGAACATCAAAAGGAATACATTGTAAATGAAAACAAATTTAAACTGAAAGTAAGATTTATCTATATTATCAGTCTTCAATGTCTATGTGTGATCATTATACTAGATATATGAATGACTATATAATTTTCTTTTTGTTTCTCTTTTGTGAGATTGCTAATCTTACCCATTGTGAAACTTACCCCTTCACTCTCTACCCCAACAGAAAACATTTATGCTTATGTCCTTCAAAACTCCTAGGTGAAGGAAGCTCTAGATCATTCTACAATAATACAGAAGTAATACCATAAACACAAAATGCAAATACAATAATACAGAAGTAATGCCACAAAAACAAAATGCAGACTTTCCCTTTACAGAGAGCTATGGACATTTCCATCTTAGATCAATGGGAATCTACACAGTGCTCTAAGATCTCAGAACTGGTATTGAACTAGACAGTGATCTGACAGGAATAGGTTACTCCCAGAGTGAAAGCAAGGGCCATCAAGCCCTGTTTCTGCCCAGCAACCCATCTCAAAGCTGAGTAAAGATACCATAGGGATGATTGAACATTATCTCTCCCATATTGGTAATTCCTGTATTCAACCCCTATCATACTCAAGAGAGTGTGAAAGAGTTTCTCTGAGAAGCCAGAGTCGCCACCAGCCTAGTCTGCATGGTAGGTTTATATGACAGGGCTCTGCTCAGCCTGTGGTGCCAGTTGGTTGGTAAATTACAGTTAGGTACAAATTACCCTCTTAAAATTAGCCAAATACTTCCTGTGAAATGCCAGGATGCAGTCATTAAGCTTTATTGGACAGTTTTGACTGAAAAGCATCAGAAATGTCAGAAATATGCAAATAAAAAAACTTGACAGACGGTGATGATATAGGAAGTTCCTGTGGGAAGGTGGGAGGATTATTTTCAGTTGAAATGTAGCAGCGAGTTTTGAAATGGTTACTGTCATTGAATATTCATCTAGTAGCTCAAGCTATAGGCAGACTTTAAAATCAGTAATTAAAAACCGCATTCACAAGCATAAATAATTTTTTGCAAGTTTCTATGCAAAGCCTAGAATGGAGATTAATTAGCATCATTCAATTAATTAGCATCTCGAATCATGAAACGGAATAGTAACAGAAACATTGTATCAGCCAAGTAAAGCTTTAGGAGAATCTTTGAAAAATCTTTCCTAAAAGGATAATTTTCTAATATATTTGACAAATACATAGCGCTTACCATGTCCCACGAACTATTCTTAGTGATTTACAATGTCTAACTCATGGAATCTATACAATAACAACCCTGTGAGGCAGGTACTATTATTATCTCTACTTTACAGATAGGAAAACTGAAGGTCCAAGATCAGGTATTTTGAGAACATATCACCAAGAATATAATAATGTAATTCCTCCTCCTGCTTAAAGAAAAAAAAAAGGGGGGGGTGGGGGCAGGCACCATGGCTCACGCCTATAATCTCGGCATTTTGGGAGGCTGAGGCAGGTGGATCACTTGAGGTAAGGAGTTTGATACCAGCCTGGCCAGTATAGTGAAACCCTATCTCTACTAAAAATACAAAAATTAGCCAGGCATGGTGATACACACCTGCAATCCCACCTACTCAGGAGATTGAGGCAGAAGAATTGCTTGAATCCAGGAGGCAGAGGTTGCAGTGAGCCAGGATCATGCCACTGCACTCCAGCCTGGGCACCAGAGTGAGAGTCAGTCTCCAAATAATAATAATAATCTGTGAAAATCTGAAGAATCTCTGCTTGAGGGGGAAAAAATCACAAAAGTCCCTATTAACTTTATATTACGTATAATGAATCTAAAAATCAGCCTTTTGGAATAATATACATGAACAGAATGGCATAACAGTAAGAAACGTTTGAAATTATGCTTCAAAAACACTTATCCTCATACTGTGACTGAAAGTTTTGGGATAGAAAATAGATTCTAATTATTATAACCTTAGAAAATATATTTGAAACTTTCATAACTTATTTTTCCCCTTTTATATCACCTTAAATGTTAAATAAATGTATTTCAAAATTTCATTTATAGTGGAACAGAAGAATATATTAAGATAATTGCCTTAAAATGTTTCCTTATTCATTTTCCAAATATAGTGCCACAATTCCTGTCCTTATTATTAAGACTGAATCTGTATTTGCCTTTTATATGTCTATTGAGGGTGAATAAATCTTGCCAGGGAAAGAGCAGCTGTAAACTGAGATTTGGCAAAGAATAAAAGGCTCATCTTTGAAACAATAGTGATGCTGCACAATTTCACAGGATCATTCAACTGGGTTTGAAATATTCAAGCTTAAAGAAAACAACAAGCTAAATATTTAAGACAACAGTTGGCACAAGATCCCAAATATTTTTGAACCAATATGTTAGGGATCCTTAAAAGCAGAAACAAATACTCCAACATTTGGCAAGAAATAAAGGCCTCTTAATCAACAAATCATTATTGTATTTTGAAAGTAACTTCCCACTCAACTCTGGTGTAAACTTGTAAAATATCTCAGTCCTCTAAACGTTAAGGCACACGTGGCCACAGAACATAGCTGGAAAGGAAAAGGCCCACTTCACCAAGTTAACAATCATAAGCCAGGGAGGAGATAAATCAAAGGCTATAATACACCATGCCTACATTAAAATGGGGAGCAGACACATGCTTGCAAACAGCTCCTCAGCATCTAAAACATATATCAAATAAGCAAACTAAGCCTCTCAACTTATAGCAATGGCCCTCAATTTTCTGAGAAATAAAGAAAAAGGAAGAAAAAGTATACTCTAAAGCTTCTAAATTGCTGGAGAAAAGACTGAAAGCAGGAGCCATATTTCTCAAAGGAACACAGATCTGAATGTCATCCTAAAACTGGAAAACATCTCCCACAGAAGCAATGGTGCCACCTCAAAATTCATCGGTGAGTATAGAGAGTGTTCTGCCTTCCCCAATGCAACCCATTTCTCTGAGGGATGCCCTAGAACTGCATCAATACAAAAGAGAATACACGATATTAATACTGTAGTAATACTCTATTGTATTGTATTTTATCGATAATACAGCAATACTCTGTTGTAGAGATGCACCAATATAGTACACACTAACCACATGTGGTCACTAAGCACTTGAAATATGGCCAGTCCAAATTGAGATGTACCATGCATGTGAAATGCACAATGGATGTTAAACACAATATGAATAAAAGAAAGCAAAATAGCTCAATATTTCTGTATTGATTACATGTTTAAATTATAATATCTAGGATATGTTGGGTAAAATAAAATATATTGTTAAAATTAATTTTACCTTTTTTAGGGAAGGGCGTGGTGGCTCACGCCTGTAATCCCAGCACTTAGGGAGGCTGAGATAGACAGATCATCTGAGGTCAGGAGTTTGAGACCAGCCTGGCCAACATGATTAAACTCTGTCTCTACTAAAAAAAATACAAAAATTAGCCAGGCGTGGTGGCACACGCCTTTAATTCCAGCTACTCAAGAGGCTGAGGCAGGAAAACAGCTTGAACCTGGGGGGTGGAGGTTGCAGTGAGCTGAGATTACACCACTGTACTCCAGCCTGGGCAATAAGACTGAAATTCTGTCTCAAAAAAAAATTAATTTTACCTATTTTAATATGGCTTTCTGAAACTTTAAATTATAAATATGCTTCCCATTATGGTTCTATTGAATATTCTACAAGTTCCCAGGGGGATATGTTCCTCTGTTTTGTCCTCCTGAACACTATAAGGGCTTTAGGCAACCCCTGTCAGGTTGCCTGGGCAAACTGCTGTTCCTGTATTTCACAGGGCCCCACATAGACCCTTGTGCAACAGTGGAAAGCCCCAGACTTCCTGGGCAGTAGATTGCTTTTTAGCAATGCCAGGGAACAACCATTTGATCAGCGATATGTCAATATCCAGTAATGGAGAGATAAATAAATGATAGCTCAGAAAAGAGGATTATTCATAACTTTAAGCCTTTAACTTTCATTCTGGAATTGATTACCAAAACTAATAAATCAAATGCAGAGAACAATGTTCATAATATCATATGCCCTACTGATACGGAATCACTGCTTTAGTGCAAATTGCTACTTTGAGGTTGTAGAGTTAACATTTTTGGTCACAGAAATCCTATAGGGTTTGATGTTCATAGAAAGAATTTTGACTGAGTTCAGTCAGTTTTAGAGCTGTAAATTCCAAAAGCAGCAATATGGTTTTAAGCATCTGCATTTCAAATTTTAAAATTCAAGTCAACTTCTATGTCAATGTTTACCTGCAACCTAGATATACAAAAAATATGCAGTAGTTTTTAAGTAAGACTACCAATAAGGTGTTACATACTTACATACCAAAAACAACCAAGTAGCATAAAGATTCTCATTTCTTAAGTAGGCTACTTTACACAAGAAAGACAAAGACTGGACAAAAAAATCTGACAGTGATAATTATGCATAATTATCTCAATTCAGTCTATTGGTGAACTATCAAGTAAGTGTCTTAATCACTTAAATTATGCAGTCAAAATATTTTCATAAAAATTAAAGACATTAATATTTTTAAAATTCTATTTAGGGTGGCAAGCTACTAAAAAACCCTATAATAAAATAATTTTATTTTTTATAGAACACTTTATAATTTATAAATACTTTAAAATGAATTTGATCAATTAATGGCAATGGCCATATTAATAAGTAAAGAAGATACAATTATTAAATAATAAAAACTGTAAAAAAAACTTAATTATAAATGCAGAGTTTTGTTTCCTTCTTTCCTTCATTTATTTACCCAACAAATATTTATTAAGCCTGTGCCAGGTGTTGTGCTGGGTACAGGGGAGAAAATGGTGAGGAAACCATATGTGGTAGCAGCCCTCATGGAACATTCAGTTTAGTGGGGCAGTTATACATTAATCAAATAATCTGGCCTCTCTAAAGAAGTAACACTTGAGCTGCTGGCTGAAGGATGAGAAGAAGTTAATCTGGGAAAAAGGAAAGAAGGTTTTCCAAGGCAGGAGAACAGCAAATGCTATGATCCTGTGGCAGGAGGGAGCACGGCCCTTACAGAGTGTTTACAGAATGTTAACAGCTAGGGACAAAGGAGAACATGGTGCAGATAAGGCCCGAGTAGCAGAGGCCTAAGCACATTTGTGCAGGAATTCTGGGCTGGGTTATCCTAATGGCAATGCGAAGTCACAGAAAAGGTTATTGAAGCTGCAGTACCAAGAGCAGTAGGGGAGACCGGGCCAGACTAGAGCAGACCTGGACTGTGGCTGTGGTTCAGGTGTGTGATGGAGTTGGGGCTGGATGGAACTTCAGAAAGGTGAATGGGATTAGGAGCTATTTAGAGGGAAAATCTACAGGTCTTGGTGGTAGGATTATATATGGAGATGAGTGGGAAGAAGATTTCCAGAAAGACGCCTACATTTCTGGCTTATACAACTTGATATTTCCAGAATAGGAAACCAATGAAAGAGGATTAGAATTGTAGAAGAGAATGATGATGAATTTGGTTTGGGACATGTAAAGTTTGAGTTGTCTTTAAGATATCCAAGCACAGATGTCAAATATGTAGTTTGATTCATGGATCTGGAGCTCAGAAAGGCGTCTTAGCTAGAGATGTAAATCTGTGACTCATCTGCATAGGGAAAGTGACAACACAGCTGTATCTCAATAACATAGCTGAGATACAGTCAACCAACAGTCAGAGGTTACTGAGAAGATATGAAAGATCAATTTGAAGCACAGAAGCAGGTTTGGGTTTAGTTGTGGGAAAGGATTGCCTCTTGAGTGGCAGGGAATCAGTGGACCAGAAACATATACTAAAACTCTGGATACTTTTTGGCTTGTTGAATCTAAAGACTTTTGTGGAACTAGTCTCTACTAGACAATGTAGGCATGGAAATATGAATAGCTTGATTCATCTGGATTGGGGTTTTCTCAAGCAAATGTATCAAAAATACAGGAAATGAGAGAACTTAAGGGTTTAGCAACAGTGATAGAATCTAAACTGGTTAAGAAGGAAAATGAGGAAAAGAAAGGCTGGATGGGTTGGTAGAAAGTGGCAGGGCCAGTAAATGAGACACTACAATGAGGTCAAAGTACAGCCATAGCAGGGGTAAATCAGCAAGCTAGGAGAGGAGAATGTGATAAGAGTAAACTGGCTAAAGGTGTGATTTCAGAATTAGAGCAATTAACTGAAAATGACAAGGTCCGAGGTGTGGCCGTGAAACTGGGCAGCTGAGTGCAGGGAGAAGAAGGTCTTTGGAGATAAGCAAATTGAGGGTCCAAGGACCATGAAGAAGACACATCCTCCATGCTGACATTGAGGGCCCTGGGAGTTTAGTAAAGAGTTTATGATGAGAAGGAAGACTGCAAGCCAGCTGCTGAAGTGTTCAGTAAATATAGGACAATGGCCCCAACCACAGTTAGGAAGAGGAGAGCCTGAGAGAGATAAAGAGCACCACCTTCAGAAGAGCATGTCTTTGCTGTTTCTGTGGCTGTGGCTTTCTCAGACAATCAATCTGTGGAGTAACGGTTTAGAAGCAAAATCATGCCCTAGGATGATGACATTCTCTCTACCCATCCCTGAAATACATGAGATGTGAGGAAATAATAATGCCACTACTTTGAGAGAACTACAAAGGAAATAGTCCTTAGAGGAGAATGGGTCTCGGTGAAGTCAGAGGCGAACAGAGCTTTTCAGGACAAGGAGATGATACAGCACAGCATGTGGTTGTGTTGTGATAATTCCACATGGCACAGCGAGAGAGTCTGCCAGGTGGGGAAGGGAGGGCTCTGGGTTGAAGCAGAGAAGGAGACAACATTACAGAGATGATTGCACTGTGGAACTCAGATGACCGTGGGATGGGAGTTGATTAATAAGAACATGGATGGCAGACTTAAAAATAAAAACTTATTTTAAGTATGCACACTGATCCTGGTAGCCAGAAATAAATAACTTGGCTGAGGTGGTGGCAGACAGACACCATGGTCTCCATGTGCTGTATTAGTTGGATGCCAGGTCTAGAGCAGGGTTTCTCAGCCTCAGTATTACTGATATTCTGGGCTAGATGTGGTTTTTGTTTGTTTTCTTGCTGTGGGGCACTGCCCTATGCATTGCAAGATGTTCAAAAGGATTCCTGGCCTCTACCCAGTAGATGCCAATTGTACCCACACTCCCCGTGACATCCAAAAACATTGTCAGATATTGCACAACATACCCTGATGGCAAAATCATCCCCCATTGTGAATCACTGATTGAGAGCAACAGACTCACATGGGGAATGCAGATGCGTTACACCTGCTATAGCAATGTCACCATTTCTCAACACATTTCTGGAAAAAATCACCTCTAATAACTTCAGAGTCACGGGAAGAAGCTGGTCTCATTACTTTACAGACAGTCAGTTCTTAAGAAAAATGTATTCTCCAGGTTTATCATCTCTCTTATTATTTGCTCTGAAGATATTTTGACTGATCCCTCAGATGATGATGCAGATTTACATCCAAGTGAGACTATTCAAACGAATGCCATGCATTTTCTCATTGTCTGCCCCTCAGTTTCTGGAATGTGCCAAGCTCCTTCCTGCCTCAGGGCATGTTCCCCTTCACGTCTCAGGTATAGGGCCTTTCTCAGGTAGGTATTTGCTTGCTCTGTCTATCCTGTGCTTTTCCTTTGGAGCACTTTCACAATTATTTTTGCATCATTACTGGTGTACTTATTTAATGTCTGCTTTCCCTTTTTAAGATGGATGGAGCTTATCTACTTTATTCATAGCTGGGTCCTCAGCACCAAGCAAAGTGCTTGGCTTAATTAATATCTATTAAATAAACGAATTATTAAAAAGAAATGTTGTCACCATTTTGAGAATAAGCATTGTACTCCCCAAAGTGATTGCTTTAAAAGGGGCTCTCTCTTTCTTTAGATATCTATAACTGTATATATGTGTGTGTGTGTGTTTGTATATGTGTGTGTGTGTGTGTGTATATATATATATGTGTGTGTATATATATATGTGTGTGTGTGTGTGTGTATATATATATATATATACACACACACACACATATGTACAATGTTCTGATTCTTTTTTAAAATCATATACCTTTATAGTAGCATTTTGTTTAAGGGAAATTAGCATCCTAAATAAGAAAAAAAGATTAAAAAGTAGTATCATTCACAGAAGCAGGAAACATATTTAGGTTTGACAAATACCTAGGTCACAGCAGTTAATCCTTGTGCTACCATAGTAAATTCACAAAAACTATAACTAGTTTGTTGATTCCTTCAAATATGCATTAAGCCCCTGCTCTGTGCTTGATCCTGGAACGTGCAATGCACCTATTTCAGGGCTCACTACACTATGCAGGGACATACCCTGCAGGGCATACCTGAGGCAGCGTTCAGAAGGCATTTTCCAGGTGGGATCCTCAGGTTCTCAGCCTCAGAAGTGTGCAGAAGAATCAGCAAGCATTCCAGCTGAATAAAAAGACAAGAGAAAAGGGTGCATTGAGCTAAATGCAGAAAAGCACACTCTGAGTCTTTATGATGCTAAAGCTTTTGAATTCCAGGGAGGCAGCTTGGAGAGTTTTACTGTCTACATAAAATATTCTGACACAATCCTCTTTTACAAAACAAGTAATGATTCTGGATATTTTTTAAGTTTGTTCACATCATTGAAGCTTCAAGGACTAGGAAGTAAAATATGCTTGAGAATCAACAATAGTCATTAAATGTTGACGTAAAAATTAAAACATCAGATGGGATGGCCAAAGGAAAAAGATTAAGACTTGATCAAATAAAGATACAATGGTCTAAACCACAAATACTAGTTGTCTTGTTGTTTACAGAGATTTTCTTTTCCCTCCAAATATAATTAGTGGAATTAAAATCAAGTACCCCATGGCTAAGTGCCTATAGAAATATAATTTTCTATTCAAGAAGCAGATTTCTAAAAAGTAGGTGGAAAAAATAACATATAGGTAGGATAAAAATTAGCAGGAGATAAAAAATGGATTCTTACAGGGGCTCTTGTCAAGATTGCATAACTGAAACACATAACAGGATGCAGTTGTCAGGCTTGAAACTGCTCCTTGGCTATATACTTACTCATTTAGTGCCTACCCCCAACACCTGTCTTTGCTTTTAATCATTGGAGTAACTCTGACCAGAAAAATAAACTATTTGAATAGTCTGGGTCCTGGTCAAGGACCATGCTTTACAGCTCTCATTAGAGGGTCTAACTCCCATTTTCTAATACACCCAAGTGGCTAAATTAATTATAATCTGGATAAGCTAAATAGGCTTCCTTCGGGCTCAATTTTATTTTGAAAAACAATAACAGGATGAAAATGCTTATGAAAGGAATATGTTAAGCTGTGCCTATGTCTGCTGATTTGTATAAAAGACAGAGCTATGATTTACAATCTGACTGAAATATAATATTTGTTATATTGTGTACAAACCCTCAATTGGTCTGACTGCATAATACTTCATACAGTATGTTATAAGTTGGTTAAGTATTCCATTTTATTGAACATTAGGTTGTTAGGTTGTTTTGAATGTTTTTCATACAACTATATTTTTGGTTTTTATTTTCTTTTTTTAATTATTAAACATAGTATGTCTCTACTTTCATTTACTTCTAATTTAAGTCTTAACAAACCTAAAAGTGAGTGTCATTTTTAATTGCTCCATTACAACTGAGCAGCACAGGCAGTCAGAATAATTCAAGGCACATTGTTTAATTAGCCAAGAGACTTGCTTAGCAACCTAATGTTGCTACAGTGTCCTTTCAGAATCCAGGTTATAAACTCCAGTCTTTTGTAGCCTAACACAAACTCCAACAGACATGGACACTTGAGCTTTAAAACTGCAAAGAATATTTATTACTATAGGGAGGTATAAACCCTTAATCTTTCTGAAAGTCCAATGTTTTCAAAATGCTTCCAACAATTGAATGGAGAACAAAAATCCTAAAATTAAAATAATCTCGAATTAAACGGTACATCTAACTTGATATGTTTCATTTCAAACATGATCATTAAAAATAATAAGACAAATGAAATTCTGTTCTACAGACATTTATCATTTGGAGACAAACTCACTAAATCAGGTGTTTTCAAAAATTGTTGAATTGTTATCCTATAAAGCTTAGGGAAATGGACACCATTTTAAAGGTCACTTAACTAGGTGTCCACCAGTGGTAGGCTGGATTTTAAAAATGTGGTACATATACACCATGGAATACTATGTATTAATAGCTATAAAAAAGAAGAAAATCGTGTCCTTTGCAGCAACATGAATGCAACTGGAGGCCATTATCCAAAATGAATTAACGCAGGAGCAGAAAAACAAATACCACAAGTTCTTCTCACAAGTGAGTTAGGTATTAAGTATCCTTAGGCCTAAAGACAGGAACCACAAACTTTGGGGACAACTAGAAGGGGGCTGGGGGAACGGAGAATGGGCTAAAAAACTACCTGTTAGATACTATGCTCATTACCTGGGTGATGAGATCATCTGTATCCCAAACCTCAGCATCATGCAATATACCCATGTAACAAACCTACACGTGTACCTGCTAAATCCAAAATAAAAGTTATTTTTTTTAAAAAAGGTGAGTTAAAATGAGTTAAGGGTTAATCAACCTGGAAAAGGTTTGTTATTATTTACTATTTTTACTACATATTATTTACTATTTATTATTCCCTATGTCTTCTATATATTTACATACTAAATTAAAATGTCTACGTTGAATTAAAATTTGTTAGCAAATACATTTGTTTCATAAAACGTTTTCCTCACCCTAAGTAGAGCGAACAGCATGGCTACTTGTAAGCTCCAGCCAGCCAGACCTCTTCTCCCTCTTCCCACCTCCTTGCACATTTTCTCATGTCTGGTATGTGGATTAATCCAAGGCTGTTTTCCTCCACAGCCCAGGAAGATCCAGGCCAGTCTCCTGCAGTTCCTCTCCTGCAGCTCCCCTCCGCAGAATCCAGAAATGATCAGAGCTGAGCCAGCTGAATGCTGAGCAATATGAAGAAAGGCCAGAGTTGCTCTCCAGGTAGCCAGCATTTAAGGCTGCTCACACACTCTCAGATATAGAATCACATTTCTCACAACCCCCAAGGGAGTGTTATGTGGGGCTTGAAGTATATGAGGTGGCTTTTTTTTTTTTCTGTCACTTAAGAGTGATCACCTTTGAGATCTCTTTCAACTGTGACCATCTACAATCTTCTGAGTCATTGGCACGACAAAGATTCTCTTCCAGACCAAACTCTAGTCAGGCTCCTCTGAGCTCTTTTTCAAGCAGGCCCTGTCCTTGGGCCCTCAGGAGCTTTGTGGTCAAACACTGAATAATGAAAATGTAATTTTGGTGAACAGAGAATTTATTATTGATTTTAGTAAACATTTAAAGACAAGGAATACATAGTTAAGAAAACATGTTAAAATTTTAAGTATCCATCAGCCTCTCAGTTCAGCTTAATGGACCCAGGAAGGAGGAAGGGATTTGCCTCTGTTACATAACTACTATAAAAAAACAAGGCAGGGAGGGTACCAGAATAGCCACTCCAAAATATGCCTCCTTAGCACATGGATCACTTTGACCTAAAAGCCATTGAGAACCAGCAGATGCAGGAATAACTCTAAATACAGGGTACCGTTCTCCTTTTGTAAAGAACAATTACATTTATAAAGAAAATTTTCATAATTTCTTTTTGTAAAAGGTCTCTTGCTCTCCTGGACCAGGAAGAAGAGGACTCTTAGCTCTTATCAACAAAGAAGGTACTTACTTCAATCTGCACAACAAACCTTACTGAACAATTCTTATTTACAGTAATTTTCCTGGTCATCTTTCCATAACTTGTCATTCCCATACAGAATCCCTGAACCCCTTTTCCTTTGATTATCCTAAGACCATATATAAGGCCAAGTTCTAACCACTCCTTTGGGTTACTCATCACTGGGTGCTCCCATGTGTATCTGTGATGAACATGGAAATACAATCTGTCTTTGGTGATCTAACATATAGGGCCCCTGCTGAAAAATCTAAGGTGGATAGAGGAAAAAATATTTTCTCCCTCCCCTACAACAGGCACAGTGGTTTTCATTTAGCAGTGTAAAAGTTCAAGGGCCGGGCGCGGTGGCTCAAGCCTGTAATCCCAGCACTTTGGGAGGCCGAGGCGGGTGGATCACGAGGTCAAGAGATCGAGACCATCCTGGTCAACATGGTGAAACCCCGTCTCTACTAAAAATACAAAAAAATTAGCTGGGCATGGTGGCGCATGCCTGTAATCCCAGCTACTCAGGAGGCTGAGGCAGGAGAATTGCCTGAACCCAGGAGGTGGATGTTGCGGTGAGCCGAGATTGCGCCATTGCACTCCAGCCTGGGTAACAAGAGCGAAACTCCGTCTCAAAAAAAAATTTCAGCTACTGTAATATATCTCAAAGTGAGTAATGACCCCCAGAAGACTAGCAGCACAAATTTTAGTCATTGTGATTAAAAACACAACCAAATAAATCTAGCTTGCAAACAAAAATAAAACATATATTATACAAAATGAAGCTGTTTGCACATATCGATGAGCAACTAGGCTAGGCTAGTTTCTTACCTTTTCCAAGACTCAATTTCTTCATTTTCTAAAAATACAGATAATACCACCTTGTCACAGGGCTGTATAGTGTCTGTAGTGTACCTAGTGCAAGGACTGACACATCACAGGGTCTCAGTAAACATCATTGTGTGTCTTTTTTTGTTACAGAATACAAATATGAGTCATGTAGTGATTTGCTCCAGTGACAGGTATCTCAATTTTTTCTTTTGTTTCACTTTTTGCTAATGCCAAATACTAGTGTTTTTAATACCAAAAATGTGTATAGCAGCAACCTTTCCAGGACTGTTGTCAAGACGACTTTACTGTTGGTGAAGACTCAGAAACCCCCCTCCAAGCTCTCCAGAGGAAGCTACTCATTTACCCCCAGAAACACAGCACACATTTCTTAAAATATAGCAATTTTTTTCACATAATTGAAATTATTTACTACCCTCACCCTTAGAAAATGTTCATTAGTGGAATGTCCTTCATTTCTAGTAAGTCCCTGTTTTTTATAATCTTAATTATTTTGTTTCCTTTTTATTATTATTATACTTTAAGTTTTGAGACACATGTGCAGAATGTGCAGGTTTGTTACACAGGTATATAAATGCCATGTTGATTTGCTGTACCCATCAGCCCGTCAGAAATACATTAGGTATTTCTCCTAATGCTATCCCTCCCCTATCCCCTCAACCCCAACAGGTTCCGGTATGTGGTGTTTCCCTTCCTGTGTCCATGTGTTATCATCGTTCAGCTCCCACTTATGAGTGGGAACACGTGGTATTTGGTTTTCTGTTCTTGTGTTACTCTGCTGAGAATGATGGTTTCCAGCTTCATCCATGCCCTAGAAAGGGACATGAACTCATCCTTTTTTATGTCTACATAGTATTCCATGGTGTATATGAGCCACATTTTCTTTATCCAGTCTATCATTGATAGGCATTTGGGTTGGTTCCAAAGCTTTTCTATTGTAAACAGTGCTGCAATAATCATACACATACATGTGTCTTTATAGTAGAATGATTTATAATCCTTTGGGTATATACCCAGTAATGGGATTGCTGGGTCAGATGATATTTCTGGTTCCAGATCCTTAAGGAATTGCCACACCATCTTCCACATGTTTGAACTAATTTACACTCCTACCAACAGTGTAAAAGCATTCCTATTTCTCCACATCCTCTCCAGCATCTGTTGTTTCCTGACTTTTTAATGATCATCATTCTAATTGGTGTGAGATGGTATCTCATTGTGGTTTTGATTTGCATTTCTTTAATGACCAGCGATGATGAGCTTTTTTTCATATGTTTGTTGGCCATAAAGGTCTTCTTTTGAGAAGGGTCTGTTCATAAACTTTGCCTATTTTTTGATGTTTTTTTTTCCTGTAAATTTGTTTAAATTCTTGGTAGATTCTGGACATTAGACCTTTGTCAGGTTGATAGACTGCAAAATTTTTCTCGCATTCTTTAGGTTACCTGTTTACTCCGATGATAGTTTCTTTTGCTGTGCAGAAGCTCTTTAGTTTAATCAGGTCCCATTTGTCAATTTTGGCTTTTGTTGCCATTGCTTTTGGTGTTTTAGTCATGAAGTCTTTGCCCATGCCTGTCCTAAATGGTATTGCCTAGGCTTTCTTCTAGGTTTTTTTATGGTTTTTAGGTCTTAGGTTTAAGTCTTCAATCCCTCTTGAGTTAGTTTTTGTATTAGGTGTAAGGAAGGGGTCCAGTTTCAGCTTTCTGCATATGGCTAGCCAGTTTTCCCAAACCATTTATTAAATAGGGAATCCTTTCCCCATTTGTCAAAGATCAGATGGTTGTAGGTGTGTGACATTATTTCTGAGGACTCTGTTCTGTTCCATTGGTCTATATTGGTACGAATAATACGCTGTTTTGGTTACTGTAGCCTTGTAGTATAGTTTGAAGTCAGGTGGTGTAATACCTCCAGCTTTGTTCTTTTTGCTTAGGATTGTCTTGGCTATACAGGCTCTTTTTTTGTTCCATATGAAATTTAAAGTAGTTTTTCTAATTCTGTGAAGAAAGTCAGTGATAGCTTGATGGGGATAACATTGAATCTATAAATTACTTTGGGCAGTATGGCCATTTTCACAATACTGATTCTTCCTATCCACGAGCACGGAAGGTTTTTCCATTTATGTCCTTCCTTGAGCAGTGGTTTGTAGTTGTCCTTGAAGAGGTCCTTCACTTTCAAGTTGTTTTCCTAAGTATTTTATTCTCTTTGTAGCAATTGTGAATGGGAGTTCCCTCATGACTTGGCTGTCTGTTATTGGTGTATAGGAATGCTTGTGATTTTTGCACATTGGTTTCGTATCCTGAGACTTTGCTGAAGTTGCTATCAGCTTAAGGAGATTTTGGGCTGAGACGATGAGGTTTTCTAAATATACAATCATGTCATCTACAAACAGAGACAATATGACTTCCTCTCTTCCTATCTGAATACCTTTTATTTCTTTCTCTTGTCTGATTGCCCTGGCCAGAACTTCTAATACTATGTTGAATAGGAGTGGTTAGAGAGGGCATCCTTGTCTTGTGCCAGTTTTCAAACGGAATGCTTCCAGCTTTTGCTCATTCAGTATGATACTGGCTGTGGGTCTGTCATAAACAGCTCTTGTTATTTTGAGATATGTTCCATCAATACCTAGTTTATTGAGAGTTTTTAGCATGAAGAGTTGTTGAATTTTATCAAAGGTCTTTTCTGCATCAATTGAGATAATCGTGTGATTTTTGTCATTGGTTTTGTTTACACGATGGATGTTTACTGATTTGCATATGTTGAAAGACCTTTGCATCCCAGGGATAAAAGCAACTTGATCGTGGTGGATAAGCTTTTTGATGTGCTGCTGGATTCAGTTTGCCAGTATTTTATTGAGGATTTCTGCATCAATGTTCATTGGGATATTGGCCTGAAATTTTCTTTTCTTCTTGTGTCTCCGCCAGGTTTTGGTATCAAGATGATGCTGGCCTTATAAAATGAGTTAGAGAGGAGTCCCTTTTGTTCTAGTGTTTGGAATAGTTTTAGAAGGAATGGTACCAGCTCCTCATTGTACCTCTAGAAGAATTCGGCTATGAATCTATCTATAATCTGGTAAGTAGCATTGACTCTTTATAGTGTTTACTTTTATTAAAATGTTTCAAAGTTGCTGCAGTCTCACTTAGTTTTTTTGAAGTCAAACTTGAACATATATTTACACAAATGAAATAAATATCTTATTAAACTATAATAGTGAGCAAGTGAAACATGATTAAGCCCTCCAAACTAGCTGGCTAGCTTCTAATGACTTACTTCTAGTTCATCTTAAAACTCCCAGTAGCAAGTCACATGACCAAACAATACATAACTAAACTCCCACTAGCTACCTTATGGGTAAGATCTCTGCCTGTGAGTCACAGTAGTAATGGTGCTTATAATTATTTTTCAGGAACTAGAGGGCAGCTTTTGTCTAGTTCAAGCCAGTTGAGACCTTCAACTGCACAAGTTGGTTGCACAGGTTGGGCTTGCAACAGCTACTTGAAGAGGAATCCTTTTGATATCAGAGAGTCAAAAACTCCACTTTGACTATGAAGAAAATGGTGGCTAGTGCCAACATTTTCTGCACATATGTCCTATGAAGAACCACATAGCTCAATTATCCTTGTGCAGAAACCCTAATTACCTCACCTTTCTGATTCAACAATCATCTTTCCCTATACTTTAGAGCACCCACTTTCTGTCACATACATAACTCCAAGCCCTATTTTCAGAGAAGTGGATCTGAGATTTGTATCCCTGGCCCTGCACATGGCAGACTTGTGAATAAAATATTTTCTTTTTTGCAAAACTGTCACCACAGTGATTTGCTTGGTGTCTTATAGGAAAAAAGTAAGTGTCTTATACATCTTAGTGACATGCAAGGAAACAAGATACTAAAAATTAAGCTACCTTAATTATGTGGATGCATACCAATCCTACCAACATATAAGAGACTGGTGAAGACTCGACTCTGACCTTTTTCTTCTCTTGACTGAAGACCTATCTAAGAGGTCTGGGGAGTTATGACCTACAAAACATAAAGTCTCATCCAAAGGGTTTTATTTAACCCTATATAGCATGACTTGCTTTCCAACCTGACTCTGGCGTAACATCACATGGCAGATAAAGAAGGAAATCAAAATATTTTAACTCCAAATATGTTTTCTTTGCCATGTTTTGAAATAGTCCTCCAAAGCTGACTCTTGTGGGGAAAAATCTATATTCTGAAGAGAATCCCATTCCTTTTTCTTTATTTTTTCCTAATCCAGAAGAGAATCTACTTACAATCTATTTTTTCTGAAGCCTGTTACCTGGAGACTACTTCCGTGTAATGAAAACCTTGGTCTCCACAACCCCTTACCTTAAATCAGACATTCCTTTCTGTTAATTCTAGGTCTTTAGACAATAATTAAACTCTTTCAACCAAATTCCAATCAGAAAATATTTGAATGTACCTATGACCTGGAAGCCCCTGCTTCTATTTGTCACACCTTTCCGGACCAAACCAAGGTACATCCTTCGTGACTTATGTTTTGATGACTTATGTTTCCTTAAAATGTATGAAACCAAACTGTATCCTGAACACCTTGGGAAAATGTTCTCAGGACCTCCTGAGGGCTGTGTCAGGGGCCATGGATCATTCATATTTGGCTCAGAATAAATCCCTTCAAAATATTTTACAGAGTTTGATTCCTTTTGTCAACACTGGTTTATTCTTGCTATTGTCATATATTTGTTTAATAATGTTTTAGTGTAATACTCCCATAATAGCTTATAATTTTTTAAAGAAAAAAACAAACAGAAGTTTATTACATGTTCAACATACATACACGTGGGAGTCCCCAGGGATGAGTAACTCAAAGGAGCGGTTAGAACTTGGCCTTATATACAATCTTAGGATAATCAAAGGTAAAGGAGTTTTGGGCTTCTGGATGGGAAAGACAAGTTATGGGAAGATGACCAGGAAAAGTATGGTAAACAAGAATTGTTCAGTAAGAATAGGGGAAATGCTAGTCCTCCTCCACCTGCACAGGTCATTATGTGAGTGACAGTGAAGGCCTTTCTCAGTATCATTTTCAAGGGAAACAACAGTGATGGCGGTGGTGATAATGATGAAGATGATAGGATCTTAATTAAACACTTAATAAGTGTCCAGCACAGTGCTAACTTTTCCCTACCTTATTTACTATCCCCATTTTGTATGGATCTGGATAATAAGGCATAATGAGGTCAAGGAATTTACTGAAAGACGTACAACTAGTAAGTAGTGATATCAGGCTTCACATCCAACAGACTAACTCCAGAGCTCATACCCTTAACCACACCTAACAGAATAAAAAAGGAACTGATTCCAGGACACAGTCATACCCTGAAGTGCTAAAGAAACCAAAAGACCAGTAGCCTCAGGCACCTAGTACCACAGCAGGAGAGCTAAGGCAACATCAACTTTGAATCAGTACAAAGGAAGTTTCCAACAACTAAGATGCTCACAGACTATGTAAGGTAATACCTTTGTCACTGAAAGTGAAAAATAGGACCTATAACACACTTGGCATTGTTCTAAAGATGATTCAAATGCTCCTAGGCCTTCCTGATCCATAGACGCCAAAGGCCAAGAATCAGAACCTGCAACCACAGCATGCTGGTGTCTCCAAAGGAGGCCCTGATGTGGACTGAATTGGGTCCCCTCAAGACACATGTGTTGAAGTCCTAGCTTCCAATACCTCAGTATGCGTCTATGTTGGAGGTTTGGCCTTTAAAGAGGTAATCAAGGTTAAAAGGTTACTGGATGGGCCCTAATCCAAAATGACTGGCATCCTTCTAAGAAGAGATTAAAACACACACAAGAACAAAGGAAAGACCACGTGATGGGGAGAAGGCAGCCATCTGCAAGCCAAGGAGAGAGACCTCAGAAGAAACCGACCCTGTTAATACCTTGATCTCGGACTTGTAGCCTCCAGAATTGTGATAAAATAAATTCATGTTGTTCAAGCCACCCAGTATGTGGTACTTTGTTATGGCAGCCCTTTGCCAGTCTCTTCCATTCAACTATGGCTCAGAGGCTGTGCCAGGCCTGCTGATCATACTGCCTCCAGGTATGGGATGATCTGTGCTCTGCTCAGACAAAGCTGGGCCACAGGCATGCTGAGCAAACCATGACCTTGGAGGCCCCCCCGGGGCCTGAAACAGTGGCCTCTCCACTACTGTCCCCTTAAAGCATCTGGGCCCCAGTTTTCACTTTTCCAATCACTGCTCATCTTCCTCTAGGTGCTAAATTTCACCACTCTTGGAAGAAATTTCCTCTGGGAAGTTGCTTGCTACACCTAGTCATAAAGTTTGCTTGTTTTACTAGAACACTCCCTTCCAGCTTTCGTAAGTACTGTGGGGGCCCAAGCAGAGAGAGATGAAGATCCAAAGTGTAGAAGCACGATAACCTACCAACACTCCATCTCTGAGGCCAAGCTGTGTGTGCACCTGCATGTTCTCTTGTTTCCCAGTTTGGATGATAAACTATCTGGTCATTCTGTCTTTATGGGCAGGATCCACATCTATCTTGCTCACTATTTTAAAGCCTCAAGGACTACCACTATTCTTACAAAATCCTCCAAAGTAGATAAAGTAAAAGTACAATGTAATTCTGTTTTTAAAATGACAGATTATTTGCATATATTGAATCATGATGTTTTCGTTTGTATCATGAAGTTCATTCCCTAAAATAATAAAATGTTATACTAAATATTAAAAATTTCTTTATATAAGAATAAGGATATAGTATCTAGTCACCCTCATGAATACAGCTGAAGACCTTGGCAACCAAACTAAAATATAACGTGGAAGTTATTCCAGTCACATTAGCACACCCCTTTTCAGCTCTTATTTTAATTTAATTTTTAGCTCCATCACTCCTCTATGAATAGAAACATAAAATGCATGGATCGGTTACACAGTCTTGTCAAAATAACCTAACCTGCAATTATAACATCCTGAGGTGCTTTTTAAAAATATTGCCATGAAAAATTTTTTATTAAAGAATTTCTTAAAGCTCTCACACCAGCTAAAATTAAATTAAATTATTCATCTTCATTTTTATAGATGATACAATGTAGATCTTGAGTGTTTTCCTAGTACAGGAATTATTTGTATGATAAACACCATATTACTTTATAATACAACAAAATTATAGCATATGTGTAATTATTTTACTTAATTAGAAAGCCCTGTATTAAAAAGTTCTTAATCCAATGGCAAGTGACCATTCTCCAGTGATTAATTTCTGCCTTCTAGCACATAGAAAATATGCAATTTAGATTTCCCAAATTTATGATCTAGATGTAATCCAGACTCCATTTTCCAATAGAGAAATGGTCTTACTTTTGAGTTGTAATATATAGACTGTTCATTCATAAAATATTTGCTAAATGCTTAATACATTTCCATTAATCACTGAACTAGATATCAAGAATGACATAAAAAGATTAAAAATAGTCTGTCTTCAAAGAGCTTATAATCCTTGGCATAAATCAAAGAGCTTATAATTAAAGACATAACATCCACATTTGCAGTTACCCTAACAGTGTAAGACATTCTGCATATTCTTCTATTGAGAAAAGAACAAATTTTCCTCATTTTAAAATGTCTAAAATTAGAATTGTATCTTAAATCACTATATACCTTAATGTGCTACTATTTTTTGTCTTGGAAAACCTCATACGTTTCTTACATCTCCAAGAAACATTAAAACTGGAGAAACACTGTTTTAATGTTTGTTAAACACTGTTGTTCAAGTGCCTACATATGAGGCTAGGTGTATGTATGTACATGTGCTATTACACTTAATTCTTTTTTTTTTAATTGTACTTTAAGTTCTGGGGTACATGTGCAGATCTTACAGGATTGTTGCACAGGTACACACATGCCATGGTGGTTTGCTGTCTCCACCCCCCTGTCACCTACATCAGGCATTTCTCCCAGTGTTATCCCTCCCCAACCTCCCCAGCCCCACTGTCCCTCCCCTAGTCCCCCACCCCCCAACATACCCCAGTATGTGATGTTCCCCTCCCTGTGTCCATGTGTTCTCATTGTTCAACACCCGCCTATGAGTGAGTCATGTGGTGTTTGGTTTTCTGTTCTTGTGTCAGTTTGCTGAGAATGATGGTTTCCAGATTCATCCATAGCCCTACAAAGGACACAAACTCGTTGTTTACGGCTACATAGTATTCCATGGTGTATATGTGCCATATTTTCTTCTTACAACAATTGATCATTATAAGAATTAAACGGGACTTTTTCCAGAAGAAAAACCAGAGGCTCAGCAAGCAGAAATGTTTAAGGTAAAACTGGTAGCTGCTGAAGCTGAGACTCAAACCCAGCTTTTACATTCTGCTGCACCATATTATCCTACCAAAGGAGAGGCATATGGGTTAGAATACTGGATAAAGACTAAGTAAGGGAGCACTAATGGATAGAGAGAAAGGAGAAAGCTTTCCAAATGAGAAGCACAACACACTCAAAGATATGGAGACTTCCAAGCTATACTTTTGTAAAATAAGAAACCTGTACCACATGGAAGTGCAGTATAATATACAGGTAAGAAGAGTGAGTTCTGGAAGAAGACTGTTGGAGGAAGAGGTTTACATTCTGGCTCCAATAGTGCTTATGTGACCTTCATGAAGTTACTATATTTATCCACATCTCAATTTCCTAATTAGTAAAAGGTGTATAAAAATTAAACTTACTGACATGGTTTGGCTGTTTCCCCACCCAAATCTCATTTAAGTTCCCAAGTGTTGTAGGAGAGACCCAGTGGGAGGTGACTGAATCATGGGGGCAGGCCTTTCCTGTGCTGTTCTCATGATAGTGAATAAGTCTCATGAGATCTGATGGCTTTAAAAAGGGGAGATTCCCTGCACAAGTTCTCTTCACTTGTCTGCCTCCATATGAGACATGCCTTTCACCTTCCACAATGATTGTGAGACCTCCCCAGCCATATGACATGGAACTATAAGTCCAACAAACCTCCGTCTTCTGTAAATTGCCCAGACTCAGTATATCTTGGGTTTTGTTTTTTGTTTTTTTGTTTTTTTTTGAGACAAGAGTCTTGCTCTGTCACCCAGATTGGAGTGCAGTGGCATGATCTTGGCTCACTGCAACCTCTGCCCCCTGGGTTCAAGCAATTCTCCTGCCTCAGCCTCCAGAGTAGCTGGGATTACTGGCACCCACCACCATGCCTGGCTAATTTTTGTATTTTTAGTACAGACAGGGTTTCACCATGTTGGCCAGGCTGGTCTCAAACTCCTGACCTCAGGTGATCCACCCACCTGGGCCTCCCAAAGTGCTAGGATTACAGGTGTGAGTCACTGTGTCCAGCCTCGGGTATGTCTTTATCAGCAGTGTGAAAATGGACTAACACACTTACCAAAAGGATTCCAGTTGAAAATGTCAAATTGAACACATGTCCATTCAAACGTTTGCACTGAGTATAACCCATGCCCTAATTTCAGGAAATGTTTCTTTAAAATATTTTTTTCATCTTTCTCTTTAGGAAATAAACCTCACTGAAATCATAGTAAAGAGATGAAGAAACAAGAATAATAAACCCCCAAGATCAAGGAAAACAAGAGAAGAAATTAAAAACATAAAACTTACTGAAGATAGAGAACAGATGGATGCATAATAGTGGACTCAGCAGGAGACAAGAAAAGTGAATTCCAATCAGGCAGTGGGCAATTCAAAGAAAAAACTCAATTTGTATCACAGAATATTACCCAAAAGACTCAAGAACCAATGGTATGAGCAGGGGGTTCATGCTATGGACTGAATGTGTCTCCCCCAAACTTCAAGTGTTCAAACTCTTATATCTAATGTGATGGTATTGGGAGGTAGGGCCTTTGGGAGGTAATTGGATAATAAAAGTGGAGAGCTCATGTTAGGATCAGTGCTATTACAAGGAAAGACAAAACAGCTTGTTTCCTCTCTCTTTTCTCAACAATATGTGAATACAACCAGAAGATGGTCATCTGTAAACTAGGAAGCAGGTCTTCCCCAGACTTTGAATCTGCCAGCATCTTGATCTTTGACTTTCTAAGCTTCAGAACTGTGAGAAATATGTTTGTTGTTTAAGCTAACCAGTCTATGGTAGTTTCTTATAACAGCCCAGGCTGGCTAAGACAGCTGACGATAGAAAAACTAGGGGAAAAAAATCTATTTAAAAACCACTTTGAACTCCTAGGTCCCTTCTCCTAATCTGTACTGCATGGCTACTGTCTGTCTCATCCCAGTTACAGATCAGATATTTGCTCTCTGGAGAAAATAAAAGTATCTCCAGACTGGGGAATGCCAGGTTCAGTTGAAGGTGGAGATGCCATCTGAAAAACAAAGAGAGTGAAAGTTGATACAGAAAACATGCAGCCCTTATGCTTTCATGTTCTAGTCAGCTTCCAGAATGCCAGCAGCTAGGTTTTTATCATCCAGGGAAATTAGAAGATGATTCTCTGGGGAATATAACTAAGCCAACACTAAACCTAAGGAGTCTGACATCATAGGTTTCCCAAATAAATGGTTCAACCAGATCACTTTATGGGGTAATCCCTGCATAACAAGCCTGCCCATGTTCTCAGAGATTCCAGCCAGCTTTTTTTCTCTTTAATATGAGTGAATATCGAAGCATCACCAAAATTTTGAAAAGAACAGAGAATTACCTAGGCAAAGAAAAAATAGAAGGAAAGAAAACTAAAAGTATTTTTTCCACTGTTTACTTCCATATCCAAACAAATTATCAATTTTTTAAAGTCTAAAAATAGAAAAAAGATGTTTTCAGACTTGTACAGTACAAGCAATTATCTTCTAGGCATTGTTTCCCAGGAAGTTATTAGAAGATGTTTTCCACTTAAACAAGGGAGTGTATTGAGAAAAGGAAGACATGTGATTCAGGAAACCAAGGATTCAACACAAGAAAGAGATGACAGGAATTCTCAGGTGATGACGAAGGAAGTTCCCAAACTGCAACTATGAAGAACAGGCAAACTGGATCAGTTCAGAAGGATCCAGAGAGACTTTTACCAGAAGGTGAAACAGACAGAAAACCTAATGTAGTTTCTACCAATTTACAGTTAGAGGAGAGTTTGAGGATTGAATTGTTGATAACAATATAAAAACCTAAGCAAAAAAAAAAAAAAAAAAAAAAAAAAAAAAGACAACTATTAATGAAAAACAAAAGTTGTCCAGGAAAGGAAAAGTAATCATAGTTTGATTATATAAATAACACTTATATTGTCATAACCATATAAAAATGAAATAATGATCCAACCAAAGTATTAGTGTAACTAATTGAGAGAATAGAGGGATGGGAAGCCTGTATATATAATGGGGTGATTTCAGGGAATAAGTTAAGAAAGCTAAATTTTCTTTTTCTTTTTTTTTTGAGATGGAGTCTTACTCTGTCACCCAGGCTGAAGTGCAGTGGTGCTTGGCTCACTGCAACCTCCAACTCACAGGTTCAAGCAATTCTCCTGCCTTAGCCTCCTGAGTAGCTGGGATTAGTCATGTGCCACCACACCCAGCTAATTTTTGTATTTTTAGTATAGACAGGGTTTCACAATGTTGGCTAAGCTGGTCTTGAACTCCTGGCCTCAAGTGATCCTCCTGCCTTGGCCTCCCAAAGTGCTGGGATTACAGGCATGAGTCAACACACCCAGCAAAAAAAACCTGAACTTTCATCTACCTTTATGGGAAACCAATAGACTCAAACATGAAAAACCCAGACTGGCAACATAAACATATTACTGAGAAATATGGAAGTAAATAAAGTAAGTTTTCACATAACATTATGGATAGCTTCTTGGAAATAATGTATAATAAGTCAAATTTGTAATCAACTGATGGATTTTTCTTGTCCACTGCACAGACATAACTAATTCACCAAGACAGCAGTAGAAAAGTATTGCAACAGAAAAAAAAGCTTAATTAATGCAGAGCTAGCCAAGTGAGAAGACAGGAGTTTCTTACTCAAATCAGCCTCCTCAAAAACTCAAAGTCTAGGGTTTTTATGGATAAGTTGGCAGGCAGGGGACTAAGGAATGGGTGCTGCTGATTGGTTAGGATGAAATCACAGGGTTGTGGAAAACAATCCTCATATGCTGAGACAGCCTCTGGATGGGGGCCATAGGACTTCATGAGTCATGGGTCCCAGTGGAGTCAATTGGTCACCAGAATGCAAAGGTCTGGAAAACATCTCAAAAGACCAATCTTAGGTTCTATAATAGTGATGTTATCTATGGGAACAATTGGGAAGTCACAAATCTTGTGATAATACTTGTGATAATACGTTTACTACAGTGCAGTAAATGATTATAGAAGGGAAAACTATGACTACATCTTCATAGAATTCAGGCCCCTCTCATAATCCTAATATTGTGGCTTTTCATTAGTCTTACATAAGGTAGTTTCAGACCCTGAACAAGGAAGGATCAGTTTCATGGAGTGACTATTATTATCTTTGCTTCAAAGTTAGACTTTAACTGAATTCCTCCCATGGTGAGCTGGGTCTACACCTAGGAATAAGTGAGTCCAGCCAGCCTGTGAGGCTAGAAGCAAGATGGAGTTAGTCATTACAAATTTCCCTTGCTGTCATATTCTTTGCAAAGGCAGTTTCAATTTTACCATAGGCTAATTCGTAAAAACAAGAGTTAAGTTCCTATGGCATATTTCTGGTAATAAAAAGTCACCCAGCTTCTTTTAAAAAATGCTCAAAACACTTTTAATATTAAACAATGAAACAAATACAAGCTATACATACATTTAAGAAATATTAATGAAAACAAGTAAGATAATTATTTACCCAATTATTCCAATTCAGGGTCTTAGGTGGCTGAAGCCCATCCTGGCAGCTCAGGGCACAAGGCCATCCTGGACAGGATGCTACCCTATCACAGGGCACACTCACACACACTCACACGTGCTCAGACTGGGACAACGTAGACACACCAACGAACTGAATGTGTACATTTTTAGGATGTAGGGGGAATCCAAAGTACCTGGAGAAAATCCATGAAGACATGGGGAGAACATGCAAACTTCACACAGCCAGTGGTCCCAGCTGGGAATCAATTTTTTTCTCTGATCGACACTGTAATGAAATGGCATTGAACAAAACAATGCTACTCCAGGATCTGCTATTATCTAAAGAGACAGCTAAAGAATTAAAAGCAGTTGCCTCATCTATACTTCTACATAACAAGCCTGTGGATTATTTGTCTCTTTATATAACACTGCTAAAAATAAAAGCTAAATTTAAAAAATATGTAAAAAACTTATCTCACAAGGTATACAATTTAATTAGCTAAATTATAACTAATGCAATTTATGAGACAGAAAGTTAGATGAGATAATACAAAGTACACATCAGTTTTGGTATACATATTACTCAATATTAACAGTGAGCAATTAATATTATCTTGATGATGATGGTAAGATGATGGTAGCAATGGCAAACCCTAAAGTAACAGCAACAACCTAACCAGCGATGGCTAAGATACAAGGCGTGGGGTGGCACAGAGCCCAACATGCCCCACATGGCCCAACCCTCTTTGGAACCTATTTAAAACAGACCTAGAACGAATATACTGCTTACCTGACTCTATTAGTCACAAACTTTCTTCCTCCTGCTGTCCCCTTACAGTACGCAACTTCTAGCCACTGATACTAGGTAAATGCTGCCCAAATTTACGATACCACAGGAACAATGTGTATAGGGATGCTGACATCTCCTCTCATACAGACAGCTCAGTCTGTTTCCTTTGCCTGAGCCCAAGCTGCTCCTGGCTTCTTCCTTGTCCTACTTAGCCTGCTCAAGTCTCCTTTAACATCAAACAGAGACTATGTGAGCCTGATTCATGTATATTTTTTCATTATTAATAACAAAATTCTAAATATCATGTTTTATATTAGAAATTTGACCACTATATGTTTAGATCAGGTTACAGTTCTGACCTAACTTATAAAATATTCAGAATTACATGTTTTGTGAGAAGTATTTTTTTGTTCAAACTGAGTAATTTGTATTACAAGGCTTCTTGAGTTTAAGAAATCAATGACAGCTATATTCAAATGTCTACCCCAAAACTGCATTTTCCCACTATCATCTCATGGGCTCTAACGTATTCTAGGAATGTTTTCTGTTGTAGAATCCAAGTAGAGCAAGAATACTAAGTGAAATGCCCTTGTCTTCTTACTAACATCGATGTCTATGGCAAAGAGGACAACCCTCAGCTATTCAGTTAGTTATGTTAATTAGTGTGATGAACACACTAATTCTCTCAGATAAAATATTTGGTTTTCCATGAAAATACATCTGGCCAGGTTGAATGACACAGAATTTACTATACCTAGTCGTTCACTAACCATTCACTCATTCACTCACTCAACTCATTCAACATTTAAATAGCACTTACCATACAGCAAGAATGCATGTAAAGGAGTAAGATTAAAATGATTTTGTAAAGCAAAGTGTCTGGTTTTTTTTTAACGTGACAACTGATAAAAGCTATCACTTCAAGCATAATTTTCTCTTTCAAAAAGAGATGTAAGGTAGAAGAAAGAACGTGGGCATGAGGTGAAGTTCCTTCAGCTGGGTTGAGCTTCATGTTAACTGACATCTCAACTATGAATTATAGGGGCAGGGACCACATCCCACTCTTCTCTGTGCTAGAATGAGCTATGTTTCCGGAACACTTACTAATAAATGTATTATTTATACATTGTTCTTGTTTAGAGAGCTATTTTTTTAACCACAAATCCAGAACTTTCAGACACCTCCAAAAACACTTGCCCCTGTCATTGAAAATGTGCTTCTAAGTTTTTTTTACAGAATATGCACATAATTCTAACAACTTTGAGATATCAAGACCCAAAAGAAATCAAAATTTCATTTTAATTTTTAAATTAACATTACTTTAAAACCTTGGCTTTGAAAAAAGCACTGTGGCTCAGTTTTAAGACAATATTACATTGCCCTGCTTTTTACAGAGTAACTGAACAGCAAGATGAGGCACTTTGAAAATATAATGAGCACTCAAAATACCAGTCATAATTTTACGATTAAAAAAGGAAAAACAGAATATTGATTTAAGTAAAAAAATTTAAGTCAGTATATTTAATTCCAACTATTAGTGGCAAACCATTTACATACTGAATTTATTTTCCTTGGTTCTAATACCACTAAATATCTTTGTGAAATATTAAAATTTAGGAGGAAAAAAAGAAAAGTTATGCTTTCTCAGTCACAATACCAATTACACTATGAATATTTATAAACAATGCAAAATCATTATTCTCACCAGGGAATTCTGAAGATATGAACTTATGAAAATAAATAAGAGTTATCATTAACAATCTGTACAACCCCCCCCCATGAGCCAGTCAAATGGAAAATATTCACAATCTTTAAAAAAAAAAAGAAATTATCAAATGCTAACTCAGTCAACATTACACAAAAAGATGGTGGCAAGTCTACACCTGTGGAAAGAAAGGCTGGTGGGGGAAGATGGTGGCAACATTAGAAATGGACCTAGAAGCACTGGATCTAGGTCAATGAACAATGATAACAAGTGTGAAAAAATGTGAAGGATGACAAAAACAGAATGGCACAAAGAGAAAACTGACTAACTAGAATATCAGAGCTGGAGCTCTGGAGACTCAATTTAAATGAAATAAAATGCATGAGTATTTTAGGAAGTCTCACCCATTTGAAAATAGTTATTAATTCCTACTATGTGCCATTACCTTTAGGAGACACAGTTTACAATAAGACATATAATGTCTCTATTTTCACAAAATTTACATTCTAAGAAGAATAAACGGTAAATAGACAAACAAAACATTGGATAACAATGGCTGCTAAAATGTACAAAGCATTGTGATGTGATTGAGTCAATAGGCATTTATTGAATTATCAGGGAAAGCCTCTGAAGAAATGAACTTAATCTAAAATTTTACTTAATTATCCAAACATCAAAATAATAAAAAAGATTCTAAAGTCAGAGTTAAGAAAGTTTTCTACATTATGTTTTGTAATTTCAGAAATGTTTGAATTGCTACATGACTTTTTGGCATGAGTCAGAAGAGGAGGAGGAGAGTGGAGTATGTTTTCTTGGCTCAGTCAACAGGCTTGGGTGAGCTCGAAAAGTGGGAGGATAAATCTCAGAGAGAATTGCATGGGGGAGGTAGAGGGGAAAAAGGCTGTCAAATCCATCACAGTGACTTAAGCCAAATCCTTCCTTTATCAATCCGAATTTTCCCAATGCACAAAATCCATGATCACATAATTTTTTTAAAGCGTATTCTCTAACCAAGATATTTTTGCCCTTTGTGATATCCTGTACCTAAAACTGCTAAATACTATTAGTGAAAATAAAACCATCATGTTTATTTCATGAAGAAACATACTGAAAGTATATCCTATGGTTTCAATAATTGTGTATCACACACACAAAAATAGACTTGCCCACCTAAGGACCCACCTACATCACAAAAATTTTCTGTAGGTCTCAGGAATCATCTGATGTCTTGGTTGAATTTTTTTTCTCTACATTATTAAAAACAAAAATATTTGGTCTCTCTGGAGCAATGTCTAGGAATACCAACTACGATATCTACCAAACAGAGGATATGAACAAAACCTCAAGTTTGACGTACAAGGTGATATAACTTTCCCAAGATCACCAATCTAGTAAGTGGTAGAACCAGGACTGGAATCCAGGCAAGTCTGACTAAAATTTCCACCCCTCATTTTACATAGTGTTCTGCCTCTAGGATTAGTAACACAGAATAGCTGGACTTCAGGGATTTTCCAGAGATCAAAAACTCTCACAATTGCCCAGTAACTTCTAAGTAACCTACAATAGGCAATTTTCTAAAAAACATTTATCTTCTGGATCCTCTAAAATCTAGCCTTGCAGTCCAGAAGGGCATCTAGCAAAAACAAATGTTTAGGAACATCATACAATTCATTTATTTATGCCAGGACCAGAAAGAAGTCCTTCTCAAGGATTCTCATGAAAAGAACACTATGTAGTGCTGTTTTGACATACGCTTATTGCTCATGTCTTGGGCCATGATGTTAGATAAAACTGCAAACTTTGTAATCAAACTGCCTCATTTCAAATCCCTACCCACTACCAATGTGACCCCGGATAAGTACTTAATTCCTCTCTGCTTCAGTTTCTTCATTCTATAAAATGTAGTTAATATAATACTACTTACCTCTCAGCAGTTTATCAGAGTTTAATGAGTCAATGTAATTACTAAGAACAATGCAAAGAGCATAAAATCCATGAAAATGTTAGTTTTAATCATTATTATGCTAGAGTACAAAAGGCAATATTCCTTCCCATCTGTACTCCTAAATTACCATCTCTGTATATACTGAAGTATAATATCAGTAAAAGCATTAGAGAAGTGACGTGATAACCCTGTAAAGATGCTAGAAAGACATTGTTCTTGACATTCATTACACAGTGTTCTTTTAATGATAATCCTTGAGAGAGATTTCTTTTTGGTCCTATTATAAAGAATGAATTGTATTGATGCCCCTAATATGTGGTTTTGTCTTATTCATGTTAAAATAATAACTTTAGACAAATTAAATTTAATGGCATTTATTTGAGCAACAAACAATTCATGAATTGGGCATCACTCAGAACCAGAGGAGGTTCAGAGAAATGAACTGTGTGGTGTGAGCTGCAGGCTTACACAGGCTGAATGCAGAAGCAAAATTAAGAAATTACTTGACTAGCTATAATTGGGTGTTTTCCTTACTTGGGTATGATTGGTGAGAAGTCCCTAGTTAGTGATTAGTTGATGATTTCTGCTGGTTATGTTTGTTTCATTTTATTATTAACCCTGGTTTCATTTACTTAGGAATCCAAGGTGCTGGAGCCATCTCAGCCTAATGGCCTTCCGAATAAATGTCTTTTAACATTTACGAATGCTTTAAATCAAGTAACTAATCAAGCTGCTCCTTTCACAATGACTACTAAGCAAGTTTAGAACTGAATATGTGCCCACTCTTAATAAGTATATAGGACCCAACATTTTTCTACTATTCACAGCTCATTTTATGGCTATTCCCTTACTTCATCTTTGACCAGTCAGTTCTCATTTGTTAACCCTCACACTTTTTTTCCCCTAAGTAATCAGGGTATAAAACAATCAACACATCCAGAAGAATATTAAAGGGAAAAATGGGAAGATATTGTAATCTCATTAGGATCTACTTTAGGGTCTAATGGGAGCAGGATTGGCACAAACAGCAAAAACATAAGATGAAAACTGCAAATTCAGAAGTGGCCTGTCACTACCATGCTTTCTCCCATACTTTGTCCAATTATCAGTATCATAAAAGAATTCTCCAGGACCCTGTTCCTCACTACCTATTCCTCACAAAACAACCATAATAATTCCTAGCTCATATCAGTGAAGTGACAGATTCTTGACTTAAGAATCAACACGTAATTGTTTAGTGGTCACCATTTCCAGGCACTTCTAGGTTCTTGGGACATATCAGTGAACAGAACAGAACAGACAAAATGCCCATCCTGTGGAGCTAACTTTCTACCCAAGAAGACAGACAAACAATAAAAATGGCAAATGAGTAAGTTATATGATGTGCCACAAGATAATGAGTGCTTTGAAAAACTGAGCAACATAAATGAGATCCAGATGAAAGATTCATGTAAAAAAATTCTTTTACCAGAAACTGAAAATAGATACTATATGTCTATTCTCAATGGTTAGATTGGTCTAAAAGCAGGTATCACTTAAAACAAAATATTTTAAATATTTTTATCTGAAATAAACTCACATTTTAACTATCTAAAACTTACTAATCCTGTTACTTCTTTGCAAAAGTGAACATTTTTCCATAAAACAAGATGAATCTCATCTTATCATTCACTTTTATATCCTAGCCATTTAAGTAAAAGCTAAGACCACAGAAAACGTTAAAAAACATTCCTTAGCTGGCCTTACACCCCTCACACATAACTGCAGAAACTTCAACTACACAAGGAGGACCAGCTCCTCAGTTCCAGGGTTTGTGTGACTCTCAAAACCATAATTGCCCTGTCAACCTCATCACTCTCACTATTCCCCTCTGTACACCAATGCCAGCCTCCGAATCTACTGATGTAGACACCAAAGGGGTCCAGGTTCATGCAAAAAGCACTAAACATGGCTCTAAAGCCTGTGACTCCCCCAAGAAGCCACCTACCACTTCTCTGAAGAAGACACTGACCAAGAATACCCTTTCCTACAGTGACCAAAATTATGTGTGCCATTGCTGCCCAAGTCACCAATGTTACTGTACACTCAGGATCCCATAGGGGTTTCAGTAAATGAGTGCTTACAAATTTTTTTTCTTACTCTTTTTAAAGTACCCCTCTCTTTCTAGGACTTGGTCTTGAGCCTGAGTAGACATGAGTGAAGGGACAATTGAGTGGTAGACACTGTGCTGCATTTGGAAATAAAACTTGTGCTCTGACACTGGCCCACTGGGCTAGAACTAAGCGTGTACACTTTTATTCTCTCCATAAGGTCTGTGATCTCTGAAAGGGCCTGCCCCACAGGCATTCCCCAGTCTTAGGGTACAAGCTGGGATTTGTGCTCTAAGGTAGTTGGATGTGGTTTTCCAGCTCTTCAAAAGAAGCATGGTATTGAGTTATGTGGCATCATGGTAAGCAACAGAAAGTGTTAGAATTAGCCCTGCCGTGCATTATCCACAGTTAGCATAAAGGGCTGGCACAGCCATGTACTGGGATTAACTGATGATGTTTAAAAACAACAGTAAATAAAAATGAAATAATGGAAGCTGCATTTAACCTCTCAAGGAAATTGTTCCCAAATTAAAACAAAAATATTTCAAATAGTTTGTGACAAAAGATCTAGAAATTCAGATCTTTTTTGGAATTGTTTCATAAATGGCAGAAGTCATACACTTTAATTATCTATAAAAATAAAGACTTTATAAAAATAGTTACATTTTTAGAATTATAAATTTAAGAGTAAAGATGATCATTCTTCCAATGAAGAAAAGCTTTGTAAGTCCATGAAAAGCTCTTTTCCTTCCTGTGAATTTTGTACTCTTCAATGAAGAGTATATTCAGAAGAGTCCACCAAAGAAGACAGTATTTTTTTTATTTTCACAAGTACAGCAAGGCTATGGTATACAGTTTACTGCCACTTCACAGATTTGGAAAGGGTTGTGAAATCACCCACAAATCTTGTCTTCTAACCTCACAACTTATTACTCATGTAACTTGGGCAAGTATTAGAGCCTTTCTAAGTCAACGTTTATTTCTCCATTAAGACAGGGGTAAACCTACAACCCCCACAACACTTTTGTTGAGACTAAATGATATGATGAATTTGCAAGTACTTCTTAAACTATGAAGTACAATATGAGCATACAGCATCATCAAACTCATTCTACTACCATGGCAGATGGGGCCATGGTAGTAGAATATTAAGTTATTAAGTTCTGCTAATAACTTGAGAAATCTAATAAAACTAATTTTTTCTCCACAAACAGCATTCCTCAAGATCCTATTTCATAGGTCTGTTGTAAAGGAATGTAAAAACAACTGTTTAAACTAGAGGAAGTCCATCAACTGGACTTCCAGAATATGGAATATGGAATATGGAATGCCATATTCTGGCATTTTAAGCCAGAATATCTGAATAAAATAAGAACAAACATTTTATTCTTGCCTAGGATGTTTTAGATAGTGCCTTTATTGTGATACCTTGAGTTGATGCATGCCTCATAGGTAACATTTTAAATTATTTAAACACTAGTTAATATTACTGGTGTCAGCATGATCAGCAATTACCGTCTTAATATAAATCACAAGCATCTAATTCCAGCTGCTCCCATCTTTGATATAACCATGAGCAACAGCCTGGAGGATAAGAACTGACAGGGAACAAATACAGCTGGGGGTCAAATTAATGCTAGTGGTGTACTAGCTTTCAGGGAGAGGCACATGCTGAAAAATGAGACCACGGGTTGAGAAGGAATTAATGTCCTGAGAGTTTTGTACAAAATGAAATATTTTCTGAACATGAGAATAGCTTCTGAATCTAGATCTGAAGAAGCTGGCTAAATAAATCATACCTCCAACAACCTTCTTTTCAGTAATATAAAAAGAAAGCATCTGCACACTCATTCCCCTGCCAGATATGACTTTTCCCTTCCCCAGATGGCTGGGGCAAGTGTCTATGCATATGGCAAGAGAAAAAAAGCAGGAAGCTTAAAGTATTTAACTGGAAAAGGAAGCAGTGAAGGCTTATGAAATGTGTTTGTGTGAGGCACTATAGGGGCTGCAAAGCCAAACAAGAGCAACCAGTGAAGGCAAGACCTCAGAGACCTGGGTCCTGGTCCCAGCTCTGCTACTAAGGGTTTCCCTGGCCAAGCCAGTTTGTTTCCGTGAGCTTCTGCTTTCTCATACAAAAAGTGAAGGAATCCAATTAAATCGGTTTATGGGAGAGTTCTTTACAGCTAATGTGACGTTGTCCAACATCAGAGGCCAGCACTAATAAGTAAAACTGGTGTCAGCCTGTGTGTGAGTGAGAAATCTCCTTGGCAGAATAGTAGAAAGTTTTTTTCCCTCTTCTTGGAAATAGAAGTAAATATCATATTACCGCACAGGTCCTGTGTGAGTGACACCAAGAGACCAACCGGTTAAGAGATGGTTCTAGAGGAATATGAATTCTGCATTTCCTATAAGCCAAATCCATCTTGAGAAAAAGGATAATGGCCCTATCATAGTCCTTTACCCCAGGATGCAGGATGAGAATGTATGTGTGTATGTATAGGCATGTATGTGTATATATGTGTGTAAATGTGTGTGCATATGTGTCTATGTGCTGGTAAGTGTATGTGTGTATATGTATGTGCATATGTACAGATAGGGTGTGTGTGTAGAGGAAGCATGAACAATCCATCTCATTTCTCTTTTCCCTTTTAGCCTACAGTCCCTCTAAATCTCTAGCCCTGAATGCTTAATTTAATTTTTAAACCATGGCATGTGGGCAAGAGAGGGGTGAAACAGGTTGCCTACACATTACTCAGGCTTGATGGGAAGTCATTCTACACTAAGGGGTGATTCTCCGCAGAATGACAGCAAAAAAGTAAAGATGGAGGTAGAAAGGGAGGTGGTGGCATCAGAATAACCTGGGGAAAGTGTTTTTCAATCTCTCTATACTTTCTTTCCTCTTTCTTCTTCCTTAATAATCTAATATGATCCTGAAGGGATATTCTGAATCACACACACACACACACACACACACACACACATGCACACACATCACAGCTGCAGCAAGTCACTGCTACTGATTTCCTGAAGTGGGATAAAAGATTGAGAATTTAAATACTAATGTCCTTTCCAGCCTTAACACTTTAAGACACAGTTTCTATCACTCATATACTTTCAAATTAAGAAAACATACATAAGATAACTAGAGAACAAAAGCCAACTCTACATAGCTAAATGGCGGAGTAGATGAAGATGTCTAGAACAAGGGAAATTATTGTATGGTAGAGCTGATCAGGAATGGTTTCATGGAGGAAATTAGTATTGAGCACAGATGGCCCAATGCACAGATTTTGGAGTGAGACTGAAGTAAAGAAGCATGCTGGGATCTAGCAGGTGCAAGGTGGCAGGAGTAGCTGGCAGCATGGTGAGGGGGACAGCAGCAGTACAGGGGCAGCACCAGATAAGGCAGACCCAGACAAGTGGGGCCAGTGGATCTTGGGCTGCAAAAGGCAGTGAAGCCTAAGCTAACTAACAGTGACTGTTGAGTAACCTCTGACTGTAAACCAGGAAAACACTAGAGCAACACATGTGCTTCAGGGAACTCTTTCAGATCATGGCCCAGGACAGTTAAGAGTAGAGGGATCTAACAGGGTTCCACAAACAGATCTTAGCTAAGTTACTAAATATACAGTACATATGCCAATCTTTTTCTCCCATTCTTTCTCTGAGACATATTCATACATGCATTTTGCATAGGAATAAGGATCAGGACCATATATTAGATTCTCAAAAAGGTATGGGATAACCACTTCCTGCACCTGATCCCTCCTCCCAATTACACACAACACAGAAAAAGTAAGAGTTCAGAAGAAAGTGTTCCAAATTGCTCTTAGGGGTTTCTCATTGCTTAGATGGGACAGATCAATAAAGGATAAATCAGAGAAAAAAAGCAGCTATGTGACACCAACCCAAGTGATCCCTGTACAGCAGGGAACCCTGCAGAGGCTCCAAAGGGGAAGCCTGAGAGGATACTTTCTCAGATTCACTTTTTCAAGAGATAGTATAAGAGAGGTTTTCATGGATTTCATGAAGTTGACTACAACATCTCATCTTACTTGAATTTGTTTTTTGGTTATCACATCATATCAAACCTCTTCTGCTTAATAAAATCAATGCTTCTCAGAGCTATCATTTCATTTGACTAAAATGTAAGTCACTCAGGAAACTTATTTAAGAATTAAATCAGATTAAGTTTGGCTAATTCTTAATGGGAATAAAAACAGGTTTTCAGAAAATACATGATAAGTAATAATCATGATATCTCTTAAATCAAGTATCAAAATACATGTTTGTTTCACTACTTCCTAGAGAGAAGCCTTAGTATTTGGTAGGAATATTTCTCCAAGTTAATATTTTTGAAACTAGTGTCAACCCAGGTAGAAAGAACAAAATATACCTTTTTCACTATCTTTATTAAAGTAGTGCTGACTTGAACATGTGAATCATAAAAGTTAAACCTTATAAAGCATTTTCAAGGAAATTTGTTTTTTAAAATGTCAACCTTGTAAGCAAAGCCTTGAAAAGACTTGAAAATCTGTTTACAGAAGTACAAAGGAAGAAATAATCCCTAAGAAAGACTAATGAGCTATCAGTGCCACTCTACAGTAAATCCTAAGGTATTAATTATCTGATTTCCAGGAGGCTTCTTACCCTGAGGTATGCTTGATTTTTGACTGACTATGCATTTCACATTTCTATTTTTGATCTGTACATTTCATATCAACTATTACGCTTTCCATTCTCTGAACTGGGAAGCTCTGCCTTCTTGGGGCTGCTTAAGCAGGGCTATAGTATGGTTCTGGGATTTCATGCAGTGGCATAGTAATGAGCTCTAGGCTGCAGGCTGCCTTTGGTCTCTGAGTCACCCATGCATGCTTTATCTTGACCAGTATCAAATTCAAATTCAGTTGTCACTCTCACACCTCTGCTTTTTGCATATCAGCAGCATTCCACATCAGTAAATGGTCTCTCCTTCAATCATGCTACTGCTGGCTTCTACGATTCCATTCTCTCCTGTTTTCCTCCTTCCTCTCTGGCTACATCTTTTTTTTTTTTTTTTTTTTTTTTTTGCTCCTTTTTGCTTATCCCTCTCTACCTAATCATTATGTGTTATAGTTTCTAGAGATTTTTGAGATTTAATTGGTCTACTCTGTCCCTAGGCAATTTCAATCTCAATAAAAAATTATAATATGGGTGTTTTCTATGAGTTCCAAACATTCAATAACCTATTTGATATCTTCATTTCAACATCCTAAAGACAGCTTAAATTTAATATTGTCATAACCACACAGTTGTATGGATTAGTACTATAACTCATACAAATGACATCAACATTTATGCAGTTGTATGGAATGTGGCCTTCACACTTGCAGCTGTATAGAATGATACCTCTACCTATGCCATTGTATAGAATGACACCTCCACCTATACACATATAAAAGTCATCAGGTGTCTCTTCCCTCACCCTCAATATTCAATCCAGCACCAAGCCTTGAAAATTTTACCTCCTACGTTGTCCTTAGTCAACTTCTCTCCTTCTCTATTCCCACCTCCTTAGGCTAAGCTAGTTTGATTTCCTTTGATCTGAACCAGATCAATGGACTCTAGTGCCTTCCTATTCTGATTACTGTTCCCTTGTAATCAGATCTCATCTTAGCCTTTCAGTTCCTACACCCCGTGATTACAATAATTCCTCAATGGCTTCTCAGCGCTTTTATGATAAAGACAGACATCTTTATAGGCCCATGTGCAGTCCTTTTCTACCCATGCTCCAGCACATTTCCCCCTCCACTGCCCTTGGCTCTCTGCACCCCGTGTACCTTGTTGGCACTGTTTCCTCCTAGAATTTTTTTCCATTACTTGAAACACTCTCCAACCTCTCCCTTTCACCTCACTGATGCCCCATGTCTTTCATATCCCCTTAGGGAAGGCTTCCTCATCAACCTCCAGAGCAGAGCAAAACTCCCCACTTTATACTTTTCACAATGCCATGAACCTCTCCTACTCAGAATTTATTTCTGTTGTAATCTCATTCTTATTTGTGAGATCATGTGATGAATGCTCTCTTCCACTAGAGTGTCAGCTCAGAGATGAAAAGTTCCTGTCTTCCTCGCCACCGACTCACCAGCCATTGGCATAACGCCAGACACTTGACAGATGCCCAGTGACTGTGTGCCGAATGAGAATTCCTTACACAGTAAAACAATATTGCTGAGAAAACTGGCAATACTTTAGAAGCAAAAACACCAATGGCAGCTTTAAGAAGCAATAATGACACAGAATATTTCTGTGTTTTCTAACTTTCATCTTGCAATGACAGCATGGCAGGAAGTGGGGGAGATGGGTCACACAAGCCAATAAGGTGTGGCCCATGTCTCATAGTTGCTAGCTTTAGAGACTGAGTACCAGGAAAGGTAGATGGTGGTTGATTGATATTACCGCATACCCACAGAGCAGTGATGCTGGGAAGAAAGGCCTGCTGTCCTCAGTGAAATGGGAGCAACCATTAGCTTCCTGGGCCCTTGCACTTCACTTTAGAATAATCATTAACAGTCAACAACAAAAACATACTGGGTGCTGACTCTGTGTCAAGCACTGGACAATGAAACTTACGTATATTATTGCATGTGGGACACATAATTATACTGCAGGGTGGGTGTAACTGTCCCCAGAGCATAATATCGGGGTTCAAAGAAGTAACTCCCAAGACCAAATAACTTGTATATGAAACAACTGGGATTCAAGCTTAGGGCTACTTCCAAATCCATTCCATCTATGTACCCACTGGTGCTGCTGCTCCAGAAAGAAAGGAAGGAAGCTACAGGCAGCCAAAGCCCACTGACTGTGGAGGAGGCCAGTGGCTGGTGAACAGTGTAGTCCACAGGTGGCCTTAATACCACTGGTCATCAGGAAGGACCAGAGCAGTCAGAAGCAGCAACAGCAGCACAGGGAATGCTGATGTGGTATCTGCAGGACATGAGAAGCATGTGGGAAGGCTGGAGCCCAGAAGAGAAGGTGTACACTGTGGGGCCCAGCCTGCCCCAGTACCACCTGGCCAGGGACCCCAGGACCCTCTGGCAGGGAACAACAGCAGACCTAGTGGAACTGAAATCTGGTCCTGATGCTGGTGGGCCTGAGCAATACATGTTTGGTTTTGTTTCACTATGGAATTATCCTGTAACTATAACTTCACTACACTGGTGGCCAGAGACACCCGTGGTAAATATACAGCAAATTTGGAGCTGTGATGCTTTGAGAATAACAGACTTAGGAAAACATATATAGATAAGTTACTGATTTCTTCAGATAGTCAACTCCTAGAGGCTTTAGGGGTTTTTCTGTTCGTTTGTTTTAAATTATTCATTACCAGGCTTAGGAATCAGAAATACATAACACTAACAATTGTCAAGAAATCAGTATTTCCTGAGAGTGCGTTTGCTTAGAGTCTGAGAAAGAGACATGATTCACATTGGGAAGAACTAGAAGGCAGGTGAAGAAATGCTTTTCAAGATCAATCAAGCCGTGGGTCTTCAAGCGTTCCTAGAAGTTTATAGGAATGAGAATGTCATGATGGATGCCACATTTCTAAAGGCATTAGTGATGATAGCAGTCCGTAGGAAGGGATGGAAGGAAAGTGGCATAGTGAAGCTGTAAGGAAGCTGACGAGCTAAGGATCAGAGGCAGAAGGGAAGCTGTGAGTATGGGGGTAGAGGAGGACACATGAGGAAGTGAAGAAGAGGCTGAGAGTCCCTGATGACTGATTTCTCCTGCATAACTGAGTGAAGAAATCATGGAATCATTCATTAATAGAAAACGTGAGAGGTGTCGGCTCATCTCCCTGAGGAGGACGGGGGAGTGGAGACTCACTCAGGGAACCTAAGGATTGTTGCCCAACAGACACACACAGATGGAGCACAGACACTCCTACATCTCTCTCCCATTTTTGCCCAACCTCCCCATGTCCTGATGCTAGTTATCTGCCAATAAGTTCACACACAGAAGAAACATGATAATATCCTAATTTTACACAAATATGCAGCTCCTTCATCTTTTGGACCACACATGCTAAGCACTAAGCAAATAAGACAAATTTGCCAATGTCTAGAAAAGGTAAATGTATAGATACAGAAGCACACTGGAGGTTACCTAGGATGGAGACGGGGTGGAGAATAACTGCAAATGGGTATGAGGGAAGATTTTGGGGTGACAGAAACGTTCTAAAACTGGATTGTGGTGGTGGCCACAGAATGCTATACATTTGCTACAAACTACTGAACTGTGCACTTACAATGGGTGAACTTTAATGATAGGTAAGTTTTCTGCCAATAAAACTGTTTTTTTTTTTTTTTAATTGGTAAGATCTGTGAGGAAAAAAAATACAGGGTAAGACGAATTGAGAGTGAAGGGGTTGGGGTGGTGGGCAGGTTGCAATCTTAAGCAGAGTGATCACAATGACCTTCATTGAGAAAATGACATTTGAGCAAAGACCTGAAGGAGGTGAGGCAGTGAGCCTGGGGGTAGGCAGGAGGCAGGGCATTCCAGGATGAGGGTATCACCAACTGTGAGTCACCAGTTCTAAGGTAGGAATGGACAAGGCAATGTGAGATAAGATGGCAATAGATGGTATACAGGGTCTGCTTCTTGGGATGGAAGCTGCTGCAGTTTTGGGCACATTTAGCCTCATTCAGGTTTTAAAAGGATCATTTTAGCTACTGTGTTGAGAGGAGTCTATAGGAGGCAAAGAAGGCCGTTTGGGGATCTGTTGCAATGATTTAAGCAACAGATAATGTTGACTTAAATCAGGAATGGTAGTGGGAAGTGGTGACATATGGTCAGATTGTGGGTATGCTTTGAAGGTGGAGCCAACAGAATTTCCTGACTGTTTGGACCTAACTTATGAGAGAAAGAAGCTAAGGATATTTCCAAGGTTTGGGTGCTGAGTAACCAAAAATGGGGAGGCTCCGGATGAGGTAGGCTTGAAGGAAAAAAAATTCTTAAAGCATGTATAGGGAACAGTGCTACTAAGTTTCTTTATTTCTTTCTCTCTTTCTTTATTTATTTCCTTTCTTTCCCTTCCTTCCTTCCCTCTCTTCTTCCTTCCTTCTCTCTTTCTCTTTCTTTCTTCCTTTCTTTCTTTCTTTCTTTCCCTCTTTTTCCCTCTTTCCCTCTTTCACAGAGTCTTGCTCTGTTGCCCGGGCTGGAGTGCAATGGCACGATCATGGCTCACTGCAACCTCCACCTCCTGAGTTCAAGTGATTATGCTGCCTCAGTCTCCTGAGTAGCTGGGATTACAGGTGTCCGCCACAACACCTGGCTAATTTTTGCATTTTTAGTAGAGACAGGGTTTCACCATGTTCAAAGTCAAACTGGTCTTGAACTCCTGACCTCGTGATCCTCCCGCCTCAGTCTCCCAAAGTGCTGAAAATACAGGCATGAGACATTGTGCCCAGCCTGTGCTACTAAGTTCTATGTGCCAAATCATTTCACATTCTGGTGACTTTTTTTAAAGGTTTCCTTCACTATAAGGTAGGTTCCCTTCCAACAATTCATGAGTTAAGATAGTTTAGAGAAATGAATCATCATGCAAAATGTAGACATGTTTATTTAAAATCCTGATTTTATTCTTATAGGATCATGGAATATCTCATTTTCTTATAATTTCTTAATTATATTTCTAGTGACATTAGACTTAGCCTACGTATAAAGGTCTTACTGCTGGTCCCAGCCAACCAACAAAAAGTACAGTGACACCAAAGGCTGTCAGTCACTCCTCAGTGCTTCTCTTAAAAGGTCAAGTTGAGCTGAGAAAAGGTCCAATCAATGTTGTGATATAGTAATAAAATCCACCTCCTAACACAGAGCAAATTCAAGAAGCGCCACATAGAAAGACCAAAATTCAAGGCCAATCTCTCTTGAAATTTATTTCTCCTTAGGAGAAACTGTGAAGAGATGAGGTAGAAAAAGGTCATATTCTTGCATAGAGATTTAAATAAATATGTACTGTCATTTCTTGATGTAAAATAAAGATTTTCCTTTCTTTTAATTTTAAACTTACATATATTTGGTTCCTTCTTATTTATTCTGCACAGCTGGTCACTGGACTTCTCTATGCAGTCATTATCATTAATAAGTTAGAAATACACATTAGACTCAGCAGCTGTGCCCAAGGCTATTACTCCCTATAATTTGGCACAGATGGCCAAAAAGATGATTTGGGCAGGATGGACCAATAATAACCACCTAATGAGGCTGAAACTTCAAAATCAACTGATGATAGATGTGGTTTCACAGTTAGTGTTCCCTCTTTCCTCCCAGACCCCTCCTCTTGTCCTTGACAAGAAAGGCAGAAGAGTCCAACCAAAATCTAATTTGCCAAAGTTCCACATATAGTATTTTACCTGACTTTATAGGGGGGAAATGATAACTCAATAGAACAATTCTAGTCCTGAAATGGTCATTCTTCAGGTCAAAAGACTTTTTCTTCAAGTGAAAATATTACTAAGTATTAAAATAGGAATTAAGCAGGTTTGTACCTAACTCAATATCAGGGAAGCCATCACAGTAGTCAATAATAATTAAATTACCACAGACAGGAAACCTAAGTATGACGTCTGCCTTTCTCTCAGCTAGTCACACACCACAAAATGAATTCTCTTAAAATTACAATTAAGCAATATCCCATCATGCATAACCTTGATCATTTTTGTAGATGTCGGCAATTCATTTATACCTTGCAAGTTGTCTTAATGGTAAGGTTTCTTTTTCTTCTTATCTGTATACTGGTGCTCAACAATTGTGTACCTCCTCAAAATGCCTAATACTCAAAAGCACATCTTGAAACTTCCCAAAATAAAGATCAAGCTACAATTTGAAACTGTAGCCTCTCTGCTCCTCAAATCTTGCTGTATCCATACTATCCTGCAGCAGTTCACTACCAACCTGTTAATCAATGACTCATAAGAGTTCATCCGCGGTGGAAATGGCATTCTCCAGTTGGCTTATGTAATGCCATGTAATCACTATCAATGCTCTAAATCTAAAAAGGTATAAAATAAAAAAGCACATAGTTTTATCTTATGCAGAAATGTATATAATTAATCAACCAAACTACCATATGGACAACTATGAGGACATTAGCTGCTCTCTGCAGCAATCTGCCTAATTAGTTGTACACAAATTTTAGTAGAAAATGATAACCTCGGCCGGGCACAATGGCTCATACCTGTAATCGCAGCACTTTGGGAGGCCAAGGCGGGCAGATCACCTAAGGTCAGGAGCTGGAGACCAGCCTCACCAACATGGAGAAACGCTGTCTGTACTAAAAATACAAAATGAACTGCGTGTGGTGGTGCACACCTACAATCCCAGCTACTCAGGAGGCTGAGGCAGGAGAATTGCTTGAACCTAGAAGGCAGAGGTTGCAGTGAGCTGAGATCAAGCCATTGCACTCCAGCCTGGGCAACAAGAGTGAAATTCTAAAAAAGAAAGAAAGAAGAAAAGAAAGAAAGGAAGGAAGGAAGGAAGGAAGGAAGGAAGGAAGGGGAAGAGAGAGAGAAAGAAACAGAAAGAAGAAAGAAAGAAAAATAAAGAAAGAAAGAAAGAAAGAAAGAAAAAAGAAAGAAGAAAGAAGGAAGAAAGGAAGGAAGGAGAGAAAGAGAGAAAGAAAGAAACAAGAAAGAAAGAAAAAAGAAAAGAAAGAGGGAGGAAAGGAGGGAAGGAAGGAAGGAAGGAAGGAAGGAAGGAAGGAAATGATAACCTCTGTTTTGGTAGTAAAGATCTTAATCACATATCAAGACTTCTACCCAGACAGGGCACCTGATTGGCAGAGAATTGTCTATGTTGTTTACGTGTCCACTGAGAGCTGTGACCTTGGAACTGATTTAACTTGCTATTTTTTGTTATTGCTGTTAAGTGTGAATGACAAGAAAGCTAAGGCCCAGATCCAGGGGGCCTGGCTAGTCTTCGGAAGGTAGGAATAAGAAGCAGAGTGTGAGCAGCTCACTGCACTCTAGACCACGTCTCCCAAAGTAGACCTATCACCAAAATCACTCAACAGGAGTTCCTTAATGTACAAATGGTTCAGCGCTAATGCACATTCTCACACAGCAAGTATAGAAGATCCAGTAATCTATATTTTTGAAACAACCTCAGGTCATTCTGAGGACCAGCCTGGTTGCAAACTTCTAGAGTGCATGTATTTGCAGGACAGTGGTTAAGTATATGATTTTCTGATACAAGTTTCTATAACGCCCAATCAAAAGCAATATCAGAGCAGTCTTAATACAAACAAACACTTAGAAAACATATCTAATTTTATCTCATGCACAACAATGTGAGAAAAGTAAGATTCTTTGTGTTATCCCAATTTATACTTAGGCACAGAGTTCTGAAGTCAAGGTCACAGAGTGAAAACACAAGGAAACTGATTCTGCCTGGCTTTGTTCTTCCAATCTACTTACTGTGTTGACCCCTAGCCTTACAGTAATCTACAGAAACAGTAACTGTGAGAGATTATTAGTACTGATCTGTGACTCAAGCCACCATAAGTGAGTGCTGCCTAAAGAAACGGCCTTATTAACCTTGGCACTGTCCTTAGGAGGCCTCAAACCTGGCCAAGGAAGGACATGCGGCTGACTCCTGGGAGATGACCGTCTGTCCCAGCTGAAATACTGGTAGGTGCTATGCCACCACATAGAAAGACTCTCTCCTGAAACTGTCAAAATGCTTTCAGCTCTAGGTCAAACATGAGGCTCCAGATACAAAGGGGTGATGCACCATATCCTAAGGAAGTTCTTGAGAGCAATGATAACCTGTGTTTCTTTAACATCTTGGTGAACAGTTGGCCACTGATGTGAAGGGCTCACTTAATGCTGGGATATAAGAAGTTCTCTTCCATCCTTGCCTTGTCCCTGAATCCAACAAAGGAGTCATATACAAATAACTGCTGACTGAGGCACTCTAAGTCGCCACACAAACAAAGAATGGATGGCAATAGAATTCTGAAGCAATCACCACATATACATTTCCCAAAATGGGTCAAAGTAGAGGAAGCAGAATTCAAAGAATACCGTGTCCAAAGGAAAAATTCAGTAATCAACACACATGTTTTGAGGGGTATGGGAATTTCATCCCTTATTAGGTCCAGGAGTAAAACATATTATTTTCAAAGGCGTTATGTAGGGGTGATGTTCCTGTCAGATAAACTATGTAACTAATTCCTCCTGTCCTAATTCCATGCTAGTGAAATCCTTAACCACTAAACCCTGACCATTATGAAAAAAATGTGCTGGCCAAAGACTACCACCCACATCTGCAAGCCCTTTGGAAGTTACATATATAGAATATACTAATATTCTATGTTAAAACAATTAATAAAATACGACAACAATTTAACTACAGGCTTCTGATGGGTAACACTGATAAAAACAGCATGAAACACAGAAATCAAAAATTGGCAACTTGGTAAGGTACAGTGGCTCAAATCTATGATTCCAGCACTTTGGAAGGGCAAGGTGGAAGAACTGCTTGAGCCCAGGAGTTCAAGACCAGCCAGGGAAACATAGTGAGACACCCATCACTACAAAAAAAATTTTTTTAAAAATCAGCTGGGTGTGGTGATACACATCTATAGTCCCAACTACATGGGAGGCTGAGGTGGTAGGATTGCTTGAGCCCAGGAGATTAAGGCTACAATGAGCTGTGATTGTACCACTGCACTCCAGCCTGGGTGACAGAGAGAGAATTTGTCTCTAAAATAAAAGGAAAAATAAATGACAACTTTGTGAAACAGTACAAGGTCAGAGAAGGGAGACTTATCAGAAAACCCTATAGATGACACTAAAATTCACAAATTAGGATTTCAGTTAAAAAGTCAAATTAAATGCTGTACAGAAAGGCCTAAGGGCTATGCATGAGTTTCTCAAATGACTTTTTATCTATTAGGAGGCCCCATCTGTAGGTGATCTTGAGTATCTCCAAAAAATGATAAATAGCTTTGGTCCAAAGGTAAAGAAAATAAGACATGGCAAAATTGAATCAGATTGTAGGTAATTAATGTTTTCATAGAAGAAAAAAACAAAACCTTGATTCCATATTTCTTTAGGCCTTGAAGTCTCAAAAAAAACAAACAAACAAAAAAACTCACTCAGCTCTATCAGCTCAAGGACATCAAGCTAGGAAAGACTAGTGAAACTTTGCGCAGCCAAAGGGGCATCTGATTATATCTACACCACTACCTATTACAAAAACAGCATTTTTTAAAAGAAAGTCTCCTTTCTGAAAATGTCAAGCAGACTAGATGAGGAAGCAAGTGAAAGAGAGACTCTACCAGAATAAATCTCCTCCACTCAGATCTATATCAATTATGAACCTAAATTTCCAAAATAATAACCATACCTATTGCTTGGGGAATGGCTTAGAATAAACCAGTATCTTCACATTTAGAGTAGGCTTTTTTCATAATGATTTTATAACTTTGCTGGTCTATGAATGTGATGCAGACACAAGACCTGGCACTGATGTTAACTTGGCTACCATATTTATCATCTGAGAATCTACACCTTACTATAATCAATCTCCATTACGAAATACTTTTTACCGTATTCTTTTCTGGAGCCATAAAGAAATGAGTAAAGGAGTTTCTGTCTTTAATAAAATTTGTCTTTCACAAAACTTGTCTTTCTTATTTTAGGTATCTCAACTAATATTACCAACTACTAAAAATGCATCTGAATTATGAAATTGCACTATACCTTTAGAAATACTGAAATAAATATATGCATACATGCATACCAGGTATAAGCAGAGCACATTTAGCACAAGAAAAAGTATTTTATTTAAGGACATGCTTTATAATCCACCTTATGATGCAAACAGAACTTAGCTTGGTCTATGGGATCCTACAATATACTGCTCAGGCTGACTTCCTACAAATGTACTTTATCACCAGTGTGGTAGGCCGCTCGCAGTTCCCGCTGCTCTTTAGGTTCTCCCTAAGCCCATGAGCTGGGGAGTGACTTGAAAAGAGTCAAGCCATGCTAATCTCATGACTTCTGGGTCATCAGAAACTCACACAATATTTCCACTCAGAAGAAGGAGTTGCTGGTGAAAACAGGGAAGTCACGGTGTGGAGAAAAAAAAAAGATAACTAGAAAGTATTCTATTTAGGAAGGTTTTAATCCTAACTGACTTGAAAGAGAATTTGAGGAGTGTTTTATTTGATCCTAGTGAGCTTTTGACCTTTTCATAAAATTTGCATAATTCAGCATGAAGGGAAACTTCTAGTTGTCAAGAAAGATGTGGGCTCTAGAAATTGACCTTGCAGAAAGGCTAGGAGGTCTGTACCCGCGAGGTACTTGATGCTGCCACTATTAATTCCACAGGGAACACAAGGGGCAGCTCTGCGCTTTTCGCAGATGTGGACCCCTGAGGAGATTCTATGATAGAGCCCAGAGGGCTGCCTGGGTAGGAGAAAACTGACTGACCCCTCCTTCTTTTCCTTATGACCAGGCCAATGCTCCAGGGGCTGCATAAAAGAGGAAACGGTGGCTTGTCAGAGAGAAGACATCATTAATCCCAATATATGCATCCTTCTCCTTGGGAGAGCCCATCTAAGCAGTGTACTACATCACTAAAAGCTCCATAACATAACAAGGCTAGCTCCACTCCAAAGCCAGCACATCAGATTAAGACATTTTATATGGCTCAGGAAATTTAAATGAATTCCATCATTTTGAGGAAAGAAAGGTAGGGGGGAAAGGAGAGGCAAAGGGAAGGAATTAATAAGTACTGAGATTTTATTATACACAACATTGTACTAGATGTTTCTATGCTTATCTTATTTAATCTTAAAAACAGCTCCATAATCTAAGTTACAGAATTCCCATTTTACAGATGCAGAAAATGAAAGCTAGAGAAGATATATAACTGGACTGTGAGTCACAGAACGAAGTAGTATCAGATTTAGTATTCAAATCCAGGCTCCAAGGCTCAGGTTTTTCTGGTTGTGCCATGCTACCTTGCACTTTCCATTGTAGAACTAAAAATCATAAATAATAAGGTTTCTAAGTAATGATTTTAAAAGAGGTATCAGAACTTGTGTCATAAAAAATTGCAAAATGCCTCCTCCACTGCTCTATTGTCTGTGCCATTAGCATCAAATGTGTTCTCACTGAAGCAATCAGCTAGGATGGGACTTCTTTTTCCATCAATATCTTGTATAACAAACTGGTTGTATCATCTGGGTAGGGAAGGGAGAGGGTAGCCCTGCTTCTAAGTAACTGGAATTGGCTCATCTGGCATGGAAAGTAGAATACATTATGCCTCAAATAAACATGTAGGAAAATGTTGACAAGAGTCCATGAAAACTGCCAGAGACGTTTCTTCTTCGTTTAAAAATCATCTTATCAGGTTGGTGACTTCAACCTTGCAAGTGAAAAAGCTATTTTAGACAAATTTACAGCTTTCAATGTTTTTTGGCATCTGTGGAACTAATCCGACTCCAAGTCAAGTCTGCAAAACTGTTTTTTTTTCTACATAGTTCTTTTAAAAATCTCACCAAAACTTATAGTACCATATGTCAAAATCAAGTTAAATTAAATACATTAATGCATTGCAACATGTATATGAAATAGGGAAAGAACAAAAGAAATATGAAGAAAGTTGAGTTCTTCACATTGCTCAACTCCTCTTAGGTAAAGATCTTGGCAAGAAGGGTCTGGGAATGAAGGATCTGATTAGAAACTCCAGGAAAAAGGTGAACAAAATGAATTCCATCTACTAATTCACAAGAAGAGAGAAAATAAAATGTTCTAGGATAAATTCTAAAGTTCTACTCTACAAATTGAAAAACAATTCTGAAATAATAAGCAGTCATATAAGGAGAGAAGGGGAATAAGACACTGCCTGACACAGAGACATAGCCACATCTATCTATGCTGTGACCAAAAAGCCCCCTGCTTATTAAGAAAGATGGGCTCCTTACAGTATCATTTTTCATAATATTTTCCATTACTTGCTAAATATATCTGTGAAGAACAAATCATCATATTGGCCTACATTGTACTTGACAGGAATTAAAATCCCTCTAACTTTAAATTCCTGTCATGACAAATAAGCCCAGTGCTAGACTGTAGCTATGAAGTCTTCTATTTTATTTCATTCTGTTACCTTGTGCTGAACATTCTAACAGGTAGCTCTCCCATCCAGTCACTGAAGATCTAGTACTTAAATGCAAGTCTAGCTCCCATTTGCTTGTCACATTTCTTTCATATCTCTATTGAGGTAATAAATAAAAAGATTGACCCAACCAGGGATGAAGATTATAGTTAATTTATCTGTCACCAACGCCTTCTGTCTGGATTTGATATAGCTTTTCAAATGGTTAACATACAGCTCATGTTTTCCCTTACTTGTCTCAAACATATGAGACTTCATCAAAACTATATGCAACCTTAAAATCTGTATCTGCAAGAGTCTCCTTAGCCTCCAAGTCTATGACTCTACTAGAAAAAATATAACTACATATTTTATCATCTAATTTGCCAGAATCTTTTCCCATTTTTGAAAATCCATATATTTATCCACTCCAAATGAATTCATATAAAATATCTGTGTACGATCTTTCTATAGAAAAGTGATATCATGAAAGGAAATTATGTACCAGCCATTGAACATTAAAAATATCAACACATCATAATGGTTTATGGGCATTTATTGTGTGCCAGTCTTCGTACAGAGATGAGAATACTTGGTTTGTCCTTTGCCTTTATGTTCAGTCTTTTAGAATAATCAGTACTACTACAGTGTCCAGATTCTCCTGTACTGCTACAACTCCTCTCCTAGACTCCTTGCCGAATTTGTCTTCCTCCATCCCCTCCTACTCATCCACAGTTGCCTCTTCTGCTGCACTCCATCTTCGAGACCATAGTTCTTCCACAGCTTTCATGACCTGCTCAGCTACAGTTAGCTCATCAGTATCAGATATCACTAGCATCATCCTCTTAACCCACATTTCCAACACTGTCTGGTGGAACCTCCCATCTTTCAATAGCTATAAGGATTTTCATTTAATATAATTGTACGCAGCCATCAAGTTCCAGGACTAATCCCCCTGCTACATAGGGACTGACCTGATCTCCGCAATCAGAACATTAAAAAAATTTTCCCTGTGTCTGAGTTTCTCATATTTCCATTGTAATATTTAAAACACAACTCACTCAAAATCACAATTATTATAATGTGCATTACATAACAGTCGGGAAGAAGGAATGTGAAGTGAGAAGTGCAGCTGAGGTTTCAATTTCATTGGTCCAGCTGGACTTCGCAGTCTTAGATTCTCCATCTGTAAAATGGAAATAAGATGCCCACTTTATAGAGTCATTGTGAAGCCAATATGGAAGTAGCTTGCTCACAGAAGGGCTCGAAGAGTGGATGCTGCCAGGAGCAGTGTGTTTGCTCTGAATCCTTGAGGGCAGAGATGGTATCTCCACGGCACTCAGCTAGGACTTTGTTAGAACATTACTAACACATACCTGCATAGCATCTTACTAGGGGTGCAACATATTTCCATGAAAGGAAAATTGAAATGCCTTTATTTACTGTTAAAGCATCTTTCCAGAGGAGGATTTTGGAAAAAGAGAACCATTAGAAGTCACTGTTCAAATCTTTTGGCTTTTCCTTTTAACTACACCTCTCTGGATCCACCAAAGAGACTACGTAAATAAAATGCCACTCCTTCTCTCTGACTACTTACCTACCTCAGTGAAGTCCACTAGCATCTCTGTAGCTCTAGTAGAAACAGGAGAAAATGGCAGCTTCTCAAAATGTATTTACCTCACTACAAGACACAGTTATTTAAGGAGTAAACATTTTACATACTAGAGTGTTGGGATTTAATGTCTCTGGGTTCCCATTTATGTTTTTGCTCCTTTGACACGTTGCAGTATTCAGTGGTGGGTTTTAACTAATAACCTAACACTTTAATCAGACGTTTTCATTGAAAGGCTCAGCATGCTCCATTTTCTGACCAACTTTTTATTCTACCTCTTCCTATAACAAGCACTCAACTGACTTTTTCTCCACTTCTTTGCCTTATGTCAAGAAAAAAACTTAAGCCAGGAACATAAGTTCTAAACTATAAATGCTTTTGTTTCACCAGATTCAAAAATTCCTATTTTGGAGCACTTTATGCTCTTTTTCTGAGATATAACAGAGAGATCTAGGAAACCTCAAAAAAAATTTGAACCTGTTTATTGAAGAACAAAGGTAGAGCATTTATTAGACTTTAATATTGAAATAAAAACTGATCCCTCATAATGATGGATATATTTGTTCACATCAGTATTTTATTAAAGAATACTTAGAATTGGGTGAGAACTCAGTAGTTTTGGGTTGTAAACTAGCAGGCCACAGGCCAAATATGACCCAGATACATTTTTTATGTGGTCCTAGAGCTTTTAAAATTAAGGACGCCTCATATAAAAAATCCAGAAGCTTCTGTTTTCCTTGAAACACTGTCATGTTTTAGAGCCTGGATAGTAACAATCAGCTACAGTGGAGTGATAGCTGCCTCCTTTACAGTGGTTTGCAAAGTTCCAGGGGCCACAGTTCACACTCCCTACCCCCTCTCCCACATGTCTTCTCCAGGCCTGCCACACTCCTTTATCTTACTTGTCAGATCCTTGCACACATCTGAAACACAGGCACAACTTTTTTTGAAGGGCAAGGAGACTGGATCCAGAAAGAGCTTCCCCATTCACTAGCTATGACCTTCAGCAAGGTTTGAGTCTTGGGTTCCTCAGCTTTAAATTGAAGGTAATTTCTTGGCCTCAAAGGGTTGTGGGGATTAAAAAAGAAGTATATGAAAAGTGCTTTCTACACTGTAATGCAAAATGTTTGTCATCATCATTCATCTCCCAGAGCTCTGTGAGTTGCATAAATCCCCTCTACCTCAGTCATTATTTGGCTTACTTGCTCCTCACGTTATTTATTACACTCTCTATGACGGAGTTTAAAATGTAAATTAGAAGAATTTGACTTATTTCCTTTCTAATTTAACAAGAAGTAGAAAAGATGAACAAATATCAAAGGAAAACAAAATGAATTCTTGAATGCCAGTGGATCTTTACTGGGTCATTTGTTTGTGATGGAGGTATGAAACTCGTGCAAAGTGTAATTACTGGATTGCTGATGCCTTCATGTACTGTGTTACACACTCACCCACTAGACACCTGAAGCCTCAAAACAAAACAAAACTGACAGCACAGGTACTAGGGGCTCCTATGAAACAGAAGTACTGACATCTTTCATGGGCCTATCAGTCTTCTAGTAGAGGACCCAGTCCATCAGACAAAAACAAAAAACAAAAACAACTACACTTTCAATATAAGCTCTAGTAAGCCATGGCACACATTTTATATCTATCTCTATATGTGTACAGAGGTAGACAGATTTCCAAAAAAATAAGGGATTTGAGAGAAAACAGAATCTTCTCAGAAATGGGCAGAGGTGCAGCAAACTGCACTTAAATAATGATGCCGGGGATGTAAAAATGCAGGGGATATAAAGATGTATGTCATGAATGCTACATTTTTACATTACGAATTCACAAACATGTATTCCTGTTCTGGTCAATTTACGACAGAGGCTCATCCTTGTGGGGGGAACCACAATTAAATCATTTTCTGCTTTTAATTTAAAATAATCACGACTAAGTGAACTGCCAAATACAACTGGAAATAGAGGAGAAGAAGGGAGTCCGCTCTCTTTCTAAGATCACTAAAATAGGAATAAATTATGATTCAAGACACAGTCCGTTGAAAAATTCATCTGACGAATCCTTTTTAAAGCATACCATATAGTGCAATTACGGCTTTTCTTGAAGTTGAAAGAAACTGCCACCTGAATACAGATTAACGAATGCCCAATTACCACAAGGTCCTCAGTGTATATTTTATTTTAAATACCAAAATAAATAACAGCATCATTTAAGAAACCAGGTCTTTCAATAGATGTCCCTGGGCTGATGTTTAAGCAAGTCTCCTTGGCAACCAAGGAGCACAGTACATACTGGGCTGGGGGGGAAGGGAGGAAGCGGGTAGCGACTCCAGGGCTGACAGCATAAGTAACCTGAGTAGTGGCTGCTCCCGTTAGACGACACGGGCAGAGGCTGCATGGGTTGCAAGCCCCTGAGATGTCAACTCCGGGTCTGCCACCACTGGTGCAGCCTCCCACCCTCTCCCTCGGGTCTGCAGAACCGGTTACAAGGAGAGAGACTGGCTTACCCGACGGGGTGAGCGGTCTGTTGGGTTAGGTGCCCGAGACGGCAGCGCAGGCACCGGCCTCTCGTTGATGCACAATGTCTCTGCTTCGCCCCACGATGCTGAGGTAAAGAGAACCCGCACTAGCTTCGCTCTGCTGGTTTGGGGATGCAGAAGTGAAGACGAACGTGCTAGCGTATGTGTGTGTGCGAGTGTGTGTGTGTGTGTGCCTGCGTGCATGTGAGTGCGCGCGAGTGCCTGCGCGCTCCCGGACTGTCGCGCGGGGAACTGCTCCCTAGTAAATAAAAAGCTCTAGCCAGCACTGCAGGTGGCACGTCCCGCTGGCTCCACCCCAGGCGGTCGCGTCAGCCTGGAGACGCACCTTGGCACCCCCGAGGCGGGTTCAGACGCCGTAGGGCTCCGCCCCCTGCCGCCTCCAGCCAGCCCGCGCGCTCGCTCCCCTTCCCCCTTCCCTGCGAGCCCGCGCGCATCCCCTCCCCGCCCCACGCGCAACGCCGCCGTCCGTCGCCAGCGGGCTCGCTCCCCCGCCGCCCCCCGCCCACGCCGCCGGCTAGCAGCCAGCGGGCGCCGCAGGCCCCGGAAGTCCCCTCCTCCACGCCCCCCTCCTCCTAGCTCTCCGGCACCTGCGCGGCGGGCGCCTGGGTCACATGTGCAGCCTGCAGCCAGCACTGCGGTGACTGAGACCCTGGAACCCAGCCTGCTCGCCACCAGACTCCCTTTCCAGGGCTGAGGGGCAGCCTGAGCGAACAGACGCCGTGGCCCTAACTCGTTGTTCCAGAGAGTCCTGATTCTGCTAACTTGGGAAGTTCAAGTTGCCGCTAGTCCTAGCGGCCCTACAGTGGCACTCCTTAGGATAATACACTTTATGGTACTGACCAGAACAAATTCACAGTAACTTTAAGAAATGAAAGGGGACCAACCTCCCAGAAGTGGACGAAATCCCCAAGCCTGAGAAATGAGAAAGGGTGTGATTAATGTGGTTACTGCTAATTCAGCAATAAAACTGCAAACAGACAACCACCACAGAACCATACCATTAAATTCCAGGGCCTGGCACACTCTCGTGCCACTTGCGAGTCATTCAGGTCACTCCTGTGTAAAACATGCTGAGAAACTCACACCAAAGCAAAGTGGATAATTTTAATAGGTACATATTCCACCACTGCATTGAAAACCTCAGTCCAACGTGGAGGTAAGCCACCAGAAGCAGGTAGAATGTAACTAAATTGGAGTAAACTGTATTTTGCAGAAGTTCAGGATTTAACTTGCTGCAAATTTGGTTAATCCTACTTCTTGCAGGTTTATGTTCTGCTGCAGAGTTGGACTAGGAACAGTGCCCTGATCTATTTTGAGGTGTCCTTAATGTTCTCATTGGTCTCAAATCAGTGGTTCATCGATTATTTTCTACTTCTAGATCCACAAGATTTTGGGGTTTATTCATTTGCTCCTTCTGGGGGTTATCTGTCTGTCTTCTAGTGTTTCATTTTCATGATTTTGATATTTGGACGTTAGGATGCTGGGTACCTACTTGTGTCCTGGACACATCAAAGGTACAAGGGAAAGAATGACAATTGACTACAAACATTAGGTGTGGTGTCATCCTAAGAATTTTTCATAAGCAACTTGACAGTTTTCACTGTGTTGTCTTATATCAGAAAATCAAATATGAAAGCATCTTTGAACCAAAAATATTGACAGTGACTGGTATCAATAAATAAAACACTTCTTTAAGATTCCCAAGATGTTTGTCACTAAAGTGAGAATACTTAAAATTTTAATCCCATTTATGTTGATTGGATTATCTGTTTAAAATAAATACAAGCTATTTATTTAGTATAATTAAGAAGAGCAAAGACTATAATTGCATTTACACAGGAAAAGAATATTTACACTGCCAACTCACCATCTGTGTGACTATGGAAGAGTCTTACTGCCCAAGCTGGGTGTGTCATAGTATCTCCTGGTACTAGCACAATGTCTGCCACATAGTATCTACTCACTAAATATTGTTCATTGTCACACAGAGTTGAGGTTTAAATGTTAAATGCCTAGTAAAATGTCTAGTTCAAAGAGGGAAAGTTTTTCCTAAATTACTCCTTAGTATTGATTTCAAGTTTATGTTTTTTCTTAAGCCTCTTATTTCTCTAAAATAAGAGACAGTAATTTATTCAATAGCCACCAAATTCAACACAAATGTATTTTTCAGTTTACTCCGCTCCTAGAGGAGCAACGTATTGGGCACTATTTCTTTCTTAGGTATGGTCTTTCTCCTTATTAAGAAAATGACTTAAAATAATGCTTTCCAAAAGCTGTTCTTTGGAATACTAATTATTTGTTCAGCGATTTTTTTGAGCTTCTAGAATGCGTTAGGCAGTGTAATCCACACAGGTCTTTTAGTTGTCAATAAATATACATTGTTCCTGTTTCAATCTAGTGATGTTTATTTATGAGAGATGAGCTGAAGAAGACTTTTTTAAAAAGTGTGTGTTTGGTTGCAACTGAAAACTCTGCCCGATTTAGGCAAGAAAGAACTTAATAGAAAGAAATCAGGAGCTTACGAATTGATGGGAAGCGGCCGGGAAGCAGGAGGCTCAAGCCTGTAATCCTAGCACTTTGGGAGGTCGAGGCAGGTGGATCTCAAGGTCAGGAGATTGAGTCCATCCTGACTAACATGGTGAAACCTGTCTCTACTAAAAATACAAAAAATTAGCCAGGTGTAGTAGCATGCACCTGTAGTCCCAGCTACTCAGGAGGCCGAGGCAGGAAAATCTCTTGAACCAGGGAGGTGGAGGTTGTAGTGAGATGAGATCAAGCCACTGCACTCCAGCCTGGCGACAGAGCAAAACTCTGTCTCAAAAAAAAAAAAAAAATTGATGGGAAGGCTATCTAGATATCCAGGATAGAAAGCTAGCTGGAGTAACAGCAACCCCAAAGGGTATAGAAGCAGTGACAGCAGTGATAATAATGTGAGGAATGTTGTGATATGGTGTCTTCCATTGCTGAAATGGGTGAGCCCCAATTGATTGCTCTTTGTACTCCCAATTGTAGTCTGCAGCTTCCAGTTGCCCTAGCCTAGAGCATTGACTTGTCCCTCAGTTGTGGTAGTGTGGGACCCCTGCTCATAGCTCCACCAGATTTAAAAAGTAGAGTGGAACTGGGTGGCTGGAAAATAGTGTATGTTCACTACAGGAAATAGGGTGCCAGCTCAAATGAGTTGGGGAAACACTGAAAACTAGGTTCCTATCACATTGGTATATTAAAGACTGAGGTCTTGCATGAAAGAAACCTCTTTCACTTTCTTAAACAAGTATCCTAGAGTTTGGTTGAGTATGAAATACTTTTTTTGTTTTTTTCTGCTTGCCTCTTAATATACTTTGGTAAGCATCTTGGAACACCAGTTTTTACAGCATTTTTTATTTTCATCTATCATCAACCTGTCCATGAGCCAAGATATAGGAGGGTAGCATACATCTAGTGCTGTGAGTTTTTATAAACTCTGTATTCTGACAGCCCCGGGAGAAGCAGATTTGAAACTGTCTCTAGACAGATCAGATTGCTAGCTAAAACTACATCATGAAAAGAGAGCTGTATCATAGTTCTTTGTTCAACTCCTGATAGCTGCCTCCTCCCAAAGCATGTAAAAAGGAAAGTGTCATTCTTAATGCCAGTGTTAAGGTTTTCTATCACAAACCAGTAGTGACATTAAGGAATCACTGAGCCATATTTCTAATTACTGTATGACTCGAGAGAACAGATTAGTATTACTTATGCCAAAACCAAAATTGATTTTTGGCTGATATTCTCTAGTTTTCAAGTGGAGAACACAAAACAACTCCAGCTAACACTTCACTTGACTCAGTTATATGTGGGTACATTTTGTAGCTAATTCATCCTATTCATCAGGAGCCAGTGCCAGTGTCACTCATAACTATTGCCACAGGAAACTTTTTACTGTTCAAATATTTGACGTTTACATTTTCTCTGCGACATTCTCTGATACCAAATGCTGTTGTTGTTTTTAGTCTAATTCACCATAATCAACTAAACACATAATGGGAGCTTTGTAAAAATTTACAGTGCTGAATAGAAAATAGCTGCTACCCATAAGAAAGAATATTCTAATTGCACAATGAAATAGGTTCAACAAAATACAAAGTGGATTCTTAGTCATCATTAAGATAAGGCAGATTTTTTAAAAAATTGTAATTTTCATGTATCAGATTGGCAAAGATGTAAAAAAATCATAATATCTAGTGTACAGAGAATACGGGTAAAGAAGAGCTTATGAGAATGCAAGTCAATACAAATATTTTGGAATATGACTTGTCAATATTTACATTCATTATTTTTTCTTAAAAGCTCATGCTTTTTGGTCCAGCAATTCTAATTCTAAGAATTCATCCTAGGGTTACCTCAAGCAAAAGTGCAGAGACTTATGTGAAAGGATATTCATGATAGTTTGATAATACTCAAGAGACAAAAAGGGAGGGAGAAGTGGGGGGGGGCAGGGACAGAGATAACTAAAGGTCCATTATTTGGGAACCAGTCAAATTATGAAGATACTAAGTATCCATTTAAAAAACAGAGTAGATCTTTTCACACTGATATCAAAGATCTATCACTAAGTGAAAGGTGCAAGTGGAAGATCAATAGGTATAATGTGATGTAGTTTGTGTGAAAGTAGAGGAGGAGAAGGAGGGAGATGTGTGTGTATCTGTGTGTGTTTTTCCATTTTACTGGCTCAGGAGGAGATGCGTGAATCTGAAGATGCCTTTGTTCAGTCTCATACACATCAAGGTCCCAATTGGACCTTCCATGGCACCTCACTACCATTGATTCTCTGTGCCACACTCTAACCCGGGAATTCACACATGTCCTAGGCTATCCAAAATGTCAGGATAGGCCACTCTTAGGGCTCATATTCTCTCCTTCTGGATGTTGGAAGGTGGGACACCATGGAAAGGAAAACTAACACACTCTCTAACACAGGTGACAGTTGTATTGGTCTTACTTCAATGAAGACTTGGTGTCAACAGGTGCCGGAGGTGGCCAGCAGTGTGCATAGTGGAAGAAGATGCTGTCTGTGAGGCTGACACTGCTCTCCAATGATTTTCCTTGACTAGGCCCCTTTCCCTCACCCAAAGAACCATGCTCCCTTACTGAGTAGTCATGATCTTCCTATCATCCCAACCCAGGGAAGCCTATCCAGTCTTCCCAGTTAGCAAGATTCACTCTTCCTCATCATGGTTTTTCCCCTTAACTGTGTCTGTTCCTGCGTATGTAAGACCTTACCATTCCTCTGAGGACTGGCCTTTTGAAACTTATTAAACCAAGAAGCAAATCTGGTTGGTTGATTGGTTTTCTTAACCTGTGGTCTCTAATGCTATCCCTCCACTGAGGCAAGTTTTGTGAAATTCCTACTTGGTTGAATGGGCAACAGCCCAAGTACGAGGAAACACCAGGAAACAAAGGCGTATCAGTTACATCTAGAAATATCCTAGGTAAGAAATGTGATTTTATCTGAAAAAGGGGGTGATGAGGCTCTTTTATTTTTCATTTTCTACCCCTCTGTACTGTTTATTATTTTTATGATGAGCATGAGTAATATTTATATTAAAATGCATCAGTAAATTAAAAGCATTACTTTTTAGAATCAATTTATAAAAGTGGCTATTATAATACTTTTAATTGCATTATTAGAATAGTAAGCATCACAGTCAGAAAAAAATTGCCTAACTATTATGGGAATTCTAAAATTAATCAGGCAACATTGGCAACTACATAACCACACCTATATGTAAACCTGGTAAAAGTAGAAGATTAAAAAACAAATAAATGAAACACATATGAATAGATCCCATACTTTCAATGTTTGGTCAGCATACACTCAAGAAATCTACCTTTCAGTTCTAATTCCATATTCTTTCCTGACCCTTTCCCATTCTCTTTAATCAAAGTGACAGATGATTCACAATAATTTTTAATCAGAGTTTCCTGTATCAGTTACAATTTTTTGCTTCTGTTTTAAGCAACTGAAATTGATTCTTGATAACCTAATTACTTTACTGGAAATAAAGCGAAGAAGGTATTTAATTGGAAGGATACTGGTAGCTCATAGAATTGAGGGACTGGGAAGGAAAACCTGAATATCCAAGCTTTTAATAGGACCAAGAATCCAAATAACTTCGCTTCATCCAAGATGCAAATTCCCAGGAGAATGCAGTTAGTCAAGTTTAGGTCATGAATCTCTCACTGTTTTGATATAGGGAGAAGAGAGGTGGGGAGGACAGGGTATGTGAAATGGGGAAGGAAGACTTCTGCCAAGGAAGAGTGAAGTCCTCCTACCTCAATAGGGGAAAGGGATGCTATACTGCCCAGACAGAGCGATGGCTCTTCATTTTCTCTATCTTTTAAAGTAGACTTAATTGAGAAATTTTATTACTTCTTTTCAATATTTTCTTTTATTATAGCCTCTTCTGCCCCATTACTGCTTCAAAACACATTTCAAGTGGAATCAGAATTAGTATTTTAAAACAAATAAATGCAAGTTTTAAAGATATAAATTCTTGTTTAAAAAGTGATGAGTAACCCACTGAATGTAAAGATATCTCACAGAAGCCTATTTTGAAAATTTTCTTTCATATTTAGGCCACTTATCATAGAATTTAAACTGAACACTTAGTGATACATCAAAATTTTAGTTTCTAATCTTAGAACTCTCTGTGTGGGATCAATTTTCACAGAAAGTTCATCATTATTTTACGGGAGTATAATGTAGATTAATGTACCTGACACTTCTAAAATTCTAACCCAACAGTAGTAATGTGTGAATTTAAGCATGCCAATTAAGAAAAAAGAATTTTAACTTCATTCATTAAAATCATCCATTCGTTCAAATTTAACTAATGTTTCCCAAGCCATATCAGCCTGAAGGTAAAAATAGGTCATAAGAACTGTCAAAAATAACACAAAAATATTTCTCCAGCTTTAGTCTGTCTGATTAACAAAAACTAGCATCCCTGGCTTCCCCACATTTTATTTCAAGTTCTCTCAAAGGTATTTTATCAATGAGCTCTGTTAACTCACCCTATGTATCCTTGCTCGCACAAGAAATGGCCCATTATAGATATTGTGAGTAAGACTACATGGCTGCCTCGGACAGCAGCTCTTTCCATTTTTATTTACTCCTTTTCCTCCTTTTTATAGCTTCTTTCTTCTAGGCCAGTGGTTCTCAAGAAAAGGTAATTTTCTCCCTCGGGGGACATAATGTCTGGAACCATTACTGTTTTGCGTGCCTAGAAGAGAAGAATGCTACTGGCATCTAGAGGGAAAATACAGGGATGCTGCTAAACATCCTACAATGTATGTACGGGATAGCCCCTGCAACAATGAATTATCTGACCCCAACTGTTAGAAACCCTTTTCTAGGCACAGACTTGAGTCTCAGAGAGCTAGCTTAGGGGACAATCTGAGTAAGAAAGATGTTGTGTCCTCAAAAATCATTAGTCCTTTGATGTTCTTCCACTAAAGATGCTCCTTGTCTCTGATTTCACTTAGGATGATGTTTTCCCTGAAGTCTCTTAAGCCCATCACAGGAGTTGATCTCCGGCACACAGAGAACCACACCCAGCAGTCTTTCTGACAAACCCAAACATGCCTGAATACCAGAGGAGGCCCGGTTGAAGTTCCCGCTGGGACCCTTGCAATATTAAAGATAGTATTGCCTCCTCTGTGAAGAATGTAATGATCATTTGGGGCATTGAACAAGAAATGGTGCCTCTGTCATAGCTGCTGTTTTCTGTTGCCAGTATCTCTCTCTAATTTCATCCTCCTTCTGATAACAGATTGGGGCATGGACCTCAAATCAGACAAACAATGACCTTTCCCAGGATGTTTTTCTTCTAGACTCAAGCTGAGTAAAGAGAATCTCTTTTCTGATCTGAGGGCTACAGGGTTTGAGTCTCCAGGGGATCCACTTTGTGACAGTGCAGCTATCATGCAGAGAGAAGCAGAGAGGATGGAAGCAAAGAGAGAAGAGGAAGTGAGAGAGAGGAAGTGATAGTGCTTGCATTCTAGGTTATCCTAAGCCCAGCTCCACTGCCATATTTCCCAGCATTTAATGTGTGCAATCAATTTCTCATTTTCTGTTTAAGTTTGGTTAATTTGGGTTTTATCATTTCCAACATAAAAATCTTGACTAATATGCCAGTCTTCAAAATCCTTGCAATTTAATAAGGCAGATAAAACAGCATGTGAACAGTGCTTATATAAACATAGGGTTCTCCTAAGGTTCTGCTTATGTTTTTGACTGTAGAAAGGGTTCAGGGTTGTTCTTATTACAGTAACTAGGTTGTACATTTGTGTTTTATGCATTTTTCTATAGTTTGATTGTATTTCACCACACATTACTTTTAGATGGAAAAACAGTTCCTGTATGAAGAGCACCAAAAAAAATGGCACTATAAAAATGTACAGGAAGGAAAGAATAAATAGTATATAATTTGGGTCATAAATCATGTTTTAGGTAAATAAATGTACAGGAGGAAGAAGTTATTTCTTCTACTCTCTTATGTTTTCACTGGGGCCTTTGAATTAAATGGACAAAATACAGATTAACAGGAGAAAAAGTATACAAAATTTTTATGTTAATATTCTAATCTTTATGTGTACAGGGGCCTTCATAGAAAAGAATGGAAGAACCAATGAAGCAGTTTGATCCAAGGACTCATGTACCATTCTAACAAAGGGTGATAAATTATGGGAAAATGACGAGACAAAGGAAAATAGGTTTGAACTTCAAGAGACAGTAAATTGTGGGATGCTAATATATAAGGGAAATTAATGGAAAGTAAGGGTTGCTTTAGTAAGGTTTATTCATACAGACGCATCTTGATGCTGACTTTTGTTAAAGTAAAGTAAATATGGCCTGAGAAAGACTCTGTATTTCTATATTGGAGTCCTTGTAGATGAACTGTGACCTAACTTAACAGGTAGACAAGATTGAAAACCTAACTTAGGAGTACGTGCTATTAACAATAGGTGAGTCTTGGCCAACCCCAGCAGCCATATTTCAATCACTCATACACTGATGAGTGTTCAAACTGTGTTCAAACAAGGTGAATGCCAACCTGTAACAAACCCAGCTGTTTCTGTACCTCACTTCCGATTCCTGTATGTCACTCTACTTTTTTGTCTATAAATTTGTTTTGACCACAAGACACCTCTGGAATCTCTCAGAATTGCTGATTCTGGAGGCTGCCCAATTTGTGAATCATTCATCGCTCAATTAAGCTCCTTTTAATTTAATTCAGCTGAAGTTTATATTGTAACTCTTTTTTTCTCTAATGATAATGATTGTTCTCTTTCTTTTTTGGGAAAGGAAAGGGAAACACCTTTATAAGGGAAAATTTATGTCCTGCTTTTAGGCAGGTGGGGGATGGCAAAGAACTTTTTCTGTATCTTCTGTTTTTAATTGCCTTAAGCTCAAAATAATCCTTATGCCAAAGTGGCATATTTTGGGGTGGCATATTCTGATCTTTTTCATAGGTAAGCATGGAATCAAATGTGCATAGTACTTTTACAATTACAGAGCATTATTAATTCTCACTCAGTACAATGAGTATTATCATCCCATTATTATTATTATTATTATTATTTGCTTCATGGATGAGTCTTACCAATTTATTGAATTCACCAGGAAATTAATTGCCGAAAGTAATTGGCTGAAATCCATATTTTCTCCCAAGATCAGTGCTCTTTCCTCTAACTCAGAGCTGCTTCTAAGTTGAGTCACAAAGAAGGCAGCCAAACTATTCCTTCCACTGAGCTCTCAGGCACCTGGCTTGTATTGCTATCATCTGTTGTCATATTTTACTGAACTTTTGCGTTCCTATGTCAGTGTCTTACATTAGGTTGTGAGATCTGCAATAGCATAGCGATTATCTTGCCCATTAGGAGGCTCTTTTCCTTTGTTGTGCCTTTTACTGTGCCCAGAATAGCTATTAGAAAACAGCAACCCCTCAGTAAATATTTGTTGAGTGGTGGGTAGTGAGTGGATATGAGTTAAGAAGCAGGAATATGCAAAAGAGCTGTAGGTACCATGTGACTGAATTATAAATTTCAGTAGAAGAATTTGGAGAAATACCTTCAGAAGAGGAAGTTGGGGCAAAATAATGGGAAGCTGTAAATGCTAATCCAAGGTGTTCGTACTTAAGTCAGGAGGCATAAGTGACGCTGTTTCTCTTTAGGAGGGTTGACCTTCTTAATGGGTTGGAGGAAGGGTCATTGAAATTGTGCAGGATTGCTGGGCGCAATGGTGTGCGCCTGTAGTCCTAGCTACTCGGAGGCTCAGGTGGGAGGATGGCTTGAGCCCAGGGGTTCTGGGCTGCAGCATGCTACGGTGATTGGATGTCCGCACTAAGTTCATCATCAATATGGTCACTTCCCAGGAACAGGGAATTACCAAATTGCCTAGGAGGGGTGAACCATCCCAGGTCAGAAACGGAGAGGGTAAAAACTCCCATGCTGATCAGTAGTGAGATCTCACCTATAAATAGCCACTGCACTCCAGCCTGGACAACATAGTGAGACTCTGTCTCTAAAAAAAAAAAAATAAAAGAGAAAGGAATTGTCCAGGATTTAAGTGCTGGGAACATGGCATACAGTGAGGGCCATGGAAGTGGAAAGGAGAGGAACAGTGTCAAGGCTATGCCCAGCTAAATCCCCTTCTCCCTCACGACAATGAAGGGTGACTTGTCTGGCGATCTGCTAAAAGGTCAGTAGTGCAGGGAGGTAGACAAAACATAATCCATTTGGCAAAGCCACGTTTCAAATGCCAGCAACACCAAATGCAATTATTAAGAATGATGGGCCAGAGGCAGAATTATAGGTAAGGCTGCAGAGCTAATGATTTGTAGCCCACTAGATAAGAAGTCAAAGTTAAGCAAGGACTTAACAAATTCAGAGGATTTTTGGTAGTGGTCACAGTGATACCATTTTATATTAGTTTCCTATTGCTGTCATAACAAATTATCTCAAATACCGAGGCTTGAAATAGGACAAATAAAAGTGTATTATATTACAATTCTGTAGGTTAGAAATCCAGCATGGGTCTCCCTGGGCTAATATCAGGATGCCAGCAGGGCTCAGTTTCTTTGGGATGGCTCTAGTGACACTGTTTCTGTGCCTCTCTGCCAGCTTCTAGAGGTCATCCACACGTTTTTGCTTGTGGGCTTTCCCTCTTTCTTTAAAGCCAGGATCATTAGGCTAAATCCTTCTCATGCTGCCATTTGTCTGGTTCTTCCTTTTCTGCCTCTCTCTTCCACTTTTAAGGACTCTTCTCATTACACTGAGTTCCCTGGATAATCCAGGATAACCTCTCTACTTTAAAGACAGCTGATTTACAACATTAATTCCATCTGCAGCCTTAATTCTCCTTTGTCAGGTAGTATAATCTCTCTATAGACTTTAAGAATTAGGACATGGACATCTGCCCACCACACCCTTCCCCTATGGCAGAGGGGACAGTGCCAGCCTAGCCTGCAGGAGGAGAGCCCTAGTTATTGAGGTGCACACAGGTTAAGGGAAAGCCTGGCAATATTTTGACCCAAGCCACTCTCAGAATCATCACTTCCTTTCACAATTTTTCTCCAATCGTGAACAGTTAACTCTCGTGTTTTTAAGAAAATGTCTTATTCATTAATGTAAAGCTCACCTAGTCTCTCTGCCTACCCATCTAGACTGCAGTGTGCTGGAGCCTGCTTGCACCACTTGCAAAAAGTTATTGATAAAATTTCAGGAATTTGGCAATGTCACATTGACATCAGTCAAGGTAGCACTGTTTACGCCATGAAACTGAATAAACACCACAAATTAGGGCTTTTTCCCTGAGAGCCAGGTATTAAACATGTGCCAGAAAACCACTGGGTATGTATGAATTTAAAGTGAGTGCTGCCAGCCATCAAGCTGGGACCTACATTACGTTTCAAAGACAGTGACTGGTTACTGCAATTAGTCTGGTCTCCCAGACAAATGCCAATACCAAATAGACCATAATTTGTCTAATTAGCCTCTGCTCTCCAGTAGGATATGCATAATTCAGTTTATTAGTTGCTGGGGTGTTGCCAAGGCTAATTGGAGTTATAATGTACCTTAACTGGACAGTAGTGTCAAGAAGGCTATACCTCATTAACAGTTCTTTCTAATCTTAGCAAGATTATAGGTAGCCACAAATACCATGCTTGATAAGAGTTAAAGCACTTCAGAGCTGATTCAGAAAGTGATGACTTAGCAGAAACAGAGAGCAGTAATATATTGAAATAATTTTGCATCTATCTTCACTCAGACAACAAAAAATTTTGAGCTTCTACTAGGAATAAAGAATACCACAGTAAAACTGATAGTTATGGTTCCTTCCCCCACAGGGCTTACAAGCTATCTTGGTGGGAAACGCATACATGCAGGTGTTAGGGAGAGGGGCAGGCAGACAAACAGGCAATTACAATGCAGAGGGACTGGATCATGCAAGTAGTTAGGAGGGCCCCTTACTGAGATTTTCCAGGTCAGGCAAGGAGTCCTGGATAAAGTGACATATAAACTGAGTCCAATAAGTAATAATAATAATAGCTAATACTTATTGAGTGCCTTGTATGCTTCAGTTTAAATCCTAAGCATATTTTCTTTAATTTGGTTTTTCTAACATCCCTGGAGCAAATATTATTAGTATTATCCCTATTTTACAGAAGAGGAAACTGAAGCATAGCTACGTTAACTTACCCCAAGTCTCACAGCCAGGGGAAGAGCTGAGAGAGTAGGAGTTCACCATTTTAAGGGACAATGGAGAAAAAAGTATTCCATTAAAGGGAGCAACACAGGAAAAGTCACAATGGGTCCTAGGAAAAGAGAAAGCTTATTGACTAAAAATGGAAGGGGAAAGTGATGAAATGTGGAAGCTACAGAGAAAGCATGGACTGAGAAACAGGGTTTAATTGTTTGGTTGTTAATCAGGGTGATGAGCAAGTTGGCTTATTTTAAAGCACCATGCAGCCTCCATCTGGGAGCAGAGTGAGGAAAGCCAGTGAGGAGGGTGAAATCCAGGAAGGAGATGGGAGTCGGGGGTGGGAAGGGGTTAAGAGTTGAGGATTCTGCCAGGTTTCTCCCTTAGACACCTGGGGAGATGGTGATGGCCACCACTGAGCTAAGGGACAAAGGAGAAAGAGCAGATTTGTGGGGGGAGATGATGAGTTCAGGTTCAGAATGTTATGTCTGAAAGGCCTGTAGGACGCCTGGGAGATTCTGTAAAGCAGATGGCTAGAGTGATAGATTTGGGAATCATCAAAATAAGATGGAAATTAAAGACAGCAAGAGGAAGAGATTACTCAGAGAGAGGGTGCAGAGTGAAGAGAGCCAAGAGCCTAGGACAAAGCGTGAAGGAAATCTGTATTTAAGGGGCAAAATGGAAGAACGGCAGCCATACACACACAAAAAAGGACCTACCAGAGAGATATGTGGGAAAAGAGCATTTCAAAAACAAGGACATGACCAATATTGTCAAATACTGCAGAGTAATAAGTAAGAGAAGATGATTGTGAGTAAAGAGCTAAAACCAGTGACGACCATAGGGGGAAGTTGAAAATGCTTGAGCTGGTTAGTTAAGGAAATGGAATGGGTCGGGCTGCAGGACTGAGGGTAGTGGAGGATGCAGTAACCTGTATGTGCACAGAATTCTTTTTCTTTACAAGAGACATCAATATTTTCTATCAGAAAAGTGGAAGACACAAAGAGAATTTGCAGTCAGCAACTGAGAAGAGGGCCCGCACCAGAACTATACCATTCTGGCAGCTGGATCTTGAACTACCAGCCCCCCAAACTGTGAGAGAATAAATTTCTGTTGTTTAAACACCCCATTTTATGGTACTTTGCAATGGCAGCCCTAGAAAACTAATTCAGAACATTAAAGCACTAGTTATACAGTTTTAAAAAGACAGTAAAAATATAGTTATATATTATTATGTTATTTATACAATTAACCATATTCATTTTACAATACATATTCATATAGAATTTACCATATGTACTGAATATACTTATAATTTTCGTAAGTGATGACATTTAAAATAAAATTGGCAATTAATTATCCTGGAAAGCACTCCCTTGAGAGTCAAAGCTTGTGCTTTTTCTAGTTTTATGGTTCTCTGATTTTATCAACAAACTGCATGCCACACCTAATTGCCTCATGGTAATCCAGATTAAAATCACATTCTTATTAATACTGAGGATTTACCTAAAAGGCTTAAGGTATTATGTGTGGAAATGCAACAGAAATTGAGGAGTAAATCAGTAACTTCCATTAGGGTACAATTGATTTTAAAAATCAACAAAAATGTTAAACTTGCATTTTATTCTCAGCAACAAGCATTTATTAAGCAGGTACAGTTTGCAAATCATCACATGAAGTGCTGTAGATATGTGGAGGCAAGTGATAGTGATATCACTCCACAGGTTCTTACAATATAGTTGGGAAGACTGAAAATATAAAAACAATAAACACAAATTAGAGTGCTCATACACAATGCTGCAGATATACTGTCTTTTCTCAAGAACAGGGGAGCAAGCCCTTCTTTCCGCCATCATATAAACACATCCTTGGGTGTTCCCCTTTGTGTATCCTCTCTGATATAGCCACAGAGAGAGGTAAATTTTGTCTATTTTGTTTTTCTTTATCTTCTGTTGGAATGTTTCTCATTCTTTTTCCCTGGGGATGGGGTTATTAAAAACAGAGAGGTCATATGTGGTACCTCCCTGTGCCACTTCCTGGTTTCAAGTGAAGGAGATTCCACAAGAGGGTATGTTGTGGGTAGTAGAATGGTAAATGGTAAATGTGGGAGCCAGCTACTGCACCCACTCCCAAAGTGAAAGGCATTGTCATGGGTCTAGAGAAAGTGACATCTTATAATAGAGCTGCAGTCCAGTAACCTGGCTCACCTCCAAAGCTGGCTGTGCAAACCTTGTCTCTGAATGCCTGGCAGTCTTCCTCCTGCCATTTCTCCTTTCTCACCTGTGACATGTGTGGGAAATGTGCAAAGCAAAAAGTCCTTTAAATCTTCCAAAGACTACCCTTTGTCTTCTTAGGATTTTTTACAATACCAGCAGGACACCACTGCTGACATTCTATTTCTAACTTTTAATGTATTCAATTCACAATCCCTGCACATAAAAAAAGCACAAACTTTCAAACTCTCCTGAATGTGCTGATGTTCTGGCAATAACTCTATTCTCCTTTTCTGGTTAGCTCTCAAATGTTGGCCTGGAAATAATTACTACAGAAGGAAAGAGCACTGGATGGGAAATCAGTATACCTGAGTTCTAGTCCTGATCCTGCCTCTAACCAACTGTAGCATCTTAGGCAGAGTTACCCCTATCTCTGCTGATTCTGTTTCTGCTCAGCTTGTCCATCGTGGAGCTAAGAGATGGGACTGCCTTAGCTAAAGAATAACCCACAATAGTGAGAGCAGAGTAGCAGTAGATTTGCATTTTCTAAAACTGTGGAATAAGCAGGGTTGCAAAGCATAGTCCAGAACCAAAATCAAGACCAATCACACAAGATTGTTGAGTCTAAAAACTGGATCCTAAGACAGAAAGAAGGTCCAAAAATAAGCCTTCGTGACACACATGCAAAATCCCAGAACAGAGCAGTTAATTTTAGGAGTTGACAGAAGTGTTTTTTTCTCTTTTGTCTTCTATCTTTTCTCTGTCTATCTTTACCATCCTCACTTCCATGTGGTTCTGATAGGGATGCTGAATTCTCTAGCCCTACCAAAGGATGGGCACTTGACCCAAGGCAGGTCATTTGGTATCCCTCTTGTCTGATCATTTAAATCTGGAGCAGAATAAAAACATGCAGCAGCAGAAGTCAGCCGGACTTCAGTGCTTGAATTGGTAGGATCTTAGCCCTTCTGCTGCTTAGATTCCTGAAGCTGCCCTTGTAAAGGGTCAGGTCTTCCTTTATCAGGTCTCTGTACCCTACAAACAGACCCTCTGTTTTGCTGAAGTGTTCATTCAGTTTCTCCTTGTTTCAACAAAAGAACAAAGCATATCCCCAAATGCTAGAATTCAAACAGGCACAAGTACAAAGCTTTGGTCTTCCTGTGCAGCAGAACTCATCCTGGGAGAGCTGGCAGGGAGCAAGCAGGAGGCATGTCAGAGTGAGCACCAGAAACTGCTGAAAGGGAGGAGTCAGGACAGTGGCAAGAAGTTAGGGCAGTAAAGGGAGGGAGTGCGGACAGTGGACAGTTGTTGATTGAAAAATGAGTTGATTATCCTAGATGATGTCTAAGTTCTAACTAGAATACTATAATTGAAAATGATCAACTCCATGGCCCAAATTATTACTGCCATGTTTCAAGTGAGATAGAGAGAGGAATTAGTTTTGTTTTTTTTTCTCTTTTGGTCTTACTTTTTGCTAAGACTCTAGTGGATGGAAATATCCAGAAGTGTAGGATGATGTATGACTCCAAGTGTTCTGATTCAGTATTATAAATGCAGAGGGGTGTGCATGTGGCAGAAGCCTGTTAATAACATTCATGTGACTTTTTTATGTGTCTCACAAATGAATCCCACCAAATCATCATGCAGGCCAGTTTTATCATTACAAGTATACATTTATTCTTGAACACCTCTGTGTGTGGCAAAGTTTTGGTATACTTCTTTTCCAGGAATATTTCTTGATGTCAACATCAGCTTGTACTTTTGTGCCTTGGGTTACCATGATATGAGAAACACTTCACTCATCTTGAAATTTCCTCCTATTTCCCTTGTATGCTACCAAAGAATATATCTTATGGGTCTCAGATACACAACTCTACCATTGGGTAGCTTTGCTGCCCTGTGATCCTTTTGCTAGTTTTATGGTTTAGCTGTTGTAGAAGGCAAAAATACCAGTACACATGAGTACTATGTTAAGCACACTTCTGCCTCAGAGCCTTTGTGGTTTCTGTTCTCTCAGCCTAGAACTACAGAGTGTTGCAATAATGTATTAATGAAATAAGGTATCTGAAGATGCAAACTTCTAAGCCATAAAGTGCCAATCAAACCAAAACTATAATTATTAAAATGTTTCCTATTATATTAATATTTTGTCATATAAAATAATAATAGCTATTTTTTAAATGTTTACTGTATAACAAGCCCTATGCTTGCAAATGGATCATATCTCACAACAACCCTATGAAATAAGAAGTATTTTATATTTCCATTTTTACAGATAAAGAAACTGAATACCAGAAAATTTAAAGAGCTTGCCACAAAATTATGCAGTCAGGAAATGACAGAACCAAGATTCAGATGCAGGTTCATCTGATGTCAAGCCTGTCAGTAATCATTATGTTATACCATGGCTGCTGAGAAAAGAATCAGAGACAGTTACAAAGGGAGAAAGGACCAGGCAGAGGAAGAGAACAAACACAGACCCTAGCTCTGGACTTACTGAGTTGGGTTTACCAGATAAGGTAAAATGCTCTTGTTACAACTTGCTTTTCACATCTTTTCAGGAGTCCTTTTGGAATTCCCTGTTCTATATTCCTTGTTTTCATAATCTTTTATAATCTTTGAAATGAAAACAATTTCTTGAGTATGTGCTTATTCTTTGCAGCTTTTCACTTTTATTCCCCCCATGCCAAATTATCAAGAGTACCTTCTGTAGCTGGGGCCAAGATGGACAACTATTGTACTGATTGAATTGCTATGGATGGAAAAAATTATCTCACTGCAATCAAACCAAAACTGCTATAATGAGGTGTTTCTTACTTCCATATAAAGCAAGTCTGTGGGGACGTGGAGGGACAGATACACTATGAAAGCAAACTGATGCTGCAAGGAAAGCTGGAGTGAAGAAAGAAGACAGGGAATTGTTATAAATGGGAATGGAGAGCAAGGGAAGATGGCAAACTGATGTTGGAAATTCAGTTGTTTGTGGGGAAACATTCGATCCCTACATCACAGAGTGATTTCAAATGTTGCCCTGTACATAATTACATTTGTCTTGTCACGTTATACCATACGGTAAAGTTTTATATTATATTCTGATATAGGGTGAAGTTCTACCTAAATGCTGTTTTTCAAAAATCTTTTGGCTATATTTTCATTTCTGGATGAACTTGATTATCAGTGATCGAGCTTCGTTAAAAATGCTATTACAATTTTAATTGAAATTGAAAGTATCAAATTAATTGATTAATTTTTTGAATAATTGACATTGTTACATGTGCAGACTTTGCATCAAGGAACCTGGTATGTCTAGCCATGTGTGTTTATATTCTTTCATAATTTTTGTGGTTTACTTAGAGTTTTACACATATTTCTAAGTTTACTTTGAGATGTATAATAATTTTTGTGGTCATCATCCATGAAACTTTTTTGACCATTTTATTTTATTTCTTTTTTTCTTTTCTTTCTTCCTTTTTTTAAGACAAAGTCTTGCTCTGTTGCCCAGGCTGGAATACAGTGCTGATCTATGCTCACTGCAACCTCCACCTCCTAGGTTCAAGCAATTCTCATGCCTCAGCCTCCCAAACAGCTGGGATTACCGACGTGCACCATCACGCCTGGATAATTTTTGTATTTTTAGTAGGGACAGGGTTTCACCATGTTGGACAGACTGGTCTTGAACTTCTGGACTCAAGTGATCTACCTGCCTTGGCCTCCTAAGCTGCTGGGATTATAAGCATGAGCCATAACCCTGGGCCTTGGCCATTATGTTTTCTAGCTGATGGGTAGGATAGCTAGCTATTCAGCTACATTATTTTATTAGATCTAATAGTCTTTGCCTGATTCTCTCTACTTTTCTAGGCAGACAGAGGTACTGATTTTGCAAAAGAACAAATAACATAACATTTATAATTCTTATTTCTTTTTCTTGTTCTTTGTCAGCTGGTCAATACTATATTTGCCATAATTTTCTGAATTGTACCCTTTATAAAGTAAAGGCAGTTTCTTCTATTCTCTGCTAGCTAAATTTATTATTAGTAATGGGTGTTGAATTTAACCAAATCTTTATTGGGAATTCATTGAAATGATTAGATAGTATTGACTGAACTGTCTTAATTTCTGGAGCTCAGGAGTACTTTTCCAGGCTTACTTGGTCATTGGCAAAATTAAGTTCCTTTTGGTGATAGGATTGAGATATCTGTTTTTTGAGGACTGTCACATGGGGCCTCCTCTTACCTCCTAAAGGCCATTAAGTTCCTTGCCATGTGGCCTCCTTACAGGTTCTCTCAAAGAGCCTCTAAAAACATGGCAGCTTGCTTCTTCAAAACCAATAGGAGAATACCTCACTGTTGTCTCCTAAGGTGAAGTCTTGTATAACATAATCATGAAAGTGACCATAATCTATTCTATTCTGTATTTGTGTCTTATTCTGTTATTTTCTATTTGATTGTATTATATTCATATTTGCTATATTCTATTGGCTAGAAGCATGTCGCACAAGGGAATGAGACTATATATGTATTATAATTATATAAATTTATATATATTTTCCTTAAATTTTAAAAAATATCTCTATATTTATGATCATATTCTTTCCAAACAATTTTTAACGTATTTTACTCGTTCTTTTATTTTCACTCAAATTTGTCAGATTATATATTCTTAAAGAACCAACTGGGTTTTTTTTGGTTGTTGTTCTTTGTTTTCTGTGTAGTTGATTTCTGCTTTATCTTCAGTCCTCTAAAGAAATTTTTGGGTTTATCTAAGCAAAAAGAACAAAGCTGGAAGGATCATGCTACCCAACTTCAAATTATACTACAGGGCTACAGTAACCAAAACAGCATGGTACCAGTACAAGAACAGACACGTAGACCAATAGAACAGAAGAGAAGCCAGAAATAAGGCCACACACCTATGATCGTTTGATCTTTGAAAGACCTGACAAAAACAAGCAATGGGGGAAATGATTCCCTATTTAATAATATTGCTGGGAGAACTGGCTAACCTATGCAGAAAATTAACACTGTACCTCTTCCTTACACTATATGTAAAAATCAACTCAAGATGGATAAAATTCTTAAATGTAAAACCCAAAACTATGAAAACTCTAAAAGAAAACCTAGGCAATACCATTCAGGAGATAGTCACAGTAAAGACTCATGACAAAGATGCCAAAAGCAATTGCAACAGAAACAAAAATTGACAAATGGCATCTAATTAAACTAAAGAGCTCTCCATACAAAAGAAACTACCAACAGAGTAAATAGACAACCTACCAAATGGGAGAAAATTTTTTTTTTTTTTGGAGACCGAGTTTCGCTCTTGTTACCCAGGCTGGAGTGCAATGGCGCGATCTCGGCTCACCGCAACATCCGCCTCCTGGGTTCAAGCAATTCTCCTGCCTCAGCCTCCTGAGTAGCTGGGATTACAGGCACGCGCCACCATGCCCAGCTAATTTTTTGTAGTTTTAGTAGAGACGGGGTTTCACCATGTTGACCAGGATGGTCTCGATCTCTTGACCTCGTGATCCACCCGCCTCGGCCTCCCAAAGTGCTGGGATTACAGGCTTGAGCCACCGCGCCCGGCCTGGGAGAAAATTTTTGCAATCCATGCATCTGACAAAGATTCACTATCCAGCATCTATAAACAAATTTACAAGAAATAACCAATCCCATTAAAAAGTAGGAAAAGGACCTGATGCCCAGACACTTCTCAAAACATACATGTAGCAAACAAACATATGAAAAAAAAGCTCATCACTGATCCTTAGAGAAATGCAAAACAGAACCACAACGAGATACCATCCCACACCAGTCAGAATTGGCTATCCACAATAGCGAAGACATGGAATCAACCTAAATGTCCATCAGTGATAGACTAGATAAAGAAAATGTGGTACATATACACCATGGAACACTATGCAGCTATAAAAAGGAATGAGATCACGTCCTTTGCAGGGACATGGCTGGAGCTGGAGGCCATTATCCTTAGCAAACTAACACAGGAACAGAAAACCAAATACTGCATGTTCTCATTTACAAGTGGGAACTTAATTATGAGAACACATACTCACATGGAAGGGGAACAACACACACTAGAGCCTGTTGGAAGGAGGAGGGAAAGAATCAGGAAGAACAGCTGGTGGATGCTGAGCTTAATACATAAGTGACGGGATGATCTATGCAGCAAACCACCATGGCATATGTTTACCTAAGTAACAAACCTGCACATCGTTCACATTATCCATGAACTTAAAATAAAAGTTGGAAAAAAAAACTGGATTTTTTAAATATTCATTTTCTGTGTTTTTGACTTGAATGCTTAGTTCAAATTCATTTACCTGTCACCTTTCTAGTGTTCTGACAAATATATTTCATACACATATACAAACACATACATTTTCTTCCAGTACTGCTTTAGCTGCATTCCACAGGTTTTGACAAGTATTTCTTTTACTGTTGTTAATTTCTAAATAGTTTGTACAAATAGAATGGCAGAGGAGAAGCTGCAGAGAAAAGAGCTGGGTAATGAGTCTTCTTGGTCAGGTTAAGGGAAGAGGATGCTCCTTTCTGCCCTGGCTCTGTGCCTTTATCCCACCCACCCCACCCCCTTTTTTTTTGAGACGGAGTTTCGCTCTTGTTACCCAGGCTGGAGTGCAATGGCGCGATCTCAGCTCACCACAACCTCCACTTCCTGGATTCAAGCAATTCTCCTGCCTCAGCCTCCCGAGTAGCTGAGACTACAGGCGTGCGCCACCATGCCCAGCTAATTTTTGTATTTTTAGTAGAGACGGGGTTTCACCATGTTGATCAGGATGGTCTCGATCTGTTGACCTCGTGATCCACCCGCCTCGGCCTCCCAAAGGGCTGGGATTATAGGCATGAGCCACCGCGCCTGGCCAGCCTTTATCTCTTTTTTCCTTCTCTCTAATCTCCCATTTTTTACCAGTAGGTTTTTTTTTTCTCTACTCTCCCCTAACTTCCCATTTTCAGACAACTGTCTTTTTCTAATCCAAGAGTCCAGAGAACTGATAACTCTCCCACAAATGGCTTGCCTTCTCCAGGATTTCTTGCCTTCTAAAAGTGGATACAGATAACTTTAACAAAAAGAGAAGAAAGAATGAGTGGATAATTGTGAAATTCTAAGCCAGAGAGGGCTGGAAGAGTAAGAAGAGGAAGATGATAGGTTTCTGGTGTCTCTAAGATGCCATGATTAGGAAAACTAGTCATTCTGCTCTGTATGTAAGGGCAAATTCATACTCTTGCTCGTTGAAGCTTCTCAGATACAGGTGCTCCAGAGGAAATGAGAGGTGGGGGGCCTAAGAAGAATTGCCTGTCTGTGTGTAGTATGTAGAACTGGCTAACTGGTGGCCAATTTAGTAGTGATCTGCTGTGGTTTTTATGAAACCTCCCAGAAAAAAAAATACTACCACCCAAGTAAGATGGTTTTATCCTTTCAATAATTAGGTAGTCTCACTAGAATATAAATTCTTTGGGGATGAATGAAAAATATTAGGCATTCTCTCCATTACTTTGTCTTTGTATTTTACTAAGTTGGCATGGCTACACTGGTAGAGATAGATATTCTAAAGATGATGATTGTAGTGAACAAAACAATAAACCCTCCAAAAATGTCTGTCTCTTAATCCCTGAACCTATGAATGTTACCTTACATAGCAAATGGTACTTTACAAATGTGATTACATCAAGGATCTTGAGATGGGGAGATTATCCTGGATTATCTGCATAGGTCCAATGCAATTATAAGGGTGTTACAATGGAAAGAGGGAGGCAGGAAAGTCACAGAGAAGGAGATGTGACAATGAAGTGATGCAACTGCTGGCTGACAAGAAAGGAGGGAAGCCTCTAGAAGACCACCACCCCAGAAAAAAGGGCAAGGAAAGAGATTCTCCTCCAGAGAATCCAGGAGGAATATCACTCGGCAGACACCTTAATTTTATCCTTAAAAAACTCATTTAGGACTTCTGACCTCCAGAACTGTAAGATAATAAATTGTTTTATTTTAAACCATTTGTGATAATTTGCTAGCAGCAATGGGAAATTAATACAATGACAAAAGTCATGAATGCAGTAACCACAAAGCAGGCATCTGGGCATAATTGCTGGGATGATAATTCCAATCTCTAATCTGAGACCCATTGTTCCTCAGTATGAACACTGGATCTGCACAAAGCCTAGTGTGTTTTGGTTTTGAGTTTGGGGTACTACCCCCTGCCCCCAGTATTCTAGTTTTTACAGACCCACAACACTGCATCACTGAAATTGGCCAAGCTTGGGAATTTTGTAAATTACTTCAGTTAGACTCCTACAAATTCTGGTTCCTAAACTGGAATCCAGGCCCTGGAGAGGTTCTCTCTGCCTGAAGACCAAAACCTCTGCCAGAATAAGTCATTCCTCCATAAATCTGTTGTGCCCCTCACTAGCGGCTGGAGCACCTGATGAAACCTCTGAGGGCCGTCCTGGGCCCCTTGAGTCAACTGCTACCTGGATTTAGTTACTGTAATTCTCTGGAGAATGCAGAATATTGTTGAATTATGTTCAAAGGAAGGAGTGCACATGGTCAAAGTCTAGGTAGAAACTAGGTAGAGAGAAAGATGGGAGGGCAGAGGGAAACAAAGTGGGGACTATTTCTGTGGCCAATGCCAGGCTGAGGCAGGTGGCATTTTATGCCCCAGAGCTAATGATTCCCACCCACATTCCAACTTTAATAAATCCAACAATGCTACCACGTGTGCTGAGCATGCTAATCACAAAGTAAAAATCAAATTTAGGACACCTATTTTTTAAAAATTAAATGATTGACGAACAGGAGTCTCAGTGTATATCTTTTATCACGTTCATTCACCTATTCACCAGAACTTCAGAATGTGTTCATTATCAAACTGCTCCCTTTTCTGAAAAATGAAGCACAATGCAACTATTGAACATAAGATTCAGAGCTGGGCATTGTACTAGACACATATTTTTAATCTGTGTAAAACACCTGAGGTGATTACTATTATCCAAATTTTAAGATGAGGAAAGTGTGTTTAACCAGATTAAGCAACTAGCATAAGGACTCACTTCTGGAAGCAGGGATAGTGTTCAGGCAGAGAAAGCTTGTCCAGGGTCTGGACTCCAGCTCAGGGATCCTACTTGTCTTTCAGTTCATTTGACCTTTATTTGATATTTGTTTAGTATCTACTGTGTACTAGCTCTGTTCAATGTGTTGGATAAAGCAGTGAACAAAACAGACAAAATTTCTGTCCTCAGAATTTACATTCCAGTGTGTTGTCAAGACCCTGGGTTTATTTTATTAATATCTTATGATATTTAGTCATATACACACATCATAATACTCCACTCAGATGGAAGCTTCATTCTAATCAGCATCCTAGTTGTACTTTCCTTGGGGATTTGACTTCAATTCTCAACATAAGCCAAATGGGAGTTCTTAAGTTCAGAGTTCCAGTTAATTTATGTTTTGACAAGAAGAGCTGGAATTATGCATTTATGGTTCAGGTTTTATTTCCATGATTCCCAAAGGCTAACAGCCAATTGTGAGTTTCTGATGGAGAGCATCTACCTTCTGTTTTGCAATTTGAGGGCCTGGGCAGCACTAGGCCAGGATCAGGCAAAGCAGCTGACACATGCTGGAAGCTCTTTCAGTGCTGAATCCAAGCTCTATTTGAATATGTGAATTCAAACAATTATTTCATATTGTAATCCCTACTGCTCCGACAGTAACTTTTAACATACTTTTCCATGCTGCCCAAAGTTCAGTGGAATTTCTATGAAAATGAGATTTTCACTTTTAAAATATTTTAGCAGTGAGTAGAACTGCTACCATGATTAAAGCACATAATAAAGCAGATTAAAATTTCTTAGCACCCATAGAAATAGAAATACCTTGGCTAAAAAGCCCTGAATCACAAGCATGCTTAAAAGTATCAGACAGAAATCTTGGAGCAGCCTGCCACCTTCAGGATAACTTCCCAGTTAACTCTATCAGAGATCACTGATTTCAGCTTCTATAAATTCCAAATACCAATCCCTGTAAAAATGTTTTGTTATAATTAAATAAGGGGCATTTAAATGAGAGTGGCTGAAGCTGTCTTTTTTGCAGTACTTTTGCTATGATTAAGCATTATATTTAATGATAGCATTAGTTTTCTTCTTCAAAAAAAACTGTCCCTTCATTTTGGTTCTTTATTCTTGTTTTATTATTATTCTATTCGATTATCTTTACAACAATATTTTCTTACTTTAAACTGGTTAAAAACAACCACTCTAGTTTGTTCTGCTAAGCAGAACTCAGAACACTAAAAACAGATTTTGCAGTCACAGTGAAAGAAATATTGTAACTTCGGAAATCCTGCTACTTCCTTCCTGATGGGTTTTATTGTAGATTAATAGCAATATTTCTCTAAAGAGTCTTAAAAGCAGCACTAAAGTAATCCATTCAGGAAAAGGAGAGAAAGAGAGAAAGGTGAATTTAACACTCGTTTTTTTGGTGGAGGTTTTTTTTTTTTTTTCCCCCTGATGTCTTATTGGCTGTTCTTTTCATTAAATTGCAGAGGCTTAAAAAAGAATGAGGAAGGCAAAATAGAAGAGAAATAGGAGAGGGAATGACTCAGCATTTAGTAGTATGGAGAAATAAATTAGCAGCAAAAATAAGAGAAAGGACAGCATAACTAAAATCGATACCAGTACGTCAAATTAGAACGGGATGTAAAAAATAATGGAAAAAGAGAATGCAGTGGCTTGAAAAATACAACAGGCGGGGTGGGGGGGAGGAATAAGAGGCATTTAAATGAGAGTGGCTAGAACAAATATTCATCGACAATGAACTTCCTTTCATTATTTTCCTTTCACAAAAGCGGGAAAGGGCAACTTGAGAGCCCAGTGTAATCGGTTCCATTTTTATCGGCTAGCGCTTTGGTAGCATGGCCCCGTGAAACAACTTAAAAGGTCAATTTCCTTACGACTTTGATTTTCAACTTTTCACTGTAACTTTGGAATCACGTGGGAAGTCTTATCCAATGGTGGGCCTCACTCCACAAGAATTAAATCAGAAAGTCTGGGGGTAGTGCCCGGCACGGAGCTTTTCAGAGCTTGCCGGGTGACTCCCTCGGGGTTCCAGGGCTGAGAGAATCCGTGGGTCGGAGGACATAAGCACTGTCCCTCCCGCCGGAAGCGGCGCCGGTGGGAGCCGCCACGCGCCCCGAAGGGAGGGGCTCCCTTTCAAATACCCTTGGCGGAGAATCGGTGTGTGGCCTCCCGACCGCTAGGGGGCGAAGGGCACGCATTTACGCTCTCTCGACCGGGCACATGTGCGCATGCTCCAGGCGCCCAGGAAGTTGTTCCCCCCTCCCCCTTTTCGCCGGTGTTTCCTCGTGCGACGTGAACCTGAGGACATCATGTTATGAAGAAATGGGGGGTTTGGTGATTCGCGGGATGAGAAATTTCAACGTAGAAAACAGAGCGGAGCGGGAAATCAGCAAGATGAAGCCCTCTCCCGCTCCCAGGCACCCTTCTACCAATAGCCTCCTGCAAACGCAGATGGGTGGTGAGTGGTGCGAGGGTGTTTCGGGGCGCGGGGGCGCGGACTCCCTGTGTTGCTCGGCTGTGCCACGCATGGACTGCGTGTGTCCGGAGGTCTAGGGACCGGCGTTCAGCTTGCTCGGCCGCGGCCGCTCCGGTCGGCGGAGCGCTGGAAGGGGAGCCGCCAGGACTATGACTTTGAGACTGCCCTCCGCGCCCGCAGTGAGGCGGGCGGTGCCACCTACTTCCGAGTCCCGGAGGCAGCGGCCTGTGCACCGGCTAACCCTGCCCTTGCCTGCTCTCGTCACGGACTTGATACAGGGAATTAAAATCCGAGAGGGTCACAGAAGTTTCTCTAGGGTTCTTCACTGGACGATGGACGCCGAGCCTGACCTGGAATTTTGATTTCCATTTAAAGTATTTTCCTAACAGTCCAAATGATTGTTTATTTAAAAAAAAAAAAATTAAAGTGGTTAGGGCAGGCTCGGTGGTTCACGCCTGTAATCCCAGCACTTTGGGAGGCCAAGGCGGGCAGATCACGTGAGGTCAGGAGTTCGAGATCAGCCTGGCCAACATGCGAAACCCCATCTCTACAAAAAAATACAAAAATTAGCCGGACGTGGTGGCGCGCGCCTGTAATCCCAGCTAGTCAGGAGACTGAGGTGGGAGAGTCTCTCGAACTCAGGAAGCGGAGGTTGTAGGGAGATGAGGTCGCGCCACTGCACAACAGCCTGAGCGACAGAGCAAGACTCCGTCTCAAAAAAAAAAAAAAAAAAGAAAGTGTGTGTTTGTGTTACGCGTTTAGGATGTTACAGGAAATTTTCCTTGGTTTTAATATTGTGACTTTTTTCCTTTTCTTAGTCAATCCAGAAATTAAGGGAGAGATTGCTCGTAAAGATGACAAACTACTGTCGTTTCTAAAAGATGTGTATGTTGATTCCAAAGATCCTGTGTCTTCCGTGCAGGTAAATGTGTGTTTAATTAAGTGAATACACAAAATATACAATTTACTTATTTTGAGGCTCCAGGAAAATAAAGTGTGGCAAGTTGTAAAAACAGTACTCTGCAAGTGTCAGGGTTGTGACCAGTCTACTGTGCCTGGGCAAAGTTTAAGCACAGTGGTCTAAGACAGCAAGACACTTAGGCCTTGGTTCATTGGATATTTATGAGAATTCTAAGATAACTTGTGGAAGTATTGATGCAGAGCAACTGTGTGAATTATTTTATAGTATTTCAGAATTTGTAGGATTTGGTAAGTTGTTAACTTCCAGTGGTTGTTATTTGAGTGACAAAAGCAGAGCTGTAATATTTTCTTGTTCTTCTCTGAATTGAGGTATGTTCTAATCTCAGATACTCCTTTAGTAGTGTTGCTGGGTTTTTGTTTGGTTTTTTTTTAAGGATATATTCAGATAGGATATTTAAAATTGGGAGAAGGATCAAAGAATACATTGGGAATGGGAACCTATGTGTAAATCTATATACTGTATTATGTAAGTCCTGGGCACAAGTGCTTTGTGTATAATGATGAACAAAACTAGTCCTTGCTCTCACAGGGCTTATGATGTTGTGAAGGACACAGACACTAAGCAAATAAGCTACGATGTGACCATAAATACATAATTATGGGAAAAGTATGGGCACTATTAGAGTATATTGGAGGGACCCCTTTGAAATTAGAGGATCAGGGATGGTTTCTGAGTAAGTGATAGTTAATGTTCAGGCCTGTGGGATCAGTTGGAGTTAACCAGATGAGTTTGTGGGGGCAGGAAGATTCTAGTTAGGGATAAAAGTTTGATTAAAGGACAAGGAAATGCCAACAACTTCCAGATTTTTTTTTTTTTCATTATAAATATTTTGGTACTGTCTTTCTGTCTCTGGATATTTGCACAGATAGAATTATTAATATAATTTTCTCTACCCAGAAAAAATAAAACAAAAATTTGTAAATTGTTAGACATAGTAGTAATTGTAGGGTTCAGTTATCACTAAATGCTCACATTAAAAAGGCATAGAGTTAATGTCTGTGGCCTTTATGTTATTTTAAAATAGGTGTTAAGTAATACTTCCCAAGTATTCTTTCTCTTATGTTACTTAATTATGCATCTGAAAATTCACTCTTGGGAGCAAAAAAAAAAAAAAATAATTAATACTTTTTATGTATAAGACTCAGTTATACGTATAATACATAAAGAGATACGTATATGGTGATACTAAAATTTCATGGGGGCATTAGGAAAAGTCTGAAAAGATTCCTTAGGGGAAGTGATAATGAAAATTGGAATTGCCCGTTATTTATGTTCTTTGTCCCTTTCTTTCCTTCTGGCATTTCATAGTGTTCTTAATGATTTGTGATGCCTCAGGACATCAGTGATACTGTGCCTTTCATATGGCAATAATTTATTTGTTGTCTGACTTTTTAACATATTTATTGAAAATTCTGTCAAATATTTCAGTCTTTTTGTTTTTCATGGTAAAGGAATACTGGGCCCACTCTACCATCATATAAACTCTTCTATATTTTCTTCTAGTAGTTTTATAACTACATTTTATATTAAAATCTTTATCTGGCATTAGATGTGGTTTTTGATGTGTGGAAGAGATCAGTTGAACCTTTTTTTAAACAGATGGCTAGTTGTCTAAATATAATTTGTTGAATAGCCCAGACCTTTCTCCACTTACTTAAAATGCATCTCCAGATACACGTGTCTACTATTTATGGACTCATCAGTTTTACTTATTTTTCTATTTTTGCACTAGAACCATAGTTTTAATTAATAGAACTTTATAATGTGTGTTGGTATCTCTTATAACCTTCTCTCATTCTTTTAAAAAGTTTCTTGTCTCTTTTCACACATTAATATTTTTCCAGATGTATTTGAGAATGAAATTGTTGGGTTCTTTAGTAAGTCCTGTTTGGATTTTTAGTATAATTGAATGAGAATTTATGGATTAATTTGAGGAGAATTAACATTTTAATTTATTAAGTCCTTGAAGGGTAAAGGGAATGTTGCTACTATGATGGGATCTTTTTTCACTTTCAGTTTTTTAAACTGTTTATTGCTAATACAGTAGTCTTATCAGGGATAGGTTCCAAGGACCCCAGTAGATGCCTGAAACTGAGGGTAGCACCGAACCCTATATACATTGCTTTTTTCTATAAATAAAGTTTAATTTATAAATTAGGCATAGTAAGATATTAACAACTAATAATAAAATAGAACAATTAACAATTTCAGGGTTAGAGGATTCATTCTTATTATCCATGTTAGCACTTTCAGCATATAATTTTTTTTCCCTTATTATGTCAATAATTTTCACCTTTTCACTTAAAAGAAGCACTTTATGGCTCCTGTTTGGCATAACTGAGTTGCCAGTATCACTGCTCTTGTGGGGCCATTCTTGATAAAATAAAGGTTACTGGAACACAAGCACAGTCATGTCACATAGTCTGATAACCAGAATGGCTACTAAGTGACTAACAGGCAGGTAGCCTGTACACCGAGGATACACTGGACAAAGGGAGTATTCTCATCCTAGACAGGATGCAATGGATAGCATAAAAATTCATTATGCTGCTCAGAATGGTTTGCATTGTTTACTACTGGAGTTTTTCATTTAATATTTTTGGTCTGTGGTTGACTTTAGGTAACTGTAACTGTAGATAAAGCCAGAGACTACTGTATATCAGGAAGTGAGTGGTTTTTATAGTGTAGCTACCCACATTGCTAGGTTATTCTGTTAGGTTTTCAGTTAATTCTGTTTTCTAAAGATATTCTTATATCTATATAGAATTATAAATTTCTCTTTCTAGTATTTATACTTAATTCTTTTGTTGTGTTGTATATAACATTAACATGCCAGAGAAAGTAGGCATTCTTACCTGTTCCTTCCATAGGATGTCTCAAATGTTTCAGCATGATATAATAAAATGATACTTGTTTTCAGTTAAAAAATATTTATATCACACTTGGGATATTTTCTTCCATTTTTAATTTCCTAAGGGGTTTTTTTTCTTTTTTTTTTTTCTTCAGTAAAGAGAGGGTTTTGAATATTCTTAGATATTTTTTGTGTCAAATAATTATTATTAATTTTAATATTTACTATTAATTAGAAAGGAAATCTGAATACAGATGTGTTTGGAGTGAAAGGAAGATCTACCTTACCTGGGAATAGGAAAATGAGAGAAGCTTTGAGATTTGAAAAGTGAAGAAATTGAGAAGAGTGTTTCAGGCCTAGTTTGCAATATAAAGATATAAGAGTGTGTGATGCCTTTGAAGAATGGTTAGAACTCGGATGGGTGCTGTGGCTCACGCCTATAATCCCAGCACTTTGGGAGGCCGAGGCGGGTGGATCACGAGGTCAAGAGATCGAGACCATATTGGTCAATATGGTGAAACCCCGTCTCTATTAAAAATACAAAGAAAAAAATTAGCTGGGCATGGTGGCGCACGCCTGTAGTCCCAGCTACTTGGGAGGCTGAGGCAGGAGAATTGCTTGAACCCAGGAGGCAGAGGTTGTGGTGAGCCGAGATTGTGCCATTGCACTCCAGCCTGGGTAAGGAGCAAAACTCCGTCTCAGAAAAAAAAAAATAAAGAAAACAGTGCAGTTGTGGGAAAATGTGAGGTGTGAATTTGGGAGAAGTGAGTTGGGATGGAGAAACAGATCAGATAGGAGGTATTTGCAGTCATTTCTCCAAGAGACATTGGCTTGGACTAGGGTGATTTACCAATACAGGGAGAAGTGAATGGGTTTGAGAGAGACGTGATGCAGTATCAACAGGATTTGGTCACTGATTGGCTATAATGAGTGAGGGAGAGGGAGGTGCAGGTATAATCTCATTTTTGGCATGGGAGGTGGGTGGTATTGGTCATTGAGATTGAGGATGTGGGAGTAAAACTGGTAATAAGTTCAGTTTCAGATACATTTAATTTGAGGAGCACATAGGTCATTTGAATGGAGATACCTGTTAAGCATTTGGGTTGGGAAATCAAGAAAAGGTCTAGGTTTATGATCACAGCTTTGGAAGTAATTAACATGTAGGCAGTAATAGAAGTTAGGGAAGTGTGAGATTACTTTGGAAAAATGTGTAGAGTGAGAGGAAGGCCTGGGCACTCTTAAATGTCACACACTGACATTTAGGGGTAAGCAAAAGTGTCCGTGAAAAAACCCCCAAAGGACCCACCGAAAGAACAGATGGAAAACTCTGAGAGGGGTGGCATGGAAACCAACGGAGAAGATAGTTATAGGTACATTGGTGTGGTCAGCAGTGTCAGGTGCAGTGAGATGCTGTAGTGAGCTCAAATAAGATCTAAAAAGTGTTCTCTGAATTAAGCAACTAGGCGGTCATTAGAGATCACAAGCAGTATTTCTTTTAAACATTAACCGAAGAGAAATAAACTGGTAATAAAAGAGGTGTTGGTTTTGGGTTTGGTCGGTATGTTAAAAATGGTACTGGCTATGGCATTTGTTTGACCAAAAAGCAGCGGTAGGTACAGTGCAGTAAAACAAAGGAAAAGAAAAAAAAAAAAAGAATGATAGGTGTGGCCAGGAAACAGGATTGGAATGCAGAGCACATGTGTGGTGGTTAAGCTGGGATGGGACAGATAGATGGAAGGATGGGTGTGCATAGGTTGTTTTATTTATACTGGAGTGTATTGGAGGCATTAGTTTATTTTCTCAGAGGAGACAAGATCACTCACTATTCAAGGTGTTTGGGGGCATTGAGTATGAAATACAAAGCTGGGAAATGAATAGATGTTATCAGGCCAGCTGTTAGGGTGGCATCAGAATCCTGCCCTTTTAAAACAGGTGCAGTTTTTAATCCTTTTCATTGTGCTTTTAAAACGCATGAAATAATGTGGTGAGTGGATAGTATAAATTTGATTATTATTTTCTAGAGCTACCTACATTTCTTAATAATGATAGAGCTATAGTTAGGAGAAGGCAATGTGGCAAAAGTACAATTAAACTATGGCTCAATATAAGAAAACGAAGTTTGGGAAATCACGTATAGTATTTGTGTTAGTTCATTCTTGCACTGCTATAAAGAAATACCTGAGACTGGGCAGTTTATAAAGAAAAGAGGTTTAATTGGCTCACAATTCTACCAGCTATACAGGAAGGATAACGGCTTCTGCTGCCGGGGAGGCCTCAGGTAATTTATAATCATGGCAGAGGGGGAAGCAGGCACAGCTTATACGGCCAGAGCAAGAAGAATAGGGGATGTTGGGGAGGTGCTACATACATTTAAACAACCAGATCTGGTGAGAACTCTATTACGAGAACAGCACCAAATGGGGAAATCCACTCCCATGATCTAGTCACTTCCCACCATGCCCTACATCCAACATTGGGGATTACAATTCTGTGACATGAAATTTGGGAGGGGACACAGATCCAAATCATATCAGCTGTTATTTGAAGAGGAATAGTGTAGATTTGAGAAGTGTGAAAGTAGATCAAATCTTTTCTCTCATGCTTTTTTTTTTTTTGATACTAGGTAAAAGCTGCTGAAACACATCAAGAGCCAGAGGAATTCAGATTGCCAAAAGGCCAACACTTTGATGTAATAAATATTAAGAGCATTCCCAAAGGCAAAATTTCTATTGTGGAAGCATTGACACTTCTCAATAATCATAAACGTTATCCAGAAACATGGACTGCTGAGAAAATAGCACAAGAGTACCTTTTAGAACAGAAAGATGTGAATTCCCTTCTTAAATATTTTGTTACTTTTGAAGTCAAAGTCTTCTCTCCTGAAGACAAGAAAGCGATAGAACCAAAATGAAGAAAATCACAAAAATTTGCTATGTGTACTCCTCATCTTTCATCCTGTATATTTTCTCATTTTTTGCATATTATGTTAATTACCAAGTGTTTCATGCTCTTATTGTGAGAACATACTCTTAATGTTTATTGAGTTCCCTGACTTTTCAAGATTGCCATAGCATGTATTTTGTTTTCTTTTAATTTTGTTTAGGAATATTTCATGTGTACATGTCAGCATGACTATCGGCACATCTGTACCTTTATTATAAGTAAAAGAATTAATGTGTTGTTTTAGGCACATCATGCCAACTTTTAAATTGGTCATACGACCCCTTGGGAAATGTCCTGAATCCCTCATTTAAGTTTTACTTTCCATGTTAAGTGTTTAGTTCATTCTTCATATGTGATAGTGAAAATAAAAGCTTTCCTGACTCTTAAACTGTCATTTTTTTTGTCAGGGAAAGACTCGATAGCAAGGTACACTAACAGTATTTCCCAAATAAAGGCACACAGGAGAAAATAACGAATCAATAGAATCTAATTAAAATTACTACTCCAGGGAGTAAGAAGTACTGAGGATTTATTTTATTTTGATTTGGTTTTAAGTATGGAATAATTGTCTTTACAGTTATAAAAAGTAATTTGTGGTGTTTACAAAATGTTGGGAATTTCTGCTTTGACAAAGAGGTTAGTCCCATGGCCTTCAGAGAGGCAGACAGCAGTAGAAACTTTTGAAAAACTTACATTTCTCTGGATTTAACATGGAAATAGAAAAATTTAAAGAAAAACTTAAAAACCATGAAAATGAAATTTGGTGATTATATATGGTTTCAAATGTTAACCCTAGTTGAGAGAAGAGAGAAAAAAATAGCAAGTAGAAGCAGAGAACAGGATCATTGGAAGGGACCCGAGAAATTGCTGCTTCATCCGTTTTAGCAAACTTGTTAGCACAGCACGTAGGATCTTGAGTGTGTATGAGTTTAGCTCTGCCTAAAATATTACTACTTGTGGGATCTTTTGGGGACTATATCCTCTTTGAGATTGAATTTCTTCTATAAAATTAGCCTAATGCTATCTTACTTAAATTTAAGGGTTATCTGAAGATAAATGAAATAGTAAAGGACTACTAAGGACCAAGCAAATATGAATTCTCTTGCTGTAGAGAAACAAGCACGTGGGGAGAATATATGACCTAAGTTGTCTGTAGTTTATTACCTGACCAGGCTGGGGATTTAGTTTTTCAAATTCTAGTAGTGTGTTTTTTCTGTTGAGCCAAAAAGCAGCACATCTCAGAGAAGAGAAAAGGTGTGAATTGTGAGTATATTGGGGTTATCAGTGTGCTTCTGAGGGAAGATAGGCATCTATTCCCAGAGATGCCCCTGGAAATGATACAGAATATGCTGAAGAATTCAACATGATGATTGAATGAGGCATTTGTAGTAATGCTGAAAACAGAAAAATAGACTAAGTGGAAAATTTGTAGGCATGTCTTTGTAGATTTGTTATGGGAACAAATTACCTAGTTTATTTTTAGTTCAATACAATATTAAAAACATGAAATAATGACTCAGTATAAAATGCATTTAAAACTCCTGTAGATCACTCAAAACTTCATTCCTTTTATAATGGTCACTAGTTGAGTCACTAATACTAGTACACTCTATTTCTGAGTCGTCTTCTCTATTCATATCTATATTGTGTGGTTAGGCAGCTGTTATGTGGTGTCACATGATAAAGGACTTCTTCCCATACCATTCATCAGGCCTACTATACTGCCTTTTATTATGTATAGGAGAGCACCTGGTAGCAGTGATGTCAGAAAATGCATGAAATTTAGATTCAGAAAACATGGGTTTAGATCTCAGGATCACCACTAGCCATGCCATCTTGGAATTGTCCTCAACTGTAAAACAGGTCATAATTACATTTAAAAGTAATTACTGTAGTAGGGACTGATGAAGTGCTTTACATGTATTAACTTGCTTAATACTTATCATAGGTACAAGGATAAGTAATTAGATGTATTTTAGAAGCACAGAGAGCATTAGTAACTTCAAAGGTTACTTAGTAAGTGTAGAAGCCTGGATTTAGTCCTGTAAGGTTATTTTCAGAACCTTTTGCTCCTAACTGCTACACTATGTTGCCTTTGTAAGATTATGATAATTAATGAGATGTCATGAAAACTGCCTGGGACATAGGCCAGGACTAGTCAGTGTTCACTGTATGTGAGAATCACCTGTAGAGCTCTGGGAAAAATACAGATGTCTGCTATGAGAGGCTGGTGTAGTAAGTCTGGGAGATTCCTGGGTTGATGGATTCTGGATCAGAGGTGTTTTAAAAATATTTAAGACCAGTGCCACCAGTATGGTACAAATTGCTGACCACCTGTGCAGGTGAAATAGCATTCTCTGGTCTAAAGTTTGTGAAAGATGGTAAGGATCAGGGAATAGACAGAAGAGTGATCTTGAAGGATTTTGAAGAAAGATAGCTTTCCAGGTGATGGAAGGGAGAAGGAAAGAATTTCAGGAGATTCAAAGATTTGGGGATAAGGTCAGGAGAGGAGGGAAGGCGGTTAATAGGCTGGGCAGGAGACCCAGGATCCAGGGAATTGATAGAGGAAAGGCTCCCAAGAAGGGAGAACATTCTGCAGAAAAGTGGGTGCCTCTGGGAAAATTCTACCATAAATAAATAGGGTGGCTATGTAATTTTTTGCCCAAACGAAGACACTTAAAAAGGGACACCAATTACATAACCATAATAGGTATAATAGGCATAAACTGGAATGTCCTCAACAAATTAGGAGGTTTGATCATCCTAACTGTAGGAGGCACTATTGGAAGACTCAACGGCCACCTCCAAGCTGGATGTAACCATCTTATCTCCAACTTGTCAACATTTAGCATCTCATCATTACTCAGGAATGATTCCTGTCTGTGCCAGATGTCTTTGCTTTGTTCCCAAATACTTGTGCATGGATATCACTCTTCTGTATTTACTCAATATCCTCAAAATACCCATAATCTCAAGAAAAGGAGAGTGGGGCCCTGAGCATGTAGTTTGAGGAGGCTTCTATACCTCAGCTTGGAAGGATTGAACTGAAGGGCTGGAAGCACCCTGAATTCCAGCTGTGCTTACAGATAACCTGTTGGGTACAAGTTGAAAATATACAAGAAAAGAACAAGTACGAACAATTAAAATATTTTTATGCATCTCAAATAGCCATCACTGATTGCTTGATAACTATCTTGTCCTGACAAAGACCAATCTATAAAACAGCCTGAGAGAAGGAATGTTTTTTTTTTAGTCTGGATGCTTTTTCTTCTGCTTTAGAAGTAATAGGGCTGGATTACTTATTAGGAGAAATGGTGAAAATCAGAGGCACTTATTAGGTATAAATCCCTATGCCTTAAATTCAGAGCATTTGGGTTGCAAATTCCATGTACTCCCATATATTTTTTTTTTCTTTTTGCCACCACTGTCAGTGCCCCAACAGTAAAACTAAAATCTTGGGAGCACTTGTGAATAGAATTGTAGAAGAGTGGCTCACTAGCTAGAAGAATACAATCCTGAGCACAGCTGGAGTTCTGTGATTTTTCAATGTATTGATATTCTAAAGTATATAGTAGGTAACATCAAAATTGCTACCTTGTCTGCTTCCTGTGAGGAAAAAGGTAACAGAAGAGTTATTGTAAAGATAAATGATTTGGGAATATGGATTTAGTTAAAATGAGACAAGCAGTACCTGGGAATTGAGAAGTAATCCCTGAGATGAAATGGATTACAGTTGATGAGCAGGAAAATTTCTCAGTTACATGAGAGATAATAAACTTTGGAAAGGTTATCTAATTCTTAAACAGAAAAGTTACCTGACAATCAACTCTGTTTATGGTTCAAATGCAAGCAAAGTAATAATTTATGTGTAGGATTATTGACATCCACATATGGAAATAGAAGGGGCCACTGAAGAAAAATAGATCAATTTCTAAAATAGGCCTTGGGCCTTTTTTTATTTCCAGAAGAATGTATATTGATTAATACAAATACATACATATTTGGTAGTAGAAATTCCATTTAGAGCTCATGATATTTGAGCAATTTTGCCATATTTGTCTGCTTTATAGCATTTTGTACGGAAAATATCAAAGCCAAGGCTTTCTCTGAATGTCTTCCTGCATTTCAGGGTAAGCATAACACAAATCACCTAATATTTTGACTGAACTATATAATGATTACTACATTTATTATACAATTAGTTCAAATTTCCTTTTATTTTTCAATGATCTCGTTACACAACCAGGTGTTTTTTGTTTATTTGTAACATACCAGTATGTTTCTGTATAATATTTAAATTTTACTTTTTATTTCACTTTTACTTGTTTTCAGTATATGGCATTATGATTTCACATATCTTTATATTGCTTGGCCAGTATAGTAGCAGATGCTGTGTTTTAATTGCCCAGGTAAGAAACAATATAAATGAGCTCCTATTTATTATTCACGTTATTTTTAGTATTTAGGGATTTAGGGAAATCCTTGCATAGAGTCATAGAATATTCAACTCTGATTGACTCTATTTATTGCTCCTCAGGCCATCATCCAGTCATTATTCAGTCATTTCTGTATCAGTCTTTCTTTCTGGTGCTGGCTTGGAACTGATGCTGTGGCTTCAGATAAGGAGCATGGAAATGGGGGAAAAGCCATTTAAAATGTGTCTTATAGAAAGAAAGGGAGACAGAGACTGACTGATTACATTTTGTATTACAAATATCTCAGAAATCCTGCAACATCACCAAAGCAAAAGAGTACGTTGCCTCTTATTGTTCTTTTGTTGCATCTTTTTCTTTCATCACTAACCCTGTTACTTCTGGAGGAACAGCAAAACATAAGACAGAAGGTTTTTTAAAGACCCAATTTAAGAGATTGTAAAGCCTCGAAACAACATTCTTAATGAAGCCTTTAAATATTTAGGTCATCACGTTCTATTTTTTTCAGAGACCTACTTCTAGGTAGGTCAAATATGCAACCTACTTCTGAATGTAGATTTAAGATTAATAGCATTTTTAAAAACTTTCTCTGCTTGAACAAGTTATTATTAAACAGAAAGAAGACAAACATTTCAACTTTGCTTAGCTGTTTAAAAGATAAGTGGCTTTTCAAATTCTTTTCTCAAATCAGTAATATTACCAGTTGTTCATTCATCACAAATATTTATTGATATATCTATTATGTGCCAGGCACTTATCTAGAGGCTGGTAATACTGCAGGAAAGATAACCAAGTTCCAATTCTCATGGAGCTTAAGTTTTATACTGTTAGCTGCTGTTCAGTTACTATTTCTTCATAATAAATCACCTCAAAACCTAGTAGCTTAAAATAACAATTCATTATTATCTCTCATGAATCTGCAGATTGTTGAAGCTCAGCTAGATGGTTTTCCTTTGGGATCTCTCATATAGTTGCAGCTAGGGCGGTTGTCATCTGAAGGCTCACCTGTGCTTGACATTCAAGATAGACTATTCTTACAGCAGCATTTGATATTGTTTATTGGCTAAGAGTTCAGCTAAAGCTATAGACTTGAGCATCTGTAGGCAGCCTGTTCATATGGCATGGGCTTCTTGCAGCATGGTGATTGGCTGGGTTCAAAAACAAACATTGCAGAACAAAGAAAGGGGAACTATTGTCAGGTCACCTTTTTTTTTTTTTTTTTTTTTTTTGAGATGGAGTTTCACTTTTGTTGCCAAGGCTGGAGTACAATGGTGTGATCTTGGCTCACTGCAACCTCTGCCTCTTGGGTTCAAGTGATTCTCCTGTCTCAGCCTCCCAAGTAGCTGGGATTACAAGTGCCCGGCACCACGCCTGGCTAATTTTTTGTATTTTTAGTAAAGACAGGGTTTCACCATGTTGGCCAGGCTGTTCTCGAACTCCTGACCTCAGGTGATCCACCCATCTCGGCCTCCCAAAGTGCTGGGATTATCAAGGTGAGCCACCAATTCTGGACTGTCAGCTTCTTTAGACCTGGGCTTAGACATTAACAGAGCATCACTTCTTTATTCTATTTGTCAGAGTAGTCAGAAAGTCTGCCTTGATTCAAGTGTAAGGAATGTAAACCACACTATGGGAAAACTGTCAGAGAACTTGTAGCTATTTTTGTCCTTTGCAGTGCATCATATCAGGAAATACATGATGTCAATTTGTCTCGTTTTGATGATGTTAACTTTGATAGCTTGGCTAAGGTGGCATCTGTCAGATTTTCACTCTACAATTACTATTTTTTGTAGTTAATAAGTTATTGCTTAAGAAAGGGCATGGAAACTCTGGAAGTATTCTTGATCTTGATTTTGGTAGCCATTGCATCAGTATATGCAAATGTACAAATACATCAAGCTGTACGTTTCAGAATAAAGTATTTTACATACTTTAGTATATTGGGTTTAATACTTTAATAAAAAAGAAAAAAATTAAAAATTAAATTTACCATTTTTACCTTCATACCTTGCCCTGTTGTACGTCCTTTGGTTGTTTGGGCAGTGATCCTACTAATCTTCCAATTACAAAGACTGCAAAACTCAGACACCCTGACTGTTCTCTAATTTGCCCCACCACCAGCTTCTTGCTTCAGTAATGACTCTCTACAATTCAGTTTTCAAGTAGCGCTCAAGCTAATTTTTCTAAAATCACAAATGTGAACATGCTGCTCCCTTGTGATAAATTCATTCTATCATCTTAGGATGAAATTCAAGCTCCCTAACTTATAAGGAGCTGCATGCCTGCTTAATCTCTCCAAACTCATATTTCATGACTTTTTCAATGTGAACTCCAGCTTTCCTAAGTTTCCTACTGAGATATGTATTTACCTATGATCTAAAATGCAAAACAACACTTCAGAGATTTATTGGATGGGAGTTTAGTTCAAATCTAGCTACTGAATATTATTGAGTGTTAATTTGGTGCAAGGCTTTGAATTATGTAAGAGTTATGATAAAGAATAAACATAGTCCCTGATTGCTATTTGGGACAAGACAAGTATGCAGATTACCCCAATACAGGGCAAAATTTAGTAAGTGCTATAAGTATAAACACAATGCAATGGGATTCAAAGGTATGAGAGATGAAAGCCCTGTTGAGCACAACTTATTTGCCTTAATTAATGGTACTGTCCCAAAAAGAATGAATGGAGCTGCTATTTAAGGGGAAAAAGAATACAAAACTATTGACTTTACCAAAGAATTCAGGTTCTTGGCAGCCCTGGTCCCTTTGGGTGGCTGGTGTGTTTGGTGAGTATGCATGCTGAAGGTCTTCTACTCCCTGTGAATATATTCCAGTTCTTGAGAGCCTATTGTAAGTATTCATCCTTTGTGTGATTTTGATTTTCCTATGCTGGTCGATATTGTTAGCATTTTTATTTTCTCCTTGCAGAGCACTGCTGGTGCAGTGGAGGCTGGCGCTCCACCTTGACGCTCGCTGTGGGGCTTTTGTGCAGAGCCTGTTATCCTGAAAGAGCCCTCTTTAACGTTTGCAGACAAAGTATGACCTCTGGCAAAATCTCTGAGCTTCACATTTTATTAGACACCTAATGTTCTTTTTATACCTACTATTTATATTTGTGTGCATTGGAATCCTTTGACTATATAGCTGCTACAGAAGAGCCAACTGTATTAGCTTGCCTCGGCTGCAGAATAAAATGTCATAGACTGGGTAAATTAAAGAAACAATAGCAATTTATTTCCTCATGGTTCTGGAGGCTGAAAGTTTGAGGCCAGGGAGTTGGCAGGGTTGGTTTCTCTCCTGGGTTTGTAGATAACCATCTTTTCTCCCTGTGTTTTACAAGGTCTTTCCTCTGTGCCTGCTTATATCCTAATCTCCTCTTCTTATAAGAACACCAACCATATTGGATTAAAACCCACCCTCACTTTACCTTAGTTACCTCTTTAAAGGCCCTATCCTCAAATATAGGCACGTTCTGAGGAATTAAGAGTTTTAGATTTCAACATATGAATTTGAGGAGTTGGGGACACAATTCAGCCCATAACACCAATTTGTGTCAGATTTTACCTGCATATGTTTATTTTAAGGGCAAGATTTGATATTGGTGCGTTTTGCATTGCATAAAGTTAGTTTATGCTGTGATTGAGACTGAATATTTCTGTTAATGATAATTGGGATGTCTGCTCATTGAAGGAATGTATAACATTGGATGGCATCTTAATCAAAATCAAGTCTAGTTCCCTCATTTTGCAGGTTCAGATATCGTGTCTACATTCAAACAATTAAAAGCAGAGTCTAGAACCTATCATCCTGTTCCCTGATCCACCATGCAATGTTTCATCTACCTTATAATAACAATTTCCTGAATATTATCTGAAGATGCTGTATGACTTCAGAGTTTCTTTTTTGTCATGAGAAATATAATTAATAGTAGGTGTACTTTTCAGTTTAAGGGTTCTAATTGTGTCCTGGTGCTTAGAATATATTTGCAACTCATATTTAATATTTATGATAATTTCACTTAAGTGAATTAGAGGTTTTAGAGCATGCTAGCAAGGCACATCTGTGTTGAGATATCAGCTTCCCCACTATGGGGAAGTTATTTAAACATTCTCAAGTTCATTTCCCCACCAACAAAGGTCACCCACTATTTATATAACTGTGACGATATATCAAATGAGCCAGAAATAAGTTTATGAACTTAATGATCTTCAGAATAAAACAAAACCCCACATTATTATAACAATGAATTGCCCTACCATAATTGTAATAATGATAAAAATTTGATTTCTGGATGTATGGAATTATTTTCTCTTGCTATTGTTATCTTCATGGCTTTATAAACTTAAATCCTCTCTATTTCAGGTATGCCCACAGTTTGTAAACTTGTATTACAATTTTGACTTTTTTTCAGAAACTATCATATGCTTTATGAGTATAAAATAAAGTGACTTCACCTTGTAAGGATTTAATTAATTAGAAAGAAAGAGCAGAATTCTGTAACATAATATTTTAATTTAAAAGAAATGTCAAACGACTTGTGATAATTGATCATGAGAGATAGTATGAGATATGACATTGAAGAGAAGATTAATTCTTAATAATTTAACTTGATACATAGTGTAATATAGTCAGACTCCTTGGAATTTTTTTTTTTTTTTTTTTTTGGCTTATACTGGATAGAAGCAGATCATTTTAAAAAGTGATCTCTAAGGAAGCAATTACTTTTAGTTTAAAACCTCAAGTTATTTTGAGTTTTTAAAAAGCAATTTATTTTTCACAAGTGAAAAAATTTATCAGACTGCTATGTATTTGAGGAAATTATGCTAATTTCAAATGCATGATTATCTATTATGTGCTCAACTGGACTTCTATTTAGAAAGTCCAGTTTATACATCCTTGCTTGTCCTGTGAGTTTACAATGGATAAAATTACATGCCTTTAAAAGTATGCTATATCTCAGAGACTTGTCATTAGTGCAGTTTTCCCTTTTGCTAGCTTGATTTGAGAGATTTCAAATCAATTATGACAAATTTACTTCAAGGATGGTAAATTTTTAATGAAACTAATAATCTATAGGAAATCCAGAAGTAAAACCTTATATTCCTTTGTAGGTTAGTATAAATATATGAACCATTGTGTTGATAATGATAATGGTGATAATAATATTCCCATGGCACATATTTACAGTGTTTGTTATTTGTCTGACATCATGCTAAGTACTTTCCTTTCCTTAGTTTATCCTCAAAATTATTCTATATGGAGGTTTCTTCTATTATCTCCACCTTACAGATGAGGAAACTAAATATGAGAGTGCTAAGTACTTACTTGACCCAAAGCTGTGTTGGAAGTCAATGGGGGAGGGGCTACCCCAGGTGTGGTTCCTCCCCAAAGTCCTAATCTTGACTACAGTAGGATGTAGGGGCTGCCTCACCCACCACTACATCTGCATTCTACTTGTAATTCTCAATTCCTTGCAAGGGAGACTCTTTAACTTTGAGACCAGGAATGAATATGATCAATGCATACATCAAAGATTCTCAGAGAGATGAATTTCAAAAGAATATGATATATCACAGTGAGTCTTACAGGGGAAGTGGCCACTGGGTATGGCATAAAAAGAGAAATAGGAATTCACTGCAGAGGAACCTTCAGCATAGAGGGGACGCATGTGCCAATGCATAGAGTTGAGATAGAGAATGTGGAAATAACCAGTTATTTTAACCCAAATCTGGGTCAGTGGCTTTCCTTGAATTCTTTTATCCCACATCACTCTGCTCCCTACCAAGGATGGTGTGTTTGTTTGACTATCTTCACAGGCTTGAAACACCTAGACTATCTCGTATTGCTAGAGAGTATCTTTCCATCTCCAGACTCTTATGAAGTCTTGCTATTTGCCTTATCTTTGGTGAATCAGTCCTGGCCCTTGAGGTGCACACTCATGGTTTTGTGAGGTATCCTTGGTGATGGGATGCTGATGGAGGCTTTCAAATGCTGATTAATTAGACCTTCATAATTTAGGTGTCTCATGGGATCAGAGAAAGAAGGTCAGTCCCTAAAGGAGGCTCTTAAAGACAGACACTAGCCGGGCGCGGTGGCTCAAGCCTGTAATCCCAGCACTTTGGGAGGCCGAGGCGGGTGGATCACGAGGTCAAGAGATCGAGACCATCCTGGTCAACATGGTGAAACCCCGTCTCTACTAAAGCTACAAAAAATTAGCTGGGCATGGTGGCGCGTGCCTGTAATCCCAGCTACTCAGGAAGCTGAGGCAGGAGAATTGCCTGAACCCAGGAGGCGGAGGTTGCGGTGAGCCGAGATCACGCCATTGCACTCCAGCCTGGGTAACATGAGTGAAACTCCGTCTCAAAAAAAAAAAAAAAAAAAAAAAGACAGACACTGAAAGCTCTTGCTTCTCTGGACAACATCTTATTATGTTTCTCATGGCATGTTGGTTGTTACGGTGATAGCAAAGGAGAGGAGACTGAGCATGTATAGTGCAATGGAGGTTTTGCTTTGAGGAGAAGGAAGCATCTCCTTGATTGGTAAAAGCATCTTATACCAAGATCCACCCTCATTAAATGGACTTCGCTATCATGCCACCTGTATCTATGATGCTGGTATATGTTCCATACACAATAAATATACCCAAGAATCCTCAAAACATGAGAAAAGGAATGTAACATCTGCTTGTTTTCTGCCATCACTTAAACTCTTGACTTAAATTTATAGTCCCCTCCTGGAGGCAATACTGGTACATTACTCCTATTCTACTCTTTGCTAACAGCACTAAAAGTCTTCAAAATTATTTCTCCACTTCTATCACGTACACATCTGGTTTCAATAATAAAAATTAAAACAAGTAAATACTTAACCATATTTAACCCTTATTATTCTTTAATGTCAGTTCAAATATTGTTTTTACTGATTTTGACTTCAAGCAGAGTTAGCTAATCCTATTGGTTTGGTCTCATAGAGAGACCTAAGATTCCAGCAAATGTGCATGCTACCCCAACAGCTATACCTAACAGTTTTGAGTGAGAGGGCTTTGAGTGGCTAGATGTCACATAGAGGCTTTCCTGGACTCTCTCCTTCCCAGCTGATTGTGACAGAATGTGTTTTTTTCTTTTCAAATAGAGTTTCACTCTCATTGCCCAGGCAGGAGTGCAATGGTGGGGTCTTGGTTTACTGCAATGTCTGCCTCCTGGGTTGAAGCAATTCTGCCTCAGCCTCTAGAGTACCGGGATTACAGATGCCTGCCACCACACCTGGCTAATTTTTATGTTTTTAGTAGAAATGGAGTTTCACCATGTTGGCCAGGCTGGTCTCAAACTTATGACCTCAGGTGATCCACCCGCCTCAGCCTCTCAAAGTGCTGGGATTACAGGCGTGGGCCACCACATCTGGTTTGATAGAATGTCTTTTTAAACAGACACGCTATCAGTCACAACTTGAAGGCCATACAGTGCCCCTTCAAACAATTATGAGTATGAAAAATGAAAAATAGCCTCCCCACACTTCCTGCTATATTAATTTAGGATTTAGAAGGAAGCTGGGAGGGGTTGGCCTAGATTTTGTTCTGGCCTACTTGAAACATCAAAGAATGAGGCAAGGCAATTGGACACAACAGTATTAAAAACATCTTTGGTCAAAAGGTGAAGGTGGAGCAGCAAGAAAAGTTATCCTTTATCTTCTGAAAATGGTCCTTCCCCATTGTCAAAGAGAGAAGGAAGGTAGGTTCATTTTTGAAAAGGAAGATATAAAACGTCAAGAATTTGAAGAAGGTGGTTTGAATGTTGCCTTGGATTTTCAAGAATCCTATTTGCATACATTAATACTTATTCTAAAAGCAAAAGAGGAAAATGATAATTTTGAGGCAGGGTAAGCTAGGGATGGAGATACAGCTATAAAGGTTTTAAAATAATGCCAATATCTGCAGTAGTCTTGATTTACTTTCACTGATACGGCAGAGAGGATGAAGAAAGCAGATTAAGCTATTTTCCTCCTCTGGGACTCAAACTCCTCTCTTTCCCAGTAATCTATGTTTCCTTTTCTGAAATTCCAACTTCATGTTTATTTTTTCATTGTAGTATACAATTTAGCTGATCATTTATCCTTCCTCATTCATCATTTTGTATACTTGGGACTTAATAAACATCTTATTCTCAGAAGGATCCCAGAAGAAACTGAAGTCACAGAGGCTCATTTCCTTGCTTTACCTCAGAATAACACAGTAATATTACCTAGATATTTCTATTTTTACCCTATAATGAGGACGCTCAATCTAAAATTTCACACAGCCCTGAGCTGCTACATTTTTGCTTCACTTTAACCTGAATAAGGGCTTCAGAGTTTGCCGAAATCAAATTCATGCCATTCCTGTTTCAAGGCAGTACATGGCTTGTTACTCTCAGAATTCAATGTTTATTTCTCATTGTAATGAAAAAGGCCCTCTGGCTGTCCAACCAGCTGTAATTTTTCACCAGTTCTGAATAAACATTTCAAACCACAATGAGTCATTGTTGAATTTTACGAAGAAAATGGAATTAAGAGACAGAGTAATTTACTGCTGTACTGGCCACCCATTAAAGTTTTTCAACAAATGTGGGTGAAACAAAAAGATGTAAAGCAAAAGATGACTGTGGTTTTTAAAAATGGGGAATAACAACTGAAAAAGATTGATGTTACCCTACTATCCTCCTCTGAGAAAGAAGCAGGCAAAACTTCTGTCCTTGCTGGTATGAGATCTCCTACTTCATGGTAAGAAAACCTGCCATAAAGATGAGGTTGGATCCCACAAAACGTGGCCTATATTTTAACCTAGGAGCTGACTCTGCAGGATCTACCCCTGTCCCACACTCTCCCACCCTCAAAGATGATGAGAGGTTTAGCCCAGAAGGAGGGCAACCAAGGAAGGTGATCCCTTTATCAAAGAGGCCTGGGCTCGCATCCTCTCTAACCTGCACTTCCTTTTGAGACCCAGAAAGTGGTACCTTGGAGAATGAAACCAGAGCATCAGTAAATTTAGAGCTCTCCTAGGTGTTTTGAAAGATCCTTCTCTGTATTCAACCCTTAATGCCCAGGCATTTGCTTGCGTATTATCTTCCTGAGTCTCACGAAGTTCCCTGTTTGTCCACTTTAAATCACAGGACACATTTTTCTTAAATAATTAAATGAACATTCAACATTTGAGCCAAAATGAGTCCAGATATACAACTTAAGCTTTTGAACTTTCCATTCTTTTAAAGCTCTGGTCTTGGGACCAGAAAATGGCTTTCTTTGTTTGAAATTGTATATTTGGATTATTAGTAGAATTTTGGGAATGATCAAGGAGCCTCAGTATGATTAATGATGGCACAGGAAGGTGGGTTTCCGCAAGAAAGAGGGAAAGGGAAGCTTGAAAATTCAGTTAGTAAGCATGGGCTGTGAAGGACATGAAGTTTTTGCAAAATCTGAACGCAAAAGCATTCATCATGACTCCTTGGAACAGGCACAGTGCCACACATCTTCTGAGTTGCCAGTTTCTCTGCAGCTTCCGTGCTGTCTTAGAGGAGAGAAAATTATGCTTAATTTTATATTCACTGGTTGGATTTCTTAAACCATTTTAAATATCAGAGTAGCATTCTTAACATAAACAGAAATGTTGTTCTCGACTGATTATTTAAATGAGTTTTTTACTTTCACAGGCTGGAAATCTTTCAGGGCATTTTGTTTCCAAAAGAACTTTAGAAAATACTAGCATAGATGTTTCATTAAACTAAGATGTGGTAAAGAACGAAATCCTTCTAAAATTACCGATTATAAATCATCAGAAAAATGGATGGCTTATGCATATTGAATCTGTGCTTGAAAACATCTTCGTATTGCCAGAAGGCTGCGACTCAAATTCGGAGTAGAAAAAGAGATGCAAAATGTCGGTCGGGAATGTATAAAAATAATCAGCTTTTTCGGCAGAAGAGTAAACCTGGTCACTGTATTTTGGCTTCTCTAGTATATAACAATACCAACCTTAGATGCTGCAAAAAGACACCTATGGAATGGTTCCTAGCTAAAGAGAAATTTGATTATTTAAAAATAGACTGACAAATATGTAAGCTGTTTTGCTTAAAATGGCAATGCCTTGTTTTAAAAATAATGATGTTAGGCTCTTGAAAATGATTTGATTCTTGTATCTCAGGGCACTATGACCATAAAATCTGACTCAATGAGGGAAGAAATGTGTATCCTCACAGGCCCTACAGAGGAAAGTACCAGACTAACTCTTTCAAGTTTTTGCCTTATTTTTTGTCTTAACATTTTATAATGTAAGGGGATTTTGTTTCAGGACACATTTCAGCATCCCACTTTAGGTGTTTCTTTTGGGAAATTACAGCTGCCCAGGGAGTACTCTTGTGGGTACCCCTGTAGGGAAGAAGAATTTTTATGAAGCTTAAAAAAATGAAAAACTCTATGTATATGTTTTTGATCTTGGTGTTTCCCTCTTCGACAGTAGACTGGTCTTTTAGGTTTTTGTATTTCACTACTATGGAACATAGAGATAGTGATCAGTAAATGATTTTTGAATGAATGAATGAACACTTCAGACCATAGCAGATCCACATAGACAGAATCCAGCCTGTATCATACTGGATACTATAGTTAATTACTATAACACATTTTAAATAATAAATTCAAAGTGCTCCATTAAAAATGAAGAGGTTCAAAACACATGTAAACTAAGAATTGTTTTTCTCTCTTTTGTCTTTACAGTGCCACTGCGACCTAGTAGACATTACTCTTTCTGGAGCAATACTGGGAGAACCAAACTGTGCAGGACTTGATAAGCCATCCTGAAGAGTTGATGCATTAGGCCCCAGGAAGCTCCCAAGGCATTCTGAACATCAAAGCTAATTGATGAGAATAGTATGCATGGGATAATTGGGGCTGGGAAAGTGCTGGAAAGCAGGCAGATGAGGTAGTAATCTATTTTGACTCACCCAGGTGTTGCAGGAACTAGAGCTGGTCTTGGATGGTGTCAGTAGAAATGGAGAAAAGATGGATATTAGAGGTAGTTTGAAAAATGACAAATTCCTTAGAGGTCAGAATTTTGTTTTACTTCTCTCTGTGCCTGTCCCATCACCCCAACGTCAGGGGCACTAAGAACGTTGGAGTAAATTGGACTGTGTGACAAGACATACTGAGTGAAGATTAAATATATACCAATAATGCCTGCAGTGCCAATGGTGGGCTGCTGAGAATGAATATTCAGTTATATTTTCAAAGGTGATTCCCATATACCAGTAAATAGGAAAATTGCAATATTCCTGAGAAAATTTCCTGGCATAAAAGTCATAATTAAATACCAATTCTACACTTGCTTATGGTGCCTTTCAGCCTTTTCCAGATGGAATTCTTTATTTTCTCCTCTGAGCTTCATGGACTTTGTTCACTAAGTATATTATTGTGCATATCACATTGTGTGGCTGTTAATTCACTTATGTTATAACTTCTTGAAGGTAGGGACCTAACCATGTTATTTTTTAAAAATTCAAGTATAATTGTCATTCAGAAAAATACATAAACCATAAGTGTACAGCTCAGTTACTTCCTACTTATGTATATACCCATGTAACCACTACCTAAAGCAAGATACTGAACATTTAGATCATCTCAGAACATTCGCTCCTGCTTATTCTCAGTCAATAATGCCTCAGCCCCACCCTAGGTAACTACTGTTCTAACTTCTATTGCATAGATTAGTTTTGCCTGTGAACTTCATGTAAATGGAACAGGCTTATATGTGTCTTTCTGCAGACATATATATTCATTTCTCTTGGGCATATACCTAGAAGTAAAGTTGATGGGTCATAGTGTTTATAGCCTTCACGTTATTAGAAACTTGGTGTGGTGGTTCACACCTGTAATCACAATACTTTGGGAGGCTGAGCCAGGAAGATTGCTTGAGGCCAGGAGTTCAAGACCACGCTAGCCAACATAGCAAGACCCTGTCTCTATTAAAAAGAGGAAACAAGAAAACAGCCGTTGAATAGTTTTCCCAAGTGGTTGCAGCATTTTACTCTCTCTCTCACTGTTAATGAGTGTTGCAGTTGCTCCACAGCTGCACCAATTCTTGGTATGGCCAATCTTCTTATTTTAACCAGTTGGATAAGATATGGAATGTGGTTTTAATTTGTGTTTATCTGATGAGGCATGATGCTGAACGCCTATTCATTTGCTCGTTGGCCATTTGGATAACTTTCGCAAAGTATCTCTTCAGGTGTTTTGTATATTTAAAAAATTAGATTATTTTCTTAAGTTATCATGTTACTTTTTGAATACCCAATGTTCAGCATAGTGACTGGCAATTAACAAATATTTTTAAAGGTTTGTTGAATATGACAGTAAGAGTAAATAAAACTGGTTTATTTGCAAATTTTTCTTTGTCACTGGCCACAGGAAATGGGTTGTGGAAGTAATTAGCTCCTACGGTACATTTAAATCTGTTGGTTTTTGAAAATATCAAGACATAAATTCTAAACACAGCTGGTTGTATTTGTGATAGAAGCACTTATGATTTTACATTAAAGTTTGGTTCATTCATGCATTTAAAGTATTCATTATCATAGTGTCTGGAAGCCCAGAAAGCTTTTAGATTAGAATACAAATTGTAACATTATCTTCCGTTTTCCTTTTATCATGTTAATATGATATATTAAATATGATGTCTAAAATGCAGGATCTATTCTACTAGCTACATTTTTATTTGATTGCTAGACTAGAAATGTGCTTTCTAATCCCTTAATGACAGATGAATTTTTAAAAATATGAAAAAAATTTAAAGGCCAGATTTAAGATTATATTTTAATAATGATTTTCCGATTATAGACTAATAGGCAATTTTGAATATTTATAAAATATGGCAATATAAAGAAAAAACAACTTCATATTTCCACTGGGAACATCTGGCCTTCTTGTGTTTTGTACACGTGTGTGTTTGCACACATATAAATATATGTGTGTGTGATCCACATAGCTGTTTATTTTTGTCGTTCCAACTCAATTTTCTCTTATGATCTCTTATGTAGACTGGAGATCTACACATATATTGTATGCGTATGTATATAAAGAGAAAATTTGCTTGTTTTATATATCTGATATCTTTCGCACAGCTCTTGCTTCTTGTAGCAAATCTGAAAGAGATACTTACTAATCTGTTTCCACTATCTGTGCTTTTTCAGGATGACAACCGTATTCATCTTTCCTGCCTTCTGGTACCTAACATCATACCTTGTGTATATAGCATCATACCATCTTCTTATAACTCATCAAATCTTAATTTATTAACAGGCTTTCAAAGTTGCTGGCTCTCTCAGAGGCTTCCCCATTGTGATGAGAAGCCAGATTGAATGTATGAAGTAACACATGGGCTGTGCTATGTGATCGCAATAGATTTGAGAAATTCATGGTTTGCTTCGACTCCTTAGGTTTTATAGATTCAGATGCTCAAAAGGATCCTTAAATATCTTCCCATAGAATTCTATGCGTGCAGGCAGACAAATTGTTGAACTCTCTATGATAGCCATGAATTCTCTTGAAACTTCCTAAAGTGGAGACTATTGAAATATTTTATCTAATACAGTCTCTGCCAAATGTTATTTCATGGGTAGACTTAATTAGTAATTTACTTATGTCTGAAATGACTCAATTTCAACTTCAACTTTGTTAGCCTTAAAATATAATTATATTCAATATTTAGGTGATAAGAAGAAAATGATAGCAGAAAGCAGTATGAATTTACAAAGTAAAGATATTTATTCTCTAAATCTTGAATATACAAAATTGTAATCCTGCATGTTAATGTGATGCATAGTTTTAAAATATAAAAATTAAATGTGACTTCATAAAATTTCACTTGTAGAGCAATAAACCCACAGGAAATAGATAAGTGTAAAAATAGTGACCTCTGATTTGAATATATTTTCCTTTAGATATTTTAGCATGAAAAAATGCTTTGTATATAATGTAACTTCAAAATTACCATAAAAAATTTAGAACAAAATGAAGCTTATGTGGATCAATTGTGAAAATTGTACATGCATTTGAAATGAATTTTTGAAATTTCAAAATGTTTAATATAAATAAAAATGCATCCTTACCCCAAATTTTCCCCTCAGGCAATGGATAGTGCCACGTGTTGGGAAGATGGCTCCTCCTTTGTAATTGTCTCCCAAGTGTTTTTTATGAAAGGAGAATCTACTCAAACACCTTGTGTAGGCCAGGATGGCTCTGAAAGATGGGTGTATAACCTTTCCTATCCTATGACTTTTCTAGGCATTATCATGTTCAGGCTGAAATTTTTGACAGCAGTATTACCAAGAAGCTGAACCCAGCCACACTGTGGTATGAGAAATGCTAAGACTGTGTGTCACAACTGATTTTTTACAGGGTGCAAGGGTTCTGCTTTCCTTTTTTCTGCTGCTCCTTCCCCATAAGGTTGTCAGTACTTACTAGGAAGAATTAAGCTTCTGAGTGTAACCAGAGTGCATCAGCTGTATTCTTTACAGTTGATTATTGGCTAGTAACTAGGCGAATATTGAGCCCCTACCCAATGTGTTGAAATTCTGCTATAAAAGAAGTCACTTGTAAATTCAGTTTTCCCTACATCTGAAATATCATTTAACTGAGTCTAAGAAAACTCAAAAATTCAATAAGCTTAATTAATTTAAGTTCCTTGAGTAGTTTCATATCAAAGTATTTAATGGGGTTAAAATAACTTCATGCGCTATATATTCTAAAACATTTCATTTTAATAAAACTTAGTTTGTGTTTTTGTGAGTAAGGAGATGGAATGTTTATGTTGTTTACTCTCTTAATTGCATCCCATTAAAAATATGATAAGATAGACACATTCTACTATTAATCCCCAATGCTCCCTTTCCCGTTATGCATCATGTCTGTTGATCACTGCTTAGGAGACTGTTTGGCCCCACGTGTTTTTAAAATTGCCAATTAATAGCCTTGCCCAGATGCAGCTTGTTACCAGCCGCAAAGGAGGAATGTTATTTCACAACAGGCAGCTTGTTTCTTCTCTGCTTGGGCTAAAAACATGTAAGTAGAGCTATATGAAACAAAGGATGTCTTTGGGGTTGTTTAAATATTGTAAACTGAGAACCTTCACCGCAAATTTTACTGTGTGCTTCAGTACCTCTCGTCTGAGAAAAAACAAACAAACAAAAAAAAACCCTGGAGACTGGAGGCTTTGTTTTGCCTCACTCGGTGCAAACTGCTTTGAGACTCTCTGACATCATTAAGTCAAATTTTAGTTCAGACATTTTGTTCAGACCTAAACTCTGAATGACACTTGCTTAGTTGATTGAGAGGGAAGAACAATATCTGGGAAATACTCATAATGTGATACAAATGCCAAAGTGTTCAACTTGAGCTTTTTCTTTCCTGTGAATACATGTATATATGATGTATGTATATGTGAAATATATCAGCCCTTGATGTTTTATGTTCTGCTGTAAAAATGTTATTTTTTTCTGTCTTACACTCTGTGGCCTGGATAATAATGTCTTTGGGCATGTTTTTCTTGAGAAGCGTGTGTGTTCCTTTTCTTTTATATGTTTCCTCATACTTCAACTTTCCACCTCCCACCATGTAACCCCAAATAAATATTTGCCTTCCCATTTGTAATCTTTGGTGTTTGAGTATGAACCTACACAAAAAGTTGTTGTCTGAATAAAATAATAGTTGGTAGAGTTATAAAAGATATATCAATCTAGATATTTAGAAATAACTATTATGTACTGAATCTTGTGAGGATAAGATCTAGCCAATGACTATAAGAAGCAAATATTCTAATAGAAATAATAATAACAATGTCAACACATTGCAGTCTTATATTGTGTCAGACACGGTGTACTTTACATTCATTATCTTCTAAGATAAATTCAATTATCCCCAATTTTCAGATGAAGAAATCAGGACCCAAAGAGGTTAAACAGCCGAAGATTACATAGGTTAAATGGGAGCCAGGAAGCACAGAAATTTTAACAAATCTGTCTGACTAAAGGTGACAGATTTTTACTGTGTATTAACATAATTGTGCAAAGCATTGAGTGATTGAGAGTTCAGGTATATAGACGAATGTTACAAAAGAGAAAACAATTCTAGATTTGGATCGTCAGAGGAAAGTTATATGGAAAAGGTGAGCAGGTAGAAGTGTTAGGTTGAAAATGTGAAAAGAAAATAAGGCTGTGAGAGCTCTTGGGAAAAAATTCACACCCTATGCAAATCTGTACAGGTTATTCCATATGGTGTCTGGAAGTGCTCAGGGTCCCTACATTGCCAGTATTGTCAGACAGCCTATTGCACAGAGTGAAAACTGTGTTCCATTGACTGAGCCCCTAGGAGGTCTTATAGGTTCAAGACCCAGTGGGTTTGGTCTGTGCTATGCCATTGACAGAGTTTTTGGGAAAATGTCAGCATTAGTTTCAATTAGAGCATTCTATAATTGTAGAGATTTTATGGTTTACCTATTTTCATGAAAATGATCTTATTTTGTTCCTAACAAATTAGCATGGCCATGATTATCCTAATTTTATTAATGAGGAAACAAAAGCTCAGAAAGGTTTTATAAAAACAGTATTATACCAAATATTATTGTTTGCATCTTTCTATTTTCCTTAATATATCATTAATGTAGTCTTGTATTAGTATTCTTTATAACATAATTTTAAATAGCTACATGCATTTCCTCATATAGGTATGACAGTTACCTTAAGCAGTAGTCTGCTATTAAACATTCAGGTTGATGATATTCCTGTATTGTCAATGGTGTGGGAAAAGGTCTCTCCTATATTGTGTATATTGTGAATCAGGATACAAATTTGACAATATCAATTACAATTAAAAATGTGTATGTTCTTTGAGCAAACGACTCTACTTTCAGGAATACATGCATTAGAAATAATCACACACATACAACAGCAGCATTGTTGATATTTGAGGAATTGTTGGGAACAGCTTAAACATACAAAAACTAGAAATTAGTTAGATTGATGGGTCATGGTGGCTCATGCCTGTTATCTCAATACTTTGGGAGGTCAAGGTGGTCGGATTGTTTGAGCCTGGGAGTTTGAGACCAGCCTGGGCAACATGGCAAAACCCTGTGTCTATGAAAAAAAATACAAAAAAAAATTAGCTGGGTGTGGTGGCTTGTGCCTGTAGTCCCAGCTACTTGGGAGGCTGAGGTGGGAGGATCATTTCAGCATGGAGGTTAAAGTGGTGGTGAGCTGAGATTGTGCCTCCGTACTCCAGCCCAGGCAAAAAAAAGAAAAGAAAAATTTGTTAGATCATGGCACATTCATGCAATGAAATACTCTACAGCCATGAAAAGGATCCAAATGTGCTGTTAATAAGAGAAACTCTCCAAAGTATATTTTGAGTAAAAACATCAGATTCCAAAATTGTATGACCCCATCTATTAAATATGTGGATACACTATACCATATGACGGAAAAATAAATAAATATGTGAGTATAGATATGTGTATTTATGAAACATCTCTGGAATAATATAGGGCCATGAAAAAATGATCTTTGGAAAGTTTATTGAGTGGGCACATGTATATGGTAAGCAAGGAGTTGGAGGGGCTTTCAATTTTATGCACTTCTGCTTTTCCTTAACTTCATGATTACTTTTATTTTTAAAAAAGAAGTTTTCTGTGGGGAAAAATAAACAAGTTTTCTTCTTTTCCTTCTTATAAAAATAAGTTTTCTTCTTTAAAAAGTTCTTTTTCTTCTTAAAAAAGTTCTTTTTTCTTCTTAAAGAATAAGTTTTATTCTTAAAAATAAATTTTCTTCTTAAAAAAGAAGTTTTCTGTGGGGAAAAATAAATAAGACTGGATCCTGATCCAGTCTTCTTGGCTTCTAGCCCCTCAACATAGCTTGGGCCAAATACTAGTTATGTTTTAGTTGCTTTGTGCAACCCTTTCCACTGCTGGCTGTTTGCTCAGCGGAGCTCCCCTTACCATGGGTTACCTCCTCCACCCTGCAACCACCCTCTTACCCACACTATAAACAAGACTGAAAGGTCTCCCTAACCTCTCTCATCTCTTGCATAGCCTGCTTTTGCCTTTCCAGCTAAGGAGTGATATGTAAGACTTTTTCCACCTAATTTTCTGAAATATCATACTATTTAGTGTGATGAGTTGCATATCTAGATTCTGTGCTGTCCTTCAATCTGGACCCATCTGTGTTGTATCCGACAGACATATACCAGATGAAATTCCTTGTCATTCAGAGTCTCATTTCCAGTGCTCATGTATGTTTTATCCGTTTTTTCATTTCCTTAATTGTTTTGAACTGTATCAGAAAGGGGAGAACTGTGTGTCTCTACTCACATTTCCATTTTTACCTGGAACTCACAGAGCTACTCAGCAGTGAAGTCAGACCCAGGAGGATGTATTAGGCAAAGGGAATAGCACAAGCAAAGACACAAGGACTAGAAGGAATAGGGTACATTGGGGGAACTGTAGGTAGGCATTGCTTGAAGATGTCACCTTCTCCTTATGTGCCCTTAAGCCATAATTATACCTCCCTCTACTACATATACATAGCTACCTCATGCTCATGGCAAACATCACCAATTAATTAAGGAGGTGATCTCACAATTCCTCTCAACATAGTTCTGCAGCAGCCATCATCTGTGGGTACTGGTACATGGGAGGAAACCCATTTTCCAACCCAGCTGGAAGGTCTACCTGAGTCCCCAGGTAGAGTTGGTCACTGTCTTTGCAGTGCAATACTGATAGTTGCAGTTATGGCAATAACATGCTGATAATATTCAATGGGTAGCACTTAATTCTAATTTATTTAGTAATCATATATTTTCACTAATCTTCCCATTCATCCTTGGCAGGCATGATGACTCTAACATAAGATATCACTATGTGGTTGAGAACGAAGTTCAGGACTGAAGGTTCATTTCAATTTAAGAGATAGAGACAAAATCACTTTGCTCTACCAATGTATGATTTATCTCTTGACTGTTTCCCATGCTTTTGGGTGCATTGATACTTCTGAAGTCTTAGTGTATTGTATTTATTCTCACTGTTTGTTTACTGACAATAACAGCTTTGACCAATGACATAGTAATTTAGAGCATTTAAAATAGATGTTTTAATGTTAATAGCTGAGAACCAACGATGTTTATTTTATAATTTATTTATATTCCTGAAGCAGTTAAGATGCACTTCTACTTTTGACAGGCCACTTTTTGTCTTGAATGACTAGAGTCCTGGGGGTACTTTCAGCCTTAAAAAGCCACTAAAATCATGGCCTAAATTTAACTCTTATGAGGGTACTTTTGAACTCAGTACCATTTCAAGTTCTTAATTCCGTTTTCAATTAGAATGGCTTTAATGATCATCATTAAAATGTTTACAGTTAAATGTAAGTTCAGTTCTTTATAATGGAATGCCTTAAGCAACATTCAACTTAATAAGAGAAAACAATATTTTCCTATAGTTTTAAAATTTATTGTTCAAATCGGACAAAATCAAACCAAAGGCAGAAAACTGTCCTCTTAAAATCTTTCCCTCTAAAATATTAATCTGTTTTCATTTTTATGTGTTCTCTTTAAGTCCTTATCTGTGCATAACTAATATTTTTAAAAACTGTAATATAACATATAAAAACAATGTTTATTTTATGTTAGAAATGAAATTTCATATTTCATGACCAAGATGCAAATCTTAGTAAACATTATTTTCTCTCATGGTCTCATGTTTTTTCATATGGAGATATTTTGGATTTACTCCAAACTCCTTTTCTTGTGTTTACTCTTACTGAAATTACATGTCACATAGCTTTATAACTCATGAAACTACTCTTTCATTAATTCAATGCAGCAAAAGGCAAGAGAGCCTTCACATCTTGAACCTGTTGGCTTTTTGGAAAACAGAGGGTGTTTGGAGCTTCTTGCTTTTGGATACAGTAACTTGATGTTTTCTGAATTTCTGTTTATAAAAACATGTCATTTATACTCTTGCAAGCCTAAAGTGTTTGAATACTGGACAAAATTGAAATTTCATAGGCTATTAGCACAGCAGATCTATCTTTGCTAAGAAAGCAAGGAAAAAATAGTAGGCTTGTGACCAGCTGCAAAACTAGGCTATTGAGGCCAAGATCCAAGATGACTTGGTGAAGAGCATGCTTCATCCTGTCTTTCAAAGCTACAAGAAGTCATGGCCATGGAAAGACAGAAAGCCAAGATGTTTGTTAGCTAAAGCACAGTAACCTTGAAAGCAGGACAACAGTTCCTGCTTCTTTAAGATGGCCCTGAATATAGTTCAAATATTAATCTGACCAGGTTTGTGCTGCAGAGTAACTGGTGAAAGGCCATCTTTAGCTTCAAAAATCAAGTTTCAATTTTTTTTCTTCAGTATCCAGGCTTTAAATTTTCCTCATAGTTGTCAAACTCCCACTGATTTTATAAGTATTATAATAGCAGTATCCAAGATCATCACAAGCCTTCAGCATGCTAGGTACTTGTCTAAGGAATTATTGTTTAATTCATTTGATCCTCCTGTGAATTTGGCACTATTATTGTTCCTACTTTTAATATGACGTGACTATCTCACAGAAAATTCAGATATCTTACCTCGGTTAAATGAAGGATCTGGGAGGGTGGATCAGACAGCCCTGTTTCAGAGCCTACAGACCTAACCACCAGCTAAGCAGCCTTCTGTCTGCAACGTGGCACAGAGAGAACAGCTTGCGTGTTGAAAAGTCTGTAAGTTCTTGTCATGGAAACCTCCAGTGCATGAATAGGAAATGGGAGTTGATAGGAACATCTAATATGTATTAGTTTAGAATGTTTCAAAAGGTATTTGAATTTTAAATTTATGAAATGTAGCCTTTTCTATTTCATAACATTGCACAGAATGCAAAGAAACTGCTTGAATGCGACACAAGTGGAAGACAATGCAGTATGTGGCTTTACAGCTGCCTTCAGAAGTTTGGCTGAAAGCCCAATCAGGCTGCATTTCAACCTTGGTTTCTAAATCATGCCCTCGGTCTCTTCACACAATAGCACAGTGTAGACTCTCTCCTCTTGTCTTCTCTGTTCACATAAATCATCATCTTACTTTATATTTTCCTGCAACTCATGTTGATGAGATAAGGTTCATCCTCATTATTGCTTTGCATCAAACCCTGTGCTTCAGCGGGCTCTCTAGAGCTCAGCCCAAGAAGAGCTTATTGGGATGTTTAGGGGTAAATTTAAATTGCAGACCCCTGAGCAAATTTCAGGTTCTGAGATGGTTGTGTAAAGAAACAAAAAGAGGCCTGGGAACAAAGTAATTGAATGTGAGGAAGAAAAATAATCCTCCTGAAGATTTTTTTCCAGTGCTCAACAGGCTCTTCCCTCCTGCTCTGGGCATCTTCCTCTCTCTTGGCGACAGCTGGGAGGGAGAAGACTTGCTTTTAATGGAGAGTTGGCTTCCCTCTGATTCCGCTGTTTGGATTTCTTGAACTAATCAGAGGTGCCAATCAAAGCTATATTCCTCCTATTTAGTTAGATCATTTCACTTCTTTATGCCCTTTAAAAATGGCAAAATTGGTCATCTCTATTAAAGTACTGTGGAGTCGGCCTGTGTAGTCGCGTATTGTTTGTTCAGAATTCAGTATGGGTGGGAGAAACAAATCCAAGCCTATTGCTGCTGCATTAGAGACTTTTGTTTGCTTTTTTTTAGTTTTTATTTTTAAAAGTTTTGGTGAAAAATGGAACAAATTATTTAGGATTCCAAATTTGAACTCTTTTTGATTCAATAAATCAAATGCTTCTGAATAATGTGGTATTTAAGCAAGAATCTTTAAAAATAACTTTAGATTCTGTTAATACAAACAACAGCAAAACAAAACAAAACAAAACAAAACCAGGAAAAAAAACCTCCTGTAAATAAGAGCTTCTGTGAATGAAAAAGTGAAGAACTTAAGCTATGCCAGGACACAAGAAGTCAGTAGAGACACAGACAAAGCTGAGAAGGGAATGAGAGAGATTCATGGTGTTGCTGATTCTTGGCTTCTATCCTGCCCTGTCCTCACACTTTTTTTTTTTTTTTCCAATACAGTGTCTTGTTCTGTCACTCAGGCTGGAGCACATTAATGTGATTATGGCTCCCTGTAGCCTCAATTTCCTGACCTCAAGTGATCCTTCTGCCTCAGCCTCCCAAGTGGCTGGGACTGCAGGCACACACCACCATGCTTGGCTAATTTTTTTGAAAGAATTTTTTGTAGAGGTGATGTTTCACTATGTTGCTCAGGCTGGCCTCAAACTCCTGGCCTCAAACAGTTCTCCCTTCTGGGCCTCCCAAAGTGCTGGGATTACAGCTCTAAGCCACTATGCCCAGCCTTGAGTTGGTTTCTGTTACTTGCAGCTAAAGTAGTCTTAACTAGTATTATAAATAATATGAAAAAGAATAAAATCTCAAACGTAATTTATGACATGCTTTTTGCAGACAGTAGTGTATCAGAAACACTCAAGCCCTGAGATTTGTTTGCCTTTTAAGGTTGAGCAGAGAAGTGCTTTGTGGGATGGGAGCAAATACTCAGCTATAGTGTTTTCAGGCTAGATCTTCATACCCAGGAGGGAAGAAGAATATTCTAAGGGTTGGGAGGGGCCAGCGGATCACTACAGGAAAGCACAGTATAGTCAGGGTAAGAGAAGGCATGTACCTCTGTTGGCCCATTTCTACCTTGGATTGAGGGAGTTGACTCCATAAGTACGATAGAAGAATAATAGGGCATTTTGGAAAGATCCTAGGACACAAATACTGGCAGGGTGACATCTGCCTAACCAGGTCTCTTGTCCTGACAGCACTGTCTACTTCCATAAGATGCTCAAAAGAAGCCAGAATCAATACATATAGTCTACACATCATGCTGTACATCATAAATATTATGATTTTTAGAAAAAGAAGACAGAAAGTAGAGAATGGAAGAAGTGAGAAATCAAGATTTTAGAATAATAAAAATAATGTAAAATTTATATGGATAAAATATAAAATAATATCTTTTTGAAGTTGCTTCAAATGTTAAGCAAAGAAGGGGCATAAAGATATGTGTACTTCAGACACCTGCAAATGGTTTAATGAAGGAAAACAAGTGTGTGGCTACAGATAAGATGGAACTAGTGTGCTTGTGAAGTATGTAAGAATGTAAGATTGAAAAATATAAAGTGGATAGGGCAGAATGTGAATGATCTGACTTGTTCAGTTTAGACACATCATGCTTTGTTTTATCTTCTGCTTGCTGCCCTAGAAATAGAAATTGAAATAATTTTCTTACCATCCAGGAGAGTTTGAAGAGTCAACTCTTCCTGATCTCAAGGAAAAGGAAGCCTAGTTTTAAGGTTCAGCTCTGAATATAATGGGCCTTCACAGCTCATGGTGAAAGAATGAAAGGATGTATAAGGTTTGTAGAAAGAAGCAGAATGGTACAGAGAAGCTGAGACAAGGAAGGACTTCCCAGCCTGACATGAAAATGAGCCTAGACAGGTGAGATCCTGGATACCAGAGTTGCCAGCCTACTGGGAGATCCCCATGTCCTACTCAAGGCATGCAAGCAGAGAGTTTAAGAGACCATGTCAGGCTTAATTAGTGAGGATGCTTGCAGCACACATGACAAAAGATATACAATAGATCTTTCTCTTTCTTCAGCCACCATGGATGACTTCTGATTTCCGGGATGGGATTAAGAACCTAATAATGACCCACATAGAATTTAATTCCAGTGGGATAGAACCTAAGGCAGAACTTAGTTGAAATAACGTAAATTAAGTGATTTTTCTTCTATGCTTGAGGTTGTATACTTAGTTTCTTACCAGCTACATAGTTTTACACAATATTGGTCTCTGTCCAAATGCTAACAATGCGTCTGCTCTTGTTTTTTGTAAAGGTAATGTAATTCAGGTGCACCCTTCGGCAGGAAGTGTGTTTTCTTCCCTTTGTAACTCAACATCCGCTTTTTTTTTTTTTTTTTTCCTTTATGGAATCAAGCAGCATACTGAGAGGAATAAAATCAGCCTGGATTTGCAAGATACCATATTTCCCCAAATAGATGGAAGTATCCCTGCCTATCATTTCTTTAATTGTGGTTTAAAAGGGTTAGGTGTTGATATATATGATGAATTTATCTGATAGTCATACTTCAGCACATTTGCTCACAAAGTTTAGATATCTCTCCTTCTACGTAGCCTGAATATATGGAACTCAGATTTGTACAAGCAACTGACTTGTTTTGCATTAATAGAAGCCTGGAATTTAAAGGAAAATGGTTTCGGCTGAGGTACTTCCTGCTTATAAAGTGATGTCAAAGCCTGATTTTTCCCTTCTTTGTGTTAATACTCAGATAAAAGGCCCACAGTGTGGAGGAGTAATGTCTTAAATCTGTGATAATTCAGGAGTCTTGCCTCGAGAGAAATTTCTGTCAAGTAGAAGCAGCAGAGAGCGGATACGAATTTGATCTGGGCAAGTGCCACAAAGTGCTAAAAGCTTTCCAAAGGACGAGCAGATTCCAGGGTGGAGCCCAGTACTGCTGCAGATATGCAGTTCTGTTCCTAACATTTGTTGAATAGATGTGTACAGGGAAAGGACAGAAGTTGCCAAATTTGTTTGGAGGCATATTCTTTTCTAATGATAAAAGCAGTACATGATCAATTGAAGAAATAAAAAATGAAACATAAAGAAAAAAATTAACCGTCGTTCCATCTAGAAAAAATACTATTATAAACATTTTGGTGCATTTCTACAAATCTTTCTGTATACACATATGCATACACACATACATATAAATATGTATATAGATATATATACTGGAATATACTGTAGATACCATTTTATATTCTGTTTTATTCACTCAAGAGTGAATCATTAGCCATGTCTTTAAACGTTTTTCACAAATACTTTGAATGACTGCTGTATTAATTCATTTTTACACGCTGATAAATACATAAATGAGACTGGGCAATTTACAAAAGAAAGAGGTTTAATGTACTCACAGTTCCACGTGGCTGGGATGCCTCACAGTCACGGTGGAAGGTGAAAGGCACCTCTCACATAGTGGCAGACAAGAGAAGAGGGCTTGTGCATGGAAACTCCCATGTTTAAAATCATCAGATCTCGTGAGACTTACCATCATGAGAACAGCATAGGAAGGACCCACCCTCATGATTCAATTACCTCCCACTATGTCCCTCCCACAACACATGGGAATTCAATATGAGATCTGGGTGGGGACACAGCCAAACCATATCATTCTGCCCCGGCCCCTCCCAAACCTCATGTCGTCTCATTTCAAAATCAATAATGCTTTCCCAACAGCTCCCCCAAAGTCTTAACTCATTTCTGCATTAACTCAAAAGTCCACAGTCCAACATCTCATCTGAGACATGGCAAGTTCCTTCCACCTATGAGCCTGTAAAATCAAAAGCAAGTTAGTTACTTCCTAAATACCTGTACAATGGGGGTACAGGAATTGGGCAAATAAAGCCATTCCAAATGGGACAAATTGGCCAAAACAAAGGGGCTACAGACCCCATGCAAGTCCAAAATCCAGGAGGACAGTCAAATAATAAAGCTCCAAAATGATCTCCTTTGATTCCAGTCTTAATCCAGGTCACACTGATGCAAAAGGTGGGTTCCCATGGTCTTGGGCAGCTCTGCCCCTATGGCTTTGCAGGGTACAGCCTTCCTTCTGGCTGCTTTCATGGACTGGCATTGAGTGTCTGCAGCTTTTCCAGGTGCACAGTGCAAGGTGACAGTGGATCTAACATTCTGAGGTATGGAGGATGGTGGCCCTCTTCTCGCAGCTCCTCTAGGCTGTGCCCCAGCAGAGATTCTGTGTGAGAGCTCCAACCCCACATTTCCCTTCTGCACTTCCCTGGCAGAGGTTGTCCATGAGGCCCCATACCTGCAGCAAATTTCTGCCTTGGCATCCAGGTGTTTCCATACATCATCTGAAATCTAGGCAGAGGTTCCCAAACCTCAACTCTTGACTTCTGTGCAACTCACAGACTCAACACCACATAGAAGTTGCCAAGGCCTAAGGCTTGCATCCTCTGAAGCCACGGCCTGAGCTTGACCTTAGTCCCTTTCAGCCACTGCTGGAGTATCTGGGATGCAGGGCACCAGGTCCTTATGCTGCATACAGCACAGGGACTCTGGGCCCAATCCATGAAACCTCTTTTTCCTCCTAGGCCTCTGGGCTGTGATGGAAGGGGCTGCCACAAAGGTCTCTGACATGCCCTGGAGAAATTTTCCTCATTGTCTTGGTGATTAACATTTGGCTCCTCATTACTTATGCAAATGTATGCACTGGCTTGAATTTCTCCTCAGAAAGTGGGATTTTCTTTTCTATTGCACTGTCAGGCTGCAAATTTTCCAAACTTCTATTCTGCTTCCCTTTTGAAACTGAATGCCTTTAATAGCACCTAAGTCACCTCTTGAATGCTTTGCTGCTTAGAAATTTCTTCCACCAGATACTCTAAATCATCTCTCTTAAGTTTAACATTCCACAAATCTCGAGGGCAGGGGCAAAATGCCCTCTTTGCTAAAACATAGCAAGAGTCACCTTTGCTCCAGTTCCCAAACAAGTTCCTCATCTCCATCTGAGACCACCTCAGCCTAGATCTTATTCATATCACTATCAGCATTTTTGTCAAAGCCATTCAATAAGTCTCGAGGAAGGTCCAAACTCTGCCATAGATTCCTGTTTTCTTCTGAGCCCTCTGAACTGTTCCAACCTCTGCCTGTTACCCAGTTCCAAAGTCCCTTCCACATTTTTGGGTATCTTTTTAACAATGCCCCACTCTACTGGTACTCAATTACATTAACTGTATTAGTCTGTTTTCATGCTGCTGATAAAGATATAACCAAGACTGGGAAATTTATAAAAGAAAGAGGTTTAATGCAATCACAGTTCCACCTGTCTGGGGAGACCTCACAATCATGGTGGAAGGTGAAAGGCATGTCTCACATAGTGGCAGACAGGAGAAGAGGGCTTGTGCAGGGAAACTCCCATTTTTAAGCCCATCAGATCTCATGAGACTTATTCACTATACTGAGAACAGCATGGGAAAGACCCACTCTCATGATTCAATTACCTCCCAGCAGGTCCCTCCCACAACACACAAGAGTTCAAGATGAGATTTGGGGGGGGACACAGCCACGCCATAACAACTGCATATTCTATCAGAAGTATATATCATAACTTAGTTAATCAATCTGCTTTTTAAAGAATATTTTTATGGCAGAAACCATTGGACATAAGCCTTAGCTGTACATCAATTATTTTCTCATTACAGATTCCTAGATTTCATATGGTTTTAAAATTGCAATTGTTTGAACTTGTATTTCTTTGATTACTAGTGAACTTGAATATATTTCATGTTCAGCAGTCACATACATTTCTTCCGTAAATACGTCTTTTACTAGTTTTTCTATTGGAGGTTTTAGTGTTTTGTTAAACACATTGTATAACCTTACTATATATTAAATACATTGATACTTTGTTACACTTGTGACATATATTATGGATTGCCTGGTGTATATGTGTTGCTGTATTAGGCATATTAACTCTTGGTCTTTGTTGAAGTATATTTTTGTCCCAGGTCCATATCTTCCTGTGAAGTGCTTGTCAATTCTTTAAGGGCCAGGTCAAATCTTCTTTCCTCCTAAAAGCCTTCTAAGACCCCTGAGGTGAAATGAAGCTTTTCCTCTTCCACCCTACCACCATATTTGGTTTTATTATTCTATAGCGCTTACTTCCATCTTCTTTAAAAGAAAACGTCCCTCTTGGAAGAGCATCCATCCTGTTTTACTCACGTTGTTATCCGTTGGAGTACAAGTGTCCAATAAACGCTCTGTTAAATGAAACAAAGTCAAAATCATTACAGCTTAGCTTTCAAACACAATAGATTCCTACTATCTTGCAATTGTAGGTATTGTAGCCTTGACACAATCAGGCACAAACTGCATGAATAAACCAGTGATTTTTTCCCCTCCTAACTTAAGATTTTTAGCATAGACTGTAGGGATTTATGACTCCCATAGCAGTTTGGCTGAAGTTAGCCACTCAGATGAGCTTTTTCTAAACTGTAACCTTGAGCCCATATAATTAAATTTCACTGGGAGAAATATATCAGTTAAATGACTCTAAGTGACATGGTTATAAAAAAGAGAAATAGAAGCTAGACAGGCACACTTAATCAAAACTTCTAATGGGATTATAAATATGAAAACAACAACAAAAATAACAAAATATCCAAGAATGCTGAGTTAAAATTGCCAGGAATGATTCTGAATAAAATAATTTTGTTTTATTGGTACCCAGGGTGAGGATACCAAATAGAGTGATACACATAACCAATAAACAGGACAGTACATGATTTAACAGCAGACTCTTCACCAGGAATACAGATACAAAAGGCTTTGCCTGCTCAGTTTTAAAACTCAAACCCTCAAGTTTCTTTGAGAAGAGTTGAAGTCCTGTGTTTTAGGAAAATTCATGTGAATATATGTCTTGAAGATGAGTTATAAGTGGAGCATGAGGGTGTTAAGGAGCCAATTAATAACAGGATAACTTGTGGCCCAGGCCCTTTTGGCTTAACGAGGTTTCACCTGGTGTCTGGGTGTGCTCACTCATCTAGGCTGTCAGAACACACCCGCTGAAGCTGATACCAATGCTCTTGTGGAGGAAATAAGAGTAAGCAGATTCTCCAGAAATTGGAAGCCAGAAAGAAGGAAATTCTTCATGTAGGATGTGCTATATTTTTAAGCTTTGAAGTTCGAAGTGTACAATTTTGGCAGAAAGGTCTGGAACAGGCACATACATTGTTCTGCCAACAAGAAAAAACAGTTCTAATATTGAGTCATAGAGATGGAAGAGAAGTAGAGTTCTGTGCAGCATTCTGCCTCTGCAGACCTGTCTTTCCCTCTCAGGAAGAAACAGCATTTTATGGGGGATAGAGCAGGGGACACAGGGGAGCCCTTCCTTAATGCTCTTGGGATATCTCAATGTAAAGGGAACTTTTTCCAGCAGATGTTCCAGTCCCACCAGGCATGGTTGTTTAACAGAGATGGTAGCAAAGGAATAATGGGCCTGAATGAGTGCTCACTAAGAGACAATAATAATTATAACCAAAAGTTAACTACCACACTGTAGTAATAGTAGAAAATTTAAAGTTTAGAGCTTGAAAGCACTTTATGATGACTTTGTCAAACTCCAGATGAGGTAGTCTGACTGAATAGTTTATGTACTTATACCAGCTCTTTGGTAGCAGAGTCAAGATTAGATTAACAACCAAGCTTTCTATTTCCTGGATCCTCCTGTTCTCTAGTAGCTCCAAATTGTCTGAGAGTTTACAAACTGTAAGCCCGAACACTTCTTTTATAATTTTGCAGTTCATAATTTTTAACATAATTAAAATATTTATTGAAGTACATTACAAATAAAATTATTAAAAACAACAAAATGTGTAAGGATTAAGAAGAAAAGCAGTAAGTCTTTGATCTAGATTTCTTCTAGCCTACTCTACAAATACAACTATGTTAATTCTTTGATCTGTTTTTCTTGTATTATTTTTAGTCTTACTCTCAAAATAAAATATTGGCATGTTTATTACTTAATTTATCAATTTTAGATTTTACCCATGGACTTGATAGAGAAAATTTAGTTCATTACACCCCCCACCTCCTTTTATTCCATCCTGCACACAATTCATTACCATTTATTCCACTGACTTTCTTTGCCTTTCCGTGCAGAACACTGGTGATTCATTCTCCTTAGCTACCAGGAAGCATCACAGATCTCCATAGAGCATTGTTGTATCTTTTTCCTTCATTGTTTTAAAAAATGTATTATTTTATATGCAAAAATAAGTGAATTATATAATTCTTAATGCAGTTTTAACTCATCTATATTGAATGCTTAAAATATATTGTTCCATTTTGCTTGTTTTTGAGCCCCAAAACGTAGTATCATATTGTAAGTAGTCTTCTTGGACTTTCTTTCTGTACTTAACACTTTGTTTCTAAGAATAATTAATGTTGAGTTCATTTTAAGATCTGTATGATATTCCATCGTTATCAATATACCAAAATTTATTCATCCATTCTTCTCTTGCCTCCATAAATATTTGTTGGTTTTTCTCCTGCTATGAATATTATAATGATTAATTAATATGAAGACAATGTTACCATGTCTGATCAACAATGATAATAAATATTCCATGCTCATGGATGGATATAATAAATATTGTGAAAGTGACCATATTGCCCAAAGAAATCTATAGATTTAATGCAATTCCCATCAAAATACCATCATCATTCATCACAGAACTAATAACAACGACAAAAAACCTAAAATTCATATGGAACCAAAAAGGAGTCTGCATAGCCAAAGCAATGCTAAGCAAAAAGAACAAATCCAGAAGCATCACATTACCCAACTTCAAATTATACTACAACACTATAGTTACCAAAACAGCATGATATTGATATAAAAATGTGTGTGTAGACCAATAGAACAGAATAGAAAACCCAGAAATAAAGCCATGTGCAGCCAACTGATCTTTGACAAAGCATACAAAAACATAAAATGGGGAAAGGACACCCCAATAAATGGTGCTGGGAAAACTGGCAAACCACATGTAGGAGAATGAAATTTCTCTACGTGAAGAAGAATCCTCATCTTTCACCTTGTTAAAAAAATCAACTCAAGATGGATTAAAGACAGTAAGACCTGAAACCATAAAAATTCTAGAAGACAGCAATGGAAAAACTCTTCTAGACATTGGCTTAGGCAATGAATTCATAACTAAAATCCCAATTAATTCATTACTAAGACTCCAAATGCAACAAAAACAAAAATAAATAAATGAGATATAATTAAACTAAAAAGCTTCTGCACAGCAAAATAAATAATCAGCAGAGTAAACAGACTCCCAGAGAGTGGGAGAAAATATGCATCTGACAAATGACTAATACCCATAATCTACAAGGAACTCAAATCAGCAAGAAAAAAACAAAAAAATCCCATCAAAAAGTGGACATAAACAGACGATTCTGAAAAAAAGATAAACAGCCAACAAGCATGAAAAAATTCTCAACACTACGAATTATGAGGAAAATGCACATTAAAGCCACAATGAGATACCACCTTACTCCTGCAAGAATGGCTATAATTAAAAATTAAAAAAAAAAAAGATGCTGCTGTGGATGTGGTGAAAAGAGAACACTTTTACATTGCTGGAATATAAACTAGTACAACCACTGTAGAAAACAGTATGGAGATTCCTTAAAGAACTAAAAGTATAATTATCATTCAATCCAGCAGTCCCACTTCTGTGTATCCATACAAAGGAAAATAAGTAATTATATGAAAAAGACAAACATGCACATGCATGTTTATAGCAGCACAATAGGCAACTGCAAAAGTATGGAATGAAACTTAATGCCCATTATCCAATGAGTGAATAAAGAAAATGTGGTGTATACATATGCTATGGAATACTACTAAGCCATAAAAAGAATGAAATAATGGTCTTTGCGGCAACTAAGATGGAGCTGGAGGCCATTATTGTAAGTAAAGTAACTCAGGAATGAAAAACCAAATATTGTACATTCTTACTTATAAGTGGGAGCTAAGCTATGAGGACACAAAGGCATAAGAATGATGTAATGGGCTTTGGGGACTTGGGAGGGAATGATGGAAGGGAGGTGAGGGATAAAAGACTACATATTGGGTACAGTATACATTGCTTGGGTGATGGATCCACCAAAATCTCAGAAATTGGCTGAGCCCCAAGCCCAGGGCCTGATTGGAAGTCCTTCAGAACTGGAATATCAATGAAAAGCCCCTTTCTACTAGATCTCTTATAGCAAATTAAAGGCATTGCTGGAAAGGAGTGGATGAAGATATTTGGGCATACATGTGTGAAGCTGAGAAATTTGATATCCCAAATGTTGAGGATCTCTTTTATCCAAAGATCCCTCTCCTGCTCTCAGGAAGTCAGCTTTCTTGTGAATTGAAGTCTTTCCATGAGTACTGTATACCTTGGACAGCCATCTCACAAGTGGATACTGATTCTTCTCAGGACCTATCTCCTCACTACCTTCTATTGCCCCCAGATTAATTTATGGTTTATATCCTAACAGGATATAAAATGTCAGGACATAGTCTTTACTCTAAAAGAGTTACAAAATGACACCAAATATTGTCAGAAGTGTGAGGAGCATGAATGGGAGAGAATTCTAAAGGTCTAATTCAAAGAGGATGAACTATAAAGCTTGATTGAATTAAATTTATGCCATGGGTGTACTCACATGGAATTTTGAATTTAATGTGTTGGTTCAAGTGCTTGTGATGGCATTGATAGTCTGCTATACTGGCTAATGAAAGCCTGGATTTAACAAAAGCCTACTATTAATGAAGTATAAATGATAGATCTTTCCCATCATACTGTGTAGTACTGGTTCTCAAACGTTGGCATGCAACAGAATCTTGGGAAAACTTTTTAAAATCCACTGGAATCTACCCTAGAGTTTCTGATTCAGTAGGTAAAACAGAAGTTCAATAAGTTGAATTTCTAACAAGTGCCCAGGTGATGCCAACATTGCTGGTCCTAGAACTACACTTTGAAAACTAGAGCTATGGAGGAAAGGCTTCTGAAGGCTAAGGGAGATGGAATTATTGAAATGCTTCTAATATATGTAATATTCTCAGCTATACCCTAAACAGATCCTTCCATGGGGCCTGGAGGATTTTTTTTTTCTGTAAGAAAAACACTTAAGCAGAATGTTTTATTGACTTTAGATCAGCTGGCAATAATTATGTGCATTCATGTCTTATTTTACCTTACTGGAAAAAAGATACATGTTATATTAGAGACTTCTGACTTTCACGTGTTGTTGCTTTGGGCTAAGAGAATGTTCAGCTCTTTCCTGTAATATGTACTTTAGTATAACAATTTATCAACAAAAGGGGTATGTCCCAAATTTCCACTTGCTGCCATTGACTTCTGGGTCTGGAGGATTTTTTTTTTTTTTTTTTTTTTTTTTTGTCACGATGGCATTAAGAAATGCATTGAGCAGGGTGTATCGTCATCCTTCATAAGCTCTCTGGTGGTTGTTCTTAGTAAGCCACAAATGATGGTAGAAGATGCTGTACTGGAACTGGGTTCCCTGATATCATTGACAAAAATGGAATCCCAGAGGGGTGGGAGCTGGATGATGGAATTTAAGCATTAGGGACAAGATGGAAACAAATATCACAATAATCTATAAGAACAGAATAGTGATTACAGTATTTTTACCTACGAAGATCACAGTGATGACTAATGGATCATGGATTTTCTAGAAATAAAATAAATGGACAAACTCTAAGGCACTGCTTGAAAAATATAGGTAAAAAGTTGCAGGCTGGGTGGCAGAGACCCGACTTCAGTTATTGTGTTAGAGATGTATGATCATTCCCAGTATCCAGGTTTAAGATAGTATATAGATCTTTTACCTTTAAAGTTGTTGAAGCTGGGTTCTAAAGATCCTGCACGGTGGCCACAATTATATGTTGATACTGTGAAGCTTCCTCAAAGCTTTCCCTAAGGGAACTTGTGCATTTAAAAGTGTGACTATACAATGAGGAAGTAAATATTCAGAGCTGCTGGGGGTGGTTCTTAATTCCTAGAGACTCCAGTGTCAGAGTGTCCCACCAATAAGAGGAGATGTTTTTAAAGATCATATAGTAGAAAAAAATTTGCATTTAGCGCATCTCATTTCAAGAGTGTACAGGACTGTGGATCCATTCTGTGTTTATTTTCCCAATCGTATTAAGTGTAGTGAGAACAGATATAGTAATTCCCTTTATCTGTAGGAGGTATGTTCCATGAACCCCGGTGGATGCTTGAAACTGTAGATAGTACTGAACCCTATATATACTAGGGTTTTTCCTACACATACCTGTGATAATGTTTAGTTTATAAATTAGGCACAGTAAGAGGTTAACAAAAGTAACTAATAATAATTATAACAATATACCAGCATCACTCCTCTTGACTATTTAGGGCCATTATTATTAATGGCCCCTATGTAAAATGCAATACCACCACAGTCGGTCTAATAACCGATATGGTTTCTAATTGACTAGTGGGCAGATAGTATAGATAGTATGGATCCACTGGACAAAGAAATTATTCACATCCTGGGTGGAATGGAGCAGATGGCACAAGATTTCATCACACTACTCAGAACATCTTGCAATTTAAGACTCATAAATTGTTTATTTCTGGAATTCTACATTTAATATTTTCAAACCACATTTGACCACAGGTAACCGAAACTACAGAAAGCAAAACTGCATAGAAGTGGGGGGCGGATGCTGTACACTCAGAAAATGGTAGCATCTTCACATTCATTCTCTGACTCATCAAATGATGTTTAATATGGCAGGAGAGACCCAAAGCAAGCCTCTAAAAGCACTCTGTGTAAAAAGTCTGGCCATCCTGATGTCACCATGCAGAATATACTATGGAGACAGACTACATAGAGAAAGATGCCTGTGGACCCCAAGTGGATCCGTTCCTTGTCTGTCAGTTATTTCTAATGTTTTTCATTTAACAGTACATTTTTATGTATTTATCACCATTGCATGGTAATTCATTATATGCATTCACTACATTTAACACATCCATTGGCCAAATGATGGTAATCTAGGTGGCCTTCAGCTCCCTGCTACCACAATGATCAGCATCCTCATATATGCCTTCCATGAACCTATGAAAATTTCTATAAAGGATCTATAGATGGAGAAAAACTCAAATTTCCATTTTTTATTTATAAGTAATGATCCTAGAGGGCAATGCTTTTCTGTCAGAAAGTCAATAGTCTCGATGCTTTCATACATGTGTGTGTGTGTGTGTGTGTGTATTTCACACATACACACATGTAAACATACTAGTGAAGTTACAAAATGAGGTCAGTAAAATCAGAGGTGATGAGTTAATTATCACAATGATGCTATGTACAATACAATTTTAGGAGAGTGAACTTAATTTACTACAGCTAAGGCAATACATTTAAACAAGTATATTTTTAGTGATTATGGTTGTAAATCCAACTTCCTGAAAAAATATGCTTCTCATCTCTTTTCTTAGGAACAGACCCTGGACCATGTGCCCAGTTGAACAAACTACATTTCCAGCCTATCTTGTTGATAGAGGTGACCAATGAGGTAAATTTTTATTACAACTGCTTTAAAATCACCCATTTTCTATACCTTCTCCAGTCTTGATATTCTTTATGTTTTCCAGTGTAAGGCAAAAAATAGTTTTAATCTGATTTTTTCAAATATAGTGAGGTAGAATCTCTTTTTGTATGTTGATTGCTTTTTTATATCAACTTCAGTGAAATGCATTATTATATTGTTTATTTTACTTGTATGTATGTACACATATATATATATATATGCATATATATATTTGCCTACTTTTTTCAATTTGTAGGTTTATGTATATTATTTGGGGCAGGTTATATTTTTCAAAAATGGTATGGCAATGTATTTCTGGACCCACATACTCATCCAGACACTTGCCACTCCCCTTGAACATATTTACCCTTCTCTTGCCTTGAAGACTGCCAAGAAGCATACAATGCAGGGGAATGATGCTGCATGATTTCAGGTTAGCTCATAAAGACAATAAGCTCATAGAAGGTAATTCTGGCCATCTAAATCTTGGGACATGTGCCTTTGGAGCTCTAACCTACCACATGGAAAGTCCAGTTCCCTTGAAGTTACAAGACTAGAGAGACTGAGTACAGGAAAAACAGAGAGCAGAGGAGATAAAAGAGATATGGAGAGAAACAGAGAGCTTTGCCTAGTGAGTCCCACATGTTCCAGCTCGCAGCTGGTTGAGGCCTCCTTGTCCATTCACCAGATAGGAGAGTGAGCCAAGCATGTGAGAGGCCCTGCAATGAGAACAACTAGCTGAGCTCAGTCTATGCTCATGGCTGTGAGATAAAGTAAAATTAAAATGTTGTTGTTTTAAGCCAGTACATTTTTGGGTGAGTTGTTACATAGCAAAGATAACTGGAACATTACTAATATCCAGATGTTTTCTTCATTTGTATTCAAATATTTTCTGTCAGATTCAAGTACTTTTTTTTCGTAATTTGACTTTGTGTGATGCTATGGTTTGATGGTGTCCCACAAAATTTCATGTGTTGGAAACTTAATCCTGATAGCAACAGTGTTGGGAGGTGGACACTAATAAGAGGTGATTAGGGCATGAAGTCTCTACTCTTGGGAATAGATTATTGCCATTAGTGTGGAAGTGGTTTAGTTACTTTGAGAATGAACTCCTGATAAGGGGAATGAGTTTGGCCCAATTTCCCCTTTATGTCTCAAATGCTCACTTGTACTTCTGCCTTTTTGCCATATTATGATGAAGCATGAAGGTCCTTGCCAGATACAAGCACTATATTCTTGGATTTCCAGCTTCTAGTGCTGTGAAAAATAACTGTCTTTTCTTTATAAATTTCCCTGTCTGTGGTATTCTGTTATAGCAACAGAAAATGAACTAAGACACTTACCATATAAAGGATATTTTTAATATGCTTTATTTTTAGAACAGTTTTATATTTACAGAAAAATTGAGATTATAAAAAAGTTTCCATATATCCCACACCTATTTCCCCTTTTTTAGCACTTTACATTAGTATAGTACCTTTGCCACACTCAATAACAAATATTGATTTTATATTAAGTTTATACTTTATTCAGATCTCCTTAGTTTTTTATCTAACATCCTTTTTCTATATGAAGGCCCTGTACAAATTACCTCATTACATGTAATCATCATGTCTCCTAGCATCTTCTTGAATGTGAGAGTTTCTCAGACTTTCCTTGCTTTTGATGACCTTGACAGTTTTGAAGAGTATTAGTCAGGTTTTTCCAAATTCTATTGGAATTTGTCTTTGTTTACCACAGAGATAAAGTGCATTCTTATCACATCCTATACACGGCACATATTATCAACATGACTTATCACTGTTGATTTTAACCTAGATCACCTGGCTGAAGTGGTGTTCGTCAGGTGTCTCTGATGTAAAGTCACTCTTTTTCTATCCTGTTACATCCTGTTTGCTTTGGAAGAAAGTGCTATGTGCAGCCCACACATAAGGAGTGGGGAGTGGTGCTCCCCATGGATTTTTATATTAGGTAAACAGCTATCAATCTTTTCTTTTAGAATTTCATATTTTCCTTCTTAAGAAAGCCTCTCCTACCAAAGCTATATGGACATTTTCCTAAAATTTCTTTTAATATGTCTGTAGTGTTTTTAACTTTAAGATTTTTAGTCCATTTGGAATTTATTTTTACATTTTTATTCATTTCATGGTTAGACTTTTTAAGAGCTTACTTTCTGAGTGGAATATCTATATATTCCAAATAGAGAATTCTCTCATTTATGTGTTTTATTAAGTGAAAAGCCTGATATTAAATGATTTTTGTACTGAATGTTCTAAAAGTCAAAAGTCTAGCAGGGGCTGACAAGAGGAAAGAGGCAGACGATTTACCTATGAATGCTTTCCAGGAGTTTTGAAAATTATACCCACTGGCTTCCAGTAATCTGCACAATGGTGCAAGCATCATAATTTCTGTGCATTTTGAGTGCTCAGTGCACATCATAGGAACATATTTTTGTTTTTAAATGTATGAACATATATGTAGGTGAACTTAAATATGATTCTTGATCTTACAAAAATACACATATTCATGAAACAGTTAATTTTTGAATAGATTTTTTTCACTTTAAAATTATGCATTTGCCTGCCTGCATCTATCTCTTTGTCTCTGTCACTGTCTTTCTCTATTATACAAACACACACACAGACACACACACCAGGACACACATACACACACAGAGTATCTAACAAAATTATAACCAGTATTAGTGTAAGCAATACTAAGTCTGCAGTTCTGAAATTGAGACTAATTTTATCAGAATGCAGAGATATAGATATATGATTATTATTAAAGTATAAATCTGAAAATGAAGAGTAATATAATAATGGTAAAGTTTTGTCAAAAATATGATCACATAGTCTGTTTTATTGTAGCAATTTTCTTACTTTGAAACTTTAGTGAATTTCTTTCCTCATCAATTGTTTTCAGCTTTCATTTTATAAACACTAAAATTCTTGAAATTTTTCTATTTGCCTGACAAATTTGAGTATATTCTCAACTGAAGAAGAGATATTAGAATCAAAAGTTAGATGTTCAAGAAAGAATTTGCAAAGGATTATGAGTCTGCTGTATCCTTGAGGAGCAGAAAAACAAAATTACAAAGGTAAATTTATTTTAGGGAAGATGAAAATTAAATAAGGTAGAATTTCTACCATTTAAATTATTTATTCTTTTTTTCTCAACTTCTTTTTATTCCTCATATTTTTAGTTTTGGGGTTGAAACAAACATGAGAATACTCATGTAAGTGATAATGTGTTAATATCTACGACATTTTCTACTGAAGTTTGTACTATTTGATGCTTTTCTTATAAGCTATGTATATATGACACCAACTGAAGAGTGCAGTTCCCTGTGGGAACATGTATTCCCTAGGTAGTCGACAATAGTATAATCTTAGTAAATAAATTACCAATTGTTAGTTAAGGAGCCATGGTCTAGTCCTAGATGCTTTTGAGAATGTTCATAGAGTTAATGGCTGTCTGTTTTAGTTTTGTGTTGCTATAACAGAATACATGAGACTAGGTAGTTTGTAAAGAAAAGAGGTTTATTTAGCTCACAGTTCCTTGGGCTGGGAAGTTCAAGGGGCATAGTGCCAGCATCTGTTAAGCTTCTGGTGAGAGCTTCTGTGCTGCCTCATGACACAGCAGAAGTTAAAAAGGAAGCAGGCACATGTGAAGAGGCAAAGCCTGAGGTGTGCCCTGGCTTTATAACAACCTACTTTCAACATACTCATTTATTCCTGAGAGAACAAATCCAGTCTTAACAGAGAAAGAACTTGCTACCTGGAGATTGGCATCAAGCCATTTATAAAATATCTGCTCCCATGAATCAAACACCTCCCACTAGGTCCCACCTCCCTACATTGGGGGTTCAAACTTCAACATGAGTTTTCATGGGGACAAACCATATCCAAGGCACAAAACTATCTTAACAAGAGATCATTCTTCAGGACTTATTATCTGTTATTTTATGATTTTGTTAAACATTCAGGAACAAATGCTGTGGTAGTATCTTTAGAAATAAAAACTACATATACTCCATAGGCCATTTGGCAACACTGCTTGTTTTATTATAAATTATTAATATTTAAAATGTAGATATCTTGTATATGTAAGTTAACTATTACCCATGTTTTAAGAGAAAGAATGAGGGATGACTGTTGTTTGTGTGAGGTTTTCCCAAGTTCCACTACTTATCCCTCTCACCTCTGGGGTTTCCTTGCTCATAGAGTGGTATATACACTGACTAAACCAAACAGATAATGATGACTAGACTCATTTATTAATAACTGGGGGCATGTATTATGCTTAAGGTTACGACTGCAGTAAAAACAGAATTGGCTAAGTGAGAGAAGAATCTGCTAAGTACTTAACTTAGTATATCCAGGCTGCTGGGCTTCCTAACTTACCCAGTACAGGACAGAGACATGAGCAGAGGAGAATGTCCAGGTTTACACAGAAGGCTGAAAGTGTACCCACTACCCACAGGAACAGGACCCTACAAGAAATAATTGGTTTGACTTCTTCTTTTAAGGTACAAGGATGTTGTGCATTAGATAATTGTGGCTTATTGAGGTTGATCCATTCCACAAGTATTTACTGAGAATATTTTTAACCAGATACAAAAAAAAAGTAAGACATTTGATCACCCTTCTAAGATTTAATAAGCCAGAAGCATCTTTCTGAAACTATGTATTCAAAAAAACAGATGCTTTGTGTATAAGAGATCTGTGGTCAGGAAAAATTGAGAAATGGTGGGATATCAACATGAAACAGGTTGCCTTTGACAGTATTTCTTAGAGAATTTAAAATGTGTGAATGATACTGTAATTCTCCAAGGGCAACAGAATATATCATTTCCCAAACTGAGAATGAGAATAAGATTCCACTGGAACTTACTTTAAGAAACAGTGCTCTCATATACTCCTCTTCCCCTTTCTCCAGCCACATGGGGCTCTCTGCTGTTCTCTAATTATTCCAGCTCGCAGCCCAGAGGCTTTGTCTTTGCTGTTCCTCCTGCTTGGGACACTTTTTCCCAGAAATGCATTTTCCTGACCACTGTGGTGATTTTATTGTTAAATTCTCCTCCAAAATTCTTGATCTTTTTTCCCTACTTTCTTTTTCTTCATAGTAATTATCACCCACATATATTTTACTTATTTATTTTGCATATCATTTGAAGATAAGCTCCTGAAGGTAGGAGTTTTAACTGCTGAATTCCAGTGACGCTTGCCCCTAAATATATGACTGAAGGAAGGATTGGTGCAGAAGACTCTTTAGTGATTAAGACAGATGTGCAATAACTTTGAAATTCTAAACCCAATTATAATATTGTTCTCATCTGTGAGTATTTCACATTGTCCCTTCTCCCTTGTGTTTGGAAATCTACTCCTTTTTTTCTGTTGCTGAAGTTTTATGCATGATTTTTTACAGTGTTAAAACTTTAGCTACAGATTTATAGGATATGAATATAATTTGGCTGTATGCCTGTCACAATCTTGTGAAGAAGGAAAGACATGTTCTCTGTTTTTTATAAGAGGAGAGAAATAGGAACAGAAAGGGTACATGTCAAAGCAGCCACTAAGATTACTTATAAAAGGAGGAATCTAAGATGCTGACTGCCAACACTTTGTCAAAAAGAATAAACTTTTGTTTACTTTTTTTCTTTTTTGCATTTTGAATCACTATTTTTTATTGTACTTTAAGTTATAGGGTACACGTACAGATCTTTAATGTTAATAATTTATGACTTAATTTTAAAAAGAAAAATTACTGTTTAATTCTAAAACTTACCTAACCAAGATTCTTCTTATTGATAATGGAGAGGTTGGTGTTAATGAAAAGAAGTAGACCTGGCTTTAAAGTTACTTTTCAAAGCTATATGGCACTAGTTCAAAAAGAAAAGATACATATAATGTATTAGAGAAAATTCTAAGAAGAACTTTTAGTTTTGGTCTGTTTTAAAAAAAACCTTATTTTAGATTCAGGGGTACATATGCAGGTTTGTTTCATGTTTAATTGTATCATGGGGGTTTGGTGTGCAGATAATTTCATCACACAGATGATAAGCATCGTACCTGACACATAGTTTTTTGATCCTCACTCTCCTCTCAACCTTCACCCTGAAGTAGGCCCCAGTTAATATTGTGCTCTACTTTGTGGGCATGTATACTCAATGGTTAGCTCCTACTTATAAGTGAAAACAATGTGGTATTTGATTTTCTCTTCCTATGTTAGTTCACTGAGGATAATGGCCTCCAGCTCCATCCATGGTTGCTGCAAAGAACATGATCTTATTCTTTTTCATGGCTGAATAGTATTCTATGGTTTATATACACCACCTTTTCTATATCCAGTCTATTGTTGATGGGTATTTAGATTGATTCCATGCCTTTGCTATCATGAATAGTGCTGTGATGAACATACATGTACATGTGTCTTTATGGTAGAATGATATATTTCTTTGGGTACATATTCAATAATGAGATTTCTCTGTTTTAAGTTCTTTGAGAAATATCCAAACTGCTTTCCACAGTGGCTGAACTAATTTACATTCCCACTAGCAGTGTATAAGCATTCCCTTTTCTCTGCAGTCTCACTAGCATCTGCTATTTTCTGACTTTTTAAAAATAGCCATTCTGACTGTATAAAATGGTACCTCCGACTGGTATAAAATGGTACCTCATTGTATTTCTCTACTAATCAGTAATGTTGAGCATTTTTTTTTTTTCTTTTTCTTTCTTCTACTTTTTTTTTTTTTTTTTTTTTTTTTTTTTTTGATACGGGAACTGGCTCTGCCACCCAGGCTACAGTGCAGTGGCATGATTTTGGCTAACTGCAACTTCTACTTCCTGGGCTCAGCTGATCCTTCCACTTCACCCCCCAAGTAGCTAGGACTACAGGTGTGCACACCATGACCAGTTAATTTTTGTATTTTTTTGTGGAGATGGAGTTTCATCATCTTTCCCAGGCTAGTCTTAAACTCCTGAGTTCAAGTGATCAGTCTGCTTTGGCCCCCCAAAGTGCTAGGATTATAGGCATGAGCCACTGCGCCTGGCCACATTTTTTTTCATATGCTTGTTGGCTGCATGCATGTCTTCTTTTGAAATGTTCATGTCTGTTCATGTCCTTTGCTCACAATTTAATGGGGTTGTTTGTGTTTTTGCTTGTTACTTTGTTTAAGTTTCTTATAGATTCTGGATATTAGACCTTTGTGGGATGCATAGTTTGAAAATATTTTCTCCCATTCTATAGATTATCTCTTTATTATGTTGATACTTTCTGTTGCTGTGCAGAAACACTTTAATTAGGTCCCATTTGCCAATTTTTGCTTTTGTTGCAATTGTATTTGACATCTTTGACATGAAATGTTTGCCAGAACCTATGTTTAGAATGGTAATTTTTAGGCTATCTTCCAGGGGTTTTATAGTTTTAGGTTTTACCTGTAAGTCTTGAAGCCATCTTGAGTTTATGTTCGTATATCATGTAAGGAAGGGGTCCAGTGTCAATCTTCGGCATGTGGTTAGCTAGTTATCCCAGCACCATTTATTGAATAAGGTTTTTTGTTTGTTTGTTTGCTTTTTTACCCCATTGCTTGTTTTTGTTAGCTTTGTCAAAGATTAAATGTTTGTAGATGTGTGGCATTATTTCTGGGCTTTCTATTCGGTTCCACTGGCCTATATGTCTGTTTCTTTACCAGTACCATGCTGTTTTGGTTACTGTAGCCTTGTAGCACAAAGTCATGTAATGTGATGCCTCCAGCTTTGTTCTTTTTTGCTTAGGATTGCTTTGGCTATTTAGGCCTTTTTTTCTTTCCATATGAGTTTTAGAATAATTTTTTTTATAATTCTCTACAAAATGTTATTGATAGTTTGATAGAAAGAGCATAAATTGCTTTGGAAAATATTGACTCTTCCTATCCATGAGCGTGGAATGTTTTTCCATTTGTTTGTTGTCTCTGCTTTCTTTCAGCAGTTTTGTAATTCTCATTGTAGGGATCTTTCACCTCCCTGGTTAGCTGTATTCCTAGGTGTTTTATTCTTTTTTGTGGCTTATGTGAATGGGATTGCATTCTTGATTTGGCTATCAGCTTGGGTGTTGTTGGCATATAGAAATGCTACTGAGTTTTGTACAATGATTTGCGTCCTGAACTGCTGAAGTTGTTTGCCAGATCTAGGAGCTTTTGGGCGAGATCATGTGGGGTTTTTTAGATATACAATAATATCCATTTGCAAACAAAGATAGTTTCACTTCTTTTCTTCCTATTTACATATATTTTATTTTTTTCTGTTGCTTGACTGCCCTGGCTAGGACTTCTCATACTTGGTTGAATAGGAGTGGTGAGAGTGGGCATCCATGTCTTGTTCCAGTTCTCAAGGGGAATGCTTCCAGTTTTTGTCCATTCAGCATGACGTTGGGTGTGGGTTTTTCATAGAGGGTAATTATTATTTTGAGGTATGTTCCTTCAGTGCTTAGCTTGTTGAGAGTTTTTAACATGAAGGAATGTTGAATTTTATTGAAATCCTTTTCTGCATCTATTAAGATGATCTTGTAGTTTTTGGTTTTGTTTTTCTTTATATGATAAATCACATTTATTGATTTGCATGTGTTGTTCCATACTTGCATCCCAGGGATAAAGCCTACTTGATTGTGGTGGATTACCATTTTGATGTGGTGCTAGATTTGGTTTGCTAGTATTTTGTTGAGGAATTTTGCATCTATGTTCATCAAGAATATTGGCCTGAAATTTTCTTTTTTGTGTTTCTACCAGGTTTTGGCATCAGAATGATGCTGGCTTCATAGAATGAGTTAGAGAGGAGTACCTCTTCCTCAATTTTTTGTAATAGTTTCAGTAGGAATTGTACCAGCTCTTCTTCATATATCTGGTAGAATTTGGCTGTGAATCTGCCTGGTCCCTAGGCTTTTTCTGGTTGGTAGGGTAGGCTTTTTATCACTACCAACCAGAAATACAAATTCTTGTCAAAACTTGCTTATTGGTCTGTTCAGGGTTTCAGTTTCTTCCTGGTTCAATCTTGGGCAGTTATATCTTTCCAGGAATTTATCAATTTCTTGTAGGTTTTTTAAGCTTTTTGTTGTTGTTGTTGTTCTGCACATAGAGGTGTTTGTAATAGTCTTTGAGAGCTTTCTTTATTTCTTTGGAGTCGGTGGGAATGTTTCCTTTGTCATGTCTCATTGTGTTTGTTTGGATCTTCTTTTTTCTTTACTAGACTAGCTAGCAGTCTATCAATCTTATTTACGCTTTCAAAGAACAAATCTTTACTTTTATTGATCTTTTGAATGGCTTTTCACATCTCTATATTTCATTCAGTTTAGCTCTGTTTTTGGTTATTTCTGGTCTTCTGCTAGTTTTGGGGTTGGTTTACTCTTGTTTTTCTAGTTCCTTTAGGTGGGATGTTTGATTGTTAATTTGAGATTTTTCTGTGTTTTTAATGTGGTCCTTTAGAGCTATAGACTTTTCTTTTAACACTGCTTTAGCTGTGTCCCTGAGATTCTGGTATTTTTTTTTTATTAGTTTCAAAGAATTTATTGATTTATGCTTTAATTTTCTTGTTTACCCCACAGTAATTCAGGAGTAGGTTGTTTAATTTCCATACAATTGTATTAAGTTATTTTCTCAATATTGATTCTATTTTTATGGTACTGTGGTCGAAAAGAATGGTTGGTATGATTTTGGATTTTTTGAATTTGTCAATCATTGTTTTATGGCTAATTGTGTGGTTGATTTTAGTATGTGCCATATGCACATGAGCAGAATATATATTCTGTTGTTTTTGGGGGGGTAGTTCTATAGATGTCTGTTAGGTTTATTTGGTAAAGTTCAAGTCCTAAATATCTTTGTTAATTTTCTACCTTGATGATCTAATGCTGTCAGTGGGTGCTGAAGTCTCCCACTATTATTGTGTAGTTATTTAATTTTTTACATAGGTCTCTAAGAACATGCTTTATAAATCTGCGTGCTCCTGTGTTGGGTGCATATATATTTATGATGACAAGATAGTTACATTTTCTTGTTAAACTGGACTCTGTAGCATTATGTAATTCATTTCTTGGTCTTTTTTGATTGTTGTGGATTAAAGCCTGTTTTGTCCTAAATGAGAAGAGTATCCCCTGCTTTTATTGTTTTCTGTTTGCTTGGTGGATTTTTCTCCATCCCTTTACTTTGAGCCTACGGGTGTCACTGCATGTGAGATAAGTCTCTTGAAGATAGCTTACAGTTAGGTCTTGCTTCTTTATCCAACTTGCCACTCTGTGCCTTTTTATTGGGGTCTTTTTCCCATTTACATCCAAAGTTGATACTGATATGTGTGGATTTGACCCTGTTATTGTGATGTTAGCTGGTTATTATGCAGACTTCACTGCCTAGTTGCTTTACAGTGTCAGTGGTCTATTTACTTAAGTATATTTTTGTGGTGGCTGCTAATGCTCTTTTGTTTCCATATTTACCACTCCCTTAAGGACCTCTTATAGGGCAGGTGTGGTGGTAACAAATTCCTATAGCATTTGCTTCTCTGAAGAGAATCTTATTTTTCCTTTATGTATGAAACTTAGTTTGGCTGAACATAAAATTCTTGGTTGGAGCTTCTTTTCTTTAAGAATGCTGAATATAGGCCTCCAATCTCTTCTGGTTTATAGAGTTTCTGCTGAAAGATCTGTTGTTAGCCTTTTGGGGTTCTCTTTGTAGGTAGTCAGCCTCTTCTCTGCTGCCTATAATATTTTTTCTTTCATGTTAACGTTGGGAAATCTGATGATGATATGTCTTAGGATGGTCATCTTATATAGTACCTGTCAGGGGTTCTCTGCATTTTGTGATTTTGATTCTTGGCCTCTCTTGCAAGGTTGGGGACATTTTTGTGGACAATATCTTCTAGTATGTATTTCCAAGTTTCTTGCTTTCTCTTTCTCAGGAATGACAATGGGTCATAGATTCAGTCTCTTTACATAATATCATATATTTTGGAGGTTTTGTTCATTATTCTTTTTTTGAGATGGAATATTGTTCTGTCATCCAGGCTGGGTTGCAGTGGTGTACTGTTGGCTCACTGCAAGCTCTGCCCCCTGGGTTCAAGCAATTCTCCGCCTCAGCCTCCTGAGGTAGCTGGGATTATATGCACCTGCCACCACGTCCGACTAATTTTTGTATTTTTAGTAGAGACAATATTTCACCATTTTGGCCAGGCTGGTATTGAACTCCTGACCTCATGATCACCCTCTTCTGCCTCCCAAAGTGCTGGGGTTACAGGTGTGAGCCACTGCACCCAACTTATTCTTTCTTCTTTCTTCTTTATTTTTGTCTGACTGAGTTGATTTAAAGAACCAGTCTTCAAGCTCTGAGATTACTAAGGCTTACAAAAAGAATAGAAGCAGCAACAAGTTAGTCCCTATGGATTTAACCATAGACTTTACCATGGACATCCTAAGGTGGGGGCAGCCAGAGCTAGTCATTGGACACCAGCCACCTGAGAAAGATGGAAGCCCAGAGATAACTAGAGAATAAGCAGCTGCAGTTCAGAGAGGTAGCTGTGTGGGATGGAGTGTGCTCTCCCCTACAGAGTCTCTCATTGGTCACCCTTTTGGTCCAATCATATGCCACTGAGGGTTCCCTTAGCAAAGAGACAGGCATTAGAGCCTTGTCCTCAGTGTACAGTGGGTTGAAAGACGCTTTGAATATAACCAGTAAATATTGGCTAAAAATATTACAATAGAAGATATCTGGAACTTAAAGCTTGTTTCTAAAGATACTTGACATGTAACCAGGCCTAGACCCACATATGTTTTTCACTGTTGTATTAGGAAAACCAAGAGAAAGATTTTAATAAAAGGTTAGCTCAACATCAAATAGAAATTTTTGAAAACTTCATTATGGAATTTTCCAAGTATATTCAATAATAATAAGTACAAGGTAATAAACCTCCATCCACCAGCTTCAAAAATTATTAGTCCTTTTTCTCACCTATTCCTCCTTCCATTGTTTTTGAAGGACTATAAAATTCTTCAATATACACCCCAATGACATATTGGTTTTATATGTAACTGTCATGCCATTATCACATCTAACACAATTAACAATAATTCATTTATAGTATCTAATACTTAGTCCATCATCTGATTTTCCTGATTATTTCAAGAGTTATCTTCACAGGTTGTTTGTGCCAAGCAGGACATACAGTCCACATATTGCATTTAATTATGATCCTTAAATCTCTTTTACTCTTTTATAGCCTGACCCCTGTTTTTTCATGTCATTGATTCTGTATAGAAATCAGGTCGTTTTGCTTATTGAATATTTGACATTCTGGATTTGATTGATTGCTTCCTTCAGATGATTTCTAACTTGATCCTCTGTTGCCTGTATTTCCTGTTATTTCTAGAGGCTTGTTTAGACTCAGATTCAGTTGCTTAGACAATAATACCGCTTAGTGGTTCTGGGTACTTCTGATTTTGTCACATAATGCACATGGTATCTGCTTATCACACTTGTAGTTTATAGTGTTTTTCCTCCTTCATCTTCGTTGCTATGTCTCTTTGGGGGAAATTCAAGTTTATGCTACCTTTATTATCTTTTTCCAGCCAAAGTTCAGAAAAGTCTGGATTTACATAGACAAAACAACCAGTGAAAATACCAGTGGTTTGGATTCTAAATTTCTTGGACAAGTTGTATTTCAAAATGTTTACTCCTTCATACACAAAGGGATTGACTAGCGAAAAAAGTGTATATGTTATGAACACTTAAGAGGGATTACTGAATGTAAAATTACAAAAAGCACATCAGTAATTACTATGTTTAGAAACTACACTATTGAAAGTTAGGATGAAAATAGCTGGAATTTAATGAGTCATTTGCTAATTATTCAGCTTATGGATTTCTAATGTCACTTACTTCTAGCCTTTCTTCTTTTCTTTAGGGAGTTTTTGGTGGTATTTTTACTGCCTTTTAACATTTCCAGAAATGACTGTATGCTGATAACTGACCATAAAATGTACATGTGGAGAGACATGTGAGAGATTATGACTCAGGATTCATGCTGTGTTACTGATTGAGATAAACCATGAGCAGTTTGTACCACAGTTGAAGATTTTTCAGGGGCGATGCAGGGTAGAAAGTAGTTAGAATTCTGCTGACTACCTGGTATGCTATCTTAGAAACATAAATTATTATGAAAGTCAGTATACTCACTGAAGGAAGAGACATGCTCCTCAGGTACTGGATGTATTCTGCTATGGGTCCAACCCATGGGTTCTCAGCCATGATTGCACATTGGAATCACTTGGGCAGCTTTAAATCTTGCTGATGTCCAGAGTCAATCCCGAAATTGAATCTGGGTCTCTGGGGATCAGCTCCAAGCATTGATATTTAAAACTCTCAGGTGATTCTACTGTGCAGTCAGGGTTGAAAATATCCAATCTACTCAATAAGAGGTGGCATTTACAAGTCTTACTGTGTGCAGAGGACTGTGCAGAAAATACTTTGTACATAAAGAAATTGATGCTTGGAGAGATGTTATTTGCTCAATGTCTTGCCTCAAAACAGTTTCACACCCAGTCCATTTAGCTTCAGAACTAAAGGCTTTTGAGCTTATTGTGAACATTAACTAAAGTAAGACATTGAATTCATGTCACAACTCAGAACACACATGATGATGAAAAACAAGTTTAACAAATAATTATTAAGTAGGATGCATGCTGATATTTTATTTTGTTTAATTAAAATAATAGTAGTCAAAACCCAGTAAAATGATTTCCTGACTTGCAGTTTGAAACACTCTTCTCAACCCTGACAGTGCAGGTTTCATTTCTGTTCCTGCAAGTGGCAAGATCTTTTCCCCATCTATGCCTTCTCATTTTGTTTGCTTTCTCACTTGGAAAGCCCTTTCCTTTTCTTCTCTGCATTTAAAAAAAGACCATCAAATTGCTTCCTTGCTAAAAAGCATTTCCAAGACTATTTGACTCCTTAGTGCCTCCTTTTCTGATGCCTATTTTTGACACAAAGAGATCATCACACATTTTTTACACTAAATTATATGATATATTGTGATGTTCTATAATTGTTTTATATCTTAGATGGTTATGTCTCTTGAAGGACAGTGACTACATTCTATGCTTTTGCTTCTATATCATTTGAAATGTCTAGCAAAAGCATGTGTGTGTTAGGGACATGGCAAATACTAAAAAACAGTTACGTGATCCTACACAAGTCAACCTCTGAGCTTTCATTTCTTCAGCTCTGAAATGAAGGGGATGTTTTAGGTTATTCTAAAGTCTCTTCCAGTTTATTAGTCTGTATTTCTATGACATATGAGGACTTCTGTAAAATGCACAAATGAAGAAAAATACAAAACTTTTTTTTATTAGCAACTACTATGCAAGAAAAGTTCTTACGTGAGACAAAAAATGTATGAAACTTTTTGTAATTTTCTGGTAAGCAAAATATAAACACCTTTTCAGAGATAAAGACAACATCTTCATCTCTGAAAAGGTAAAGTTACTGGAGTTTAAAAATGAAGTTGGGCTCTGTGGCACTTGGATACTGAAATGTGATTATACATACATACATATATATATTCATTTAACTTGGGGAATATATGTATCAGGGAATTCCTATGAACTCTTATCAAATTGAATTGATTACATAATTTAAAAAGGCCTAACAGTGATAATCAACGTGGGCTTGAGGTATATGGAGGTAGAGTTATAATTTAGGGAGAAAAATAATTGAATACATACAATGATGGTTTATATATTGTTTGCAGATGGTTTGTGAAATGTTACAAACGTCACTCAGGATCTTCTCAGTGGCTTTGGAGGCCAAAGGTTGTGGCTGGTTGGTTTAATTACTAGTACCTCCATGACCATCAGCATTCTCATTCTTCTGATCATGAGACTATTGGTAAGAGAGCGAGAAAGGTGGTGAGTCGCCTTGGTGATGGTGTAGGTGGTGGTGGTGGTGTGCGTACTGGGGAATGCGGATTGCAGTGGGCATTTGTAGTCTGTCTCTATTCAATATTTCCTTGACTTCTTTATTAATAACACTTTAACTTTCCTTTGGGAAACTTCTTTCTTTCTACTTGGTCCCTGTGGTTTGAGTATATATGAAAGTTACATACAGCTATTTCCCTTGATCTTTTTTTTTTTTTTCTTTCTTTTTGAGACAAGGTCTCACACTGTTCCCTGGGCTGGAGTGCAATGGTGCCATCTCAGCTCACTGCAACCTCTGCCTCCCAGGTTCACGCAATTCTCCGACCTCAGCCTCCCAAGTAGTTGGGATTACAGGTGCACACCACCACACCTGGCTAATTTTTTTTTTTTTTTTTTTGTATTTTTAGTAGAGATGAGGTTTCTCTATGTTGGCCAGACTGGTCTCGAACTCCTGACCTTGTGATCCACCTGCCTCAGCCTCCCAAAGTGCTGGGATTACAGGCATGAGCCACCATACCCAACCTCCTTTGATCTTTTTTCAGATACAGGCAAATGACGCCAGCCTGCTGTTGCATCCCATGGTTACAATGGTTTGTTCAGAGATGAGCGCAGGATCCATGTGGGTTTGATGAGACATTCTTTAGCTTGCTCTTTTTCTGATGAGACCAATTGCTAAGGAGGTTAGATGTGAAGACTGGAGATGTAGGTCTTGCCTCTGTTTAGAGAAAATAAAACCAGTGCAATGAACACGCAGTGAAGACAGGCAGAGAATTTGAGTCCTGACGCTGTTTGAGTATCTGGAGGAGAAAAAGGGATTTCTAAGAAGATATTTGTGTGTGTGTGTGTGTGTGTGTGTGTGTGTGTGCGCGCTTGCCAGCTCTACTTGTGGGATTTATAAACATATGAACCAATAAATTCCAATGCCTTTTGCTGTAGGTTTTGCTAACTCAGTCTCAGTTGTGTGCCAGTCACATCCAAATATCCTGACTTCACTCTTGCTCGCTGATAATCTCCTTTCCCATCTTAAAAGTTTGGTCAGACAAGACCATGTCTCCTGCTTTTATACAGTACAGGGCTCATTTCCTTTCCATCTGGTTACAGAAGTTTCTTCAACCTTTTGCATGTTCTCTCCTTGCCTTCTTCTTGTACAAGTTCAACACAAGTGCTTGTTTCACAGCTGTGGGCGGTAAGAGGCAAAGAACGGAGTGTTCTGGTCCAGTCTCCGGGTAGTGATGGCCCATGCAAGTGCCTTTGTGTGAATGAGGAGATGCCACTGTCTCTGAGCTTGGTGTTAGGACTGGAGCTTTGAAACCCAGGCTAGATCTTAAGTCCAGATTGCCTGCCCACCTCCTCAGCCAGAGGACACAGGGCAGAGTGCAAACGGGACAACACTATGCTGAAGCCCCATAGTTCCAAGAAGCAAGGGTTGGAACTATGAGGTACAAAAACAAGTCCGTGGACAGTAGCAACCCTCTGCTGCTCATGCCCACTCCTGCTGTGGTCTGTTCCTAGGGTGATGACAGCTGCTGATGCTGGCAGCCTCCCGGGCATCACCACTGGAGGCTGTGGCCCCAGTAATGATCACATATGTTGTTAGCTAGAAAAACAATATCATTTGTCACTGAAAGCAGCATTTCCCATTGTCTCAAGGTGATACTTTTTCTAGGGGGTCTTCCTGGTTGTTTGGCATCTTTACAGCCCATCTGTTGATGAAAGTCAATCGTTTTAGAAATCCAGTGAGGGGCCAGCTGGCAATTGGCCATTGGAAGAGAACAGAGCATCCGGTAAAGGAGGACACTAGGCAAGTCTCCCATGCCACACATCAGGGACATCTTCAGGGGTCAGTCTAGGGGCCTCTGCTGGTTTTTAGTTATTTCATTCTGTGTGAGACCCTCATCATTGTGTTGGAAAAGAGGAATAACAACCAGGAAAGAAACATGAACAGCCTCGGGGAACGCAATTCCACTGGGCAAATCGCCACTGGAGGTGCACTTTGGGGGACTTGGGAGCGGGAAACCAGGACCCTAAAAGGACTGCCAGCGACTAGGGGCGGGGCGACGCTCTGGGAATGGGGCGCGGGGTGCAGGGCGCGGGCTGCCCCACTGCCGCCGGGTGGGCGCATTTGCCGTACCCTAGGTGCCTTTGCCGTACCCTAGGTGCCTTTGCCCAGGCGGAGGAGCGACAAGACCTGAGTGCAGAGGGGTTCAGGGCGGGGAGCGGCCAGAAAGGGGCTGGTGATCCGCCCTGGGGAAGCTCGGGCGTGGCCTCCGGGGATCTCTCCGTCTCTACTTGCCTCCTCCCTCTTTACTTGCCTCCTCCCTCTCTCTCTCGTCTCCCCTCCCCTCACCTCCAGGTCTAAAAAGGGGGCCGGCGCCTTTAAGAGGGAGCGTTGGTTACCCTGGGGGCGGAAACCCCTCGGCGGCTCGCGAGGCGGCGGCGCTCGGCCGCGATGCTCCTCACTTTCTGCTCCAGCTCCCGCCACCGCCGCTTCTATCGTCGTCGTCGCCGCCGCCGCCGCCGCCACCACCGCCACCTCCTCGTCGTCGCTCTCCTTCCTCCTCCGCCTGGAAGCGTTGTTCTCTGCACCGGAGGAGAGAAGTGCTATGTCAGGAAAGTTCCGGGAGGGACTGCATGGGGCCATGCTCCCTGGGCTCTTCCGCGGGCGCCGGCGCGCCGCCCTTCGCGTGAGGTGAGGCTGGGGTCCCTGGCCCGCGGGACAGGTAGCCGCCCGGGGCGGGGAGCGCTAGCATCCGCGGCGCTGGGTAGGGCGTGCGGTTTGGCGGAGTGCGTGGGGGGAATCAGGCTGGAGAAACCGAAGTTGTGCCGGAGAAGCCTGGGTTTTCGGGAAGCTTTTTGCAGCTGGACTGGAGTGATTTCGGGCGGCGCCACACGGTGGGGGCCTGGCGGGGACTCGGTTTCTCTCGGGCCGCCCGCCCCCTCCCGTGCGCGCCGGAGCGGGTAGGCCTTCTAGGAAAACGGTCGGCTGCGGAGGAGCACCGTGCGCCGGCTCCTTGGTTGCCAGGCTGTTCTCATCGAGAATTCGGTGCTGGGAGTGAGAGGAAAGAGATGGGCTCCACTTGAACTTTTACATCACGGTCTGGCCGCTTGAGGGCTGAAATTTACCTTGTTTGTGGGAGCGAAAGGTCCCTTCGCGCTCCAACAGTTCCGAGAGGTTCCCTCTTCCATGTGGTTCATCTTGCGGCTCTGTGTGTGTTTCATCCTTGGCCGGTTTTCAACGTCTCCCAGATTTCTGTCTTCCCTCCTCTGCCCCTTTTCGCAAACGTTCTTTTTAATAAATAAAATATATCGTAGAGGCTCAGAGTGCTTAAAAGAAAAACCCCAACAATGGGGTTTTTTAAATGAAAATTTTTATGAAAAATTTTCCCAGGTCTTGCCCAAATTTTCAAAGTGGTCGTTTAGTCTTTGATGAAATGTTTAGACTCAGACTCGACACTTAGGGAATACAGGCATCCCTGTAGTAGCATGCAGGTTTTTAGTGAGGTAGGATGAAGTTTAAACCATATTTTTTCAAAATAGGATTTTTCTCTTTCCTTATTGGTGAGCTTGTTTTTCATTGTGTGTTAGATTAAGAAGGCATCAACCAGTTCTAGGAGTAGTATTTCTAAGAATCATGGATAAAACCTGATGTTTCTTGCCAAAGTTGATACTGCTTCAGACATTCTAATCCATGGATGACGTATGTAATATGTATTTCATTTGATGAAACCTAGTATGAAAGTACATTCATTGCAGACGTAAGTTTTTTTTTCCATTGTCCTGTGGGTAAAGGAAGCCCCATTTTCTCATACCCCCAGGTGTCTGCTACACCATGTCTATTCCTGTTTGCTTGATTCATTCACATTGCCAACTACAAATTGAAGGTGCTGATGAAAAGTCCCTATATTTCATAAAGTGTTGCATAGCCAAAATTTTAGTGACATAATTGATTACATCAATAAAAACAGAATGTGAGAGCTTATTTAAATAAAAGAGTGCCTTGAAGTATTTCTGGTATATGCGTTACATACAATTTTGTGTGTGAAAAATATACTACCAAGACAGGGGATAGTGTGGGAAACATCTTGTTTGCAGTGGGAAGTTTTCGAAGAAAATCATCCCAGAATAACCATTAATACTGAAAAATTTTGTTTGGGATATAGATTTTCTTCTCTAAGTGCAATTTTCTCACTTTGCTGTAAAACATACTAGTACCAAAACTGAAAAAAAGAACTCACCATCTCAAGCACTTTCTGAAAATTTTCAGCAACCAACCAACATTCTTGGAGAAAAATTTGTTTAGAAAAATTAACATAACTAAAACCCCAATGTGCTTACTATTTAACCTTAAATTTGCTGGGCTGAAGGCAAGAAAGTGAAAATTTAGTGTTCCAAGGTGGATGTGACTTAGTTCCCAGTTATTTGAGCACTTTGAGATTTTGTATACGTTTTATTTAATTTGGGATGATTGTTTTGTGAATGAGTCCTTTGGAAATGATACGCATACATGTGGACTTATATATGTATATATCCATATCACATATATTTATGTATCCATACTATATATAGTATAGCTATATATACCATATCTATAGATGCTATTGAATATATAAAAAACATGAAAACCATTTAGGGACTTGATAATACATGTGTACCAAGAATAGCAGGTCTAAAAGATGAGCTAAAAATAGTTATTGGTAGGGCTTGTCATCTTTTCAGCATTTTAGTCATTATCAGTTAAGTTAAAAAGCACTGTTTTCCAATGTGTTCTTGAACTCTTAACAAGGCTTGGATCAGGGATCCATATCCTAACCACATTTATCTATTAAGATGGATTGAATTTCTTCCGAATGGATGATTGAACCCGGCATTTCTTAAGCTTCAATAGGCAAATTCTAGGTAAAATTTAGCTTGTCAATATAGTGTTGTCTTCTTTTAACACTTCAAAACTAACCTTTAGGACATTCTTCATGGGTCTGGGATTTAGAGAGTAGACCTCAAAGGCATGAGAGGAAAACCTTGGGGAAGTTGCTGGTACTCCAATTTGTGAAATGATGTCTTAAGCACTTGATTTGAGAGAGGAGCCCATTAATGCTTGGAAAAACAATATGTATAAATACAGTGCTCCAGTTACTACACACAAAACTGTTTCATTCACCTTTGGAATATTTGTTACCATGTTTCGCAGCTGAAGCTGCTAGGTTGCAGCATATGTATGAAAATTAGAAATGAAATAATCTATTAGAGTGTTTTTTTCTTTAATTTGCTAGCTTTTTACCAGAAATGTGTTTATATTTGCTGCAAATGACCTTTACTTTGTTGCAGGTGGCAGTTTTTCCTTTTTTTGCAATTATAACGTGTATTTTTAGGATGAGTTCTTAGTGTTTACTTTGAAACATATTAATGAGTGTCGCAGAGTTTATGTTGTAGTTTTTCAACTTTCAAAGCATAACATTTGAGGTGTTTGACTATGAGCCTGAGATCATAGACCTTCAGAGCTGATGTGATCCTGGTCAATTATAGTTTCATTCCTGGGAATTTTCTGTTTAAGGTTAGATGTGCCCTTAATTTGAACTAGATGATCCACAAAATAGGTACTTTTGCAACCACAAAACATGAGAACATTCCAAATAATTTGCAGTGTGGGCAGCCCAACATGCTTTAGTATTTGGTTGGCTTGAGGCAGTATGCCATGCTTGTAAAAATGGTTTCTGAAGCTGACAGCAATCTGTTTCAGGCTTTGAGTTTGATACATAGGATAAAATGCCTTCTAGCCTATGCACCAGTGTTGGTAAAAGTAATTTGTGTCCATTTCTGTTTGTATGACAGAAGATTCAGAAAACTCAAGCATGAAACTAGCTTAATATACAGGAAAGCTCATTCATGTTCATTATAAACATAATGAAGAGTTAGAGAAGTTGGATTTTAACACGGCTCTCAGGTCTTGGGGCAAAAGATGGTATATTTGCAGGTATGGGGTTAATGTAGTGATCACCTATTGAAATTAATAATACGATTATTATTATCAGCGTTTCCTTTGAGTGATATGCTAAAGAATTACATCCTTCCAGATCCAATTTAGATTAAAAAATCCCCAGCCAGATACTGTACCAATCTCCAGGCATAGATGTTAATTGATTCTTAGGTCATTTTCAGTTTAAACCCTTAGGTGTTATTATATTTATAAGCTTTACATACCTTTTAGGGTTTTTGAGCAAAACTTCTTGGTTAACTTCTTTCTCTCAATTGACTTAGCTCGGTCTATGTTATCAAAGTGTTTGAAAAAGATTTTAGGCAAATTCTTTTTTGTGGAAACTTCTAAGGATCTGCCCTGGGGAGGCTGGTGCATAAGGGACATGATTCTGTATTCTAGCTGTTACCTTTCTCCCTCTTCCTACTTTAAAGAAAATAAAACAAAAACAAATGCATAGGTAACTTTACAGAAATAACATTTGTAGGCATTTAAAGAAGTCTGAAAGATCAGAGTAAGAGTTTCAACTGAAAATTATTTAAGAATCAATTAAATCTATCCCATGTGTTTGGTATGGTATTTGGCCAAGGCTGTTTGCTGCAGGATCTTTTGCTCTAAGTTGATCCTGGGAGGATGTGGATAGGGAGTTGAGATGTAGGCATAACATCCATTGTCTTCTAGAGGCAAAAATGTTCAGATAAGTATGTGCTTTTGTAATAATATCCATTCTTTTCATTTTTAACTTATTCCGTTTCCCTTGTATTTGAAGCACACAGTCTTCCTAACTCCATTTTGATTAACCCTGCATAAACCATGATGCCTTCTAAAGTTTCACACTGTCTAGCACTAGCAGAAAGTCCGTTCTCTCAGCTTGTTCCCACTCTCCTTCTTCAAATGTTTTTCGTTTTGCATTATTCATTTCTTTAATGATATGAGTTTTGAGTATAAGTTAAGTATCAGGTTTCTCCATTTTCTATAAATTGGATAAATGTGCTCCCGTTTACAGGTTTGGTGATGCTGGGAACCTCTCATTTTTGTTTCTAAAGTTCATGTATAGTTATTATTTCAAGGTTTCAAATACTTTTTTTTTTTTTAACTTTTATTTAAGTTCAGGGGTATAAGTGCAGGTTTGTTACATGGGTAAACTTGTGTCATGGGGCTTTGTTATACAGATTATTTCATCTCCCAAGTATTAAGCCTCATACCCATTAGTTATTTTTCCTGATCCTCTCCCTCCTCCTACCCACCACCCTCATGATATAATAGATTTTTTTCTTACTTTAGAAGTTATTCTTGTTCATTATAGGAAATTTAGAGGCCAGACGTGGTTGCACAGGCCTGTAATCCCAGAACTTTGGGAGGCTGAGGCAGGAGGATTCTTTGATCCCAGGAGTTCGAGACCAGCCTGGGAAATGCGGGGAGACCCTGTCTCTACAAAGAGTTTTAAAAAAAAGTTAGCCAGGTATGGTGGCACACAGTTGTGGTCCCAGCTACTCAGAAAACTAAGATGGGAGGATCACTTGAGTTCTGGAGGTTGAGGCTGCAGTGAACTGTGATGACACCATTTCACTGCAGCCAGGACAACAGAGAAAGACCCTGTCCTCAAAAAGAAAAGAAAGTTTAGAAAATTCAGACAAGCAAAAAGAAACGAAAAGAATAATTACACCCAGAGATATTGTTAGTATTTTTGTATCTATTTTTATAAACATATAGAAAAATACTATGATATTTTAATTTCTAAAAATGGCCCTTAGTGTATATAGATATTGCTTTGTAATTTTCACATTAGATAAACCACTTCGCTTGTCATGGAATGATCTGTAACATTTTGAATTCTGAATAGTATTATTTTATGGATGTATCAAAATTTATTGGTGATATATTTTTTTTCTTTAACTGTACAGCAGTGAATATCTTATGGCTCAATTTTTAAAAATTATTTTTATTTTTATTATTTTTTTTTGTGATGGAGTCTTGCTGGAGTGTAGTGGTGCAATTTTGGCTCACTGCAACCTCCACCTCCCAGGATCAAGCAATTTTCGGGCTCCAGCCTCCTGAGTAGCTGGGATTACAGGCACCCACCACCACGCCTGGCTAATTTTTGTATTTTTCGTAGAGACAGGGTTTCACGATGTTGGTCAGGCTGGTCTTGAACTGCTGACTTCAAATGATCCGCCTGCCTCAGCCTCTCAAAGTGCTGGGATCACAGGTGTTAGCCACTGCACCCAACTATCTAGCTCAATTTTTATACACATCTACGGTTTTTCCCTTTGGATAAAGCCCTAGATGTAGAATTTTTGGGGAGGAATAAAAGGGCATTGATGTTTTTCATTGCCCTCAAGGCACTCTATTTTTCCCAATATAAAATCTGTAGAGCTAATCATCATCTTCCTTGTTTGTCTTCTGCAGATTTTTTGGTAAGTGTCATGTGAAAGACTAGAGTCAGATAGGGTTTGAACCTGGACCTGATTGTCTAGTGCTTTTTCCAAATGAAATAACCCTAGTTGTTTATAGAGATTTTTGCCTCAATCCCAAGCCATTCATTAGTGCTCAGTTATAACTATACATGCTATTTCCAACTAAACAGGTATAGTAGTTGAGTGTGTCATGAGAATGTTGTCCCTTGTTCAATTTCAGTTTACTGTATTGCCATCTGCCCTCTTGCCCACACATATTGATAGATAATTGTGGAATGATAGAGTGAATGAATGTCATTTCCTGTATTTTTACATTTCTAAAAGGTAAAAATATTCTGTTTTCTGAATATTTAGCACTTGGACCAAGTGCTAAATAAGTTTTTTGTTTCGATAAGTATCATTTTCCTTTTTACTATCTCAAATAACAGGAACTATATTTTCAGTGTGGAATGTAACAGGCATGTAACAGTGTGGAATGTTTAACAGACAGGTTAAACAGAAAGTTTATAGGAAAATTCAGAATATCCTTTAGAAACTGATTTGTCATGTTATTTTAAAAGAATATTTATTGTGAAGTACATTGTACATTTGAAATTGCATAAAACATACCTATAAGTTTAAAAGAGTGAATGCTCATGGACCTACGAGTAAAGTTAAGAAATACACCTAGAATAATTCTGTCTACTCATTCCTTACATGGAGGCAACTCTTGCTTTATCAGTCCAAAGCAGTATATTCTTTTTTTTTTTTTTTGGCCTATACATAAAGATAATTATACTACTGTAAATATATATACTTTTATGCTTGCTTCATTTGCTCACTGTTATGTTTTTTAGATTCATCAGTGTTGTTTGTAGCTGTAATTTGTTTTTCGTTGTTTAGTTTATTGTATATGATACAAAATATGTAGTAGAGATGATCAGCAAAGCCAAAAGTTGGTTCTTTGAAAATATTTATGTATTTGTTTCTAACATGTTCATTTTTGCTCTTTTTTTCTTTCATGTTTCTAGTTTTATTTCTGCTTTTATTCTAATTTTTTATGTTGAGTGCTTAGCTCTATTGTGAGTCTTGCTTTGTTCAGAATATAAATTTCCCTAGAATCACCACTTTAGCTGCTTCTCAGAATTTTTTATGTTTTCATACAGTTCTAAGTATTTTCTTTGTTTTTAAGACAGGTTCTCATTCTGTTGTCCAGGCTGGAGTGCAGTGGTGTGATCATGGCTCACTGCAACTTTGACCTCTTGGGCTTAAATGATCCTCCCACCTCAGTTCCCTGAATAACCAGGACTACAGGTGCATGCCACCATGCCTGGCTATTTTTTTTATTTTTATTTTTTGTAGAGATGAAGTCTTGCTATGTTGCCCAAGCTGGTCTTGAACTCATGGGCTCAAGCCGTCTTCCCATCTTTGCTTCCCAAAGTGTGGGGATTCTAGGCATGAGCCACTGTGCCTGTCCTAAGTGTTTCCTATGATTTCTTAGATCCTCGTGTTACTGAGAGTGATGTTTTCTAATTTCTAAGCATATTTTGTTGTGGTTGTAGGTGATCTATAAACTATTTGTGACATGGTTAAAGGATGTGGTCTGTATCATACCAATTCTTTGATGCTTGTTAAGGTTAGTTCCATGGACAGTGCCAAGTGTTCTCTCCAAATGAATGTCCCATGTGTAGCTTTAAAACAATGTTTATTCTCTAGTTTCTGGATGCAGTTTCATGTGTTTCCATAAGATGAAAATTTTAATTGTGCTATTTAAATCTTTATCCTTCTTGATGTTTTTATCTACTTGATCATTTTATTACTGAGCGATTATAATGATGGATTTATTATTTTCATCTGGTTAATTCACCTTTTGCTTTATATGCTTTTGAGATTTATTATTAGATGCATACAAGTTTAGATTTTTAAATTTTTTTTTGTGGGAAATTAACTTTTTTGTTATATGTAATGACCTTCTGTATCTCTAATAGTGTTGTTTGAATTAAAGTCTCTTTTTCTTTGATGATAATAAAACAATATAGGGTTTCCTATAGATTATGATGGTCTTGACACACCTTTTCCTGCTTGTTGGCTTTAAAGTTGGTTCTATACCCTTATGATTTTAGATATGTCTTTTGTAAATAGCATATAGCTAGATCTTTGCTTTTAACTGGAGGGTTTAGTCTCTTTATATTTAGAATAAAAACTGACTTGAATTTGTTTATCATATTATTATGTATTTTCTATTATGCTTTTTCTTTGTCTTTTTTCCTTTCTTACCTTCTTTTGGATAGATTAACCCTCTGCCCCAAACTGACTTGAATTTATTTATCATATTATTATGTATTTTCTATTATGCCTTTTCTTTGTCTTTTTTCCTTTCTTGCCTTCTTTTGGAGAGAGTAACCTCTGCCCCCAACTTTTTTTCTTTTTAACTATATTTATTTAGGGGGTTAGGAGATTGGCTATAAGTTCTACATCTGTTATTTTAGTGGTTACCCTGACAATTTTAGTATGTATTCATCTTTAGTCTAAAGTTATTGAATTGTGTCCCCCAAAATTCATACGCTGAAGCCCTAATCCCCAATATGACTGTATTTGGAAATAGGGCCTATAAGGAGGTAATCAAGGTTAAATGAGATTATAAAGGCGGGGCCCTGATCCAATAAGATCTCTGTGGAGATACAGAGAGATCTCACTCCCCCTCTCAGCGTACACAGAGAGGCCATATAAGATCATACATGTCTACAAACCAGGAAGAGAGGCCTCACCAGAAATGCATCCCAATGGTAGCTTGATCTTGGACTTCTAGCCTCCAGAACTGTGAGAAAATAAATTTCCTTTGTTCAAGCCATGCAGTCTGTGGTATTTCATTTCTTTTAAATAATACATTCCTAAGAATTGTTTAACTCTTATGATACCTACCTCCAACTAGTATGTCATTGTTATTGAGTATTTTAGTTCTAGCCTGTTTTTTCTTTCGTAAGAAATTACTTTTATTGTTTTATACAGTGTCTGTTATATTTAGCCATTTAGTCATTAATATCTTTTCCTCCAGTTTCTTCTTGTCTATCAGACCTTCTATCTGGGATCATTTCTCTTTTGCCTGATATATATCCTTTAATTTTCCTGTATTGACTGAGTGTATGTATGTGTGAAAGAGAAAAGAAGAGTGAGAGAAAGAGAGAGAGAGAGATTTTTGTTTGTGACAATTCTTTTAATTTAGTTTGCTGAAAGAAGTATCAAAAATATAATTTTATTTTCTCCTCAATTTTATTATTGTCATTGAGAATTAAGCAGTCGAGCTTATTTTTTTCTTTGTCAGGGAACTCTGTTTCCTTCTAAGTTCTTTTAAAGATATTTTCTCTTCTTAAAGATATTATCTCTCTCTATTCTGAATTTTTGATCTGATGTTTTTGAGTATGAATTTTAACATATGTTTGGCATTAGATAGGCTTCGTTGAGGACTAGCATTTTTCAGGAATTTTGGAAACTTCTATTTACAGTCCTTTCAAATATTTCCTTTTATTAATTTTATGATCTCCTTCTAGAACTCCAGTTGCATGTAGAATTTATTTCTTGTTCACTTTTACCATAGCAAATATTGGCCCCATGAAGTCCCTGGTTGCCATTGAGGTCTTCTGTCAAACATTCTAATTCTGTAATCGCAACTCAAGTGATTTTAATTTGACAATACTAAAGACACTATTTTGTTTCTGGGATCATAAACATGTATAAAATAGAGTATCTTTGCTATTCAGGTGAATAAGCAATCTTACTGTAGAGTGTTTGCTTTTGAAAAGAAAAAGCAGACATTAATGTATTACAGTATAATATCAAAATACTTACCTTTCTCTTTTTAATTTGACATTTTTCTGTTAATAAATTTGAAATTTCTGTATATGATGTTGTTGTCAGCAATTTCTCTTATTCAGTCCCAAACTTCATTTTGTTTACAGTCATTTAGTATTTAGCTTTGTATTTTGTGTTTTAGAAAGTTATTGCTAACTCCTTGTTTTAAATTTGATTTCATCTTCCAGCTGGAAAGACACTGCCAGTCACATTTAGCTTTCTGTTGCTTCATATATCTGGGCTTTGCCTTTAAAATGGTAGTTGGTAAAGTTAAAAAGCCACCCATGGTTCACAGATTCCTAACTTATATTCTCAAAAGCAAGTTAAAGATGGCAAACTGCAAGATTGTTCTGGGTACTTCACTTTTAAAAAGGAACAGTTATTTTATGCTTATTTGAAATGGCTACATCTTGGTAAACATTTTAAAGAAATGTTTGTTTTTATTTTTTAAATTTTTTATAACATCCTCAAATTTTATTTTTAATTCTACATGTTATGGTGATGTGGATGCAGCCTTGGTTGTGATGAACAGTTAGTTACTAGAAAGAGTTGAAGAACTTCAGCATTATATCTCTCCATACTCAGTTACTGTAGGTTAACAATAATAGCAGGTATAGTGGTAAAGGAAGCTGAATAATAAAAAAGACTAAGTAATTAGTTTGATTGTCTTTGGATAATGATTCCATTCATCAGGTGATGATGGAATAAAATTAAGCCTCCATGTCATAAAATTAAGCTTTTACTATTTTCTGTGCTTTTTATATTTTCAGTTTTTTTTTTTTTAAATTTTATATATTTTCAGTTTTAAAGTCTTTTTGTCCTTTTAATTTTCCTCACCTTCTGTAAACAGGCACCAGAACAGAAATAATCTTTGAAGTATACATAATAGAATCTCACTTTGGTAAGATCTTTGCTCATATCTAGATTCCAGGTTGTAGTAAAGTTCTTGAAAACAGTCCCTCTAGTAGCTATTATTTTTTTAGTAGATAGGAGACACTCATATCAAAAGCCACATTTTATAAAGAATGCATTTAGTTCGTGGCCCTTGTAGGAGGGAGAATTTTCTTTTTTATCTAATACAAACTTGAGACTTGATCATTTCACTGAATGTTGTTTCTCCCAGAATCTACGTTCGAGTCTGATTTTTTTTTCCTGCTCAATTTCATTGTAATAAATTTTCTGCATATAAGAATTTTCACATTTGTTTCATCACCTATTATACAAACTCAGCATTTGGGCCACATTGTTGCAGTGGTTTTTGCCCTAATTGAATATATATTGAATATACACATACGTACACATATACACACCACTTTCTGGTGTTAGTCAATCTCTCATAGGCCGTATTTGCTAGAAGAAATAAAATGAGGAGTGAGCATGAGTGACGTATAATACAAATGGAAAAGCTTTACATAAGAATAAGCAGTGATATTTATAAGCCATATTCATACTTTTCTTTCTGTATCTTTGGTTTGAGAGAAAATCTAGGAACTGCATTTCTAACTATTGTGTGCACAGTTAACACTGAGCTAATGAATTTCCTGTGGGCCCTTGATCTTACAAGTCTTAATATAAGTTGCATCAGCTCTTTGTGAACTTGCAAAGCTTTTTCTGATGCTTTAATCTTTGAGCAGAGAACTAGAAGACTACTGGTAGGTGTCTTACTGTGTGGGGACAATCACTTGTGACACTATCAGTGGGAAACCCAGTAACAACCAAACGCCACAGCCTCCCGCTGGACCCTTTCTCCCATGTGACTGTGGTACATGATAAATTGTTCTTTGATTTTAAGAATACAGCCATTTTATCACTTTTTTTTTTTTCATTTTTAGAAGTTCAAAATGAATAGTGCGGATTTACCTTAAAACATTTTTTTTTGATAAGGCATATTTTTGGTGGGGAGTGACTGAGCAGGGTTTATGTTGGTAGGTTACATGCAGTACTTTGAATTTAGAATGACAATTATGTAGCCCTTTTACTTGGAGTAGTCCTTTCCCATTGGTTGTACAGAAAACTTGACTGAATATTAAAATTTAGAAATAGTAGAAATGGGATTATTTTAGAGGAGTTAGTCTGTTTTTTTTGGATGAATTCTGCTTTATAATAGGATTCAGCAGGGTCTTTCAGCTAATGAGGTTTCAAGAAACATTATTCTTGAATTTAAAATGGTTTTTCAACATTTTTATTTTAGAAGACTTTTTTCAGGACCACATGCATATTGTAAAATTTTATCTGTTCTTACAGTGAAAGACATCTGTGTCTGGTCTTTATTTATTTTCTTTCTTCTCTTATTCTGCATGACCTATTCTTTCCTACTCTTTCCCTACCAAACTATAACAAATAACCTATAACTTCAAAACTAAGATACACGATTCTTTAGCCTAGTACATTAGCTCAGTGTTAACTGTGCACACAATAGTTAGAAATGCAATTCCTAGATTTTCTCTCAAACCAAAGATACAGAAAGAAAAGTATGAATATGGCTTATAAATATCACTGCTTATTCTTATGTAAATTAATTAATTAATCTTAGTGAATAATATTGTGCTGTCATAGAGCATGAGATTTAGAGTGTTACAAGAAAACATGGACACATAAATGTTCTAAGAAATGAATCATTAGGCAATTTCTTCATCATGTTAACATCATAGAGTGCACTTACACAAGCCTAGATGGTAGAGCTTGCTCTGCACGTAGGCTATATAGTATAGGCTGTTGCCTCTGGGCTACAAACCCATAAAGCATGTTACTGTTGTATTGAATACTGTAGGCGAGGTACAGTAAAAAAAATGGTGTAAACGAGAAAAAATGGTACCCCATATAGAGCACTTACCATGAATGGCACTTATAGGTTGGAAGGTTACTTAGTGAATGAGTGGTAAGTGAATATAAAAGTCTGGAATCTTAATGTACACTACTGTAGACTTTATAAAAACAATATACTTAAGGCTACACTAAATTTATTTTTGAAATTTCTTCATTAATTTACTGTAAATTTTTTATGGTATACACTTTTAAATTTCCTAAAACTTCACTTTTTTGTAACAACAGCTTAAAACATGAAAGCATTGTACATTTGTATACAAATATTTTCTTTATATACTTATTCTATAAGCCTTTCTCTATTAAAAATTTTTTTTTGTTAACTTTTAACAAAAAAGTTAACTAAGTTAACACACACACACACACACACACACACACACACACACACACAATAACTGAGGCCTATACAGGGCCAGGATCAGTATGACTGTCTTCCACCTCCATAGCTTGTCCCGCTGGAAAGTCTTCAGAGGCAATAACATTTGGAGCTATCATCTCCTATGATAACAATGCCTTCTTCTGGAATACCTCCTGAAGGATGTGTCTAAGGCAGTTTTATGTTAATTTAAAAAAATCTTAAGTAGGTGTATACTCTAAAATAACAATAAAAAGTATAGAATAGTAAATATATAAACCAGTAACATCTTTTATTATGTTTACTCAGTATTATGTGCTGTACATGCTAGACTTTTATACAACTGGCAGCAAAGGAGGTTTGTTTATGCCAGCATCACTACAAACACATGAATATTGTGTTGTACTAGAAAGCCATGCTGGCTACGATGCCACTAGGTGATAGGAATTTTTCAGCTGCATTATAGTCTTATGAAAACACTGTCGTATAGTGGTCTGTCCTTAGCTAAAATATCATTAAATGGTAGATGACTATAAATGAGGAATTATGTTTTCATTGTTTTTCACTCTTGTAGCATCCTGAGTTTGTCTTTACGGCACGTACATCAATGCATAACCCAGTAGTTACCATGTATTTAGTATGAGTCTCCCCGATGGACTCACAAGTTACATAAGATCCGGAGATATACCCAGTTTGTTCCTCATTATAAGCACTGCTTAGTCAGAAGCTGGCTTAGAGCAGGTGCTTAGCAACTGTTTGTTTTAAGAGAAGGATGGAAATGTATTTAAAGAAATGTGTAAGTCAAGTTGAAAAGTATATGTCAAAGATTTTTATAGTATACATGGATAGCATGGTGGAAGACGGAGTATCAGGGGAAGATGTGCAAGTGAAAATAATTTCAGTTGGCACATGATGACGCTGACAACATTTCTTTTTATTGGTGGCCGTTTTGAATACTAAAACTGAAGTTATATTTAATAGATTTTTAAAACTCTAGGTATTTTAAGTATGACCTTTAGAACCTTTTTTCAGAACCTTCCCAAGTTAACCATAATTATTTTGATCATAGCAGTGAATCAAGGTCAAAACATCACCATTATTTTTGAGGATGAGTCAACATTGCTCTTCACCAATCCTGTTTTGAAGTGGTGTACTTTAGAGCAGAATAATCTTTATTTCAGTGATATTTCCCTTGTGTTATTTTCTGGTTTTCCACTCATGAAAAAATTTCATAAAATATTTTTCTTTGTTTTATTATTGGAATTTGTATGGTAATGTATTACATTTACATAGTGCAGGACCAAAGAACTGAGGATCCATCCTTTTTTTTTTTTTTTTAAAGTGTGTGTGTATGGTTGACTGTTGTATATATAATCATGAGTTTATTTGAGGTATCCGGTGGTGTTGTGAAGGTCTTCTGATTCTACATTCTATGAAATTTCTATGATGTCCTTAGAAACAGTGAACCTGGTTGATAGGGCAGTAGGGTAAGGAGTCTACCAGATGTGTCTGTTATGCCAAGAGATTATGCTTGAACCATCTCATACAGTGATGTTATCTGGACATGTGGGAAGAAAGAGGAAACCATGGTGTATGTATATGTGTCTTTCACTTGTTTTTAGTAGACATCATGCCATATGTGAATCTCTTAAACAGCTAGCACTGGGCTTGGTACATGATTGTTGCCTGAGACCTATTTGTTGAATTGATGTGGCTGGAGCTCTCAGGGATAGTCATAGACAGTAACAAAAAGTGTTGTTATGAAGAACAAGTAAGCTAGACTACAGTTGTATCTGGAGATAGAGAAATAATCTGGGCATGGTTGTAGTAAACTATTCCTACAAAGTTGAGTAAGAAATATATAGAATTCTGACACTGTCTAAAGTAGTAAAAATACAAAAGAAGCTGTACCTTTTTTTTTTTTCTGAAAAGAGATTTTTGAAAGTCACTTTTTTGAAATAAAAAGCTAAGTTAGAGGAAGAGAAACAAAGGTATCTTATCAGAATCACAGAGCAGTATCTTGAAGTGAGAAAGACATTTAAACTCAGCTTGAGGTGAGATGTGGAAAAAAATAGTCATTTGCAAGGATGAACTAGTAGAATCCTAAATGTCACCAAAGGGTTGCTGTTAGAGATGGTGTGAATTTCTTTTCTCACCTAAGTGAACCTGCTAGTGCATATTTATTGAGCACTACGTGTCAATACTTAACATTTGCTGTCTTGATTAATCCTTGCATAACTTCATGAGCTAAACTGCACCATGATCCTTTCCATTTTTCTGATGAGAAACCTGATGTTAAGTAACCTGACCAGTGACACAGTTTGTAAATAGCAACCAGGTACTCTGACCACTGCCGAGGTGGGCACAATGAGCTTCTGAAGGAAGAGCGTGGAGGTGCTAATAGATAGACTACTGTAACCCTGCCTGACTTTTCATTCCTTCCAAAGAACACACCAAAAGCACTTGCAGTGAGATGCAGTGGAGAAGAAAATACCAGCATTTTTAGAAGAAATACCACCAGTATGATGGTATAAACATTTAGTTTTGATTAGGTAAATTAATTTTAAATCCTTAGAAATTGGTGCTAACTTTGTGACTATTAAGAAAAAATTTAATGTCTAATCGTGAAGATAGGCATATGGGATCAGATGAGTACAGAGTTGCAAAGGGAACAGGTTAAAAAAGTGAGTGGCACGCTGAGGTCTACCCAGAAATTCAGTTCAACTCTAAAGCTGGATGGAAAAAAACATTTCTAGTGAATAGCATGAAAATAACAAAATAAGCAGACTTTTTTTTTGGCTTATTTTGCTTTTTTTAAAAAAATTGCATTGATTCTGAGGGAATATTTGTGGAAACCAGAAAGGTGACCTAGAGATTAATATGAAAAGATAAGGACTGTTTTTTAGATTACTCGGTAAATGATTGCAGGAAATATGGGGCACATGTAAAAGTAGTGACTAGGTAAAGTACCATATTTAAATTTTATTCTTTAGGGGATAGCAAAATCCTATGCTCATAAGAAATGTGTGCCCTTTACCGATGAGAGTACATTCCTTGCATAATAACAGTAACGCTTAGCTAACAAGGTACATTTGAGTAGTTCCTCCTGTCACTAGTTTCTAAATGTTTAAATATCTTATTTCATTTTACTCATGGGCAACAGGCATGATGAGATTGGCAGGAGAATGCTTATTTTGCTGTCTTAATGTATTTCCTAAGGAGTTTTTCTTTTTTTAAGGAATTTGTCTTATGAACATTGAAAGGAAATATTAACATATATAATTATATGAAATGTTCAAGAATTTTTTTTTTCTGACTATAAGAAAACTAAGTACTCATTTTACAAGATTTGGGAAATAAGGAAAAGCTGGAAAAAAATGTACCACAGACAGTCCTACTGATCAGAAATATATGTCATTTAAAAAAATTTTTTAAGGCAATTTAGTTGGGTTTTTCTTTTTCTTTATTTTATTTTGCTTTAAGTTCTGGGATATATGTGCAGAACATGCAGGTTTATTATACAGGTATACATGTGCCATGGTGGTTTGCTGGACCCATCAACCCATCATCTAGGTGTTAAGCCCTGCATGCATTAGGTATTTGTCCTAATGCTCTCCCTCTCATTGCCCCCAACCCACCCTGACAGGCCCCCATGTGTGATGTTCCCCTCCCTGTATCCATGTGTTCTCTTTGTTCAACTCCCACTTATGAATGAGAACATGCGGTTTTTGGTTTTCTGTTCCTGTATTAGTTTGCTGAGAATGATGGTTTCCAGCTTCATCCGTGTCCCTGCAAAGGACATGGACTCATTCATTTTTATGGCTACATAGTATTCCATAGTGTATATGTGCCACTTTTTTTTAATCTAGACTGTCGTTGATAGGCATTTGGGTTGGTCCCAAGTCTTTGCTATTGTAAATAGTGCTGCAGTAAACATATGCATGCATGTGTTTTTATAGTAGAATGATTTATAATCCTTTGGGTATATACCCAGTAATGGGATTGTTGGGTCAAATGGTATTTCTGGTGCTAGATCCTTGGGGAATCGGGACATTTTCTCCCACAATGGTTGGAAAGGCAAGTGTTACTGTTATTATGCAAGGAATGTACTCTCATCGGTAAAGGGCACACATTTCTTATGAGCATAGGATTTTGCTATCCCCTAAAGAATAAAATTTAAATATGGTACTTTACCTAGTCACTACTTTTACATGTGCCCCATATTTCCTGCAATCATTTACCGAGTAATCTAAAAAACAGTCCTTAATTTACACTCCCACCAACAGTGTAGAAGTGTTCCTGTTTCTCCATAGCCCTGCCAGCATCTGTTGTTTCCAGACTTTTTAATGATCACCATTCTAACTGGCATGAGATGGTATCTCATTGTGGTTTTGATTTGCATTTCTCTAATGACCAATGATGATGAGGTTTTTTTTCATATGTTTGTTGGCTGCATAAATGTCTTCTTTTTTTTTTTTTTTTGAAAGAGAATAGTCTTGCTCTGTTGCTTAGGCTAGAGTGCAATGGTGCAATCTTGGATCACTGCAACCTCCGCCTCCCGGGTTCATGTGATTCACCTGCCTCAGCCGCCCAAGTAGCTGGGATTATAGGCACCTGCCACCGCTCCCAGCTTATTTTTGTATCTTTAGTAGAGACCAGGGTTTCCGCATCTTGGCCAGGCTGGTCTCAAACTCCTGACCTCATGATCCACCCGCCTTGGCCTCCCAAAGTGTTGGGATTACAGGCATGAGCCACCACACCTGGCAGATGCCTTCATTTGAGAAGTGCCTGTTCATATCCTTTACCCACTTTTTGATGGGGTTGTTTGTGTTTTTCTTGTCAATTTTTAAAAGTTCCTTGTAGATTCTGGATATTAGACCTTGGTCAAATGGGTAGATTACAAAAATTTTTTCCCATTTTGTAGGTTGCCTGTTCACTCTGATGTATGCTAATAGTTTGATATGTTTTCTTCTAATTTCTTTAAAAATTTTTCAAAACATAGTGGGAACATACTATATATACAACTTTTCTTCACTCAACATGCTAGCATAATATTTTCATGTTATTAAATATTCTTCAAAAACAGTTTTAGTTTTTGAATCACATAATTCAATCTGTTTTTTAAATGTAAACCTTTTGATTGCTTCAAGTTTCTTACTGTGACATACATGAAATTTTTTTTTTTTTAGTGGAGTTTTGCCCTTTTGCCCAGGCTGGAGTGCAATAGTGCAATGTCGGCTCATTGCAACCTCTGCATCCCAGGTTCAGGCAATTCTCCTGCCTCAGCCTCCCAAGTAGCTGGGATTACAGGCATGAGCTACCACACCTGGCTAAAATTTGTATTTTAGTAAAGATGGGGTTTCACCACATTGGCCAGGCTGGTCTTGAACTCCTAACCTCAGGTGATCCACCCACCTCGGCCTCCTAAAGTGCTGGGATTACAGGCCTGAGCTGCTGCGCCCCGCCATGAAATTTTTTTGAACAACTTTTTGCTCAGGATTACTCTGGCTATAAGGGATCTTCTGTAGCTCCATATGAATTTTAGCATTAAAAAAAATATTTCTGTGAAGAATGTCATTGGCATTTTGATAGGGATTGCTTTGAATCTATAGATTGCTTTGGGTAGTATAAAATTATTTCTTAAGTGTGGATCCTGAGAAATAAAATTTCTAAAAAGTTTTAATATTTAATTTTCATAAACTTTTTGGTTTTACATATAAGCAGAAAGATGCACCAATCATGAGGGCACAGCTCAGTGATATTTGAAAAATAAATGAGTATATGAACCTCCCAGAAACTTTTTCTCAGTCATGACTCCTATTCTTCCTCAAAGGTAACCAATAAACTACTAACACCATAGATGAATTTTGCCTGTGTTTGAATTTTGTATAAATTGAATAGTATTGTATATACATATTTGTGTCTGTGTCTTTTGTTCAATGTTCTGTTTGTGAGATTCATCCATGTGTTGCGTTACAGTAGTTTTGCCTGTTTTCACTGCTGTGTAGTATTTGATTATATGAATATAATGACATTGATTTATCAGTTCTATTGCTGGACATTTTTGCTGTTCTAATATTTGGTTATTTCCAATAATGCTTCTACGAATATACTTGTATTTAGCTTTTGGTATACAAATGTAAGCATTTCTGTTCATTACTCAGAAGTGGGATTACTGGGTAACAGAGCAGGCATAACTACAAATTTGCCATAGACATCAAACTGTTCTCTAGTTACCCATTTCCACCTGCAATAGTAATTAATGAAAGTTTCATTTGCACCACATTCTGGTCAGTATTTGGTATATTGTATACATATTTTTAAAACTTTAGTCATTCTGTTGAATTTTTATTTTATTGTGATTCTTATTTGTGTTTCCCTGATGAGTGGTGAGGGAGAACACCTGTACGTATGTTATATTTTCTTTTGTAATGTTTTGACTGTTCGGATATGTTTGTGAAGCTTTGTTCAAATCCTTTGCTTATCTTTCAGCTGGGTTGTTTATCTTTTTCTTATAAATTTGTTGGCATTTAAATATATCTATTCAAAGGATGGGTTCTTTGTCAGTATGTGGTTGCAAATATCTTCTGTTTTTTGGCTTGGATTTCTGTTCTCATAATTTTGCCTTTTGGTGAGCTTACCAATCTTTATAGCCAGTGCTTTTGACATCCTGTTGGTGTCTTGAAAATATATTTGATTTGGAAATTTAATAAACATTAAGAAACTTGAGCAAACTAGAGGCTGCTATTGTGTTGTTATGAGGGCTCTTGAATTTTTTTGTTCATGCCTATTCCAATGGTGTCGTCTTTCAGATGTTGTTTCCCCCCACCTTTCCATGAACTCAGAACACCAGCTTCCAGTCCACTGAGACTCTGCTCTGCTCAGCTTCCCAGCCTTTCAGCTGCTTCTTTTACCAGACTTTAAAGCTTTTCAGCAGCTTTTAATCCTTTCAGCTGCCGCTTTGCAGGCTCTTCGTTTCTCAGCTGCCTTGAGAAAAAAAACCTCTAAGCTAGCATTTCAGAATTAGCTCATGCCTTCAGGTGAAAAATAAAACAAATTGCAGAGCACCTCACTTTTCTATACTTTTCTTCTCTCTGATAGCCTCTCAGGTTCTCCCTGCTTTGGTGATTCTTAGATGCCTTCAAAGAGGTTTAAAAATATTGTCCAGCTTTTTTGGTTGTTTTTGGTGGGAGTGTTGGTCTGCTACAGGCTTGACTTTATGTGTTAGAAGCGGAAGTCTCTGGGAATGTTTTATTATTTTTTTATTTTTTATTTTTTTAGAGATGGAATCTCACTCTGTAGCCCAGGCTGGAGTGCAGTGGCGCTATCTTGGCTCACGGCAACCTCCACCTCCCGGGTCCCAGTTCAAGCAATTCTCCTACCTCAGCCGCCCAAGTAGCTGGGGTTATAGGCACAAGCCACCATGCCCAGCTAGTTTTTGTATTTTTTTATACAAAATTAAATTTTGTATAAAAATTTCTTTTTTCACATAAAATTTCAAAAAAAATTGTATTTTTTATACAAAATTAAATTTTGTATAAAAAAATACACAAATTAGCTGGGCATGGTGTTGTGTTCTTACAAGAACACACACATATAAAACAACATGAGGAAAATTTTGGAAGTGATGAATATGTTTCACCATGTTGGTCAGTCTGGTCTTGAACTCCTGATCTCGTGATCCGCCCGCCTCAGCCTCCCAAAGTGCTGGGATTACAGGCATGAGCCATTGCTCCCGGCCTCTAGGAATGTTTTCAAGGCTGTTGAAATAGCTTCCTGTTACTGTAAGCTTACATTCCCATTGGTGGAGTATCAACTTGCTAGAATTATTTTCATCTTATTTAAACCTTTGAAAATCTAGGCAAACATTAACATTGCATTACATTTGAATTCTCATTTTTAGTTAAGACTGAACACTTTCAAACAATGGGGTTTTTTTTGCATCTTCTATTTGTGATTTACATACTAATACACATTAGTCATTGATTTTTAAGAATTTTTAATGTGTAATATTGCCTGTATTAACAAATAAGAATCCATACATTTGAAGATATATTAATAGACCAGAGTAATTAGCTTTATCATTAATCTTTATACTGTTTCAATATTTTTGAAGGCAAGGGTTGTGTCACCTTTTCTTTTGTATTCTTTCTTGGTATCTGGTATGTGGTACAGGTCATATTAACATGAAGTGGATTGCATTTAAAAAATATTGTAGAGATAGGAACAGGAAATCCTTTGGGTGTGTTTTCTTATGTCATGCTATGTTCGGTGATTTATCTCTATTAAACATTTGTCTAGTTATTGATTTATATATTTCATTTACGTGTATCACCTCAAGTCTAAGTTCATGAGGCATCTCAATTTTTAGCTTTATTGATATAGAAAAAAATATACACATTTAACATATACATCCTGAAGAGTTTGCACATATGCATACACCTGTGATACCTTCACCATAGCCAAGGCGCTGAACATATTCATCAATCCAAAATTTTCCTTATGTTGTTGTGTATGTGTGTGTTCTTGTAAGAACACAACATCAGATCTGTCCTTTTAAGATATATTAAAGTACACAATACTCTGTTGTTAATACAAGTGCTATGTTGTACAGCAGATTATTAGAACTTTTTATCCTGCATAACAAATTTTATAACTATTAAAGAACACTTCCCCATTTCTCTCCCTCCCCAGTCCCTGGCATCTACCATTCTATTCTCTGCTTCTATGAGTTTGACTGTTTTAGATAACGCCTATCAGTAGAATCAGAGCCATTCCAATTTTGAGTTGTTATCTTCTTTCTTACATCCATGCAAATCACTAACTTAAGATCAAATTCTCCTTTGGGATATATCAGAAAGTACCTGTTTTATAAATCTCCACAAATTTAAAAGGGGGATTATATGTCTTGGCTTCCTCACATGAAGTTAAATTAATCTCGCTCCTGGAAGCATCCATATAAATGCTGAGTGTCAACCTTACCAGTTGCATTTTGAAGGAGCTGTAGCCTACGACCACTTTAAGCTGATTTCAGAGTTCTAAAGCATGCACATAAAAATTTAGAAAATCTAAAACATTCTTCATTCCCATAGTTTATCCAACTCTTGTTTGGATTTCAAGAAATCATCCAAACAGTTTAATTTTTAGTCAGCAGTATGAAAATTTTGTCTGAGAATAAGGAATAATGGAATTTTCCTTATCCACATTTTGGCTATATTAATTGTGAAAGTATGATATAACTCACAGAAATGTCCTTGTTTTAGTCACTGCCCTACATTTTTTTTTGGTCATTTTGTAAAACACATTATTTGCTCTCATGCTGCCTCAGGCCCTCAGGGAATAATGTTCTGAAGAAAACTTGAAGCCTTTGGGGAAGGCTGGTCTAAAAATAAAACCCTCAAGGTGTTAGACCAGGGATGAGGGACAGCATTTTTAACATTGCAAACTGCTATATTAAGTGGAATAACAGTCCCATTCTCTTTCATAGGTGATATGAGAAGCAGCAAAACATTTGGAAAGAGCAGAAACTTTGAAGCCGGGCGCCCTGGGTTCTAATTCCAGCCCTCCCACCAGCTGTGTGATTGGCAGCACATTGCCCTCTGAGCCTTGGTTTACTTTTCTTGCAAATAGGCAACATAACTTCTGTCTTTGGCTGGTTTGTTAGGATTAGCAATAATATATGTTAAGGTCTGGTACATGGTGGGCATTTAGGAATTGGTAGCTGTAATTGTACATCTTAATTTTATTTTCTTTTTCTGGAATACGACTTTTATTCTGCCGCTAATATCATGATGACTCACAGACAAGAGGCAGTTAATCTGTGTTCTAATCCTCGCTCTACTGTTTACCAGCTGTGTGGCCTTGGGCAAGTTACATAGATTCCTTGTGGCTCAGCTTCCTCATCTATAATTTACATTTCCTCCTTTGCTTGAAAACTTACTAAGGTTTTATACGTATATAAAATTTATGTATTAGACATAAAGTTGGAGATTGAACAAGTCTATGGGTTATTTTCTGAGTACCTTTGAATGTCATTTACAAAAATTTTTTTCTTTTGCTTTGAAGTAACAAATAATACTTGAATTGTTCTCTTTTTTGTTGCATTTTTATAGTAATTTTTTAATATCTTACATTTCAAATAGTACCGCTCTTTACATAAGGTTTTGTATCCCAGTTTAGTATCTGGTAGTCTTATGCAGATATTCATATGATGCTATCTTTATGGCTCATGCTTATGTTAATAAATCATAGTTATTCCTCAGAGACAGAGAATGTATAATTGTAGTCATTGCTCAGAGATAAAGATCAAATAATAGAAGATATCTTAAAGGTAAAACAACGCCTGTAATCCCAGCACTTTGGGAGGCTGAGGCGGGTGGATCACGAGGTCAAGAGATCGAGACCATCCTGGTCAACATGGTGAAACCCCATCTCTACCAAAAATACAAAAAATCAGCTGGGCATGGTGGTGCGTGCCTGTAATCCCAGCTACTCAGGAGGCTGAGGCAGGGGAATTGCCTGAACCCAGGAGGCGAAGGTTGCGGTGAGCCGAGATTGCGCCACTGCACTCCAGCCTGGGTAACAAGAGCGAAACTCCATCTCAAAAAAAAAAAAAAAAAAAAAAAAAAAAGGTAAAACAGACTTGTGGGAAGACTCAAGAATATGTAGGGGACCTCAACACCCCATTCTCAGCATTATGTCATCTAGGCAGAAAATAAACAAATAAATCTTGGATTGGCCCTACCAGACATTTTCAGACTATTTCATACAACAGCTACAGAACACACATTCTTCTCATCAGCACATGGAACATTTTTCTAGGATAAACCATATGTTGGGATGCAAAACAAATCTCAACAGAATCGAAACCATATCAAGTATCTTTGCAGATGACAATAGAATAAAAGTAGAAATCAATAACAGGAGGAACTTTGGAAATTTTACAAATATATGGAAATTAAACATGCTCTTGAATGACCACTGGGTCAGTATCGAGTTTTCTCTAAAAACGAAGGGTAGAACTACCATACAATTCAGTAATTTCAGTACTGGGTATGCATTCAAAGGGAAAGGAATTTGTATATCCAAGGATACCTGTGATTGCATGTTTATCATAGCAGTATTCACAACAGCAAAGATATGTAATTAACGTAAATGTCCGTCAACAGACAGAGGGATAAAGAACATATATATGTACACAATGGAGTGCTAATTTAGCCATAAAAAATGAAAGCATGATATTTGCAGCAATGTGGATGGAACTGGAGGTCACTGTGGTAAGCTAAATAAGCCAGGTACAGAAAGACAAATACCACATCTCTAATTCATGTGGGAGCTAAAGAAGTTATGTCATGGAGGTAGAGAATAGAATGATAGATACCAGAAGCTAGGAAAATACCAGAAGAGGAAGGGGGGGATGAAGAGAGATTGGTTAATGGATACAAACATACAGTTAGATAGAAGATATAAGTTCTAATGTTCAGTAGCAGAGTAGGGTGACTATAGTTAGCAACAACGTTCTTTATATTTCAAACTGGCTAGAAAAGAGAACTTGAAATGTTGCCAACACATAGAAATGTTAAATACTTTAGATGATGGATACTCCAGATACCCTGACTTGATTATTATACAGTCTATACATGTAACAAATGCTCGCATGTACCCCATGAATAGGTAAAATATTATGCATCAATGAAATGTAAAAAAATTAAAAAGAAACAAATAGGAGACAAAGGAAATATGAACAAAATCTGTCACCCATAGGACTTATCACTTCTTTTGTTTTTTGCATTTCTCAAAAGGTTCTAGAAGGTTAATCTATTAGCCACTTAAAAGTAAATTTTAAAGTTTTCAATTAATTTGCACTTATATTAAATACTGACCTTTCCTACCACTTTTGTTTCAGTTTTAATTGTCATCAGAAGTCACTTAGCATATTCTCTGAAACAGAGCCTTTGCTGACATTTAGTTTAATTTCTTTTTAGCATTTATGGGGAAAAAGTAACAGGAAGGCAAATAAATCCTTGTGCTTAATAATCTAATTTTTAAAATGTCCATGGAAGAACTAAATGTTCCTTTGAACATTAGTAAGGAAATTCATCTCTTTTGTGGTGAATTCTGGTTGGAATTAGAAATATATTAGGAATGGAGCAGCGTTATAAATATAGAACACTACTTGTGGTTCATATGTAAATGTATACACAGCATTTTTTTTCCTTTAGCTTTATTGGATATAGGTTTTAAGTTAGATATACCTTGCAAACAAGTATAATTTTGATGCCATGATAATGTGCCCTATATAAAAAATAACATTAAATAAGCTCTTCCTTACCCTGTCCCACTCTGTGTGATTATTGTTTATTCTTTTTTGATTTGTTTGTTCAAAGCTTCCTTTGACTCTGTTTACAGATAAACCAGAGAATAACCGAATTCAACAACAAAAAAAGGTAGACGTTGTTATAGTGATCTAAATTTATTTATGGACTATTCTTTTAATTGCAAAGTAGGTTGCCCAGTGAAAGTGATTGCCTGGTTTTTTTTTTTTTTTTTTAATGAAATAAAGTTGAAAATTACATTGCTTCTGAGGTGGAATGGTTGGTTCTTTATTTCTGGTTCCACCTTTTTCGTAACAGAACTCAGGAGTGTACTTCCGTCCCGGTGTGTCCTTTGACTACCATTCCCCCTGTTTTAATTGGAATCTCTGGATATGTAGCAAGGACCTAACATAGGAAGGAATATACATTTATATGTGATACATTTTTTTCTTTCCTCTCTTAGTTTGTGGTTTCATTTCTTTCTTAGATGAGAGGAAAGATTGGGATGAAGAGAGGACTAAGTGAAATTCTTCTTGGCTAAGAGTGTTCCAAAAAGCAGAAGGACAATGATGTGACATCTGTTCCTTCAAGTGCAGCCACTGGTCCAGAATGAGACAGAGATGCTCCATAATGTCAAGATAAGAGCTCTCCTTTCTCTTAGGCATTCTTCTTTCTTTTAGACTTTCATTTTATTCAAGACAAAAGCAGGTGCTCTGAGTAAGCCAGTATTTCAAAGTCCTACCTGTTTTATTCTGCTGTCAGTAATGAGTTGGCTGGAACACGTGGCTTATTCCCTTAGTCCTCTCCTAGGCTTTACCGGCAGCCAGTTTCTGTTTATCTGTTATGGAGTAGAAGAGTTTTAGAGCAGCAGTTTTTTCAAAGTGGTGCCACTCGATTCTTCCCAGCATCCTGGGATCAGTGGAATTAAGGCCAACCTTTAGAGCGTATGCAGTGAGCACAGCATTTTAGAGGATTGGTCTGGGACCGGGGCTGGTGGGAAGTCTCTGCCCTGAGAAGCTTGAGCCAGGCCCTGCAGAATCTGTAGACTGTGTAGTCAGCATGTAATGGACAGCATGACATTCTGTGGAATAGAAGTACAACCAAGGTCCCTGTGGATTAGATTATGGTAGTGTGCTAAAGACTTGACAGATCCCTGAGGTAGGATAGTAGTGTAAGCAAATGCTTCAAGTAGTCTTTGCTAACACATATAGAGAAAACCAGAATTTGACAGATCAATAGCCATGTACCAGATGCCAGCAAATTGCCAGCAGATTGATTTGCTCCATCAGTAAAACCACATCTGGTACAGCATCTGCACTCTTTAAAATGCATTGTTTTCTACAAAGCCAAAGAGGCAACTTGAATAGAGATATGGCAGAAATTATCACTTTCATCTTCCAAGTCCTTGATGGTAACTCTAATCTTTGTTATCTCTACAGGAATAAAATGTTGCTTTTGATTTACTGTTTTCATAGGTAGAAATAGATTGTTCTAGGGGTTTGCAGTCAGCCTTTCCTACCATTATAGCCCTTGCTCCACAGGTTAGAGAAGCAGTGAGGGAATCTGCTAAGTTTGTCTGTTCTAACTCTGCATTTCAAAACTGGTACAATAACCATGGCATGAGTTCTGGGATGAGTGGGAGTTGGAACTGAGCCCAAAGTTCATTAATCATGTAATTTCCATAAATTCCTGCTCTGAAAAGAATCAGAATAGAATCCATACCATAGAATATGATACTGATGTGGTTTGGATGTTTGTCTCCTTCAAATTTCATGTGGAAATGTAATCCCCGATGTTGGAGGTTTGGGGCTGATGAGAGATATTTGAGTCATGGGGCAGATCCCTCAGAATGTCTTGACACTGTCCTCCCAACAGTGAGTGAGTTTTTGCTCTGAGTTACACAAGATCTGGTTTTTTAAAAGGGTGTGGCACCAACCCCTCTCACTCTCTTGTTCCTGCTCTCACCTTTCCCCTTCCACCATGATTTTGAGCTTCCTGAAACCTCATCAGGAGCAGATGCTGGCACCATACTTCTCACATAGCCTGCAGAATTGTAAGCCAAAATAAACCTCTGTTACTTAAAAATTACACAGCCGCTTCTTTGAGAAAAATATGTATGTGTGTGTGTGTGTGTGTGTGTGTATATATATATATATATTTAAATGCCAACAAATTTATAAGAAAAAGATAAACAACTCAGCTGAAAGGTTAGCAAAGGACTTGAACAAAAAACTTTACAAAAACATTCAAACAGCCAAAACAAAACAAAAAAAATGGAGAATAAATACATAAGTGAATTGTTAATTTTAGGATTTCTAAAAGTTAAGAAAGGAAAATATTCTGTTGATCAGTAAATATACTATTTACATAACTACATTAATACAAACACTACTGTAATTCAAAATTTTCAAATAAAGATTTTGATAGTACAAAGGGAAGAGAAATAAGTTGGGAAATGCTGTGACAGCTAACTCTACATTTGTGCTTACAGGAAATCAGGAGTTAATATCTATAATTGGTAAACCAAAAAGTGGTTTCTTCTATTTAGATGTATAAAGAATAAATATATGAAAAAAGCTTTTAAAATAATTAAGAATGATTACCTCTAAAAACAGGAATGAGGTAGTGAAGGTTGGGACAGGGTTTGATGATCACCTTAAAACTTATCTAATTATTTTTAAAATTATGTGCATATTTCATGAATATTAAAATAGGTAAACAAAAAATTGATCCCACAAAACATAATGCAAATGAATTTATCAAATATTTATTGGACTATGTGCAAAGCATAGTGGTTGTAGGGAACAATGGGATTAATAAAATCAATGGCTGCCTTCTAGGAGAATAAAGTCTTTGCAGAGAATAAAACAAGTATTGAAAACACTCCAAGAACCACCTGAGCTTGAGAGGTTGAGGCTGCAGTGAGCTGTGATTGTGCCACTGCACTCCAGCCTGGGTGACAGAGTGAGATCCTGTCTCAAAAAAATAAAATAAAGCACTCCAGAGGCAGGTAAAACTAAGGAAAGAGGACCAAGAGAATACTATAACCTCCACTTTCCATAATATTTACAAAAATGTTTTTGTTTAATCTTTTTGTTAAACTATTTCTTAGAGAAATTGATCATTTATATTTATTAGGCACTGAAAAGTTGATTAGAATCTCTGTGTTCGTGGGCTGGTTTGACAGTGGGTGGGCTTCCATATACAAGGTGATTGGAAAACCTCAGATGTTAGTATCTAGAGGTTTTTTTCTCTGTGGCTGTTTAGTCACAGCTCTTCAGTCTTCTGCATGGGCAACATGTGCCTGGCTTCTGGCAGTCTAAGAGCAGGATGACAAAAGGAGCTAGGTTCTCAAATTAAATATGCACTTGCTCAACCCTCTGTTTTCAGCCTTGCACTGATATTTTTGAGTGTAGTGCTTCTCAAGTTCAGTTGAGCCACAGAGTTGGGCTACTGAAATGGAGGTACGTGCCTTCACATGGTTGTTCAGAAAGGAGGAGAACTATGGGTGGAGTGGGGTTCCAGTGGCTCCGGTTTTCAGCCAGTTTTCCAGTTTTCAGCTCTATCTATACTTTCTGTGGTAACTGGCATCCAGAGATTCTCTAGGGATCTACAGGATTGTTTCAGTTTCTTCAAAGCCCATTTCCCTGAAAGTATTGAGAATAAATTGTTCTGTGGCAGTCTGCATTTTTAACCAGAAATTTAGAAACCATTTATTTGCTCGCCATTTTCTATTTAGTACCTGGCACAGAGTAGGTTCTTAAATAAATATTTGATGAAATATTGAATGAATTGTTAGAAGTTTTTATAGTTGTGGGAGGCTTTGATGGTAGAAAGATAATTGCGACTATGCAGATGTAACAAGTTAAAAGCCATCTTTTAAATTATGATTTTACTTTGGCTTCATTCTATTTTTTGTTTTGTTCCTCAACATGGTCAAGGAAATGAAATATTTTAAACTGTGTCATAGTGCAGGATGGGTATATGTTTGTTTACTTGGTCAAACACAATTTTAACTGTCACATTAGGCTTAAGATACACATTTGTCTGTTTATAATTTTTCTCTAGAGGTAGACTTGTATTGAGGTTAATTTATAATTAAGCACAGTCTTTATTCTTAATTATATCTACATTTAGGGTACTTCTGTAGAGGCTGATGGTGATTATGGTGTAATCTTCCAACCACCACTTCTCTCTTCCCCTTGGCACCTTTGTGGTTAATAAGATGCCACACTAAGCTGCTGCAAATTGAATATGTAAGGACAGATAAAATCTAGTAAGGGCAAATAAATTAAACTGTAAAATTGAAAGTAAGTAATAAAGTTGATATTTTGAATGAATAGATAAGGATTCTTCTTTTTATAAAGGCAGCCCTGGACAAAAAAGTTGGGACTGTAGAGATATAGGTATGGTAGGGAGTCCCTGATTTGGCTGCATTGCTGGATCTTGGGTCTTACAAATGTGATATCCCTACCCATATGCACCCGTAAATGAATGAATGAAATTTTGACAATGACCCTTAAAACCAATGACTAATTCTAAGTCAAAATCATGAGTAAATTGCAATTTTGTTTTAAACTTCTGTGCATTTACTTTCTTCCCCCCAGTCTTTAAAGAGCTTATTAAAGGAATCTAGGCAGAAATCCAGAGACCTCTTTCTAACCATAAAGAGGTTACCTCTCCAGTAAAGACCTACTGAAGGAAAAACCCATACCACAAAATGTGTGAATAAAACAGCAGATTAACAAAGTCCCTTACAGAAAACTCAAGAATTGCAGATACATGAGTAAGAAATTGGAGGTTAGGACAAGAGAAATGTGATAAGAAACTTTTTGGAGCAAGCTAACTAAATACGTTTCTAAGTTTTCTCAAATAGATTCTTCATACCTGAACATTTTTCTAGTCATTTCTCCTTTAACATCTTCATCTTTGTTATTTGCTTGACATATTCTGATCAAGTTGCTAACACAAAATAAGATTGGTTTTTTTAGGGAGAAGAAAATACAGAAGATACATGTGTACATATCAGAAAAGAAAGGATGAAAGTCGGTGGACTTGGGAGAGAAGACATGAGAAGCAAAGAGAGCTTTAGAAAAATAGAACTTTTGAAAATATGACCAAGACTTCTTACTTATAATTTTTCTTCTCCACTTGAGTAACTTCTCCAGTATGATTGGTGGTGGAGCTTCTAGTAAGAAATTAAAAATGAATGATTTTTTAATTCAAAATCTAAAAATGAAAAAATAGGTGAATTAATGGATAAATAAATAAGTAGACAGCAAGCCAAGAAAATGTTTCAGACCTTCATTGATAATTACCTAGTACTTACTTATAAGGTTGTTAGAATGTAAGTGTGTAATTGTTATGTGTGAAGTAGGAAACCTGCTTTAGGTTTCTTTGCCATCCAGTTTAGTGCTAATGTAAAAATAGAGTAAGAACCTGTACCAAAGAACTATTAATTAAAAAAAAAATAGTTCTCTCAGGAGAACCAGGTAAAAAAAAAATCTGTATTAACAGTAACTATAGAAAAGCCATGAAAATTAAAATTAACATTTCATTAAAGTGAAAACCACTGGATATATTTTTAAAATTAACAGTAAGATTATAACTTCGGTCTTTGGGGCAGTAACACATTTTGAGATTCCTTGCACTTTTGCTTTATGTATGAATGTCATGAAATTTCCACCATAGTTGGCTAAAGATAAAGTAACAGAACAATATTTTAGTGTTGACTACACTGGAGGTTAACATATTTTTAAAGGGTCAAAAAGAGCAAAACTGATCCTTCATGATGAAAGGCATCCCTGAAGTTAAATGTTATTTACAAATATCATTTCTCATTTACTTTTTATGTTTTGGTTTTGTTTTCAGGCAAAAGGACTCTTGTGGAAGATGGAACTCATTGTCCATTTTCCAGAATGTATTTCCAAGCCCATTAATGGAACCTGATACTGCTGTTCTGTGTTGAAATGCTTGAAGAACACCTGCATCTCTGCTAGCATCTTCCATCCTACTGAAACCATGGTCTTCTCAGCAGTGTTGACTGCGTTCCATACCGGGACATCCAACACAACATTTGTAGTCTATGAAAACACCTACACGAATATTACACTTCCTCCACCATTCCAGCATCCTGACATCAGTCCGCTGCTTAGATATAGTTTTGAAACCATGGCTCCCACTGGTTTGAGTTCCTTGACAGTGAATAATACAGCTGTGCCCACACCACCAGCAGCATTTAAGAGCCTAAACTTGCCTCTTCAGATCACCCTTTCTGCTATAATGATTTTCATTTTGTTTGTGTCTTTTCTTGGGAACTTGGTTGTTTGCCTCATGGTTTACCAAAAAGCTGCCATGAGATCTGCAATTAACATCCTCCTTGCCAGCCTGGCTTTTGCAGACATGCTGCTTGCAGTGCTTAACATGCCTTTTGCCCTGGTGACTATTCTTACTACCCGATGGATTTTTGGGAAATTCTTCTGTAGGGTATCTGCTATGTTTTTCTGGTTATTTGTGATAGAAGGAGTAGCGATCCTGCTCATCATTAGCATAGATAGATTCCTTATTATAGTCCAGAGGCAGGATAAGCTAAACCCTTATAGAGCTAAGGTTCTGATTGCAGTTTCTTGGGCAACTTCCTTTTGTGTAGCTTTTCCTTTAGCTATAGGAAACCCCGACCTGCAGATACCTTCCCGAGCTCCCCAGTGTGTGTTTGGATACACAACCAATCCAGGTTACCAGGCTTATGTGATTTTGATTTCTCTCATTTCTTTCTTCATACCTTTCCTGGTAATACTGTATTCATTTATGGGCATACTCAACACCCTTCGGCACAATGCCTTGAGAATCCATAGCTACCCTGAAGGTATATGCCTCAGCCAGGCCAGCAAACTGGGTCTTATGAGTCTACAGAGACCTTTCCAGATGAGCATTGACATGGGCTTTAAAACACGTGCCTTCACCACTATTTTGATTCTCTTTGCTGTCTTCATTGTCTGCTGGGCCCCGTTCACCACTTACAGCCTTGTGGCAACATTCAGTGAGCACTTTTACTATCAGCACAACTTTTTTGAGATTAGCACCGGGCTACTCTGGCTCTGCTACCTCAAGTCTGCATTGAATCCACTGATCTACTACTGGAGGATTAAGAAATTCCATGATGCTTGCCTGGACATGATGCCTAAGTCCTTCAAGTTTTTGCCTCAGCTCCCTGGTCACACAAGGCGACGGATACGTCCCAGTGCTGTCTACGTGTGTGGGGAACATCGGACAGTGGTGTGAATATTGGAACTGACTCACATTTTGGGTGATGGTTGTTCATTATTGACATTGAATTTTCTTTCGCATACCTTCTCCACTTTATTGTTTTTTTTTATAGGGTTTTTATATGTATGTGTGTGAGCAGTGTAAAGAAAGAATGGTAATTATAGTTGTTACCAAGAATAAACAATAGGAAAGTGATTACAAATATTACCTCCAGGTTTCAATAGAAACCCTCAATTTAGGCTGAGGAGATGGTTCTTTGGTTTTGGAGTTTTTCCTTGATTGATTTATTTTCATAGTAAGAATCAGGATTGTGCTTTATTGAGCCTGCAGTTACATTGAATTGTAGGCATTTTGTATGCTGCTAAGGTATGCTTAGTTGAGTTTATCAATACTTTTTTATTCTGGAAGACACTGCTGCATTTTGCCATCACATTGGAGCCATATGCCTCCATCAATATATATTTAGTTTTATTTTAAAAACTAACCCAAGAAGGTTAGTGACATTTGAAAGATCATTACTATTTACTTTGGTGCACTTTAAGAGACAATGTACAAATTAATTCAGTCTTATTTTTCAGAATTGTTTCTATACATGTGCTTTAGGAAACGTGCATTACCATTTATGGGAAGATAGTTTAATAAATGTTTTATCTGCATGTACAGCTGTAAAAGAGAGAATGTAAAATGTAGACAGTTTTCTAAGCACCATAGCAACTCTTCAGAGCAACAGGGAGAAATTGAGGAGATGGCATTCTTGCAAATTTAAAAGGGGAATGTAGTGAGAGGGATGGTGGGTGCTGGTGCAGGCTATGGTGATTCCTTTTACCCAAGGGTTTTTGTGGAGTATATGAAGAAGGGGTTGACATTTATGGGCACCTACTATGTGTCGGGAACTGTGCATCATTTTATCCTCACAGGTTGTGATGTAGGTATTATTATTTTTTTACATATGAAGAAAGCAGGTCTCAGAGGAATTAAAATCCTGCCCAAGGTTAGTGGTAGAGCTCAGATCCAAAAACCTCTAGAATCCCAGGGCTGCACTGTTCCACTGTGCCACGCAGACGCTTCATTCATTTAGATGTCTCATAGAGGGAATTCTATGCATCCTTTAATTTTTAGACTAAAATATTCTTTTTAAAAATTAGCCTTTATTTTCTTATTACCAAAAGAAATATGGAAGCATTACAGAAACACTGGAAAATAGAAAAAAAAAATCACTTACAACTACTTTTTTTGTTGTTTTTTGGAGACAGAGTCTCACTCTGCCGAATGCAGTGGTGTGGTCATGGCTCACTGCAGCCTCAACCTCCAAGGCTCAGGTGATCCTTCTGTCTCAGCCTCCTGAATAGCTGTGACCACTCACACGGGTGTGTGCCACCACACCCAGCTAATTTTTTGCATTTTCTTTTGTAGAGACAAGGTTTTGCCCTGTTGCCCAGGCTGGTCTCAGACTCCTAAGCTCAAATGATCTGCCTGCCTTGGCCTCCCAAAGTGTTGGTATTACAGGCGTGAGCCACCATACCTGGCCTACAACCACTTTTTAACTTTTTTTTTTTTTAATTTGCAAAACAAGTGACTGACAGTTATTGAAAAATTAAAGATAGCTATGTGTAGGTCTTGCCTCTGAGGGTTTAGAGGTTTCCAGTTGTCCACTTGTGTTAGTTCTAAGTGTTCTGGGCAGAATAGCATTGTTGCCCCAGTGCTTGCCCTAGCAGAGCTAGAGTTTGTGAACGTGCTCAGATGTTTGTTTCCTACAAAGAAGGGAAAATGAACCTGGTCTGAGCCTAGAACAAGTTTTAATAGGGCATGTATGGCATTTCAAATTATTTTTCTCTTGCTGACAGTCTGCCCCCAGGGTGCATCTAGGGCCTTGGTCAGCTTCTCTGTTACCAGTGGCTCACTTTATAAAACAGCCTACAGGGATAAGGGCTGAAAGTATAGCCACTTAGGTACATCATTGACTAATTAGGTAAGTTAACCATGGATTTATAGCATCTTTTCAGGATGTTAGTGCTTTGTGAGCCAGTGGAAAAAATAAGCTTCTATTTCTTCATTTGTAAAACCAGAGAATTGGATTAGATGAATCTCTAATGTCCTGTCAAATGTGCTTTCCTCCATACCAGGGTATAGATACTTGAAGAGCCTAGATGACTTCAGCATCACCCTTTGGTCTCCAGTATTACTTCATTACATTTTACTTCATTAGCTATTTCTAATATTAAATGTCTGAAGAGCTTGTGGCACCGTATCAGGAGCTAGGGTATTGAAAGATTGATGACATCACGAAAGACCTGGGAAACCCTGCTCTTAAGGAAATTGTAACGGTATTGGAACTCATTGTCCAGCTAAATAGCTCTTTGGGGACTCAAGCATATTATTCAACATGTTGTTATTGGGATCATCTTCAAATGATAGTCACCTACCTCTTTAATTTCTAATTTTTATTCACAGGTAAAATTATTTTTGTTCATAGGGAATTTATAGGACATAAGCACTGTAGTAGATACTAGTAGCATGTTGAAGTGTATTATGCTTTCCATTTTCAATATAAACTGGATTTCAAGCAGATATCGATAAGGACATTTTTGATTAGACTTTCTCGGAGGAAAGTCAGCATGATCTGTATTCATCTTACATATTGGTAGGTCATGAAGACTCCTTTGTGGCTGGAGTTGAAACTGAGCTTTGTTTTCTTTGTTCTTATTTTATGGGCAGTCTCTAGGTACTTTCATGCTGCTTAATAGGCAGTACCTCATTTGGTGAGAGCTCTGGAGTGCCTGCTGTGATGCTCCCTGTTTGTGAACAAAGATTATGAAGGGGTCTTTGTGAGAATTCAGCAACAACACTGAACAGCAGTTCTTTTTACACTGGATAATCTTGATCTGATGAGAGTTTACAAACCGTTTTGAACATTTTTTATTATGTATACATTTTGAAAGCTTTAAAGAATAGGTACTACGGAGCACCTTAAAGAAATGTAGGTGCAAAATCATATGTTGTCTATTGCCCCATATTTTCTTGAGGTGGGAAAAGATACCACTACTAATTCTCACTGCTGACAGGCATAATCAGAAATGGTTTTCAGCTTGCCTGTTTTTCCTTCTGGATAGTCAGAAGCATGAAAAAAGATAATAAAATATTTGTGGTCAAAAGAAAGATGCGAGAGAAATTCCAGATAGTATGGAGTAATGTTATTTCAACTTTAATACGTGTTTAAGCATCCCAAAGGGAGCTTGTTAACAGTCCAGATTTTTGGGTCCCCAGAGGGTCTGTGGTTGAGTCCAGGAATGTGCATTTTTGTTTTTTGAGCACTCTGCCTGACTGGCTCAGGTGGTCCCTGGGAAACACTTTAGGAAACATCCCTATAGAAACTATATCTATTTGAATATCATCTGTTTTATCCCACAATGTTTGTTTTGCATTGCAAGCCATTATCTCCTAGGCATGGGTAATCCACATTGAGAGGAAAATCTACACATCACTGTGCCTAATTTGCTGCCACCTGTGTTTGTGCTGGATCTTGCAGTGTTAGCTTTATTTTCTCTCAACTGGCAAAATTCTGATAAAGTGTATAGCTTTACAGTAGAGCAAAAAGAGTGACTTAATTGAAAGGCACGACTTTCAGGAGTCTAATTATGCTAATATTTTATTTTCTTCTAGAGAGATGTCTTTATTACATGTAATTCCCTGAAGAAATGTAAAGATTTATCTAATTCCTATTGCTCTGCCAGTTGTGTTCAATGGAAGCATTGAAGTAAAATTTAAAAAAAAACTTTTTAATCTGTGTATTTCTGTTGCCCATAAAGATACTTAATTTTTTTCTTGATCTTTGTTTTTGTTTATGTGAAAATATTTACATATATATCATTTCTGTATATATCACAGAAAAGTTTTCACTTGCTTGACATTTTATTCTACAATAACTTTAAGTTTAAAGAATGGCTACGTTCAGATTTATTTTCAAAACTATAGTCCTGCTAAACTGCCTTCATTGAAAACTCAGTTTTTATAATAAATAAAAAATATCAAAGCACAAGTTTGTTATTGGAGGTAAGTTATATCTGTTGGTAGTAGACCTTTGTAATGAAAATTAATTAATTTTACAATAGTAACTGACCTATATGGGAAAAAGAAAACCACCTTGAATTATGGGTTCTAGTATTTAAATATCAAAAAATATGGTTCTTTGTGCAACCAAGAAAAGAGTTCCTGATAAGAAAATAAATAAATGTTTAACATTTCTAAAGTGGAGTTTTTTTTTTTTTTGTTTTTTGTTTTTTTTTTTAGGACTACTGCATCTCATTTAGAAAAGTTTGTCATGGATAATGAAAAGCTGAATTTAGCTTCAAATTCTGCTGCCTTGGTGTTATTTTCAAATTAGCTCTCAAGGCCTGTGTGCATATAACTGTAGTCTAGTTTGAGTTCTCAGAGTGGTTCAAGATGAAATGGTAAAAAAAAAACTAGTAGTGTAGGGCCAGGCACGGTGGCTCATGCCTGTATTCCTACCACTTTGGGAGGCTGAAGTGAGTGGATCATGAGGTCAGGAGTTGAAGACCAGCCTGGCCAACATAGTGAAACCCCATCTCAATACAAAAAATTAGCCAGGCGTGGAGGTGGGCACCTGTAATCCCAGCTGCTTGAGAGGCTGAGGCAGGAGAATCTCTTGAACCTGGGAGGTGGAGGTTGCAGTGAGCTGAGATCAAGGCATTGCACTCCAACCTGGGTGACAGAGTAAGACTCCATCTCAAAAACAAACAAACAAAAAAAACTAGTAGTAAAGTCAGCACCTGTTAGTAGAGTTATAAAGCTGTTAAACAGTTTTAAGAAATTATGTCTAGGGAAGTGATGAAAATTTTCTGCTGAATTATTTAAAATTAGATTGTCAGTTTGGCAAAGCAGTGATAATGTCTGCTTCTATTTTGATGAAATTATTTCATACTGCATTTCCACTTACAAATCCATAGGAAACATTATTTGTATATGAGTTTCAATTTTGTGCCAGTTAAACATGAAGTTTTAAGTCACAGTCACAAAAGAAGATTGATTTACAAAAGCAGATTGTTATTGAATCTACATTTGATGTTTCCTTCTGACACAAAAAGGTAAGAAAGCTACAGCAAAATAGATAATAAAGCAACATGTTGAATTAAAACCATATTCACATCTGCTATGAGAATAATGAGCCCCACTCAATCCGTCCATAATAAAGAGAACCTTTATAGAGCCATTTCTACCTTCACATCAAGGTACAGTTAATTAGATTTAATATAAAAAAGAAAATAACAGTTGCATGGCTATATCAGTTAAGATTTAACCAGAGAAGCAGAACTAGTAGAAGAGATTAAGATTTATTGCAGAGAATTAGCTTACATGATTGTAGGTCTGGCTAGCACGTCCAAAATATGAAAGGCAGGCTTTCAGGAAGGGAAGACTGGAACTCTAAGGCACAGACTGAAGGTGCTGTCCACAGATGGAGTTTCTTAGGGAAACCTCAGCTCTACTCTTTGGGCCTTTAAACTGCTTGAATCAGTTCATCCAGATTATCTAGGTTAGTCTTTAGTTAATGTGGACTGATTATAGACTTTAATCACATCTACAAAATATCTTAATAGCAACACCTAGATTAGTATTTGATGGAATAATGGAACTATAGCCTAGCTAAATTAACCCATCGGAAGACCATCACAATGGCGATCTTCAAATTTAAAGTACTGTATGAAATAAAATCCTGTGATGCTGGAGGTGATGGTCCAAAAATACAGTCACATAAACCTGTGTTGCATAAGTGGGAGTTTAATAATAAAATGACAAAGTTAAACTTGTTGCAGAGGATGGTATACACATTCTAACTACATTTAATGTGCATAATCACAGGGTACCATTTATTTGCTCTGATTTTCACTTGATTTTGAAACTTCCTTAGAATGGAGTAATAATCAGATGATTAGGTAAACTAATGTCCTTTCTGTATAAGCTTTCATTCTCTGTGATACTTATTAAAGGCAATACTTTTAAGGAATTTGAAAACATTTATAGTTACAACAATATTCTAAGTGTGAAAGTACAAGAATAGTACTAATAATAACGGATGCCCTATTTTGGCCACTAATTGTGGTCAAAATACACTTTCAATCTATTTTAATGCACAATATTTTCCCTTTTCTAGCTGAGGTAACTGTTCCCAAGAAGTTAAGTATATTTTTCAGGAATAGCTAGGATTCATATCTAGGTCACCTTCCCCTATTATTCTCTGAAAACGGAATCAAGCCCCTTGTGAGAATAGCTTACTAAATGTCATACTGAATGAATATTACACTTTATGCATCAGATAATCAGCATTAATATCCACATCTGTATTCCAAGATGTGGATATTAATGCTAAACTGAGATTGGTGCAGTCTTGGTTTTAAGTCATGGACTGTATTTGGCTAAGTCATAAATAAGACTATTAGGCTGACTGGGGCCCTGGGAGCCTGGGATACACCATCTCTAACGTCAGAGAGCCTTCACAGAACCTGCTGACTGCAGCAGAAATATTGGAGCACCCAGCTACTTTGTTCAGATCACGTGGATCCCAGAACTCCTTTTGAATAGACCTTCACCCTGGTGTATAATTAGGGTTCCATTGTGTACAAATCTGTCTGAAATATTGGGGGTTATCTGTAGTAGCCAGGAATGAGGGAAAGGAAGTGGAGGTGATGAAGATCTGGCAAGGCTGGGTGGGGCCTAAATGGAGGAGGCAGTGTGAGGCTTTCCTGATCACTGCTCTCCCCTGCACCCTACCCCCTGCTGGAGCCATCTACTTGTGTTCTGGGGAAGGAAAACGCAAAGAGTAAAAACTGCCAAGGACTTCAGCAGTTCCACAGAGGAAAACTGTGAAAGAGCTCACCCTGAGAAGTGATTCTGCCCACAAACTGAGCCCCTTGAGCCACTAAGCAGTGTTTTGCTTACTGCTGCATCCCCAGTGTTGAGTCAGACCTGGGATATGGTAGGCACTCAGTTAATTTTGTTAGTATATGTTGTTTTTATTTTTTTATTTTTTTTAAACAATTACTGAAGGAGAAAACCAATGTTCAGAAGAATTGGTGTTTGGGGATCAGAATCATACTGGCATCTTCATATATAAATTGACCCAGTGGGACTTCTGTGAGTGTCATTAAATGTCTGTCTATGGCTGGGCATGGTGGCTTGCACCTGTAATCCTAGCAGTTGGGAGGCTGAGGCAAGCAGATTGCTTGAGCCTAGGAGTTCAAGACCAGCCTGACCAACATGGTGAAACCCTGTCTTTAATAAAATACAAAAATTATCTGGGCATGGTGGCCTATGCCTGTAATCCCAGCTACTTGGAAGGCTGAGACATGAGAATCGCTTGAACTCGGGAGGTGGAGGTTGCAATAAGCTGAGATTGCACCACTGCACTCCAGCTTGGATAACTGAGCAAGACTCTGTCTCAAAAAAAAAAAAAAAAAAAAAGTCTATGTATATATAAATACAGTAACAATCCATCAGTTTGGAATTTGGGATAAGCAGGCACTTTGTATATAGTTTATCTAAGGTGATTAAATCAATTAATAATATAAATTGTTACTGGAGCATATTTAACTGTCAAAGATATATCAGTGCTGAGCAGGAAGTCGGGGTCCTTTGGGTCCCCACATCAGCTTTGAAATACTTGCTGTGTTACAGAACTTTCAACGTGTCATATAATGGTAGTATTTTAAGATACACTTAAACTCATGATTGTTACAAGAATTAGAATTGCTTAATCAATTAAGTAATTGGTATAAAAATCTATCCTGAAAAATGGTGGTACTGTAATTTGTTAGATATATTTGAAAATAATGAGACAATATTTTAAAATTATGTACTCTATCATCTGTTCTGTGACAGAACCTCCATTAGAGGTTTTTGAATACATTATGTCCTAATAAGCAGACAAGGAACTAGTTCTGGGGCAATTAAATGACTTGACCAAATTTTTGCAGCAGTTAGGAGAGAGAGCTGGGATTCAAACCAGACTCCCCAATTCCCAGCTTTAGAGCTCTTTTCACTTCACTCGAGTCAGTAAGATTTACTGTCAGAAAGGAAAGGGCTGAAGAGTGAGGTTGCAAGCTTTGGAAAAACTTGTTATCAAATGAGAAGAGGCTAGACAAATGATTCTGGAAAATATCTTAATCTAATAGGTACATTTTAATCAGTAGAAGCAATAATAATGGAACTTTTATAATATTTTAAATAAAATACTTTTTTTAAAGAATTCATCTCCTCCACCTGGTCTTAAACTTCTGAGGGGACCAAAGCTGGCCTTCCATAGCCCACCTGCTCTGGTAAGTATTGCTATCACTTTTGCTTTTTTGGACTTATACTGGAAGAACTCTTTGTTCATAGATGCTGGGAGTCCTTGGGAAACTGTCAGCCAGAGACACACCTCCTCTATGTGGACTCATCTCATTAGCAAGGTAACTGCAAATGGCACAGAAGACATTTATCTCTGACAGGAGGGAATAAAGGATTTTTCTTATACAATTTTCCCAAAGGTAATCTCAAAAGCTATGATTAACCTAGACTGAAAGACATCACAATATGTGAATGTGTGTGAAGGCTGCTATTGCCAAGCTGCTATTAGGTTTTACTTGATCTCTCACAAGGGCAAAAGCCTTCTCATGAAAACAAATATACAGTAAAACAAGATGCATACTGAAGGGAAATAGAAATGTAATCTAACAAAGATGTGATGGCAGTCACCTCTTCCTACCCCTTCACCGAGGACTTCTTATATAGATATAAATGTTTATTGCTACCCACACCTTTCTCCTTTAATTACACTTTCTCTACTACTAGATGCTAAGCTCCTTGAGGGCAGGGCACTAAGCTTGTTCATGGTTTCCCCAGCATTTACCATGGTGGCTCACAGAGAGCAGTACCCTCCCAAAGTCTGGAAGTGGACGTTTTGATAATAGAATCTTGCTGGTAAAAACTGGAATAGACTTTTCCAAGCCAAATAAGTTTTTGGTAGCAAGAACTGAGATTAACCCCCATGTTTTCAGTCTCTGGTGAGTCACCAACTAATCTAACCTGCTTCCTGGACTTAAAAGAGAAAGTAATCTAGGGGTTTACTTATACCATCTAGGCAAGTTTGAATGTTAATGTATAGAGTGAGTAAGATTGTTAATTTGTACTTGCTAAATCTGGCAGCCCTGAGTACTGAACATATGTATATATATTTTTGACCCTATAATTTCCAATTCACACCATGGAGGAGGTCCTCCATTTTACTTATTTATAAGGTGGCCCTGTGACTACATCTTGTGGCTTCAACTAACTATGCTGGGGATCAGGCTTTTCACAGGGCAGAAGGAGAAGATGACTTACGATGCAGCTGAAGAGTGCACATGCAGTTGGACTGAACACCAGCATGTAAGGTGTGTTTCTGTTACTGTTTTGGGTAAGCTTAATGAATGATGATGAGGACATGGACAAGTCATAAGTCATGTTCCATAACCACCTCCATCATGGAGATTTGGGTTGGGAAAAACTTTCTGTTGATGGAATTAGATATACATATGTTGAATGCCATTTTGAACACTGGTCACAGATCTTCAGAGTTTAAATCACTTTCACCATAGTTTTGGCAGGACCGTGAACACATTTTTTTCAGTTGTTCTTCCTGATGGGAGCTATAAATAGCGTTGGGGAAGGATATAATTATCCCAAAGTAGAAGCTAAAGATAAAAAATCTGCTTGAGATTTTTAAAGGAACATTTAGTAGTTATTATTATGTAACATTTATTAAGTATGCTCACTGTGCTCATTGTCTTTGCCAGGAAGAAACTGGGAATAAAAAGTCAATCCAAGATGTGACATTTTAAATAGACTAAAGGTACATACATTAACATGGTGCAAGAACAAACAGTTGGCTTAATAAAAAAAGAAAATTTACAAGAACAAAAAGGCAGCCAAATCAGTCTACTAGTGTATTGAAGTGGGGAAAACTTAAATTTAGCATCAGATCTTTAAAACACTCACCATTTAAAACAAAGATGGATAGCCATGTAAAAACAGGAAACATTGGCTGGGTGCAGTGACTCACGCCTGTAATCCTAGCACCTTGGGAGGCCAAGGCAGGCAGATTGCCTGAGCTCAGGAGTTTGAGACCAGCTTGAACAACACAGTGAAACCCTGTCTCTACTAAAATACAAAAAATTAGCCCAGTGTGGTGGTATGTGCCTTTAGTCCCAGCTACTTGGGAGAATTGCTTGAACCTGGGAGGCAGAGGTTGCAGTGAGCCAAGATTGCACCACTGCTCTCCAGCCTGGACAAAAAGCAAGACTCCATATCTAAAACAAACAAACAAACAAACAAAACAAAAAAACAACAAAAACCAAGGAAACAAAAAAGTCCCAGGAAACATTATGGTACATGCAGGGGTGGGTAGTGCTGTTTTTAGCAACTACCTCAGACTTTGACATGCAAAACGTGTTTACTTACTCTGCTTAATTAATAAGTTCTAAAATATGTAAATTCTTAATAAAGGTTCAATGTTGGTTGAGGTAAGGTAAGTGTTATAAATAATGATTTCGGTTTTCAGTTCCTGGTTAAGACTTTTATTGTTGTTTAAAGCTGTTAGAAATTCACAACCAAATAATTATATTAATGGAAGTCATTTATTTGATGCCTGCTAGGTGATGCAAATACTTTATCTTTAATCACTAGTCCTTATAACTCTGGGAGGTAAATATTATTTTATTTTATAAATCTTTAAAGCTCCAAGTGGTTAATTGGATTTTAAGAGGCTACCCGACTCATAAAGTGGAAGTACTGTTACTGAAACACCAGGGGTTCCGTCTAAGTCCTGCTGCTTACTATGGAGAAAGCCAGTCACTGAGATGAGTATCACCAGGGAAGAAGGCTCCTAGTGCTACAGCCAAGAATGGGAGATCAATCTCAAATATGTCTCCTTAAGTGACTAAAATTAGGGGCTTATATAGCAGGGAAGAAATGAAACTTCACAGTGGAAAACAGGAATTGGAGAGGGGGGTAAGGAAAAGGAGTTGGTTAACAGGCAGCAGGTAGTTGGTTAGGCAATCATGATAAGTGTGGGGTCTGACATCTCATTGGCCAGATGCAGTGATTAATTGGAAAGCTTCAGTTTCTTGACACTGCCTGGGAGACCTGATGGTTGGCTTCCTCAGAAAGGAACTCAGATAAGACAATGTAAGTTTTTCAAGTTTTAAGACCATGAGGGTCAATTTCTAGGCTTATTCCAAAAAAACCATAAACATCAGTTCTACAGACAGTTGGGCTGATTTCAGAACAAGAGTTTAAACTTGTGTCTGTACGGACACTGAAACTCAGGCGTTTTTCACATTGTAACACCGCCTATCCAACCTCTTAACTGTACTTTTTTGTTTCCTTCACTTTATTTTTTCCTCATTTAGGAAGGATTTTCCTTTGGAATCTGATTGTTCCAATCAACCTAACTTGGGCCTCATGACTCATCCTGTTGCCTCTGGTCCTGCTCAACTTGTCCTCAACTCCTCCACTATCTGCTGGCTCTAAGCTTGGTGACCTGTCTACATTATTTATCACTTCTTCATTTCATATACTATACTTCATCTCATATTCATATACATCTCATACACTAGGTTCAGCATTACTAAATACAACTCAGTGCTGGTAATTTGCAGAAGTACCACCCCACAATTTCTGACACAGATAAAACATGCATATCCACATTGTGGCCTAAAGTAATGTGTTTCTCATTTGCAAGCAAGAGACACAGGAAATAAATTCAAGATCTTATTAAACATTATTGGCCCTTATATCTTCAGAGAGTAGGGCAGAAATCTAGTCAGGCACACAGCTCCTGGAGGCCAGGGCAACAGAAGATTTTGAAATCTAAATAATAAAAACAATTGTAGTTTCTTTGTGCTAGGTTATTCCTGGGAAAATTTTCAGACATGGTGACCATCAGAAAGGCAGAAAAGATTTAGATAGTGAGGAGGGACTCAGGCTGGTGAAGTTCTTACTCAGGTCTTTATTAACTGAAGGCCAGAGACCACCTTTCTCAGAAATGCTAGCTTGACCACAAGGGTATCTGGAGGCCTGTGGCTCTGGTTATGAAGTTCTGATTCTCAGAAGCAGAGCCTCATGGAAATTTGACCCTTTCTGTAGCCTGGGTGCTTACCTGCGTGCTTTTAATGTAATTCCAGTGGCTGACAAATAGTGCTATGGATGTTAGAAGGGTTAGGAGTAACACTAGAGTAAAAACAACAGTTCCTTCCACTTCTGGAAAGGAATCCATTATCCACAAGTGTATACTCAGCAATCATGCCTATGACAAAAATTAAAATCTGGGACGTGGGATATGGTGAGTGCTAGGAAGTGAACCATGAGAACACTGTCACTGTGGGGAAGATATATAGCTTTTCAAATGCTGTCTTGACCTAGTTTGGGCACCCTGGTTAGAGGCTGGCCAGTTGCCCTTCTTGAGCAGCTGATAAAGTTCATACCCACAAACACCTTCCCTATCAGGCTTTTATTTCCGAAGTCACCCATACACCTCACCTTCCCTAATTCCCCCAGTCAGACAACTAGGAAAAGCTCTTAGGCTCCAGGGCTCACTGGACTAGCCACACTAACCCATCTCAGGTCTGCATACCCTGCCTCACCCCTGAGCAATACACAAGAGAAGCTTCAGCCCGCGATTCCCCTTCTCTGTCTGCCCTGTGACAGATCCCAGTATAGCCTCCTATGGCATGACATGTACTCTTTTGGGAACTGTTAGTAGCATAAATTATCTTTTCAATGGCAATCATCTCCTGATCTGTTGGCCTTACCACACATAAATACTAATAAAATCTATTACAACACAAGTGCACACGAAGGCTAGATGGAAGAATATGGGAAATGACCCAAGAATTTGTAAACCTTAAGAAATGGACTTTACAAGAATAAGGCCAGTATGTAACGGCCTCAGGAAGTTAATTGGGTGCAGAGCTGGCTTAAACGTGGGGGCTGAAGTTCTCGGTTTTGCATAGTTCTTTTATGCCTTCAGATCTCTCTCTCTACCGTCATTTGAAGAAAATAGACCTCTGTTGCCCTCACATCTCCTCTGCCCTTGTTCTATACCATGTGCTCTGATTGTCTTCATGCTCTGTAACTTGACTTGCTCACTGACATTCTGGCTAATGCCTTATTACTTAATCTCTTGTGAATGATGTCCTCCATTGACTCTGACTTTTGGGGCTATTTTTTTTTTTTTTTTTTAGCAGTTTTGCTTCTTTCTTAAAGGAATTAAAATTCTCTCTCTAGCCATGCTTCCTCAGGCTGCCTTGGTAGGTCTAAACATTATTTTAGGTATATCACCCTGACCCCACAAATGTGACATGAACCTCAATCTGTGTATTCATTGAAGTAGTGATAGCTTTTGTGACAATAAACCCCTCAAATCAATAGCTTAATATAAGAATAGTTTATTTCATTTCCACATAACAGTCCAATTCAGATGTTTCCAGTTGGTGGCTATAAGCAATCACCCAAGGATTCAGAATGATGGAAGCTCTAGTATCTTCAGCATGCAGATTCCAGTATATTCCAATCTACAGCTAGTATTCCAGTATATAGCTATATTCCAATATACAGCTAGTAATAAAAGAGATACCACACCTGGACCTGGAAGATTTTTATGGGCCAAACTTGAAAATGGCCTCCATCACTTTCACAAAGATTCCTATGGATAGAAGCTGGTTATGTGGATACACCTTTCTGCAATGGAGGCAGAAATGTGATCTAGCTTGTGTGACCCAGATGAAAAGAAAATGAGTTTTGGTGAAAAGAAAGCCCTTTCTGCACAGTAGAGCCAACAGTGGCCACTTTGTGGCCACAGCATCCCAAAGAAAGAAAACCTTCACCTGAGACTGTGAGTTTCCCTCACTGTTTGATAGTAGCCCAGGAGAGTTAGCCTGTGTATAGCTCCAGCTTCCATTTTCAATCCCATGCCAGAAAGATTTCCTCTGACACAGTTGAGGTCCTCAACTTCCTTATGACACTGATGAGCTCTGTATCCCAGGCTGTGAAATTTATGGATGAGGCAGAAGGACTGACAGTCTTGATATCTTGGCAGAGAAGAGAGACAAACAGATGAACAATCCCACAGTCATGACCAAGCAGACTTTCCCCAGATTGGCATGAGGATTTTTCACAATATTTCTGGCCATATTAGGCAATCCCACCCAGGCACCAAGTGCCTTCACATCCATCTGCTGCCTCTACTGGGGCATCAGTTAATGTGTTGCTGTATCTTGAAGTTCTGGTTGCTGGCACAGATTTTATTCAGGGGCAATGAGAACCAGAGTGTTTGACACCAGGAAGGCTTTCCAGACACGTCTATGATTTATTACTCTAGGTCACAAAGTCAGTTGTCTGTGTATAGAAAGTCAACTGGGCTCAAGCCTGTAATCCCAGCACTTTGGGAGGCTGAGGCGGGTGGATCACGAGGTCAAGAGATCGAGACCATCCTGGTCAACATGGTGAAACCCCGTCTCTACTAAACCACAAAAAATTAGCTGGGCATGGTGGTGCGTGCCTGTAATCCCAGCTACTCAGGAGGCTGAGGCAGGAGAATTGCCTGAACCCAGGAGGCGGAGGTTGCGGTGAGCCGAGATCGCGCCATTGCACTCCAGCCTGGGTAACATGAGTGAAACTCTGTCTCAAAAAAAAAAGAAAGTCAACTGACCAGCCAGTCATATCTTCTCATTGGCTGAGGGCTGGACATAAACTATGTGAGTGAAGAAAGTATGCTGCTGCCATATCACAGCACAATCAGTGGGTCCATTTACAGTTATACCCCAGGGAAATCAGCTGCTTCTATAAATATTACCCTCTGTCTATTCAAGGTGCCCTTGATCTGATGATTTGTAAATGCTGTAGTCCGCTCTAGTAAGTGCAACTGCTAGTTTTCTTCTTGTCTTTCCTAGCTCATTCTTTTTTTCTTGTCTTCTTCCCTCTTTTAACTGTTCTGATAAGACAGTGAACACTGAGGGCTCATAGAATCCTGGTGAACTGGACACAGTCCTATAAATTGGTAGTTGAAGAAAATCCTGTCCTCTGGATACTGGTGCATAGGCCCAGCTCCTTGTTTAAGTCTGAGTAAATACCACTGATTACCACTGATGAATGCACACAGGGTGGGGCTTATGACTCAGAAATGTTTGGGTAGAGGATCACATGGAACTGGTACTGGAGGTCAGCTGCAATAAACAGGCATCCATATAAAAATGCACCTTAGACATCCTATGTGTCTCATGGCCCTCACATTTGTGATGAGTCATAAATGAGATTTTCTAATCTTCTGAGCTCATTTCTTAATTCTTCCGTTTATGATTTCATTTTACTCCCAGGATCTGATGCTCGGCTCTAAATTTGTTGTATTTTCTTGACTATAATTCAAATTATGCCTCTGGAATCATGGCTGCAAGTATCCTGGGAAGATATTTCACCTGGCCCAAGATTTCCTCCAGTTTCCTGTACACGACCCAGACCTTAATCTGCAATTCTACTTCTGAGGCTTTCTGGGATTTAGGAACTAGGGTTTGTTAGAAAAGATAATTTGAATCAATGGGACAAACTCTCAATGAAAGTAAATGTCCTAAGTTGTCTATGTCTCAGGTTCTTTTACTGCTAAAGTACTATATTCCAAATATTTGGAATATAGTTGGAAAATCCCTATTCTGCTTTCTGGAAGGTTCTCTCTTGTCCATTACTTTCCATGGCTACACCTCAGATGGGCATTGGAGAGAGTGAGTCTTCTAAGAGTTATCTCTAAGGAATCTACTTTGGGTTAGTAAAATTTCAGTGTTCTGGGAGTTGATTTAGAGCTCAAGCAAAACAACTTCCTTATCAATTAATGAGGGCTCCTACCCACAGCCTCCTTTTCTGTTCCCTGAGTTTCAAGGGCCAGTAACTAAAGGTCAAACATTATGTCAAGGCATAGTTCTTGAATTGTGAAACTGGGCATGGAAATTTCAATCTCTTTAGGAGCCAGCCTTGCCTTTGTCTCAGGCATTGGCTGGCCTTGTCTTGTCTTGTACTTGGCCCTCAACCAAATGGCTTCTGCCTAGAGATAAAATCAAGCAATACCTACGGGAGGAGTCACCAATAATTTTCCTCTTTGCCCTAGGCTACATCCTAGCTTCTTTGCAATCAGGTTAGTTGAGTTTGTCAGTCCTAGGGTGCATAACTGCAGATAGTTGAGGTGGAACACATCCCAATTTCCTCCCTGGGAATGACTTCTTTCCAGCTTTCCAGCATGATTGTTAAATGACAGCATAGTGTGCCATTTTCTACCCCAGGTTTCATTTCATTGGATTTTTAGCCATCTCAGATTGTGGACCCTTAACGGAAATGGTCTCTAATAGCATATCTGTAATTTTCATTCCATTCTCTTTTCAGATGGGCCAATTTCAATCTAAATCCAGTATTTTCTTGGTAGGACATTACTGAAGGCCATAAAAAATAACACTTTGGGCTCCCAATTTTTTTTCTATCAAGTCTTGTGTTGAGGAAGTTACAGGAGGCACATAGTATCAGTTGCAAGATACAACTAAATATTTCACTACTCCTTAACAAGGATTGCCAGCCTCCCTGCCCAAGACAGAAAGTCCTTGTTACTTTCGCCACAACTTTGCCAATTCCATCTTTTTAATTCATCCCTTATACTACCCCACTTCCAATAAGTTTTGCTTTTAACATGCTGATAGGGCCCTTTCCATTATAAGTAACAGAAAATTAACCAATCTGTTTGGGCCAGACAACATGCTCCATCCTGCATTCCAGAAGTGTGCAGGCTAAAAGAAAGTGAAGGAGTGGGTGGCTTCTTAGAGATAGGTTGGGGTACAATTATTAGAGATAGTGATTATCTGGGTTACTAGCAGCGAATATGTAAATTCGCAGCAACCTCAATTCCTGACTCCTCAGAAGAAAGAACTGGACTAAGGGGCATAAGGCAGAAAAAGAGACCAAGGCAAGTTTCAGATTAGGAGTGGGAGTTCATTTAAAATTTTTATGGCTGGGAGTGGTGCTCACACCTGTAATCCCAGCACTTTGGGAGGCTGAGGCAGATGGATCACTAGGTCAAGAGATTGAGACCATCCTGGCCAAGATGGTGAAACCCTGTCTCTACTAAAAATACAAAAATTAGCTGGGTGTGGTGATGCATACCTATAGTCCCAGCTACTCGGGAGGCTGAGGCAGGAGAATTGCATGAACCCAGGAGGTGGAGGTGACAGGGAGCCAACATCATGCCACTGCACTATAGCCTGGTGACACAGTGAGACTCCATTTCAAAAACAAACAAACAAACAAAAAACCTTTATATTAGAAAAGAAAGGAAAGTACACTGGGAAAAGACCCAAATGGGCACTTTGAAGGTCATGTGTCCTGTTTTACCTTGATTCTAGGACTTTATATGCTGGCCCCCTTCTGTCATCTTGCTTCTCTTTTCCCATGATTCTTCCCTTAGGGTGGGCTGCCTGCATGTGCATGCCCTCCTTATGCTTGGGAGGTGAGCGTGCATAGTGTGTTTACTTGAGTTGTGCACACGCTCACCTGAGGCTTTCTTTCTCTTTCTAGTGAAGGATCTTACTCTGTTGTTTTCTCTTAATACTTATGCTCAAGCTCACTCACCCATTTCCTGAGATTTTATGGAAGTTGCTGATTACCAATTTCAAGTGTTTTTATTCTGTTGAGAAATTGCCTCTCCGTGGCACCTGTGACCAACTATCATTTTAGTGTGACAACTACCTAGTCATCTCCCTGGCACTGGCTGCAACCAATGATCATTTTTAGAGAGATAGTGTGACAACTGCCGGACCATCACCTAATGGTTGCCTCACATTCCTGGCGGGTGAGGGAGCCCTCTCCTCTCCTTTCCTGCTCATGCCTGACTACTCACTGTAACACAATGGTTAAAATGATGGTCTGTAAATATTGGGTCGTCAAAAACCAGCACATTTCCAAACCAAGCCACTGAATGCTCTTGGAAAGGATAATACTACACAATCCTAAAGACTGGTACCACTTCATGTTCTCCAACTTTATTCGGACCTCAGCATTACTCAGCAAACTTTATACATTGCCCTGGTCAGCTCTTTTTATAGGCTCCAAAAGTGATTATTTTTTAACTCTCATCAATTCTTCCTAACTCTCCTTCAGCTTCAGCAGACAACCTTGCCTCTGGATGCACCAGAAGGGCAAGCAACATTTTTTGATGTTGTACTCTTTATATAGTTACTGGGATTATGTAGTCCTTCAAGAAATATTGAATCAATTGCTGAAATATGGAAATACAGCTATTGGACAATGTTAATAATGTGAGTTACTGTTGTAAATAAGTGTGCTATGGAGTAGATTAGTGTTGAGGAAGGAACATCAGCTTTGAATTGCAGCAGATGTGGGGTCAAGTCTTGACCAGTTGTTTACTCTGAGCCTTTATTTTCTCATCTGTGAAAGAAAGGGAAGGCAATATAACCTTCATTGTTCTTCAGGGATTTGGAAATAAAATGAAGTTTATAAGGCACCTGGCAGACAGAGCTCATTCTGTTAATGGTAGTTAGAATTACAAATAGTGAGGATAGACTTGTATCCCATATGATAGCTTATTTTTTCATCTCACCAACAGTTGCTGCAAGGGAACTAAGAAATTTTCCCTGAATTCTTTCTCATTTTCTGATAATTTAATAAAATAAATATTTTCTTTAAAGGAAAAATTACAAGATGTGGATATCTTACCCTATTATTATGTGACATATCTTACTTTTTTCACCATGATGATTTCAGTTCACTGTATCTGAGCCCTCTCTGTATTAATGAGAAGCTAGGAATTGCTACAGTGATGTGAAAAATAAAGGAAAATTATAGTTTTGCCTTGATTACTGAGATAAGTCCCTCCAAAAAGGGCTGATTTGGATTTTCTTTTAAAAACTCTCTCCCTTCTTGTTATAAAATGAAAACATTTATATTATAAAAAATCTCAAAGATGTTGCAAAACACAAAATATTTTTAAAAATCCGCTGACAACTAACCTATAAATAGCCTCAGTCTGTTTTTTTGTGAATGTGTATCATTGTTATATAAAACAGAAATCAAATTCTTTATTATTATTATTTAAGAGACAGGGTCTCCCTCTGTTGCCCAGGATGGAGTGCAGTGGTGCAGTCATAGCTCACTGCAGCCTCTGGGCTTAAGCCATCTTCCCACGTAAGATGCTAGGACTACAGCTGCATACCCCCACGCCCAGCTATCCAGCTATATACATACATACATACACACACACACACACACACATACACGTGCACACACATACGCATTCTCACACACACACACACACACACACACACACACATATGTAGTAGAAACGGGTTCTTCCTATGTTGTTCATATTGGTCTCAAACTCCTGGCCTCAAGTGATTCTCCTGCCTCAGCTTCCCAAAATGCTGGGATTACAGGTGTTAGCCACTGTGCTTGGCTGAGAAGTCAGATCCTAATATTGTTTTAATTTGCTTTTTACTCAATAACAGTGCCAATCAGTATTGCTTTACAGTATTACATAAAATGCTGTGATGAACATCCCTGAACATATTTACTCACATTCGTGAGTTTTGTGGGTTTCACTTGTTTGTTTGACATAAGTTCCAAGGCATTGAATTGTGAAGTTCAGAAGGCAGTCAGTCATTTTTGAAATTTTGGACTTATTGTCAAACTGCTGTTTGGAAAAGTTGTATGAATTTATATTCACTGTAGCAAATGCCTATGTCCTAATTGAAGACTGAACTCCAAAATTAGTTTTTAATTTTTATTTTGGCAAATGAAAAATGGAATGTATTTCAAAATGCTTTTCTTTGATTGTTAGTGGACCAAGCAATATTTCATGTTTATTAGCCTCTTCTATTTCTTTACTTGTGAACTACTTTTCCCATTTTTTCTGTCTGGGCATTTGTCTTTTTCTTGATAAGTTGTAGGAATTTTCCCAACATACAGCAGATGTAACCTTGGCATTGGTTTCTCTAGGATCTGGCCATTGGCATTGCTTTCAGTTTTTTAAACATGTCACATGTGTTGGCCTTTGTGTCTTCATATGTTATTAGTAAAAAATTCATCTTTAGGAAGTTTGACTTATCCAGGTCAGAACTAGCATGTCAGACAATTGCCATAAGCTAACAAGAATTCTGATGTGCCTTGACTCTTCCTTTAATGGAGATATAAATGATTATAAGTTTCTAGTGAAGTTTTATGGGTCAGTGCAGAGTGAGAAGAATACAGTGAAATTCTGGTACAAACGAAGTAACCTTTATTTTACTTATTTAATTTAAGTCATAAATTTGGATTTTGTAAAGTTTCTCTTCTTCACGTCTTAAACATTCCTCAGGGTGGTCTTCTGTAAGCTTCCCCACCCCCACTTATCAATGGCAAATCCTTGCCATCTGTTTCGAAAACATAGCACTGTGTGTATTTCCCTTTTCATAACACTCTTCACAATTAGAATTTCTTTTTATTGCTTGCCTTCTGCAACAGTGTAAACACTGTTAGGGTAAAGACATGCTACCATTGTTCACTGTTGTTTGACCATAGCCACAATTTCTTCTTTTTCTTTGCTAATGGAAACTTGTTCAGATATTCATCCCTGTAGTCCTCAGAAGAGGCCATCCTCACACCCCACTCTCATAGTAGCTTGATTGATTTAAATTTTCCATTTTTTTTCTTTTGCTAATTTATCATGATTAGGAGTGTGATACAGTTTGGGCTGATGAAGCACAAGGAAAGATTTCCTGAAAGCATTTCCTTCATCTCCTGGGGTAGCTTCCAAAAAGAGGCGGCTCATATTCTGGAGATGGAGTTACACCTCAGAACTCAGCCTCTTTATCCTTCATACTGAGGGTGAAATCAATGCACAGGTGTCACTCCTGAAATGCACATCACAGCTGACTTCTGGTTATTTGTGACAATAAATGTCCTTATTTAAGCCAGTTTTAATTGGATTTTCTATTACTTTAGCAAAGTGCACCATATCTAATATTATATATCTAATCAGTCCCTACACTGAACAAATACTTAATGAATTGAATCAAAAATTCTTTCTCATATATGATGCATGTGTCTTCCTTAGTGTATTATCTTTTATCCCTTATATTTTGTTTTGTTGAATTATAAGATAATAAACATTTGTTTGCAAAGGTCAAAGCAATATAGAAATATGACAGAAAACTTTAATCTCTACTTTCTTCTTTCTAATTACACTTTCCTGAGGTAGCTAATGCTAACCTTTGCCTGGATGTACCTGTGTATTTTCCTCTGTGCTCACAGAGATTTACAAACTTCTATTGTGTTCAGTTTTGCTTACTTGCTTATTCATTTTACAAAAATAGAGTTATGGTATATATATTATTGTGCGGTATCTTTGTAATTTTTTTCAAATTAATAGATCATGGCTGTTTTTATGGGTTGGTCTACCTGGATACAACTCATTCTTCTTAATCACTATATACCATGGATGATTTCTTTGCATTTCTGCTCTGGTTAAATGTTTCTCATAGAGTTTTATTCAAAACATTTAAAAAATATAAATCTGAACCTTTAACTGTTTCCTCTTTGACTGTTCACTTTATGTCTCCAAATTTGGGGCATAAGAAGAAAATAGTAGATAGCCTGCACAATATGGCATAACCCCATCTCTGCCAAAAAACAAAAATGAAAACAAAAAATGAAAATTAGCCAGGCATGGTGATAGCACATGCTTGTAGTCCCAGCTACTTGGGAGGGTGAGGTGGGAGGATTGCTTGAGCCCAAGAGGCAGAGGTTGCAGTGAGCTGAGATTATACCACTGTACTTCAGCCTGTGTGACAGAGCAAGACCTTGTCAAAGAAAAGAAGAAGAAAGAGGGAGAGGGAGCAGAGTGGTTGATGAAATGACTTAGGCAGTGGGAAGGATGTGTTAAGGAATCTAGCTTACAAGTTTGAGATTTAAGATTTATTTTTCTTTTCTTTCTTTTTTTTTTTTAAAGCAGGATATTTTTTTCTTATGCTTATTGTGGTAACTGGAAATTTGTTCTTTGTGCTCTTTGTGAGAAACCGTACCTGGAGAATAGCCTCAGGGAGATTTTTTGGCTGTAGGCAATAAAGCAATGTGTTCACAAGGGACCCAGAAATTAGATGAAAATCAGAAAGATCTAAGATTTTAATCCCAACCCAGAAAATCAGGACTGGTGTTTTTCCTTTGAAATGAAAATTTAACTCTTAGGTATGCTAATTTATTTATTATCATTGTGGGATATACCTTTTATTTTTTGATAGCTCTATTAAATACTAATTTTTGCTGATTGGGGATAGCTTAATTCCTTGTTAGTAGATATGCTATAGTTGAAAGGGTGAGTGGTAAATGACTTTATAAGACTCCATTCTTCTCCCTACCTCCGTTTAAAGATACATAAGAAGATAAATCAGTGATTTTAAATTGAGGAAAAACTAAAATTATCTGACACACTTATGCTCAAGGTGACATACAGTCAGAATTTTTAACAGTTTTCCTAAGGAACAGTTCATTCTCGGCCACAGCAAAATCTAATTTCAGAGGCAAAGAAAGAAAGAGAGAGATGGGATGATCTGAATCAAATTGGACAATATAATAAGGGTAAAATGTGGGTAGTCACAACATTTCCAAGCAATTTTTATCAGCTAAATAATACCAAAGAGGACCAGACAGAACATCCTGTTACAAATTAACCTATAAGGCAGATGGATAAAGGTGGCTGTGGTTTCTGTATAAGTTCAAAGCACAGATGAAAATTAGCTCCTCCAGGTATCATAATTTTAGACTCCAGGAACCTGTAGTTTTCTGAGGTTAAAAATATTGCAAAAGTCTAAAGCTGAATTTTTCCCAAGGTAACTCAACTCAGCTTGCCTGAGTATATAGCCACCCAAGGCTTAGGGAGAGTAAGCATTGAGTTGCCCGCAGAGTCACTGAAAACAAAATCAGAAACAATTAAAAATAGATGAACAAGTAGACAAAAGGAGAGGAAGAAAACCTTTTGCTTTTTATTCTTAAGATAGTTATAAACATTTGTGTTATCTTAGTTTTGGATTTTTTAAGTCATGATGAGCTAAGTTTCATTTTGTGTAACACATCTTTTCCTGTGTGGAATATACTGGCAGTCCTCCATGAGTGGAGTGATATAGAGAGAAGTTTAAGAACATAGGGAAACTCTCTCCCTTGTACTAAATAGTTCTGTATAAGGAATTCACTAAAGGTGAATGGAAAAAGGATACCAATGATATGATTTAGAGTACATTTGGATTTTTTAAATATAATGGTTTCTGCTCTGTAAAAAGTAATATTTTAAAATAATGTTTCAGGTAATTTTAGTTAGCTCTTTGGGTGATTTAATTTTTTTATTTCTTTGAGACAGTGTCTTGCCTTGTTGCTGAGGCTGGAGTGCAGTGATATGATCTTGGCTCACTGCAACCTCTGCCTCCTGGGTTCGAATGATTCTTGTGCTTCAGCCTCCTGAGTAGCTGAGATTATAGGTGTGTGCCAATATTCCTGGCTAATTTTTTGTATTTTTAGTAGAGACAGGGTTTCACCATGTTAGCCAGGCTGGTCTTGAATTCCTGGCCTCAAGTGATCTGCAGCCTCAATCTCCCAAAGTTCTGGGAATACAGGTGTGAACCACCACACCCTGCCTCTTTGGGTGATTTGATTGCAGCAATAGGGGCCCATAAATTGCTTGGAAGATTACGTTTTGAGTATTAACTTCTACTTTAATTTAAAGGCTCCATGTCTATTTAGTTTCAAAGCAATTATTAGCAAAAAAAAAATCATCTTTAAGAAGTTTGATTTAACCAGGTAGCAATTAGCATGTCAGACAATTGCCATAAGCTAAAAATAATTCTGATGTTCCTTGACGCTTCTCTTAACAGAGATACAAGTTTCTAGTGAAGTTTTAATTTTTTTTCTAATTTAATTTAATTTAATTTTAAGTTCTGGGGTACATGTGCAGGGTGTGCAGGTTTGTTACATAGGAAAATGCGTGCCATGGTGGTTTGCTGCATCTATCAACCCATCACCTAGGTATAAAGCCCAGCATGCATTAGCTATTTTTCCTAATGCTTTCCTTCCCCTGACACTCCCTCACAGGCCCCAGTATATGGTTTATTTCCTCTCTGTGTCCATGTGTTCTCATTGTTCAGGCCCCACTTCTAAGTGAGAAGTGTTTGGTTTTTTCCCCCTCCATTAGTTTGCTGAGGATAATCGCTTCCAGCTCCATTTATGTCCTTGCAAGGGACATGATCCCTTTCTTTTTATGGCTGCACAGTATTCCATGGTTTATATGTACCACATTTTCTTTATCCAGTCTGTCATTGGTGGGCATTTGGATTGATTCCATGTCTTTGCTGTTGTGAATATTGTTGCAATAAACATACACGTGCATGCATCTCTATAATAGAATGATTTATATTACTTTGGATATATATCCAGTAATGGGATTGCATGGTCAAATGGTATTTCTGGTTCTAGGTCTTTGAGGAATCACCACACTGTCTTCCACAATGGTTGAACTAATTTATATTCCCACCAACAGTCTAAAACTACTAGTATCAATAGCTGATTAGACAAAGTGCAGCAAAGGATCCACTTTGTTTCTTTGCAGCTTCAATAGCATCTGTTGTTTCTTGACTTTTTAATAACTTCTGATGGATGTGAGATGGTATCTCATTGTGGTTTTGATTTGCATTTCTCTGATGGTCAGTGATGTTGAGCTTTTATTCATGTGTTTGTTGGCTGCATAAATGTCTTCTGTTGAGAAGTGTCTGTTTGTATCCTTTGTCCACTTTTTAATTGGGTTGCTTGATTTTTGTATTTTAAGTTCCGTATGGATTCTGGATCTGAGACCTTTGTCAGATGGATAGATTGTAAAAGTTTTTGTCCATTCTGTAGGTTGTCTGTTCGCTCTGATGATAGTTTCCTTTGCTTTGCAGAAGCTCTTTAATTACATCCCATTTGTCAATTTTTGCTTTTGTTGCAATTGCTTTTTCCATTTCGTCAAGAAATCTTTGCCTGTGCCTGTGTCCTGAATGGTATTATCTAGATTTTCTTCTGATGTTTTTATAGCTTGGGGTTTTACATTTAAGTCTTTAATTCATAATGAGTTAGTTTTTGTATAAGGTGTAAGGAAGGGGTCCAGTTTCAATTTTCTGCATATGGCTAGCTGGTTATCCCAGTACCATTTATTAAATAGGGAATCCTTTCCTCATTGCTTTTTGTGGTCAGGTTTGTCGGAGATCAGATGACTGTAGATGTGTGGTCTTATTTCTGCATTCTTTATTCTGTTTAATCAGTCTATGTGCCTGTTTTTGTACCAGTACCATGCTATTTTGGTTACTGTAGCCTTGCAGTGTAGTTTGAAGTCAGATAGCATGATGCCTCCAGCTTTGTTCTTTTTGCTTAGGATTATCTTGGCTATATGAGCTCTTTTTTGGTTTTATATGAATTTCAAAGTAGTTTTTTCTAATCCTTTAAAGAATGTCAATGGTAGTTTAGTGATAATGGTATTGAATCTATAAATTATTTTAGGCAGTACAGCCATTCTCATGATATTGATTCTTCCTATCCATGAGCATGGAATGTTTTTCCATTTGTTTGTGTCCTCTGTGATTTCCTTGAGCAGTGGTTTATAGTTATTCTTGAAAAGGTCCTTCACTTCCTTTGCTAGCTGTATTCCTAAGCATTTTATTCTCTTTGTAGCAATTTTGAATGGCAGTTTATTCATTGTTTGACTTGCGCTTGTCTGTTGTTGATGTATAGGAATGCTTGTGACTTTTGTACATTAATTTTTTATACTGAGACTTTGCTGAAGTTGCTTATCAGCTTAAGAAACTTTTGGGCTGAGATAATGGGGTCTTCTAGGTATAGGATGACATCATCTGAAAATAAAGGCAATTTGATTTCCTCTCTTCCTATTTGAATACCCTTTATTTATTTCTCTTGCCTGATTGCCCTGGTCAGAACTTCCATTACTATGTTGAATAATAGTGAGAGAGGGTGTCCTTGTCTTGTGCTGATTTTCAAGGGGATGCTTCCAGATTTTGCCCATTCAGTATGATATTGGCTGTGGGTTTGTCATAAATGTCTCTTAATATTTTGAGGTATGTTCTTTTAATACCTAGTTTATTAAGAGTTTTTATCATGAAGGGATGTTGAATTTTATTGAACGAATTTTCCATCTATTGAGGTAACATATAGGTTTTTTCATTAGTTTTGTTTATTTGATGAATCACATTTGTTGATTTGTGTATGTTGAACCAACCCTGGGATCAGGGATGAAGCCAACTTGATTATAATGGATAAGCTTTTTGATGTGCTGCTGGATTTGCCAGTATTTTATTGAGAATTGTCATATTGATGTTCATCAGGGATATTGGCCTGAAATTTTCTGTTTTTGTTATATCTCTGCCAGATTTTGATATAAGGATAATGCTAGCCTCATAAAATGAGTTAGGGAGGAGTCCCTCCTTTCCAATTGTTTGAAATGGTTTCAGAAGGAATGGTACCAGCTCCTCTTTGTACCTCTGGTAGAATTCTGCTGTAAACCCATCTGGTCCTGGGCTTTATTTGTTGGTAGGTTGTTAATTGCTACCTCAATTTCAGAACTCAATTTTGGTATATTCAGGATTCAACTTTTTCCTGTTTCAGTCTTGGGAGGGAGTATGTATCTAGGAATTTATTGATTTCTTCTAGGTTTTCTAGTTTATTTGCATAAAGGTGTTTATAGTATTCTCTGATGGTTGTTTGTATTTATTGTAAGGTCAGTGGTGATATCCCTTTATCATTTTTTTGTTGGTGCCTATTTGATTCTTCACTTTTTTCTTTTTTATTAGTCTAGTTAGTGGTCTGTATATTTTATTAATTGTTTCAAAAAAACAACTCCTGGATTTCTTTTTTTTTTTAATTGTACTTTAGGTTCTGGGATACATGTGCAGATCATGCAGGAATGTTCCATAGGTACATACATGGCAAGGTGGTTTGCTGCCTCCATCCCCCATCACCTATACTTGGCATTTCCCCATGTTATTTCTCCCCCAACTCCCCACCCATCACTGTCCCTCCACTAGTCCCCCTCAACAGACTTCAGTGTATGATGTTCCCCTCCCTGTGTCCATGTGTTCTCATTGTTCAACACCCACCTATGTGTGAGAACATGGCAGTGTTTGATTTTCTGTTATTGTGTCGGTTTGCTGAGAATGATGGTTTCCAGATTCATCCATGTCCCTACAAAGGACATAAACTCATCATTTTTTATGGCTGCATAGTATTCCATGGTGAATATGTGCCACATTTTCCTTGTCCAATCTATCATCAATGGGCATTTGCGTTGGTTCCAGGTCTTTGCTATTGTAAACAGTGCTGCAATGAACGTACATGTGCATGTCTCTTTATAATAGAAGGATGTATAATCCTTTGGGTATATACCCAGTAATGGGATTGCTGGGTCAAATGGAATTTCTATTTCTAGGTCCTTGAGGAATTGCCACACTGTCTTCCACAGTGGTTGAACTAATTTACACTCCCACCAACAATGTCCTCTCCAGCATGCAGATGTCCTTTCCAGCATGCAGATGTCCTTTCCAGTTTCCAGATTTTTTGATGATTGCCATTCTAACTGGCATGAGATGGTATCTCAATGTGGTTTTGATTTGCATTTCTCTAATGACCAGTGATCATGAGCATTTTTTCATATGTTTGTTGACCTCATATATGTCTTCTTTTAAGAAGTGTCTGTTCATATCCTTCACACACTTTTGAAAGGGTTTGTTTTTTTTTCTTGTAAATCTATTTTAGTTCTTTGTAGATTCTGGATATTAGCCCTTTGTCAGATGGTAGATTGCAAAGATTTTTTTCCCATTCTTTTGTTTGCTGGTTCACTCTAATGATTGTTTCTTTTGCTGTGCAGAAGCTGTGGAGTTTAATTAGATCTCATTTGTCTATTTTGGCTTTTGTTGCCAATGTTTTTGGTGTTTTAGTCATGAAGTCCTTGCCTATGCCTGTGGCCTGAATGGCTTTGAATAGATTTTCTTCCAAGGTTTTCATAGTGTTAGGTCTTATGTTTAAGTCTTCAATGCATCTGGAATTAATTTTAGTGTAAGGTGTCAGGAAGGAGTAGTTTTCCCCAACATTATTTATTAAACAGGAAATCCTTGGGAGAGAGATCCAAGATGGCCAACTAGCAGCAGCTCAGGATTGCAGCTCCCAGTGAAGGCGCAAGGAGTGAGTGGACGCCAGACTTCTAGAAAAATTTTTGTTGCCTACGGACCAGGAGATTAACAGTGGAGGAGCCCCACAGGTCGCCAGCATGACTCTTTTGGCTGGTGCGGCTGTTTTGCTGGCATCCCGGTGCAGCAGTTCTCAGTGCAGGGTATGCAGGACTGGGTGCCCTTTTGGTTGGCGTTTGGAGCTCTGGGAAGGCAGAGTCACCCATTCAGCTGATTGAAAAGGGGACTGAAGCCTGGAGCCAGACTGGGAGACTCCGGGCAGAAAAGCGCCATGAATCTCAGTGCTGCTGTTTCAGCTGGTGTGGTCACCACACAGGAAATTGCATAGATCCCAGCACCTTTTTCATGGGTGACTGGGGCACCTGGGAGAGAATCGACCGTCCAATTAGGAAAATAAAAAAAGGGGGCTCCGAGGAGGGGAGCCAAGTGATCGGGCTCAGCTGGTCCCACCCCCACAAAAAACCAGCAATTGGAAACGCTGATGGTTGAGAGTTTCACAGCAAGCACAGCTGAACTTGGGAAGGTCCAGCTCTGTAGGGGAGGGGCGTCCACCTAAGGAAAACAAAGAAACAGAAATAACATCACTACCAACAAGCTGGATGTCCACTGAGAGACCCAATCTGAAAGTCAGCAATTACAAAGATGACAGGTGAATAAATCCACAGAGATGGGAAGAAACCAGCACAAAAATACTGAAAACATCCGAAATCAGAACACCTTTCCTCCTTCAGGGGATCGCAGCTCCTCATCAGCAAGGGAACAAAGCCTGATGGAGAATGAGTGTGATGAATTGTCAGAATCAGGCTTCAGGAGGTGGATAATAAGAAACTTCTGTAAGCTAAAAGAACATGTTCTAACCCAATGCAAAGAAACTAAGAACCTTGAAAAAAGGTTTGACGAAATGCTAATGAGAATAGACAATTTAGAGAGGAATATAAGTGAATTAATGGAGCTAGAAAACACAATACGAGAACTTTGTGAAGTATGCACAAGTTTTAACAGTCGAATTGATCAAGCAGAAAGGATATCAGAGGTCGGAGACCAACTCACTGAAATAAAATGAGGAGACAAGATTAGAGAAAAAAGGGTAAAAAGGAATGAGTAGAGTCTCCAGGAAATATGGGACTATGTGAAAAGACCTAATCTACGTTTGATAGGTGTACCTGAATGTGATGAAGAGAATGAATCCAAGCTGGAAAATATTCTTCAGGATATTATTCAGGAAAACTTTCCCAACCTAGCAAGGCAGGGAAATATTCAACTCCAGGTAATACAGAGAACACCACAAATATATTCCTCAAGAAGAGGAACCTCAAGGCACATAATCATCAGATTCACCAGGTTTGAAATGAAAGAGAAAATGCTAAGGGCAGCCAGAGAGAAAGGTCAGGTTACTCACAAAGGGAAGCCTATCAGACTCACAGCAGATTTCTCCGCAGAAACCCTACAAGCCAGAAGAGAGTGGGGGCCAATATTCAACATCCTTAAAGAAAAGAACTTTCAACCAGAATTTCATATCCAGCCAAACTAAGCTTCATAAGTGAAGGAAAAATAAAATCTTTTGTGAACAAGCAATTACTCAGAGATTTCATCACCACCAGGACTGCTTTATAAGAGCTTCTGAAAGAAGCACTACACATAGAAAGGAACAATCAGTATCAGCCATCCCAAATATATACCAAAAAGTAAAGAGCATCAACATAATGAAGAATCTACATCAACTAATGGGCAAAACAACCAGCTAGCATCAAATGGCAGTATTAAACTCACATATATTATTATTAATCCTAAATTTAAATCAACTAAATGCCCCAATCAAAAGACACAGACAGGCAAATTGGATAAAAAGCCAAAACCCATCAGTATGCTGCACCCAGACCCATCTCACATGCAAGGATACACAAAGACTCAAAACAAAGGGATGGAGGAAGATTTACCAACCAAATGAAGAGCAAAAAAATAAATAAATTAATTAAATAAAATAAAAAGCAGGAGTTGCAAGTCTTGCCTCTGATAAAATAGACTTTGAAGCAATAAAGATCAAAAGAGGCAAAGAAGGACATTACATAATGGTAAAAGGATCAATGCAATAAGAAGAGCTAACGATCCTAAATATGTACGCACCCAATACAGGAGCACCCAGATATATAAGGCAAGTTCTTAATGACTTATAGGCTTAGACTCCCACACAATAATAGTGGGAGACTTTAACATTACATTGTCAATATTAGACAGATCAATGAGACAGAAAATTAACAAGAATATCCAGGACTTGAACTCAGACTCAGAACAAGTAAACTTAATAAACATTTATAGAACTCTCCACCCTAAATCCACAAAACATTACATTCTTATCAGTACCACATCACACCTACTCTAAAAGTGACTACATTAATTGGAAGTAAATCACTCCTCAGTAATTGCATAGCATTTTAATATGGTTGGCTGCTTGTTTGTTATTTTCCGCCCTTATTCCTTCCTGTCTCCATTGTTAAGCACAATTATTGGCATAAACGAGGTTTTCAATACCCATTTTTAGACTGCATCCTAGCCTGGGTAACAAAGCAAGACTCCCGTTCTCTCTCCCTCTTCCTCTTACTCTTTCTTTCTCTCATTCTTTTTTTTCTTTCTCTCTCTCCTTCCTCCCTCCCTCCCTCCCTCCTTCCTTCCTTCTTTCTTTTCTTTTCTTTTTTTTCTCTCTTAAAAAAAAAAACAACTCTGAAATACCTAATAACCTTCCTCCCATCTCCTACTCAATCTGTTGTGTCATCTTTTTGTTTTTTTCTGCTTTAAAAAAAAAAAAAAAAGGAAATCCTTTCCCTGTTGCTTGTTTTTGTCAGGTTTATCAAAGATCAGATGGTTGTAGATGTGTGGCATTGCCTCTGAGGCTTCTGTTCTGTTCCATTGGTCTATATATCTGTTTTGGTACCAGTATCATACTGTTTTGATTACTGTACCCTTGCAGTATAGTTTGAAGTCAGGTAGCCTGATGCCTCCAGCTTTGTTCTTTTTGCTTAGGATTGTCTTGGCTATGTGGGCTCTCTTTTGGTCCCATAAGAAAATTTAAAGTGTGTTTTCTAATTCTGTGAAGAAGGTCATTGGTAGCTTGATGGGGATAGCATTGAATCTATAAATTACTTTCAGCAGTATGACCATTTTCACACTATTGATTATTCCTAACCATGAGCACGGAATATTTTTCCATCTGATTGTGTCCTCTCTTATTTCCTTTAGCAGTGGTTTGTAGTTCTCTTTGAAGAGGTCCTTTACATCCTTTGTTAGTTGTATTCCTAGGTATTTTATTCTCTTTGTAGCAATTGTGAATCGCAGTTCATTCTTGATTTGGCTCTCTTTAAGTCTGTTATTCGTGTATAGGAATGCTTGTGATTTTTTCACTTTGATTTTGTATCCTGAGACTTTGCCGAAGTTGCTTATCAGTTTAAGGAGATTTGGGGCTGAGACGATGGGGTCTTCTAAATATACAATCATGTCGTCTGCAAAGAGTGACAATTTGACTTCCTCCTTTCCTAATTGAATACCCTTTATTTCTTTTTCTTGCCTGATTGCTCTGGCTAGAACTTCCAGCACTATATTGAATAGGAGTGGTGAGAGAGGGCATCCTTGTCTAGCACCAGATTTCAAAGAGAATGCTTTCAGGTTTGCCCATTCTGTATGATATTGGCTGTGGGTTTGTCGTAAATAGCTTTTATTATTATGAGGTACGTTCCATCGATACCTAGTTTATTGAGAGTTTTTATCATAAATGACGATTGAATTTTGTCGAAGGCCTTCTCTGCATCAATTGAGTTAATCATGTGGTTTTTGTCTTTGGTTCTGTTTATGTGGTGAATTACATTTATAGATTTATGTATGTTGAACCAGCCTCACTTTCCTGGGATGAAACCTACTTGATCGTGATGGATAAGCTTTTTGATGTGCTGTTGCATTCGGTTTGCCAATATTTTATTGAAGATTTTTGTATCTATGTTCATCATGGATATTGGCCTGAAATTTTCTTTTAATATTGAGTCTCTTCTGGGGTTTGCTATCAGGATGATGTTGGTCTCATAAAATGATTTGGGAATTATTCCTCTTTTTGTATTGTTTGGAATAGTTTCAGAAAGAGTGGCACCAGCTCTTCTTTGTACGTCTGGTAGAATTTGGCTGTGAACCCTTCTGGACATGAACTTTTTTTGGTTGGTAGGCTATAAATTGCTGCCTCAAATTCAGCCCTTGTTATTGGTCTATTTAGGGTTTCAACTTCTTCCTGGTTTAGGCTTGGGAGGGTACAAGTGTCCAGGAATTTATCCATTTCTTCCATGTTTACTGGTTTATGTGCATAGACTTGTTTGTAGTCTGTTCATAGTTTGTATTTCTGTGGAATAAAGTGGCAATATCCCCTTTATTATTTTTTATTGCATCTATTCAATTCTTCCCTCTTTTCTTTTTTATTAATCTGGCTAGCAGTCTGTCTGTTTTGTTGATCTTTTCAAAAAACCAGCTCCTGGTTTTTTGAAATTATTGATTTTTTGAAGGAATTTTTATGTCTGTATCTCCTTTGGAGCTCTTCCAATTTTGATGATAGAATGTCAATTTTAGATCTTTACCCACTTCTCATGTGGGCATTTATTGCTATGAGTTTTCCTCTAGACACTGCTTTAAATGCATGCCAGATATCCTGGTCTAGTGTGTCTTCATTCTTGTTGGTTTTGAAGAACATCTTTATTTCTGCCTTCATTTCATTGTTTATCCAGTCAACATTCAGGAGCCAATTGTTCAGTTTCTATGAAATTGTGTGGTTCTGAGTTAGTTTCTTAATCTTGAATTCTAATTTGATAGCACTGTGGTCTGAGAGACAGTTTTTTTATGATTTCCATTCTTTTGCATTTGCTGAGGAGTAATTTACTCCCAATTATGTGGTCAATTTTAGAGTAGGTGTGATGTGGTGCTCAGAAGAATGTATATTCTGTGAATTTGGGGTGCATAGTTCTGTAGATGTCTGTTAGGTCTGCTTGGTCCAGATCTGAGCTGAAGTCCTGTATATCCTTGTTAATTTTCTGTCTCCTTGATCTAATGTTGACATTGGAGTGTTAAAAGTCTCCCACTATTATTGTATGGGAGTCTTAGTCTATTTCTAGGTCATTAAGAACTTGCTTTATGTATCTGGGTGCTCCTGTATTGAGTGCATATATATTTAGGACTGTTAGCTCTTCTTGTTGCATTGATCCTTTTACCATTGTGTAATGTCCTTCTTTGTCTCTTTTGATCTTTGTTGGTTTAAAGTCCATTTTATTAGAGACGAGGATTGCAACCCTTGCTTTTTTTTGCTCTCCATTTCCTCAGTAATCTTCCACTATCCCTTTATTTTGAGCCTGTATGTGTCCTTCCACCTGAGATGGATTTTCTGAATACAGCACATCCCATGGGTCTTGACTTTTTATCCAAGTTGCAAGTCTGTGTCTTTTAATTGGGGCATTTAGCCCATTTACATTTAAGGTTGATACTATGTGTGAATTTGATTCTTCCATTTTGATGCTACGTGGTTGTTTTGCCCATTAGTTGACACAGTTTCTTCATTATTTCGATGGTCTTTACCATTTGGTACATTTTTGGAGTGGCTGGTACAGGTTGTTCCTTTCCATGTTTATTGCTTCTTTGAGGAGCTCTTGTAAGGCAGGCCTGGTGGTCACGAAATCTCTAAGCAATTGCTTGTCCATAAAGAATTTTATTTCTCCTTTGCTTATGAAGCTTAATTTGGCTGGATATGAAATTCTAGGTTGAAAATTCTTTTCTTTAAGGATGTTGAATATTGGCCCCCACTCCCTTCTGGTTTGTAATGTTTCTGCTGAGAGATCCACTGCGAATCTGATGGCCTTCCCTTTGTGGGTAACCCGACCTTTCTCTCTGGCTGCTCTTAGCATTTTTTCCTTCATTTCAACTCTGGTGAATCTGGCGATTATGTGCCTTGGCGTTTCTCTTCTTGAGGAATATCTCTGTGGTGTTCTCTGTATTTCCTGGACTTGAATATTGGCCTGCCTTGCCAGGTTGGGGAAGTTCTCCTGGATAATATCCTGAAGAGTGTCTTCCAGCTTCAATTCATTCTCCCTGTCACATTGAGGTACACCTATCAAACGCAGATTAGGTCTTTTCACATAATCCCATATATCTTGGAGGCTTTGTTCATTTCTTTTCACTCTTTTTTCTCTAATCTCACCTCATTTTATTTCATTGAGTTGACCTTCAATCTCTGATATCCTTTCTTCTGCCTGGTTGATTTGGCTAATGAAAGTTGTGTTTGCTTCACGCAGTTCTTGTGTTGTGTTTTTCAGCTCCATCAAGTCATTTATATTCTTCTCTAAGCTGGTTATTCTAGTTAGCATTTTGTCTAACCTTTTTTTCAAGGTTCCTAATTTCTTTGCATTGGGTTAGAGCATGTTCTTTTAGCTCAGAGAAGTTTGTTATTACCCACCTCCTGAAGCCTGCTTCTGTCAATTCATCAGACTCATTCTCTATCCAGCTTTGTTCCCTTGCTTGTGAGGAGCTGTGATCCCTTAGAGGAGGAGAGGCATTCCGGTTTTTGGTGTTTTCATCTTTTTTTGTGCTAGTTTTACCCATATTCATGGATTTATCTACCTTTGCTCTTTGTAGTTGGTTACTTTTGGATGGGGTCTCTGAGTGGATGTCCTTTTTGTTGATGATGAAGTTATTTCTGTTTTTTAGTTTTTCCTTCTAACAATCAGTCCCCTCTGCTGCAGGACTGCTGGAGGTCCACTCCAGACCCTGTTTGCCTGGGAATTGCCGTGGGGGCTGCAGAATAGTAAGGGTTGCTGCCAGGTTTTTCTTATGTTGTCTTTATCCTAGAAGGGTACCCACCAGATGTCAGCCAGAGCTCCTTTATGAGATGCCTCTTTGGATATATGGGGGTCAGGGAGCTGCTTGTGATGACAGTCTGTCCCCTATCAGAGCTCAAGTGTTGTGCTCAGAGCTCTATTGTTGCATTCAGAGCTGCTGGGCAAGTACATTTAAGTCTGCTGCAGTGGAACTCATAACCACCTCTTTTCCCAGGTGCTCTCTCCTGGAAAGGTGGGGCTTTATTTATAAGTTCCTGACATGCTGCTGCCTTTTTTCAGAGATGCTCTGCCCAGCAAGGAGGGAGTCTAGTCACACTCTGCCAGCAGGGGCATTGCTGAGCTTCCACAGGCTCTGCCCGGCTGCTGTGTAAACTTCCTTGTGGATCTGTTTACAGAGGTACAGTTAGAACTGCCTTGATAATGGTGGTCTGCCGCAGTAATGGTGAACTGCCTCAGTAATGACAGACTGCCTCAGCAATAGCAATTGCCTTGGTAATAGTGGACTTCCTTGGTAATGGTGGACTGCCTCAGTAATGGTGGATGTCCTTCCCCCTACAGAGCTGGACGGTCCTGGGTCCTGCTGCACTTGCTGCAAAACTCTCAATCCAGAGTGTTTCAGATTACTAGTCTTTGTAGGGGTGGGACCTGTTGATCCAGATCCCCTGGCTCCCTGCTTTCACCCCCTCTTTTTCAGTTGTTTGAGCAGCTCTGTCTGCCAGGCGTTCCAGGTGCCAGTTGAAACAGCCACCCAGATTTGTGTGCGATTTTGTGCAGAAATCCATGGAGCCAGCTGAAACTGCCATGTTGGAAACTCCTGGTGCTTTTCAACCAGGGAATCTTCTAGTCTGTGATTGGTAACAACTGCAGGAGAAGTGCATAATCTGAATTGGAGTGCTAGAGTGGATGGAAAAGCCCCTGATGGCCTCCGTTGGGTAGGGAGGGGGTCCTCCGGGGATTGCAGTTCCCAGATGCGGCAGCTCCCTACCCTGCCTTGGCTCACCCTTCTTGGACTACACCCACTGTGCCACCAGTCCCATTGAGATGCACCTGGTACCTCATTTGGAAATGTGGTGATCACTCCTCCTCTGCGTTGCTCTCTCTGGGAACTGTACTGCAGAGCTGTTCCTATTCAGCCGTCTTGGATCTTGGCTCAGATTTGTTGACTTTTTGAAGGTTTTTTTGTGTCTCTATCTCCTTCAGTTCTGCTCTGATCTTGATTATTTCTTTTCTTCTGCTAGCTTTGATGTTTGTTTGCTCTTGGTTTTCCAATTCTTTTTTTTTTTGAAACAGAATCTTACTCTGTTGCCCAGGGTGGAATGCAGTGGCACCACCTTGGCTCACTGCAGCCTCAGCCTCCCAGGTTCAAGCGAATCTCCTGCCACAGTCTTCTGAGTAGCTGGGATTGTAGGTGCCTGCCACCACGCCTGGCCAACTTTTGTATTTTTAATAGAGATGGAGTTTCACTATGTTGGCTAGACTGATCTCACCATATTGGCTAGGTTGGCCAACTTTTGTATTTTTAATAGAGATGGCTTTTCACCATGTTGGCTAGGCTGGTCTTGAACTCCTGACCTCAGGTGATCTGCCTACCTCAGACTCCTAAAGTGCTGGGATTACAGGTGTGAGCCACCATGCCCAGCTGGTTCTCTGGCTCTTTTAGTTGTGATGTTAGGATGTTGATTTGAGATCTTTTTAGCTTTTTGATACGGGCACTTAGTGCTATAAATTTCCCTCCTAATACTGCTTTAGCTGCATCCCAGAGATGCTGGTATGTTGTCTTTTTGTTCCCATTGGACTTGTTGATTTCTGCCTTAATTTCATTATTTACCCAGGAGTCATTGATGAGCAGGTTGTTCAGTTTTCATGTAGTTGTGTGGTTTTGAGTGAGTTTCTTAATCTTGAGTTCTAATTTGATTGCACTGTGGTCTGAGAGACTGCTTATTATGATTTCAATTCTTTTGCATTTGTTGAGGAGTATTTCACTTCCAATTATGTGATCAGTTTTAGAGTAAGTGCCATGTGGTGCCAAGAAGAATGTATATTCTGTTGTTTTTGGATGGAGAGTTCTGTAGATATTTATCAGTTTTAATTGATCCAGAGCTGAGTTAAAGTCCTGAATATCTTTGTTAATTTTTTGTTTCAATTATCTAATATTGACAGTGGGGTGTTAAAGTCTCCCAGTATTATTGTGTGGGAATCTAAGTCTCTTTATAGGTCTCTAATAACTCGTTTTATGAAACTGGATGCTTCTGTATTGGGTGCATGCATATTTAGCTCTTGTTGAATTGAACACTTTACCATTATGTAATGCCCTTCTTTGTCTTTCTTTATCTTTGTTTTATTAGAAACTAGGATTGCAACCTCTGTTTTATTCTGTTTTCCATTTGCTTGGTAAATTTTCCACCATTCATTTATTTTGAGCCTATGTGTGTCTTTGCACATGAGATGGGTCTATTGAATATGGCACACCAATGGGTCTTGTCTTTTTATCCAGCTTGCCATTCTGTGTCTTTTAATTGGGGCATTTATTCCATTTACATTTAAGGTTGATACTCTTATGTGTAAATTTGATCCTGTCATAATGCTGAGTGATTATTTTGCAGACTTGTTAATGTAGCTGCTTCATAGTATCATTATTCTGTGTCCTTCAGTGTGTTTTTGTAGTGGCTGGTAATCGTTTTTTGTTTTTTGTTTTTTGTTTTGTCATACTTAGTGCTACTTTCAGGAGCTCTTGTGAAACAGGCCTGGTGGTGACAAATTTCCTCAGCATTGCCTATCTGAAAAGGATTTTATTTTTCCTTCACTTAATTTTGCCAGATATGAAATCCTAGGTAGGAAATTCTTTTCTTTAAGAATGTCAAATATTGGCATCACCCAATCTCTTCTGGCTTGTGGGGTTTCTGCTGAGCAGTTTGGTGTTAGTCTCATGGGCCTCGCTTTGTAGGTTACTTGGCCTTTCTCTGTGCCTTCCCTTAACATTTTTTCCTTCATTTTGACCTTGGAGAATCTAATGGTTTCATGTCTTTGGGTTGATCTTCTCATGGAGTATCTTACTGAGGTTCTCTGAATTTCCTCAGTTTGAATGTTGGCCTGTCTTGCTAGGTTGAGGAAGTTCTCCTAGATGATATCATGAAATATGTATTCCAAGTTGTTTCTATTCTCCCTGTTTCTTTTGGGTACCCCAGTCAGTCATAGGTTTGATCTTTTTACAGAATCCCATAGTTTTCAGCGGTTTTGTTCATTCTTCTTCCTTTTTTCACTAATTTTGTCTTCCTGTCTTATTGCAGCAAGATAGCTTCAAGCTCTGAGATCCTTTGCCCTATTTGGTCTATTCAGCTATTGATATTAGTGGTTGCATTGTGAAGTTCTTGTGTTGTTTTTCAATTTCATCAGGTCATTTATGTTCCTCTCTATAAACTGGTTATTCTGATTAACAGCTCCTGTAATGTTTTATCATGGTTCTTAGCTTCTTTGCATTGGGTTAGAACATACTCCCTTAGCTCGGTGAAGTTTATTATTACCTATTTCTGAAGACTACTTCTGTCAATTCATCCACCTCAGCCTCAGCCCAGCTCTGTGCCCTTGCTGGAGAGGTGTTGCAATCATTTGGAGGAGAAGAGGCACTCTAGCTTTTTGAGTTTTCAGTTTTTGTGTGTGTTGACTTTTTTTTCTTGTTTATTTTTTTCTCATCTTCATGGATTTATCTACCTTTAATCTTTGAGGCTGCTGATCTTTGGATGGGGTTTTTGTGGGGTCTTTTTTATTGATGTTGTTGTTGTTGCTTCCTGTTTGTTTTTCTTTTTACAGCCAGATCTCTTTTCTGCAGTTTATTGGGGTACCATTTGGGACCCAGTTAATTGGGCTTCCTCTCTTACCTGGAGGTGTCACTAGGGGAGGCTGAAGAACAGCAAAGAGGCTGCCTCCTCCTTCCTCTGGAAGCTCCATTCCAGAGGGCCATCAAGCTGCTGCCAACTGGAACTCTCCTGTATGAGGTGTCTCCCGACCCCTTCTGGGAGGTCTCACCCAGTCAGCAGGCACAGTATCAGGAACCTGCTTAAGGAAGCAATCTGTCTGCTCTTTGGCTGAACATATTTGGCTCTGCTGGGGAGAATTCCCCTTGTCTGGACTGCCAGCAGGCAGGAATAACTAGGTCCACTGACGTGTGAGACCTCAACTGCCCCTTCCCCCAGGGGCTCCTTTCCAGGGATATTAGAGTTCTTTAGGAAAACCTGTGGCTGGAGTTGCTGCAATTCCTGCAGGGAGGCCCTTCCTGGTGAGGAGGGATGGATTCAGGTCCTACCTAACGAAGCACTCTGGCCATGATCTGCCACAGCCGCTGTGCTGCACTGTGGGGGATTCCTCTTGGTCTAAACTGCCCCATCTTCCTGACACCAGCAGAGGAAAATGGCTGACTGGAAGCACAGTGATGGTGGGCACCCCTCTGCCACAGAACTTGGTAAAATTAGGCAGTGTCCAGCCTGCTGCTGCTGGCTGCAGCCCAAGCGGGTTGCACAGCCCTGTGCTTAGGATCTATGGCCCTGGTGGGGTGCGGTCATGAGGGGATTTCCTGATCTGCAGGATGTACAGATCTGTGAAGAAAGCACTGTGGGTCCTGCCAACTGCCTAGTCAGTCCCAATGAGAGAACCTTGATACCTCAGTTGATGAAACAGGATTCACTTGCCATTTTTGCTCTTCTCTAGTGAAGTTTTATGGGTCAGTGCACAGTAAGAAGAATTCACTGAAATTTGGGTGCAAGTGGAATAAACTTTCTTTTACTTACTTATTTAATTTGAGTCATAACTGGCTTTAGTAGAGTTTAAATCATATTTTTGGAATATTTAAAGGATTTAAAAGTGAAGATAAAATAGTTTGAATATATATTTACACTCATTATATATATATGCTTATTAATTAATTTAGGTGATGATACAATACACACAATTTGACAAAATAAATTAAGGAAATACAAGGAAAAGAAGGATAGGGTAAGAGTAAGAGTTGGGAGTAGTGAGCACACAAATTCCATGTATGGGTCACAGCTTCGAATCTGAGCTTCCTTATATACAACTCAGTGAGGGCCATATAACCATTTATAAGAGTTTTGGGTTCCATAATCTAAGCAAAATTCAGTCCTCAATGGAACGCTTAGGGTTTTCTGGGGAAATTTATTTCCCTTTTAGTAGTCTCAAATTGTTATCTGTAATGTAAATGAAATAAATAATCTCTTTATTGAGTTGGTGTGAGGATAAAAGTATTACCAATGTAAAGTGTGAAATATTAATATTATTTTCGCATTTTAAAAGAATCTTTATGGTGAGAGGCAGTATGGCATAATGAATTTTATATCATCTTCAAAGTTAGATCTGTGATCAGATTTGTATGGTTTTAGACAATTTACTTAATATTCCTATAGTTTGGTGTCTTCTGAGTAATTATGCTGCCTTCTAGTATTGTATAATGTTTAGAAAGGACAATGTAGTCATATTTTCTGAATGGAAATAAAAACCTGAAAACTCCCAATAGGCAAAGCCAAAAGATAGTTGATATACAAGGAAAAAATATTTGCCACTGACATCACAAACATGTAACTTCCTTACTATATAAAGAGCTCCTAAAACTGAAAAAAAAAAAAAAAAAAAAAAAAAAAAAGACCAGCCGCTACACAGAAAAATGGTTAAAAGACAGGAGTGGGCCAGGTATGGTGGCTCACATTTGTAATCCCAGCACTTTGGGAGGCCAAGGCAGGCAGATCACCTGAGGTCGGGAGTTCGAGACCAGCCTGACCAACATGGAGAAACCCCATCTCTACTAAAAATACAAAATTAGCCAGGTGTGGTGGTGCATGCCTGTAATCCCACCTACTTGGGAGGCTGAGGCAGGAGAATTGCTTGAATCCAGGAGATGGGGTTGCAGTGAGCCAAGATAGTGCCATTGCCCTCCTGCCTGGGCAATGAGAGCCAAACTTCATCTGGAAAAAGAAAAAGGCAGGAGTGGATAGATTACAGAAAAAGAAAAAAATGTCCATAAGTGCCGAGACCAGCTCAGTCGTGGATTTCAACTCAGGTGGTACTGAGGAATTAAGAAACAGACACAAAGATAGAGCGCAAGAGTGGGAAACAGAGTGGGATGTCCGGGGGCTGACAGCATTTTACAGCTGAGAGCCCAGAGCAGACTCTGACCCACGTATGTATTCTTTGTGAACAAGTGATTATTTTTAATAAGCAGATGTTCAGTGTTTTTTCATAGAATAAAGATAAACGGGCAGATAGTGCCTGTTCACAACTAAAATAAAAATAAGCTAGAAAGCACTCTTTGCAAGTCAGCAATAGGGACAAGGTTATGTATTCTGTGTTTTGGGAACTGGTTTAACTAGTACATGACTGGTACACGTTGCTTACTATTCTATAACGCCTTAAGCAGTTTTCTGCCTGGGAATGGCTTGGTGTTCCTTGCCATCGTTTCTTAGTAAACAATATGTAATCCATCACACACACGTCAAGACCTTTTCCCAGCACATAAGCATGTGAAAAGATGCTCAGCTCCACTCATAGTAAGAGAAATAAAAATGAGATAACATTTCTCACTGTCACATTGGTGGAAATTGAAAAGTTTGACAACACACTGTGCCAGTGAATCATATATTGCTGCTGGTGGCAAATGTAGCATAGCACTACTGTGGAGGAATATCTGGCAATAATCACCAAAATTATAGATGCACTTTACCCTTTGCTCCAGAAATTTCACTTCTGGAAATCTATTTTACAGATCTACCTACTCAATTACAAAATAGTGTGTGTATAAACTCATTATGGCATTGTCTCCAGTAGCAAAAAACAGGAGATATTACCAGTGCTTACCAATAGAGAGCTGATTCACCACACAGTGGAGTGCTATGCACTTATGAAAAGAATGAGGACATTCATAAAATGCTGGTGTGAGATCTCCGGACTGTATTACTATTAATGGAGAAAGTAAGGAGCAGCATTGTATATATATTAAACTAACAAAGATGAAAAAGTAAAAACAAAAATCTGTAATTATTTATATTTCTATAAAGATACTTTGGAATGGTAATCAAGAAACAAATAAAAATGGCTACCCATAATGGGTGTAGGGACAAGGTGGACAGGAATGAGGTGGAACTAAGACTTCTCAGGGTATACTTAAAAAACGTTGCATTGGCCGGGCGCAGTGGCTCAAGCCTGTAATCCCAGCACTTTGGGAGGCCAAGGCGGGTGGATCACGAGGTCAACAGATGGAGACCATCTTGGTCAACACAGTGAAACCCCGTCTCTACTAAAAATGCAAAAAATTAGCTGGGAATGGTGGCGCGTGCCTGTAATCCCAGCTACTCAGGAGGCTGAGGCAGGAGAATTGCCTGAACCCAGGAGGCGGAGGTTGCGGTGAGCCGAGATCGCGCCATTGCACTTCAGCCTGGGTAACAAGGGCAAAACTCCGTCCCAAAAAAAAAAAAAAAAAAACGTTGCATTGATTTTCAAACCTTGTAAAAATATTATCTAGTCAGAAATCATTACATGTGAATACATTTGTAAAGTAATTAGCCCTTTACTATGTAACCTTATGTCTCTTTCTCCTAGGGCCCAAGAAAATGCCTTGGGAAAATTTGGCTTAACATAAATATTCTATAAAAAAAATAAAGCACCACAAATCTTCCGTTCCTAGATTCTACTTTATTTATAATTAGTCTGAGTTTGGAATCATTAAATTATGATTTGTATAAATTAAACTTAAAAAATTTAATTTCTTCTCTTTAAATATAAAAGTAGCCTGGGTGCAGTGGCTTACGCCTGTAATCCCAACACTTTTGGAGGCTGAGGTGGGAGAACTGCTTGAGGCCAGGACTTTGAGACCTAGCAAGACCCCACTTCTATACAACAAAATTTGAAAACTAGCTGGGCACAGTGGTACACATCTGTAGTACTGGCTACTTGGGAGGCTGAGGCAGGATAATTGCTTGGGCCCAGGAGTTCAAGATTGTAGTGGGCTAAGATCATAGCATTACACTTCACCCTGAGTGACAGAGTGAGACCCTGTCTCAAAACAGAACAAAAGATAAAGTAAAAATTAATAAAGTTTTTGTCCCTCTCTGTGTATGTATTCCCAGGTACTTGCTCTCTCTCTGTTATTTAAAGTTAAAAGGGATTGAATATTTGCTTAATTATGAATTAAAGCTCCTAGTGCCTCAGTTAAGACTAGTTTTAAATTTTTTTCAAACCGAACTTTTTCTAAAGTGCATGGTATTTGGAGAAAATCATAAGACATTAAGAGACAGTTTCTAATCCTGAATCTGCCACTGAGGTGCTGTGATCCTCTTGCTGGCCTGTTTTCAACTGGTATCCAACAAATGTTTATTGAGTGCTTATATGTTCCAGGCCATGTTACATAGCAATAAACAAAATTGACAAAACCTCCTGTCTTCAATTTCTTAAAGTCTCAAGGAAGACGCCTCTTGCTGCCAGATGATCCACAGTGAAATAGGCGGGAGCCTGGATGGTGAAGCTCCAGACACTGCCTGAGACCAGTGTCTGTGACGAGCACACCTATGTCACCACTGAAGGCCTAAACAGTTTATTACTGAAAAGCCTATGTCACTGTGCCCAAGCTGTTCTCCAAAGGTGAGAGGGTGAGATATGGATGTGGAAATGAGGCATTGTACTCCCTGGATAGCCACTTTGCTCCTAGTCCTTCACCAGCACTGAGTTTTGGTACCTTGGCCTTTCTAGAGTGGCCACAGAACTGCTTCCTCCTCTTTCCTTCACTGTCTTCTCTCTCTTACTCCTTTTCCTTTCATTCTCTGTCCCTGTTCTCCATTTTTCCAGAATTTATATTTATCTACAGATATAATTTAATCCTATGTCTTAATAATGTTGCATATATTCAAGTATATCCCGAATATTTGGCAGTTGTACTACAGGAAGAAGTCAGCAGTGGGTGAAAGTCTATCAGTTTCAGAGTGTTATTCTTTATTTGGAAGCTTATATAAATTTAAAAGGCTTATGAAGTGAGTTTTCTAGCCAAGGCATTAAAGGACTAATCAATCCCTAGAAATTCCCCACTGGAAAAACTTGAGTCCCTGCTGCCAGACCCTTCAGCTTAATGAACCCGCTAATATATGTGTCACAAAACACAGAGGCAGAGTGGTTTGCTTGAGAGAATCAAAGTAGAATGTTTTAAAGGATATAGGTAAAAGATACCCAAAATCTAAGCATTTTCCTTGACTTCTTTTTCACAAACCTCATATATGATCCATTAATAAGTCTGTCAGCTCTTTACATTCAAAAATTTTCTAGGCTGCCTCCTTTTCCTGCAGGTTTTATGTTGCTAGGACCCTGTGCACCCAAAACCAGCCATGAGCAAGGTCTTCATCACCGCTCAGTAATGTGGGGCTGTCAGCGTGGTCACATTCAGCCTTGACCAAACCCACCTCACATCTGAATTTCCTTGCAAATATCCTTCCAGGGTATTATAATATATGTCAGTGGTAGACTGTGTGGTTGAGAGCAAACTCTCTGCTAGTTGAGCATTGAGTGCTTTGTTGTCCCTCCATTTGGTCCCTAGAATCTGGCCACCCTGAATATCAATAAGCATACCTCGGAGAATGCAGAGGTTGTCAAGTAAACCTTGGGACTGCTAGAGGTTCATGTGAGTACTAGGAAGTTTCAGGTAAGTGCATATGACTCCCCAGCTATCACTACCATTGCCTGCACTCCACCGCATCTCAACAAGTAGCTCCTGGAGTGTTCTTTTCACCAGGTTTTCTTAATACCAATCCCTTGTTTCTTACGCATCCATCAATCCTGATTCTGGATTCCCTTGAGGAAGTTGTAACTGCAAGAATATGGCCTGATTGATGTTAAAACGTTTGCAGAGAACTCACCTAATAAGCAGATCCCATAGAAAAAGAATAGTCATCAGGAGAAGGAAAGCAGAAGGCTGAAGCTCAGAAGAAAGAAGAGAAGAAGGTAGGGCTTTGCTAGACTCTGGTCTGGAGGAGAAGTTGCTTATATTTCACATTCCCTTCGTTTGGGATAAGCTTCCTTACTGTGATGGCAGTACTAATATCACTTTCTCTGCCCCTTTTCTCTGGATTATAGCTGAGAAACAGGATTATGGTGAAGCCAATGCTGGGTCATCAGTAATTTAAAAGCCAGGACACCAAAGCTTGGTATGGGCTGAGTAAGGCTTGCCTTAGCCCTAGAAATGAATGCCATGTCCACATGGAATAAACTGCATGTATTGGAAGTGTATAATTTCTGAGTTTTGGCATAGATAGGTACCTATGAAATAGCATTACAATCAATAACATGAAGATCTCTATTACCTCTGAGGTCTCCTCTTTGCTTTTCCACCCTTGACTTTAAAAAACCAAACTAGTATGACAAAATTTTAAAATGTTGATAAGAACCAGTGTTGGTGAAAGTTACAGGAAACAGTCTGTTTCATTTATTATTAATGGAACAGGAAATTGATATGACTATTTTAGGGAAAAATTTGCTAATATTTGCCCAAAGCCTTTAAATTATATATCCTCTTTGGCCCAGAAATTTAAATAAACTGCATAAAAGTGGTATAAGAATGTTTATCAAGCAAAAAAGGAAACATATAAACTAAATTTATTTAAAAAAACAGAATGCTTAAATAAAAAAGGAAAATATATACATTGAAAAATATATATGCATTAAAGAAGATAGATAATATGTACAGATTCCAAAGCATTTTAATAATAAGTAAAAGGAGCAAGATGAACATTGCTTAAAAATGATTCAGTTTTTATAAGAAGATCTGTATAGATAGTAAAAAGCGTGGAAGATATAAAAGAAAATATTAGCAGTGTGTATTTTTCTTAGATGGAGACATTGAAGCTGATTTCATCTTTATTCCTTTTACATGTCTGTATCATATGAAAATTTTAAAAATTGAAAATTTATTTTATAATCTGAAAAGTGATAAGGCTATTTTTATTTGGAATGAGATAAAGATCTTGATAGCCAGCCTGGAAATTTTAGAGAACCATGACAATCTGTGAACTATTATTTTAGCATACTTGCATGGGCCTGTATTGCCTATAACTTCATTGCTTTATAGTTCTATTAGTGGATAATACAGTGTTGGTGGATTATTTTGTTCCTCAAGACACTTAGATCTAATTACAAAGTTACCAATGATGCAGCTATAGGAAGCAGCCTATTCAGACTAGGCAATTACATAATTGAAAAGATTAATTGCAATTATACCTAAATTTCCAATTTAGTTATTAATTTCCATGAGATGTATAGTGTCAATACATATTAATATTTAACTTTAAAAACTCAACTAAAGAACCTCCTCATTACCATTATCTGCCAATTACCATATATTTACAGTATCCTGTAATCTAAGCATACTTACTTTGTCTAACTTTCAGTTAATGAATTAAATACATTTTAATTGAATTTACTGTAATTCTAAGTGGAAAAAAGAAAAACATTCTTCCTTCATGAAATATCTTCAGTGGGAAATATTTATTTTATTTAATAAAGTATTGAAATATACCAATTATATATCTGTGAACTGAACTATCAAAAAATAGCCACTAAGAAGTTTTCATGATTTAAAAATGCAGGGATTTATTCATATGTCCTTTCATTTCTCTCTCTCTGTTCTTGCTTTGTCACTTAAGCTGTAATTCAGTACTGGGATCATAGCTCACTGCAGGCTTGAATTCCTGGGCTCAAGTGATCTTCCTGCCTCAGTCTCTTGAGTAGATAGGACTACAGGTGGGGGCCATCAGACTCAGCTAGTTTTTAAATTTTATAGTAGAGACAGGGTTTTGTGATGTTGCCCAGGCTAGTCGTGAATTCCTGGCTTCAAGTGATCCTCCCTCTGCAGCCTTCCAAAGTGTTGAGATTACAAAGGTAAAATTTCACCTTGATTTTTAAAAAGATTTCTCAGTAGAAAATTGTGGCTGGGCATGGTGGCTTACACTTGTAAAACCAACACTTTGGGAAGCCAAGGTGGGTGGATCGGTTAAGGCCAGGAGTTTGAAACCAGACAGGACAACATGGTGAAACCCCTTCTCTATTAAAAATAAAAAAATTAGCTGGGCATGATGGCACATATCTGTAATCTCAGCTACTCAGGAAACTGAGGTAGGGGAGTCACTTGAATATGGGAGGTTGAGGCTACAAGTGAGTCGAGATTGTGCCACTGTACTCCAGCCTCAGTGACAGAACAAGAATGTCTAAAAAAAAAATTGTACTTGCTTATGTGGATTTCTTGAAAACTGTCATTAAGTCACCTCTTCGAGGTGGACAACAGAAGATGTACTGTAGGAACATGTAATCTACTTTTAAACAGGTGTTTCAGAAAGAGTAGCCATGGCCTAGTCACAATGGGACAGCAGTTATAGATAATGAGGGTCCTGAGCAGGCAGCAGCCTCAATACGGTAAATTATTACAGCAGATGTCAAAGCATTCACTTCCTTGTATTACAGTGTGACATTTGGAAGCATCAATCACTGCACTTAGGTAACATCGTGATTTCTCTCTACATCTGTTAATTACACAGTAAGCTCGTTTTGAAGGAAAAGTGTAGCCATTTTCATCAAGTAATTTTCTAAACTTTTATCAATCAAATCTGAAGTTCATAAAGCAAAAGAACATTTTATCTGGCATCATTAAGGAAATGAGGTATCATGAATGATAGATACATAAAGCTCTACATCAGAAAGAAAGGCAATTAAGTCAAATAAGGCATATTCTGTCTCCTTGTTCTTTAATTTCTAAAAGGTCTAACCCACTTGTTTCCTGATCTGCCTGGGCAGTTCCTCCCTTCCTTTGTTCTCCATTGCCTTTACCTATTTAGGAAAGTTTTAAGCTTTTAGCCATTTGGGTTTAGCTCAGACTGTGAGGTCCAGCTCCAGCCAATAGAGGCTGGACATAATAGCAGAAGCCCCATGCCTTAGGGATAAAAAGCCCTCCTCTCCTTTGTTTGTGGTACTCTTGTGGCAGTCAGGCTCATGGGTAGCACCCTTCTGCAGAAGTAATATTGCTTTGCTGGAAATTTCTTTGTTCAAGTCATTGTTTTCTTTGTGGATCCAAATTTTTACTTCCAACAATGAATAAAAGTATTTTCCAGATAATGAAAACTTTCCTCTTTAAAGCATAACTATTTGACATTGAAATATTTCTAAGATATAGCCCAGACTTCCCTACTTTTGTAAAAACATATTTAGAGAATTAGATATTTTTTACTTGGAGGTCACTACATTTTTTATTTATTTGAGACAGGGTCTTGCTCTGTTGTCCAGGCTGGAGTACAGTCCTGTGAACGTGGCTCACTGCATTCTCAGCCTCCTGGGCTCAAGTGATCCTCCTGTCTCAGCCTCCTGAGTAGCTGGGACCATGGGTGCATACCACCATGCCTTGCTAATTTTTGTATTTTTTATAGAGATGAGGTTTTGCTATGCTGCCCAGGCTGGTCTCCAACTCCTGAGTTCAAGCAATCCATTCACCTCAGCCTCCCAAAGTGCTGGTATTACAGGTGTGAGCCACCATATTTACTCAAGGTCACTGCTTTAAATCAATATTGTATGGTACCTTTAGGATACTGTACATACACTTAGTAATTCCCACCCATCTTTTGGCTCCCAGTTTAAACTTTTCTACATCTGTAAACCTCCTTTAACAACCCAAATGTGGGTTTCGACTGATGTCCATAACTTCCTGTACTTCTCTATTATTTATCCTCCTTGACTATAATCATCTGCATATTTTGGTGATTTTTTTTCCTACCACATTATAATTTCTGTCATGGCAAGGATCTTCTCAGTCTTGTTTACATGGAACAGTGACTGGTATGTAATAGGCAATAAGTAAATGTAGGCCTGAATGTTATTCTACAACATTTGGTGTAAAAATGTCACATTTTACTATTTTTGAGAATAATAACTCCGAGTTAAGTTACTTTTTTCCCATTCCTAGTTCAGAAGAAATTCAATCTGTGTCATGTATGAAAAGTTTCCTCCTTTTTTCTAGAGTTATTCCACGATAGTGAGACTCTTAAATCATACCAAACAGTTGGGAAAGAGTGCGATGGTCTCAAGCCTTCAGTGGTCACTTTTGATATACACATTTCCAAGCTCACAAAATCCTTCAAAGTCATGAGTGTCCACTGCTTTCATTGGGCATGAGCTCTTATGTGAAACCGCACGCCCAACCTCTCTAGTGTATTATGCATTACCCCCACCCCCAGTTCTTTCACCTTCTTGTAGAAAGTAAAATTCTAAATAAGCCTCTTGCCAGTCCCACAATTTAGGAATATTCCCTCAAGTACCTGAAAGGCATATGGCTGAAATGTAATGATCAAGGAAGATAATGCCGTATCTCCAGTCTCCAGGAGATTTTAAGTGTAATTTCAGCTGTCACTTGACTTCAAAGTCGTAGAGATATGGGAAATTCAGCAATTTTATCTAGGAAACATAAATGTAATGGGCTATACATAGAAGAGGAAGATTTATAATCTATATAAAAGAGGAAGATTTCCTTCTCTCTTCACAATGTCTTTAATCAATTACCTGTGATGAGCATTATTACATTCTAATTAAAAGTTCTTTAATAATAAAATTGTTCTCTTTTCTTTCCATAATATCTTTACAAAAAGGTTCTCTGAGCTTGGAGGGGATTTTGTTCTTCCCTTGGAACACTCTCTAGACTGATTCCAACTACATGTGGGACACTCCAACAACAAATCCTTTCCCCAGTCCTTTAGTCCCCATAATACCCTCCTTTCTATTGGCAATTGCCAACTGATGAATTTTGCCATGTAGCATAAAAACCTCAAGGTAAATGAACATGGCAAGACCCTTAATGGGAAGTGATGGAGATGTGACTTTGAAAATAAAACTCAAATCTGTATGCCAGTTAGGAAGCCACTGAAAAAAATTAGAACTTGTATTGAGAATTACTTTTAATAACAAGTAAAAATAAAATATAAGGCCAGGCATGGGGGCTCACGCCTGTAATCCCAGCACTTTGGGAGGCCAAGGCGGGTGGATCACTTGAGGCCAGGAGTTTGAGACCAGCCTGGGCAGCTGTTAATTTTCGCTGTTGAAAATAAAGAAAACTCCCCACCCCTACTTTTTTTTTAAAGAGCAATTACTTTGGAAAATTTGTACTATGTGCTTTCTCCTCTCTTTGAAATGTGCAGATACTCTTGAAAACCAGATAGACCTTTTGTCAGCTTTGTGACCCAGTGAGGTCTTTTTCAAGGACCTGGGAGCCGTCTCTTTGAAATGTAATAATCAAGGAAGATAGTACCCTTTATTTCCCAGTTTCTGTGGGAATGTAGGAGGCTAACTTTGGTGGGCACCTCGCTACAAGTTGCAAAACTACTTCCTGTTTTAAAGATATGAGAAGTTTGTTTATTCTCTGGATAAAGCCAATTAACTAAGACAATGTAGGAAGGTTTCAGGCATCTCTTGCACCAGAAGGCCTACAATAAAAACACAGTGACAACACTTAATTATAATGCTTAAGGTGACAGTGATTGTTTGGTACAATATCCTCATTTTATAGGTCAGGTAACTGAGACTTGGACACTTCATAGCTTGCTGTGTGGAAAGTTACTCAGCCTTAGAGAGTTCTAACATATTTGTTTTATTTTATTGAATGACAAATAGATGTGGCAAAGAGAAAATATGAAATGCAGAAATAAAATGTAGTTTAAAAAGCATGAAATTCCAGGTTTCTGTCTTTGCATTTTTGTGTGTGTGACCTTTGGTTTTAATATTGTAAGTAAAACTTTTATTCATGTGAGGTCTGCAAATAATGTCCTAATTGATATAAGGGAATTTTTATTGAAATCCCATATCTAAGAATAAATTTAAGTATACCTTGCTTTGTTTTTTAGAACACTTATATGCTAGTTTTAAAAGAGTCTTGCTTTGTAGGCCCATGCTATTGAGCTATTTTTATGTGAAATTACTAGGTTTATAAGCATAAGTATATTGTAGCAATAAAAAGGAGCGTAGGGAAAACTGGCAACACATAGCCTTTGTGGGTGTTCAGATTTTAAAACAGATGGAAAACTAAATATTTAAAGTCATGTTTTTCAATTACAAATAAACATTTGAGAGTAAAACAATTACATTTTGAAAATCCTGATAAAAGCATTCTTTTAAAGCATTTTATTTGCTCTTAAGATAAATCTGATCTTTAAAAACCTAATAAAAATGGTTTCTTCAATACAGGAAATTCTGTCATTTTGATATTTTAATTATAGCCTCCTTAAGGGACAGAAATGTTTGTGTTTTGCTGAATGTATAAATATCTTCCTGACACACTATCAAGTTCAGGGCCCAAGGCATCATCAACAATGTTGCCTGACTAATGGGAAAACAGGAAAAGTGCTTTAGAGAAGATGCTTGAAAGGAATTTCTATAGCAAATTATTGATGGAAAATCAACATACATATAGAGTTCCTAAATAAAAGTAGAAATGTAAACTTAGTTATGTAAAGATTGTTTTGTTTTCCTGATTTCTATGTTAATTGTATCACTTCTGTGGAAACACCCACACAAAACATATTTAGGGAGTTTCCCCCCTCAGTGCTAAGATTGCTCTATGAGTCTGCTGTCACAATTAAACAAATATAGTAAGAAGACATTTATTCACAATATGTCTGTGCAAATTACCGCCAGCTGTCTTGGAGACCAAGAGTGCTTGTGTTTAGAATTGTGTTAAACAAGGAAATGGTTTCTCTCTGTGTAATTTTTAGCTGTAGCCAAGCTCCCTTATAACATTTTACTATTACCAGTTTGCAGGCAGAAAAGCTATTTTCTGTTTCATCAAGCAATCATTTGAAAAAAGTCTCACTTATACAGCATAAAAGTCATATCCCCCCTATTAATACTCTCTGGATATACATTAAAGAGTTCCAGGAGAGATGGCACAGAACACAGTTGGTGGGGCCGTCTCGTCATGTTTCTATCTGTGGGAGGACATTCAAAACAATTACACAACTGCCCTTCAGCTGAAGTCAGGCTTTCATTCTCTATGTCCTCATCTTTCCACTGGCCTTTCAGATACCTAATTTGCCCTTCCCAAGGTGGGATATCTTTGAAAAGGAATATCTAACTCCCATAATAGTTGCTCTTCTTTGTTCCAAACTGTGCTCCATGTATAGCCCCTGTGCAGAAAGATGTTAATAGGTATTTTGGGAAGCAAAGAGTTTTAGTTAGAAATCAGTTTGGGTATGCTGCTGGTAAGCCCCAGCTTGGATGGGGGGGATCACTGTATCAGGGCCTGTTTGCCCCTCTAGCCCTGCTGCTGCAGGCATCTTCACACAGCTATAGGCTCACCCCCTGACAGAGCCTAGCCTCAATCACATGAAGTCTCTATCCAGGCACTCTGACACGCAATATGGAAAACCCAGGGAGTTAACCCCTTACAGGGCCACACTTGGTTAACAGGAAACAAGACCCAGGGGATAAAAGCTGCCTTCTTCCACCTCTCAGGTGGGGTGTACAATGCTGAGGCACATTCTCTGTGACCCTTCAGAGGGTTTCAGGGAGGTCTAGCCCAGTTTCCCATAGCAGTGGCAGTCTCAGTAACACACCTGTGTTAGACAGGCTTCTCCAAAGAAACAGATCCAATAGGATACATTTAGATTTACGGAGATTTATTATGAGGAATTGGCTCATGGGATTATGGAGGCTGAGAAGTCCCACAGTCTGTCTTCTGCAAGCCGGAAGCCCAGAAAAGCTGGTGGTGTAGTTCTAGTACAAACCAGTCTTGAGAACCATGGGAGGCAATGGTGTAAATCCTACTCTGAGTCTGAAGGCCTCAGAACCATGGGACCAATGTCCACGGGCAGGAGGAGATGAATATCCTAGCTCAAGAAGGGAGAGTGAATTCACTCTTCCTCTACAGTTTTTGGTCTATTCAGGCCTTCAACAGATTGGATGATGCCTACCTACATTGGTGAGGGCATCTTGTTTACTCAATCTACTGATTGAAATATTAATCCTTCTGGAAACACCTTCACAGATATACCCAGAAATAATATTTTATCAGCTATCTGGGTATCCCTTAGCCCAGTCAAGTTGACATTTAAAATTAACTATCACAACATCCTTGTATTTCTTCCTTTCCTGTTTTACTGTTCACAGTATGCCTCTTTGGTTCTCTGCGGTAACTTGCAAAATAAACCACTTCAAGAAAGCCTGTGTCTCATAGATTATACTTTTGAAAGGCAGAGGAGAAGGCTAAGGCAAGCACAGTGAGCAGCAGCTTATTGAAGTTTACCGAGAACACTTGCATTTAAAAAGATAAAAAACAAGCACACAAATGAAAAACAAAATCAAAGACTTGTTCAGCACTGTGTCCCAAATTATAGCTGTGTAATGCCTTTATGTTTTTACCAACATATTAACAATATGACATGTATCCTATGCACTAGCACTCAGGCCCTGCATTAGATATGTCCTGTGTTTGGTTTAATGCTCTGCTGTCAGCTTCTTGAAGTCCTTAGCAATTCATGAAAAAGGGCTCCACATTTTCATTGTGCACTGAACCCTGCAAATTATGTTGCTAGTCATGACCTGGAATAAACAGAAAGAAACTGTTCCTATATGATTCTTTATATTTCTTTGTTTGTTTTCATAACATGCTTGAGTGATTCTTCATACCATATCCACCTGAGTTTCCCCTTTTTCTCACCTTGGGGGATTATAGACCATTCTCTTATCTTCTCACACCTGTAATGCTTCAGCTGGACATACAGAGACACAATAAAAAAGAGTTGCAGGAAAGGAAAGTGGAGTTCAGAAGACTCACTCAAGCATACTATGAAAACAAACAAACAAGTGAACAAACATTACAAAGCTAGTTATTGAACCACCCATTATTTCAAGAAAAAAAAATAGCTCTGCAGAGAAACATTACTGAAACCATCTGGAGGTTTGTAAGGCTTTAGTGGAATAGAATATTTTTATTTGGGGAGAGAATAATAAAGACAAGGCTTGGGAAAGGAAAACAGCATTGTAAAAATATTGATTTGTTTAGAGACCATAATGTGACAAAGCTTCAATCAATATGCAAAATAGGCTCATGAATATTATTTGATGGATTGAAAAGATGCATCTGAATTCCTTCCCAGCTTTTTCTCTGATAATGTAGAAGGAAATCATTAACTGTCTGTTGAAAGTTGAGATTTTTTTAAAACCTAGTTTTTACATTATTAATATGTGCTTCATTGTGTTTTCCCCACATACCAATTATTTCTGGGGAAAGCAGCATGTTAGTTGCAAGCCATTTTTCTAACAAAATATGTGGCTGTTTTCTCCCCTTGGGATCCCTAGGGACTTGAAAAAAAATCACCTTTATTTATCATACACTAATGTTTAAGTTCAGGGAGCCTCAATGAGAGGTCTGTAAAATTAAGTTTCTATTTATTTTCTTTTGAAAAGTAATAATGTAAGAGCCAAACTCTGTGTGTGCTGGTTTCTACATTAAATGTAATTCTGCAGGACAGATGCATCACTTTGTGTGGAAAACCATGAGCCAATGGCATTTACTGGCAGCAATGCATGCCCTCATCGGCTGTCATGGTCACCAAGCTTTTTATTCTTTCTTTTCAGTCTCATTCAACCTGAGAAATTTTAGTCCTTTTCTTGAAGCATAATCAGGTCAGCAAATTAGGTGATATCAGTCTGCAAATCTTATATGCTTTTTTTTGTTTGCCTGATTTGGTATCAAGGTCTTCCTCTGTATCTGACAACTCAAGAATGTGCCAAGCCTTTGATAAACTATTACACCCTCAAATATACTTTCTGTTCTAAACCTAAGTTTTTTTTTGTCACTGGGTAGGCTCATGTGGACTTTATTAAATTTTGGTAAAAGAAATAAGGTTGACATTTCCAGCCATTCCGTCAATCAGGAGGATGAGTTTTTATTTAGAAATTAAATAAGTGAGAAAAGAATGAATACCATGTATTCAATTTTTACTTTTGTAAAATCTGACACAGGGATTTCATTGGTATTCTGTATACTCAGAGCACATATCAACAGAATGACCTGCTGAAATGATGACATTGTGTTGAAAGCAAGAAAGTGAATCTGAATGAATCTAGGAATCTTTTGCTGATTCTCTACTCTATGATTAAACTATATTTCATGTTTTATATTTTTGTAAAATGAATGATAAAAGAATAGCATCTTACCATTTAAGATTTATGCACCATGTCTTGGCCCAGCACATGGGTTATACCCCTCATTATTCTAAATCCTTATAGATTTCAGATAAATGTGTAGATTGGGAAACTGGGGTTCAGAAAGCTTACCTATCTTGCCTGTAGCCTCTTTGTCTAGAACTCATGAGTCTTTCTACTTTAGTGATTTTCAGGTTGATCACTCTGCTTTTCAGGAACTTTTTTCCATATGAGCCATTTTAATAGGTGTATTACAAAAAAAATGTACCACAGAGATATTTTTATACCTATCATATATGGAAAAGTATAATCTGCCTGACTTATTTAATATATTTTAATGATGAAATATTTAACTGAAAATCATAATTTCTAATGAATTTCACAGTGACCAGTAAAGTGTTTGAAGTATAAAATTCAATTCCTTGGGTAATGAATGAAATGAATTGTGGATGTATGTGGTATATAATCTACTACCTCATAAGTTCTCTATGGAATTAATACTGTGTTTTTATCATGTAAGCCTTCATTTGAATTCTTAAATTGACATTTGTTCCTTACTTAAAGCTCAGCAACTCTTGAAAAAATAAAAGGATTGCTTTATTTAGCAGCTTATTGGAACAATAACAAATTCTTCTGGCCTTGGAACTTTACAGTAAGAACTGAGATGACCATCTGCTGAAATCACAATAACTTTGATTTGGTATGTTTTAAAAGGAGAATTATATAACATACAGAAAATAATAATTGAGTATGAGTTTTACCCACACATGCATGTACACATACATACATACATACACACACGCACAATATACTTTAGTAGGGTGACCATATACCAGTAATATTACATAGAGATAATAACAAAAGTAAATATTGAATGTGTGTGTGTGTGTGTGTGTGTGTGTGTGAATGTGTATAATGGTTTCTGAAAATATTGAGTGTGTGTGTGTGTATATGTGTGTGTGTATATATACACACATATATATATACATATATATGCACACTCTCATATATACATATATATATACACACACATATTCTCTAATATATGTATATTCCTGTGCTAGAAATCTGAATAAACCAGAGTGGAGGTGTATATATATGTGTGTGTATATATATATATATATATACACACACACACACACACACACACACACATATATACATATTCTCTCATATGAAAATATGTATATGTGTATATATACATATACATATACATATGCACATATACATATATGTGTATATATACATATATGAGACAATATGTATATGTGTATATGTATATATACATAAATATATATTTGAGAGAATATATATATGTGTATATATATGAGAGAATATGCATACATGTATATATATATGTATATATGAGGGAATATATGTATATATATGCGTGTGTGTATATATATATATATATCTCCACTCTGGTTTATTCAGATTTCTAGCACAGGAATAGACAAAGAAAGCAATATTCTACTGTGAGGTATTTACTGGAAATTCTCTGGGCCCTAATACAAATTCTCCTCCTAACTCTGACCTGTAAAATGCTAACAGTTACTGTGCACTTGTCAGATCCTGGAGCCCCTTTTAGATCTCCATACTCCTTGACCTCCTTAATTTTGTGCTTTTTTTTTCATCTCCTGTTTGGTAAGTTCTCTACTCCTGTGGATTTGGGTGCTGTGAGCACTGGGTTATTGTCCTGGCTCAATAGTTGTTTTTCAGAGTCTGTCTACTCTATCTCCTCATCCTCTGTATATCCTGCTTTGCAGCCTTCTTAAACTTCAGTCCTCAACCTTTATTATTTCTTATTCTCATTCCTCCACTCTCATTCATGTTCTTGTCTTCAACTCTTTTACTTTAGAGGCAATTAATGCTTTTGAAATGGCTTCCAATAAATTTCCCTGCCTCAAAATTCCTTTTGCTTTCTCTGCAGTCTTCTATCCTTAAGGTCAAGTCATGAGACCTATGCTTACTGCTCTAAGGAAGAAAATAAAAGATTCTGTCTACAACCAAGAAGTCACTGTGAAGTCATTTCTCAAATATGAAATTTTAAAGTCCACAGAGAGACAATAATAAAGCTAGCAGGCTGTTTTAAAATATTTAGATAAATTTGGAAGATTCAGGGTTGCAAACGTACTGTTCAAGAAAACCTTCCTGAATCTCAGAGATGTCTGCATTGAAGACTGTCATGTCCATCATGAAGTGGGTATGGTTGAGTAACAAAGGAAAACGGGGGAGAGCTAAGCAGTTGGGCTTGATGACAATTTCACTGGACCTAGCACACTTCAGAATGATTCAGAGGAAGCAACTGAGAATTCCAAGGGAATAATCTCTAAGAGGCAGGGAATGTGCTGGAAGGAAGTACAAGATGCTTTAGATAGGGATGAGGAGGCTGTATCACCTTGGTAGCTTGTGGTCATGGTACCTACAACAGTGCCAGAGTGATGCTCAAATGGCCACATGGGACAGTCCCAATTCAGCAGAGATCAATGCAAGACACCCAGGGACTAAATGGGCCCCGACACAGTTCAGCAGACATATCAAGACCTAGAGGAAGGCATAAGTACTAGACAATCTTTCCCATCTAAGCCACAGATATATATGGTTTCTGAAACCCAAATGCAAAATTGGAAAGAGGAAGAGGGGATATCAATTAACAAACAGGTAAACTCTTCAACGAGACATTTATCCTGAAGAGGCTGTTTTCAAATCAGAAGTATCTGCAAGACATTTTATTAGCACAATCAGGATTTCCCCTATCAACGGCCATGTTCTTAGCATCTACTAGGTGAAGCGTGTTGTGATTGGGTTTATAGGTAATAAAGAATTTTATTTCTACTTTCATGAAGCTCATAATTAGCTGGCAGCATGTCCAAGGATCTCTGTTTCTCTAGTACTCCACCTTCTATTGTCTAATGGATACGACCTCAGCAAGCTAAACCCAATATGTACAGCACTTAATGTACCATTTTCCTTAACACTTACTATGTCCACCTACATAGTTCTCTCAATTATACCTCTCACAATCATAATCTAGGTATGTTAATTGAATCTTTCTTTTTCTGAGTTTCTCAGAGATAGTCTCCAGGTGTGTCTACAATTTTCTTCCTAGACTCCTTCATACCTGCCTCTTGGCTCCATTTTCAATGCTACCACAATGGTTTAGATAATAACTGTAACAACATAACTCATCTTCACAAACACAAATTTATTTCCATTCTAAGCTTGGAAAAACTCAATGCATTCAGGGTAGATTCTTCTCTCTCTTTCTCTCTCTCTTTATTGCATTTTAGGATTTGGGGTACGTGTGAAGAATATGCAAGACTGTTGCATAGGTACACATATGGCAGTGTGATTTGCTACCTTCCTCCTCATCAGCTATATCTGGCATTTCTCCCCATGCTATCTCTCCCCACCTCCCCACCCCCTGCTATCCCTCCCCTATTTCCCCCCAACAGACCCCAGTGTGTGATGCTCCCCTCCATGTGTCCATGTGTTCTCATTGTTCAATACCCACCTATGAGTGAGAAGATGCAGTGTCTGATTTTCTGTTCTTGTGTCAGTTTGCTGAGAATGATGGTTTCCAGGTTCATCCATGTCCCTACAAAGGACATGAACTCTTCGTTTTTTATGGCTGCATAATATTCCATGGTGTATATGGGCCACATTTTCCCTGTCCACTCTATCATTGATGGGTATTTGTGTTGGTTCCAGGTCTTTGCTATTGTAAACAGTGTTGCAATGAACATTCGTGTGCATGTGTCCTTCTAGTAGAAGGATTTATAATCCTTTGGATATATACCCAGTAATGAGATTGCTGGATCCTTGAGGAATCGCCACATTGTCTTCCGCAATGGTTGAACTAATTTACACTCCCACCAACAGTGTAAAAGTTTCCTATTTTTCCACATCCTCTCCAGCATCTGTTGTCTCCAGATTTTTTTTAATGATCACCATTCTAACTGGTGTGAGATGGTATCTCAATGTAGTTTTGATTTGCATTTCTCTAATGACCAGTGATGATGTGCATTTTTTCATATACTTGTTGGCCTCATATATCACTTCTTTTGCAAAGTGTCTGTTCAGATCCATTGCCCACTTTTGAATGGGCTTGTTTGGTTTTTTTTCTTGTAAATCTGTTTCAGTTCTTTGTAGATTGTGGATATCAGCCCTTTGTCAGATAGGTAGATTGCAAAATTTTTTTCCCATTCTGTTGGTTGTTGATTCACTCTAATGACTGTTTCTTTTGCTGTGCAGAAGCTGTGGAGTTTGATTAGGTCCCATTTGTCTATTTTGGCTTTTGTTGCCAATGCTTTTGGTGTTTTGGTCATGAAGTCCTTGCCTATGCCTGTGGCTGGAATGGTTTTGCCTAGATTTTCTTCTAGGTTTTTTATGATGTTAGGTCATATGTTTAAGTCTTTAATCCATCTGGAGTTAATTTTAGTGTAAGGTGTCAGGAAGGGGTCCAGTTTCTGCTTTCTGCATATGGCTAGCCAGTTTTCCCAACATTTATTAAACAGGGAATCCTTTCCCCATTGCTTGTTTCTGTCAGGTTTGTCAAAGATCAGATGGTTGTAGATGTGTGGCATTGCTTCCAAGGACTCTGTCAGGTTTGTCAAGATCAGATGGTTGTAGATGTGTGGCATTACTTCCAAGGACTCTGTTCTGTTCCATTGGTCTATATCTCTGTTTTGGTACCAGTAGCATGCTATTTTGATTGCTGTAAGCTTGTAGTATAGTTTGAAGTCCAGTAGTGTGATGCCTCCCGCTTTGTTCTTTTTGCTTAGGATTGACTTGGCTATGCAGGCTCTCTTTTGGTTCCATATTAAGTTCAAGGTCGTTTTTTCCAGTTCTGTGAAGAAGGTTATTGGTAGCTTGATGGGGATAGTGTTGAATCTGTAAATTACTTTGGGCAATATGGCCATTTTCACAATATTGATTCTTCCTAACCATGAGCATGGAGTGTTTCTCCATCTGATTGTGTCTTCTCTTATTTCTTTGGGCAGTGGTTTGTAGTTCTCCTTGAGGTGGTCCTTTACATTCTTTGTTAGTTGTATTCCTAGGTATTTTATTCTCTTTGTAGCAATTGTGAATGGCAGTTCATCCTTGATTTGGCTCTCTCTAAGTCTGTTATTGGTGTATAGGAATGCTTGTGATTTTTGCACATTGATTTTTTTATCCTGAGACTTTGCTGAAGTTGCTTATCAGTTTCAGGAGATTCTGGGCTGAGACGATGGGGTCTCCTAAATATACAATTATGTGGTCTGCAAATAGAGACAATTTGACTTCCTCCTTTCCTAGTTGAATACCCTTTATTTATTTTTCTTGCCTGATTGCTCTGAACTTCCAATACTATAGAACTTCCAATATAGTATAGAACTTCCAATATAGTATAGAACTTCCATTATAGTATAGAACTTCCAATAGTATATTAATTAGGGGTGGTAAAAGAGGGCATCCTTGTCAAGTGCCAGATGTTAAAGGGAATGCTCCCTATTTTTGCCCATTCAGTAAGATATTGGCTGTGGGTTTGTCATAAATCGCTTTTATTATTTTGAGATATGTTCCATCAATACCTATTTTATTGAGGGTTTTTAGCATAAAGGGCTGTTGAATTTTATCAAAGGACTTCTCTGCATCTATTGAGATAATCATGTGGTTTTTGTCTTTTGTTCTGTTTATGTGGTGAATTACATTTATAGATTTGTGTATGTTGAACCAGCCTTGCATCCCCAGGATGAAGCCTACTTGATCATGGTAGATAATTTTTTTATGTGCTGTTGCAATCAGTTTGCCAGTATTTTATTGAAGATTTTTGCATCTATGCTTATCATGGATATTGGCCTGAAATTTCTTTTTTTGTTGAGTCTTTGCCGGGTTTTGGTATCAGGATGATGTTGGTCTCATAAAATGATTTCGGAAGGATTCCCTCTTTTTGGATTGTTTGGAATAGTTTTGGAAGAAATGGTACCAGCTCCTCTTTATATGTCTGGCAGAATTTGGCTGTGAACCCATCTGGACCTGGGCATTTTTGGGGGAGTAGGCTCTTAATTGCTGCCTCAACTTCAGCCCTTGTTATTGGTCTATTCAGGGTTTCAAATTCTTCCTGGTTTAGGCTTGGGAGGATACAATTGTCCAGGAATTTATCCATTTCTTCCAGGTTTACTAGTTTATGTGCATAGAGTTGTTTGTAATAATCTCTGATGATTGTTTGTATTTCTGGAATCTGTGGTGATATCCTCTTTAGCATTTTTTTGCATCTATTTGATTATTCTCTCTTTTCTTTTTTATTAATCTGGCTAGTGGTCTGTCTATTTTGTTGATCTTTAAAAAAAAAACTCCTTGATTTCTTGATTTTTTGAGGGGTTTTTTGTGTCTCTATCTCCTTCAGTTCTTCTCTGATCTTAAGTATTTCTTGTCTTCCACTAGCTTTTGAGTTTTTTAGATCTTGCTCCTCTAGCTCTTTAAATTTTGACAATAGGGTGTCAATTTTAGATCTTTCCTTGCTTCTCATGTGGGCATTTATTGCTCTATAATTTCCTCTAGACACTGCTTTAAATGTGTCCCAGAGATTCTGGTACACTATGTCTTCCTTCTCATTGGTTTTGAAGAGCATCTTTATTTCTGCTTTCATTTCATTGTTTATCCAGTCAACATTCAAGAGCCTGTTGTTCAGTTTCCATGAAACTGTGCAGTTCTGAGTTAGTTTCTGAATTCTGAGTTTTAACTTGATTGCACTGTGGTCTGTGAGACTGTTTGTTATGATTTCTGTTCTTTTGCATTTGCTGAGGAGTGATTTACTTCCAATTATGTGGTCAATTTTAGAGTAGGTGTGATGTGGTGCTGAGAAGAATGTATATTCGGTGGATTGGGGTGGAAAGTTCTGTAAATGTCTATTAGGTTTGCTTGTTCCAGATCTGAGTTCAAGCCCTGGATATCCTTGTTAATTTTCTGTCTCTTTAATCTGTCTAATATAAACAAAATCACATCGAAGTTCACACAGCTGCTGGACAGAGCCCATAGCAGCTCAGCAACACCTCTGCTGGCAGACTGTGACTAGGATAACTTCTCACTGGGCAGAGCATCTCTGAAAAAAAGGCAGCAGCACTTCAGGAACTTATAAAAAAAAAAGCCCCGCCTTCCCAGGACAGAGCACATGGGAAAAAAGACAGTTCTGAGTTCCACTGCAGTAGACCTAAACGTATCTGCCCAGGAGCTCTGAATGAACAATGGCACTCAGAACTCAGCACTTGAATTCCTATAAGGGACAGACTGTCTCCTCAAGCAGCTCCCCGATCCCCATATATCCAAAGAGACACCTCATGAAGGTGAGCTCAGGCTGACATCTGGTGGGTATCCTTCTGGGATAAAGATAACAGAAGAAGAAACTGGCAGCAACTCTTACTATTCTGAAGCTGATGCAGGTGATCCCCAAGCAAGCAGGGTCCGGACTGGACCTCTAGCACTCCTACAGCAGAGGAGCCTGACTGTTAGAAGGAAAACTAAAAAACAGAAATAACTTCATCATCAACAAAAAGGACGTCCACTCAGAGACCCCATCCAAAAGTAACCAACTACAAAGACCACAGGTAGATAAATCCACAAAGATGAGAAGAAACCAGTGCAAAAAGGATGAAAACACCTAAAACCAAAACACCCAAAGCCTGTCTTCCTCCAAGGGACCACAACTCCTCACCATCAAGGGAACAAAGCTGGATGGAGAATGAGTCTGATGAATTGACAGAAACAGGCTTCAGAAAGTGGGTAATAAGAAACTTCTCTGAGCTAAAGGAACATGTTCTAACCCAATGCAAAGAAACTAAGAATGTTGATAAAAGGTTTGATGAAATGCTAACGAGAATAAACAGCTTAGAGAAGAATATAAGTGAATGGATGGAGCAGAAAAACACAAGAGAACTTCGTGAAGAATACACAAGTTTCACTATCTGAATCGACCAAGCAGAAGAAAGGATATCAGATATTGAAGATTAACTCAATGAAATAAAATGAGAAGGCAAGATTATAGAAATAAGAGTGGAAAGAAATGAACAAAGCCACCAAGAAATATGGGATTATGTTAAAAGACCTAATCTACTTTTGATTGGTGTACCTCAATGTGAAGGAGAGAATGAATCCAAGCTGGAAAACACTCTTTAGGATATTATCCAGGAGAACTCTCCCAACCTAGCAAGGCAAGCCAATATTCAAGGCCAGGAATTACAGAGAACACCACAAAGATATTCCTCAAGAAGAGCAACCCCAAGGCACATAATTGTCAGATTCACCAGGGTTTAAATGAAGGAAAAAGTGCTAAGGGCAGCCAGAGAAAAAGATTGGGTTACCCACAAAGGTAAGCCCATCAGGCTCAAAGAGGATCTCTTGGCAGAAACTCTGCAAGCCAGAAAGGAGTGGGGGCCAATATTCAACATCCTTAAAGAAAAGAACATTCAACCCACAATTTCATATCCAGCCAAACTAAACTTCATAAGCAAAGGACAAATAAAATCCAAACAAGCAATTGCTCAGAGTTTCATAAATACCAGTCCTGCCTTACAAGAGCTCCTCAAAGAAGCACTATACATAGAAAGGAACAACCAGTGCTAGCCACTCGAAAAATGTACCAAATGGTAAAGAGCATCAACACAATGAAGAAACTGCGTCAACTAATGGGCAAAATAACCAGCTAGCATCAAAATGGCAGGATCAAATTCACACATAACAATATTAACCTTAAATGTAAATAGGCTAAATGCCCCAAACAAAAGACACAGACTGGCAATTTGGATAAAAGTCAAAACCCATTGGTGTGCTGTATCCAGGAAACCCATCTCACATGCAAGGATACAAATAGGCTCAAAATAAAGGGACGGAGGAAGAATTACCAAGCAAATGGAGAGCAAAAAAAAAGCAGGAGTTGCAATCTTTGTCTCTGATAAAATAGACTTTAAACCAACAAAGATCAAAAGAGACAAAGAAGGGTATTACGTAATGGTAAAAAGATCAATGCAACAAGAAGAGCTAAGGATCCTAAATATATATGCACCTAATACAGGAGCACCCATATACATAAAGCAAGTTCTTAATAACCTGCAAAGAGACTTAGACTGCCACACAATAATAGTGGGAGATTTTAACACTCCACTATCAATATTAGATCAAGGAGACAGAAAATTAATGAGGATATCCAGGACTTGAACTCAGATCTGGAACAAGCAAACCTAATAATCATTTACAGAACTCTCCACCCCCAATCCACAGAATATACATTCTTCTCAGCACCACATCACACCTACTCTAAAATTGACCACATAATTGGAAGTAAATCACTCCTCAGCAAATGCAAAAGAACAGAAATCATAACAAACAGTCTCACAGACCACAGTGCAATCAAGTTAAAACTCAGAATTCAGAAACTAACTCAGAACTGCACAGTTTCATGGAAACTGAACAACAGGCTCTTGAATGTTGACTGGATAAACAATGAAATGAAGGCAGAAATAAAGATGTTCTTCGAAACCATTGAGAATGAAGACACAGTGTACCAGAATCTCTGGGACACATTTAAAGCAGTGTCTAGAGGAAATTATAGAGCAATAAATGCCCACATGAGAAGCAAGGAAAGACCTAAAATTGACATCCTGTCATCAGAATTGGAAGAGCTAAAGGAGGAAGATCAAAAAAACTCAAAAGCTACTGGATGACAAGAAATAACTAAGATCAGAGCAGAACTGAAGGAGATAGAGACACAAAAAAACCCTTCAAAAAATCAATAAATCCAGGAGCTGGTTTTTGGAAAATACCAACAAAATAGACCCCGCTAACCAGATTAATAAAAACAAGACAGAAGAATCAAATAGATGCAATAAAAACAATAAAGGGGACATCACCACTGATTCAACAGAAATAAAAACTACCATCAGAGATTACTACAAACAACTCTATGTATATAAACCAGTATACCTGGAAGAAATGGATAAATTACTGGGCACTTGCACCCTCCCAAGCCTAAACCTGGAAGTTGAAACCCTGAATAGACCAATAACAAGGGCTGAAGTTGAGGCAGCAATTAATAGACTATTATCCAAAAAAAGCCCAGGTCCAGATGAATTCACAGCCAAATTCTACCAGACATACAAAGAGGAGCTGGTACCACTCTTTCTGAAACTATTCCAAACAATCCAAAAAGAGGGAATCCTTCTGAAATCATTTTATGAGACCCACATCATCCTGATACCAAAACCCAGCAAAGACTCAACAAGAAAAGAAAACTTCAGGACAATATCCTTGATGAACATAGATGCAAAAATATTCAATAAAATACTGGGAAACTGATTGCAACAGCACATCGAAAAGTTTATCCATCACAATCAAGTAGGCTTCATCCCGGGGATGCAAGGCTGGTTCAAAATACACAAGTCTATAAACATAATTCACCACATAAACAGAACCAAAGACAAAAACCACATGATTATCTCAATAGATGCAGAGAAGGCCTTCGACAAAATTCAACAGCGCTTTATGGTAAAAACTCTCAATAAACAAAGTAACAATGGAACGTATCTCTAAATGATGAAAGCTATTTATGACAAACCCAAAGCCAATATCTTACTGAATGGGTAAAAACACGAGCATTCCCTTTAACATCTGGCACTTGACAAGTATGCCCTCTCTTACCACCCCTAATCAATATAGTATTGGACTTTCTAGCCAGAGCAATCAGGCAAGAAAAATAAAGGTTATTCAATTAGGAAAGGAGGAAGTCAAATTGTCGCTCTTTGCAGAGGACATGATTGTATATTTAGGAGACCCCATGGCCTCAGCCCAAAATCTCCTGAAACTGATAAGCAACTTCAGCAAAGTCTCAGGATAAAAAATCAATGTGCAAAAATCACAAGCACTCCTATACACCAATAACAGACTTAGAGAGAGCCAAATCAAGGATGAACTGCCATTCACAATTGCTACAAAGAGAATAAAATACCTAAGAATACAACTAACAAAGAACTTAAAGGACCTCATCAAGGAGAACTACAAACCACTGCTCAACAAAATAAGAGAAGACACAAACAGATGGAAAAACATTCCATGCTCATGGTTAGGAAGAATCAATATCGTGAAACTGGCCATACTGCCCAAAGTAATTTATAGATTCAATGCTATTCCCATCAAGCTACCTATGACCCTCTTCACAGAACTGGAAAAAACGACCTTAAACGTCATATGGAACCAAAAGAGAGCCCACATAGCCAAGACAATCCTAAGCAAAAAGAACAAAGCTGTAGACATCACACTACCAGACTTCAAACTATACTACAAGGCTACAGTAATCAAAACAGCATGGTACTGGTACCAAAACAGAGATACAGACCAATGGAACAGAACAGAGTCCTTGGAAGCAATGCCACACATCTACAACTATCTGATCTTTGACAAACCTGACAGAAACAAGCAATGGGGAAAGGATTCCCTGTTTAATAAGTGGTATTGGGAAAACTGGCTAGCCATGTGCAGAAAGCAGAAACTGGACCCCTTCCTGACACCTAACACTAAAAGTAACTCCAGATGGATTAAAGACTTAAACATATGACCTAACATCATAAAAACCCTAGAAGAAAACCTAGGCAAAACCATTCAGGACATAGGCATAGGCAAGGACTTCATGACTAAAATACCAAAAACATTGGCAACAAAATCCAAAATAGACAAATGGGATCTAATTAAACTGAAGTGCTTCTGCACAGCAAAAGAAACAATCATTGGAGTGAACCAGCAACCAACAGAATGGGAAAAAATTTTTGCATTCTACCCTTCTGACAAAGGGCTAATATCCAGAACCTACAAAGAACTAAAACAGATTTACAAGGAAAAAAGAAAGAAACTCTTTCAAAAGTAGACAAAGGATATGAACAGACACTTTTCAAAAGAAGACATATATGAGGCCAACAAACATATGAAAAAATGCTCATCATCACTAGTCATTAGAGCAATGCAAATCAAAACCACATTGAGATACCATCTCACGCCAGTTAGAATGGTGATCATCAAAAAATCTGGAGACAACAGATGCTGGAGAGGATGTGGAGAAACAGGAACACTTTTACACTGTTGGTAGGTGTGTAAATTAGTTCGATCATTTTGGAAGACAGTGTGGCAATTCCTCAAGGACCTAGCAATAGAAATTCCATTTGACCCAGCAATCCCATTACTCGGTATATATCCAAAGGATTATAAATCGTTCTATTATAAAGACACATGCGCACATATGTTCATTGCGGCTCTTTTTACAATGGCGAAGACCTGGAACCAACCCAAATGCCCATCAATGATTGACTGGACAGGGAAAATGTGGCACATATACACCATGGAATACCATGCAGCCATAGAAAACGATGAGTTTGTGTCCTTTGTAGGGACATGTATGAACCTGGAAACCATCATTCTCAACCAACTGACACAAGAACAGAAAATAAGACACTGCACATTCTAACTCATAGGCAGGTGTTCAACAATGAGAACACATGGACACGATGGGGGGAGCACCACATACTGGGGTATGTTGGGGGGGACTAGGGGAGGGACTGCAGAAGGTAGGGAGTTGGGGAGGGATAACATGGGGAGAAATGCCAGATATAGGTAATGGGGATGGAGGCAGCAAACCACATTGCCGTGTATGTACCTATGCAACAATCCTGCATGTTCCTCACATTTACCCCAGAACCTAAAGTGCAATAAAATATATATTTTAAAAAAAAAGACAATACAGATTTAATCTCTTATCGTTTTTGAAATCAGAAGCCTAAAATCAAGGTGTTAGCAGAGGTGCATTCCTTCAGTGGGGAATCTATTTTATTGCCTTTTCTGCTTCTAGAGGCTGCCTACATTCCTTGATTCATTGGCCCGTTGCTTGTATCACTCTAAATTCCTGCTTCTGTCTTAACATCTCTTTCTATTCCCTGACTGTCTTTTATAAGGATGCTTGTGATTATACTGTGCCCACCTGGATAATCCTGGATTATCTTCCTCTCTCAAAATCCTTAACCTAATTACTTCTGCAAAATCCCATTTGCTGTATAAAGTAATATTCATAAGTTCCATGATTGGACATGGATGTCTTTGCAGTGTGGGGGACATACAGTATTCTGTTCACTACACCCAGTAATGATTCTAGGCGCTCTTATATGATATCACTCTGTTGTAGTCATAGTCTTCCAAATGCAGGCCCCTGGATAGACCTTGTTCATTCTCTAAACTTTTACTCTTAACTTTTCCCATATTTGGAATGGTTTTGCCTATTGACATCACCAGCTTAAACTCTACACAACCTTTCATTCTCAACTTCTTCCTCCCTATGCTAGCCCACTGTCATTTTCTTCTTCCTGACTGATCTATCTATCTATCTACCCATCCATCTAGCTGTTTAGAGACAGGGTCTTTCTTTGTCACCTAGGCTGGAGTGCAGTGATACCATCATGACTTCCTGCATCCTTGACCTCCAGGGCTCAAGCGATTCTCCCACCTCAGTGTCCTTGGTAGCTGGGACTATAGGCACACACCATCATGCCTTGCTAATTTTCACACTTTTTGTGGAGACAGGGGGTCTCATTATGTTGCCCAGGCTGGTCTTGAACTCCTGACTCAAGTAATCTTCCCACCTTGACCTCGCAAAGTGCTGGGATTATAGGCATGAGCCACTATGCCTAGCCTTTCTGACTCTTCTAATTGCTATTTCATATGTCATGTGGAGAGGAAGACATTTATTATAATTTTATCTTGTATTTTTGTCACAATTATCTTAATCATGAAACAAAATTTTAGTCAGAATCTATCATGGGAAAAGCATTGGTTTTTAGTTGCTAAGGGAAATACAGACATATTTAAAGATGATTCCTAACTTAACAAAATTTATAATTTGATAAGAAATTTAAAAATTAATATTAAGTCATTATGATGTGTTGGAAAGGACATAGATTTTTGAATCACAATGTTCTGAGTTGAGTTGTAGCTCCAACCTGTGGTAACTTGTTTATCTCCACTGAAATTCAAATCTTTTTATATTAAAATGAGATAATTTTATTATAAGGTTGATTCAATGTGCAAACAAAATATATCTTGTAAAGTATCTGGTTCATACTGGAAAGTCAAAAATTTTCCACATGATTTTTGACATTAAATAAAGAGTCTTTGGGCAGACAAAGGACCGAGAGGGGACATCAGGTCATGGAAGGCCATATAGAGAAAGAGAGATTTGAGTTAGACCTTGAAATCTGGATATAGTTTTCTCATTTAAGATAGCAAATAGGGTCGTTGTCATAGGAATTTGGTTGCTAATGACGTAAACAAATAACCAGTTTGAAGGAAGCATGGTAAATTCCAGCAAGAAAGGCTTAAAATATAGGCTGAAGAATTTGAAGGCCAAACTTAACGTCCATCCTGTGAGCCATTCACAAGTCTTGGTCTAGGCCTCATCATTTCTTACCAGTACTATTAAAAGCTCTATAAAGATAGGAACTGAATCTGTTCATTTCTGTATCCCTAGCATCAGGGCAGGGCTTACCACATATTAAGAACTCAGGAAGTGCCTGTGGAATAAACAAATAGAGAAGCACAGGAAGATAAACATTACCATATAGTTGCCCCCCACCCCACCACTTTTTTTCCATCTCTAACAGAGCAAAATAATCCAAAGATTCAGATATGTTGTAAACAGTTTCCAAGTTTTGGCTCTTTTTCTAAAAACTGATAGTGATGGCTATAAATGTGAGATATTCATTATTTGCTGTGCTGGAAGGTGGAAAAGGGGCAAGCAGTTGAGTGATTTAAAAATACAATTAAAAAAAGTATCTTGTCTTATTAGTCTCAGAATCATTCCTGTAAAAAAATTAGTAGTCATTAATCTTATTTCTGTGATTCTGATAATGTGCTTTGCTTGGGAGTTCATGGTGATAATTTTGTATGTAGATTCAAGAGGATGGGTCTGATAAGTAATTGAAACAAACATTTAATTTGCTGATGCTTTGTGGTATTTAAATAAAGTTATATTTTTGCATAATTCATACTATTTTTCACCAAGGTTTTCTCTTCCCAGGAAATTGTAACGAACCCCTGATGCATAAAATACTTTTTCCTTTACAGACTGACTGCTGTAGCTGATGAGAAAAATAAAACAAAACCCACAGGGGAGCGGACACACAAGAATCTTCTGAACATCAGAGCCTAACCTGGCTTCTATTACACAAACTTTTGTTTGAGAACTTTGGATCTCGTAATCTTCTAATACACTGAAACTTTTCCATTTAAACTATACATTCTAATGAGTATAAAAGGAAGCAAATTTAGTCATTAATAGGTAGATAACCATGGCAACATCACAGCTATGCTGCTATAACCAGCGTCATTTTCTAACTGAGCTAAGAATAGCATCACATGTTGAGAGCTTTAATTTAAATATGATTTCCAAGACTGGAAATCTTAAGGTTGGTAAATGAGAAGTTTAAATGCCACATTATAATTGTTCAGCCAAACTTCTACATTTTATCACAGATAATGGGAAAAGGTTATTGAGGTTATAATGATATCGACATCAAAGGTTAGTATATTTCCACCAAATCGGGCTACATCTTAAAGGAATATATTAGATTTTAGTTGATAATTTTCCTAGTCGGGATTAGGGAAGTAGCCACTTAGGAAGTGAGAAGAAATTTTAAAAAGGTCTCAAAATCCTTGACTTCATTACTTCTGCAAAGTCCCTTCTGCTATGTAAGGTAACATTCACAGGCTCTGAGATTAAACATGGAGGTCTTTTAGTGAGGGCATTATTCCGTGTACTACACACACTATTGATTCCAGGCTATCTTCTACCGTATCACTCTCTGTAGTTAGACTCTTTCAATTGTGGAAAAAAAACTTAGAAATCTTTTTTTTTTTTTTTTTTTTTTTTTACATTTGTGGCAGAGCTTGCATATAGGTGGGGCCATGAGACTAGTTCTTTCCTGAAGAACCTGATGCCAAATGCTGAGTGTCACCATCCAAGCTGAGATGGTTAGACCAAACACCTCTTCACTTATCCCTTGCCAGCTGTCCCAGTGGAGAGGATTTAACAAAGGACTCCAAGGTGCTGGAAGATGATGGAGTCACAAGATAGAAGGATCTGAATCACTGCATAGAACAGAGCCCTCCACCCATGCTCACTGCACTGTTACATGAGCAAGAAGTATTGTATTTAGCTGCTGAAATGAAGGAGTTGTTTGTTTTAGGAATGAGCCTGCTCAGCATGGATGAAGGACTTTGAAAGTCAGGAAATTTCTCATTCTTCTGATGGCTCAGGCTCAGGAAGTGATGCCGGCACATGCATCAGAATATGTTCACAGGAATTCATTGCTTTTTTCTTTGTCCAAGGAAGCATTGCTGAGGCTGTGTAGGTCCTAGCCACCCCTGTCTCTGCGTCTGTGCTTTGAAGGTGCCTGTCACCAATCCACAATGGACACACCAAGTGTTCTGCCTTGAGTGCCTGACATAGAGCTGAGTTTGGTTGAAGTAGATTATCAAATCACAGAAATTAAGAAGCTTAGGTAAGTGCCCACTTAGAACCTAGTAGTGGTCTTTTTTACTATTAAGTATGGCACTATTTTTTTTGACATGTCTTTTTACTGTTAAGTATGACACCAGTACAATAGTTTGTTTTGTTTTCTTCTTTATGAGTGTTTGATCCCTGAATTTACTTTTCTCTTTTATGGTGCAGAGATATGACAAACTCCTTTATGAAATGTGAATTATTTTATATAACTTTCTTTAATAATATACCTAATATTCAACAAGGAAAGCAACTGGCAACTTTTAATTTAGAGTATACAATTTTTTAACACCTTGGAGTTCTGAATAAACATTAGGAATATGTATTCTTGTTTATAATTTTTTAGTCAAAAGATCATTGTTGTACGTTCAAAATATTTCTTCAAGATATATGAAATGGGAAGAGAAAATTGTAGAATCATCTTGGTCTTGAATCATCTATCTTGGGCTTACATTTAAAAAGAAAGTGTGTTTTTTGTTTTCCTTTAGAAATTCATCTATGAAGATGTTGCTGAGAATATTTGGAAGAAAGTGGCTCACAGACACATGACATATAGGATAATTTAAATGTGATCTTTCTACCTAAAAGCCACTTCTCATCTAGCTTTTGGATTTGTGGATACCATCTGCATGGTTCATAGTGAGAGGATCTGTAGCTCCAAATCTGAGCATCAGACATGAGCATGTCATACCTCTTGCAGAACTGAGAATGACAGATGATCTTTGAACAAGGCTGTGAGAGGCAGAGAAGAGTAGTGGAAAGGCAGACAGATGGGAATAAGCATGTGTGGGTGCCTCTTCCCATCTCTTAGGGGTTTGAATGATATAATCTTTAATTTAACCTTTGAGTGCCATAGCAAGGCCAAAGCACGTCCTTGAATAAAACATATTCCTCAAGAATAGGTTATATATCTTCCTAAGGAATGATTGTTCTTAAGGTCCTGAATAATTTCTCAAAACAACAACAACAACAACAACAACAACAAAAGTGTTTTAGAGAAAACTCAGCAAAAACAGTATTTAACTTTCTTTTCTCCAGAAGGAAAGAGGCAGATAATGAAAGTTTGCATGCCTGAGTGTGTGTGCAGCTTGGGTACAGTGGGGCACGTAAATAAATATTGTTTTACTACTCAAGAGTATTGAGAATATTTCAATTTTTTTGTGCATATAACAAATCACCTCCACACCACCTCACCCCCATACCCTCAAACTTAGTGGCATAAAGACAACTATTTTATTAGGCCTACACTTACCATGGTCAGAAATTCAAACAAAGCATAGCCAGGAAGGCATGTCCTCTCTTCAGTGCTAGGCCTTCATCTGGAAAGACTCAAAGGCTGGGTCTGTTTACCCGAGTCCCTATTTGTAGTCTCTCTGTAGTGGCCTCAGGGTAGCTGAACTCATGAGGCAGATTAGTGAGCCCTAGTGAGTTTTCCAGCACACCAGGCAGAAGTGGCCTGGCGTTTTAGGATTTACCATCAAGTTATCGTATCACTTCCTATAGACTCTATGTGATGGTTAATACTGAGTGTTAACTTGATTGGATTGAAGGATGCAAAGTATTGTTTCTGGGTGTGTCTGTGAGGTGTTGCTAAAGATTAACATTTGAGTCAGTGGACTAGGAGAGGCAGACCCACTCTCAATCTGCCACCATGGCTAGGCGAGAATAAAGCAGGCGGAAGGTGGTGAAAGAGCAGACTTGCTGAGTCTTTCAGCCTTCATCTTTCTTCTGTGCTGGATGCTTCCTACCCTCGAACATCAGACTCAAGGTCTTCAGCTTTTGGAGTCTTGTACTTATACCCATGATTTGCCAGAAGCTCTCAGGCCTTCAGCCACACACTAAAGGGTGCACCATTGGCTTCCCTGCTTTTGAAGTTTTGGGACTTGGACTGGCTTCCTTGCTCCTCAGCTTGCAGATGGCCTATTGTGGGACTTCACTTTTTTTTTTTTTTTTTTTTTTTTTAAGACAAGGTCTTGCTCTGTTGCCCAGGCTGGAGTGCAATTGAAATGGCTCAATCTCGGCTCACTGCGACCTCCGCATCCCAGGCTCAAGAAATTCTCCTGTCTCAGTCTCCTGAGTAGTTGGGACTGCAGGAACATGCCACCGTGCCTGGCTAAAAGGGTCTTCCCCCTGTGATCGTGTGAACCAATGCTCCTTAATAAACTAATAAACTTAATAAATGTATTTTATATATATATATATGAGGGATATATATATGGCCATCCTATTACTTCTGTCCCTCTAGAGAATCCTATTAATTACACTCTGTCAAAGAAGCCATATCCTGGCCGGATTCAAGGGGAGTAGACATAGATCCCTGCCAAGCCCCACAAGGAATTTGTGGCCATGTTTTAAAACTGTCACAGGAGAATTAGAGGCAGATGACATTTAAAATTAAAAATGTATTCATAAAAATATTTTTACTATTTTAAAGATCGAGTACTTGAATATTAACTTTCTTTTATCTCTTCCTCAACACCCACACCCTTACATTTTGGGTTCCTGAGGATGTCCAAGTTTTTTTCTTGTCATTCTCTTTCCATTTCTGAGCTTTAGGAAATACCTGCAAAGTAACATTAAACATTGTTTTCTTTGTGTTTAACTTGTGACAAGTATGTTAGCTAAGATGAGAAGTCTTACCTAGGGAGTTTGACATAGCATTGACACAGTGTTATATATCTCATGGAAGACAGGGAGAGGACATTGATCTAACCTGAAGAAATGCCAGAGAGAGAGATTGAGAAATATTGACTGAAAGACGGCACCCAGCTGCCTCAGCCTTGGAGGCACTGGCAAGATGTGCTTTTGATTTATCCCTGTCTTTGTCTTCCTTTGATCGTCTAGCTCCTGGTTTCTGTCTAATATTCTAGAAATATTCTACAAGCCTGATCATGGGTCATATCATTCAAAGACTTTAGATCTCCTCGCTTTCTCCAACTTTGTGCTTGCAGCCTCCCTTGTGTATGTGACATGTTGTCCAGCTCTTATGAATGCTGGTGCCTCTCTGCTCTCCTGTCATGGGCGATGATTTCTCCCTGGCTGGCAATGACAGAGTCTCACTTTCCCTGTGGTCCAGCATGACAGAAAGGAATGCAATGCTAAAATATTTCCACATTCACTCTGGCCAGATGAAAGGAAAAAGATGGAGTATGAGAGTTTTTATTTTTATCAGTTTTATTTAGTGTCTTTAAAGCTTTAGTTCTATTATGTGATAGGGCCACAGAGTCCCTTGGGATAAGCAGTACTTAAAGAAAAATGCCCAGACCTACTTTTTTTGAATTGCATGTGAAATGTTGTTTTTTGTTTGTTTGTTGTCACCAAACTGATTTGAATCAATTTTACCTGTTGCTATAACTGTGTAATTTAAATTTATGGAAAGTGAATGAAATGTGAATGGAAAAAGAGTTGTGACTTCTTGGAAAAATAAATGAAATGCATTAATTGCTTCGTTAGATGCTTTACTGAGATAAATCTGTAAAATCAAGGGAGAGAGAAGTTTGAAAGATTATGTTTGTAAAATTGTAGAAGGATTCTGTATTAATCTGATATTTATCTTATCCTCAATAAATGGCAGTTATTGTTTGTTGTTTTGAAGAATAAGTAAATGGGTAGATAAAAAGTTAGTGCATATCAGGTTCCTTTTCATTTATCAGCAGACTGACCCTTGAAACAGAGCTTGGGGCAAGAGGATGGAGATTGTGTTTAACTTCCAAGGCATGGGAAAATGTGTCTCTAAGAAATATTTTTAAATTATCTTCTTGGGAGGTTGTGTTGATTTTCCCAAGCTTTGATGGAGTCAGTCTTTCAGGTAACAATTAAATTTATCTGCTTAAATAATGTTCTTCAAGAAGAGTGTCATAGGCCCAATTTATTGTATTATAAATTTTTTATACTCTAAAATTGAACAAAGAAGTTTGACATGTTACATACTGATTTCTGTAGGTTAAATTATTAATTTATAGGGCATCCAAGTGATTAAATGGAACGTCATGATGAGAATTGCACAGAACAATGGATTTTCACCAAATGCTCTATTTAAAATTGCAACCCTTACCTCACCCTTCATTCATGGTTCTCTCCACCCTCTTTCCTGCTCTACTTTTTGCCATAACAATTATCTTTTTATATACTATATAATGTCTTTATTTATTTTATTGGCTCTTTTCCCCTACAGTCAAAATTATAGATTTACACACATGAATTCATCAAAAAGTAAATTTGTGAATGAATTAAGAATATGAGTTAGTTATATTAGTAAGTGATAGAACTTTCCCAGTAGACAAAGCTTTCCATGAAGTTACCCCAGGATTAGGTAAAATACACACACACACACATTCTCTCTCTCTAAATCACGAGGTAATATATAGTAAGAAGTAGTAGTGGTAAATACTTATGTTTATTCGGATAGCTTTGAAGATAATGTTGAATTCAAGAAACAAATCCATCTCAAAATGACTTAAACAATATTTATTACTTCATATAACAAGAAGTTCCAGAAACAGTGTAACTCCATATTGTTCAGCTTAGGAGTCCAGTGAGCATATCATGGACTCAGCTTCTCTGAATCTTTATGTTCTTTCACACTCAAAATATCAGATCGACTCTCAGGATTCAAAGTAGCTGCAACAATCCAGGCATCACAGCCAAATGCAATCACATTTAGAAAAGGAACAGACTTTTTCTGTGTGTTTCCTTTTAAAAGTTAGAAAATATTTCCTGGAAGTTATTAGTTATCCTCATGTCTCATTGGCCAGAATTGTATTGCATGCCTGTGATACTAACCAATCATTGGTGAGGAGAATGACATCATCAGGGTTGACTAATTAGGACTTACTTTCTGGAGTCAGGCTTATCCTGAAACGCATGGCCACGAGAAGAGGGCTAAAAATTGGAACAAAATGGATATCTTTGGAGTAGAAAAGGAGTAGGAATAGATGTTTGGTAGTGTATGCTACAATATTAAATGCATTTATATGTGAAGTTAAGGCAAAATTATTATGGGATTGGTTGACAAGTGAAAGCATCAAATAATTTACACAACTCCCAAGTATCTAAAAAGCATGACATCAGAACATTTTCTTGTGTAATCCTCCGCTTACTATGGCCCCATGGCCACCTGTAACCTGCTGGGGGGTTCCCTCCACCCCTCAAACTGCATTTATTTGCTAAGGTGCCTGTGTAGTTTCAATATGAAGCAGTGGCAACATACGCCCGTAGATGCCCAGCAGCCTGAGAAATTGAGACATGCTGAGACCAAGGCATCCTGTGCTTTTGCTGAGGCCTGCTTGAATATTCCTAAACCCAGTGAAGAGGTACAAAACAACTACTTGTCTGTGAGCAAAGTTTCCATAAACTTCAGTGACATATCAAGGAAAAACAAATTCATGCAGCTTTAAATTCTCTACTTTCTGCTCCAGTGTCCAATCTTTTATTGTTACTTTGTTCCTCAAATTTAGTTTTGTGTGTGTATATAGATATATTCAAGTTTCAAACAGATTTTGGAGTTTTAGGAAGCCCAATGAATGACACCTTGCTTTCTCTACCCAAGATATGAATCAATCGGAGAGACAAAGCAGTGAAAAACGGGGAGCAAAATATTACTTCTGTTACTGAAGAAGGGTTTGGGGTGACCTCTGTGGGTGGCAACAGTGGGCTTTCTAACTTTGAGCATTAGGACTAGGTACACCTGCACACTGGGTCCCAGGCAGTCCTGGAAAGCCCTATGCCTCCCAAATTAAGCTGTTCTTTAAAACTTACGCAAAGAAGAACAGATGAGACAAGCACTTACAGTATCTTTAACAGCTGGATAGGGACATTGTGGAAAGAGTTAAGCTGCACATGTTCAGTTCCTTATCCCAAACTCACCAATCAGTCATTCCTCATCCCTAGGGCTAGCAGGACCACAAGGGCAAGAGAGCCAGAAGTGGTTGGCAGTGGAGCTCCCTCCGCACAGAGGGAACCAGTGTAAGTGAGAAAGTGCGTCCTCTTGCTTATAGTTCAATAGGGAATACACTAATAATGGTGCTAATTAGGCAAAGGACAATATAAAATAGACACTTTCCTATAGAAAATTAGGCAAAAGACATAGACAATTAATAGAAGAACTCCAAAGTTTAAATAAGTAGCTGAAAATTGTTCAACTCCACTTGGCATCAAATTATTGAAAATCAAAATCATTATGATGCAGTTTTTCCACTAAAGTAGTGAAAAATGTTATAAAATTTCTCAAAGTCATTTCAATCAAGATATTTAATGTGTTTTAATGAATTAAGTTCAGTTCTGGAAATGCAGTAAAAGTAAATGATAATGGGGACAAATATTTAAGGACAAAGATGTTCCTTATAGTGTAATTTATACTAACAAAAATATGATAATAACCTCAATATTTAACTGTGGAATACTGGTGAATTAACTGTAATGATGGAATATGTAGCTATCAACATTAATCTTGAATAAAATTTAACAACTTTGAGCAATGCTCATGATTAAAGATTAAATTATCAAATCAAGATATGCAGATCTGTGTGTGTGTATGTGTGTGTGTATTTAATAATGCAAACTTAGTTGAACATCTGTCTATATGTCTAGCAAAACACAGTAAGAAATATATAAAACATAACCCCTACTTTGTTTAATTTTAATTTTTCTCTTTGTACTTTTATAGAAGTAATTTTATATTACTATATAATTGTCAATTACATATAAATTAATTTTCTACAACAAGTATATGTTGCTTTTTTACAATTGGAAAACATAATTACTTAAAACGTCATGAATTTTAACAGTTTAACCCACAGTCATCAATTGCACTCCATAAAGCAGGAACCCCAGGAAGTAGAAGGCTTTTGGGGAGCAGCAATCAGAATCACCGAGCAAAACTGAAGTGAATTAGAGGGCAATTTAGTACCAAACCATGACTTTTAGCCATAAGCATTTTTACAGTTATAGTGAATATTCATTTAATTCTTACTGCATCCCACATCAAGTCTTCAGAACCTTGCATGAAATAACTCATTTGATCCTCACATCTCTGTGACGGTGGTACTATTTTATTATTTTTGGTTTATAGTTGATAAAACTCTGAGGCAGAGTGAGAGTTTTAATCTGTCTGAGTTCTGATAGCCAGTAAATGCAGAGAGCAGGCTCTTACTTAGGGCAATCATATCCTAGAGTCTGTGCTTTTAATTCTACTGCCTCTGTGCTGGCATTTGTTCCCCCATGTTACGGTCCAGGAAGGTATTTTTGGTACAGTGGGTGCTCTTGTATGTTCTTTCCGTACAACAATCTCTTTATCACCTTATTCATTGTGAGGACCCCAGAAGTCTGATAAGAGTCAACCCCAGGGGATTTCAATCTAAATTCCACGTTCTTCCTACCTGACCATGCAGAATACCAGAATAACAATTCTCCTTTTGTTATTATGAGAGTGAATTTTCTCATAAGCAGGATAGTTATACTAAGAGGCCAGTTTTTCACTGTGTACTGTGTAGCATCTTGGTGCACACACTCCTGATTATGAAAGACTTAAAATTTTGATTCATCATGAACCATTTATGTTTTATTTTCAAAGTGGGTTAAGAAATAATAATGCAATTTAATTAGAAGACCAAATTGTATTATTTTAAATATTATTATCTAGTTGGATTGTGAGTACTGCTCCAAGAGAATTGGACACAAGAAAATCAACTTCCAAAGTTAGAGGAACATATATTCCCACCTACCTTGATACTCAAAAAATTAGTCATTAAATTTTGTAAGGAATTTGTATAGATTAAAATAACCCAGTGAAAAATATTGACTCTTTCAGTATCCTGAGCTTTCATATGCCCCTTATGAAAGGTAGCTAGATATGCCAATCAAATGCAGGCTGAAAATAAAGGAAGCTCCTTTCTTTGTGTCATAGTAGAAACCAGCCTCAGGAAGTCCTAAACACACTGCCAATACAGAGTGAGTTGAGAATACATTGAAAAACAAAATAAATGACAGCTCATTACTCTCACTGATTAGAACAAATTAATTATAGCAACTGGCTGGCAGAAATAATGCTGTACAAGGCAGGCAAATACAATCTATTTAAGTAGCTCATTGATTGCAAAAGAAATTTAGATCATATGAAATTTCATTAAGGAGCAATAGATGCTTCAAGTCTTTGTTGCCACTGACAGCTTCATACTATGTTCTCAGAGTGCTTCATATCTTCCCAAATATTTTACCTTAGTAAAAATTATAGGGTTTATAGTGCTTTAAATGTAACCTGTGGACCAACTCTTGTGGTGGCTTGGTAGTGGCAAATTCTCTTAGCATTTGTTTGTCTGAAAAAGAATATCTTTCCTTCATATATGAAGCTTAGTTTGGCTGGATACAAAATTTGTGGCTGATAATTTTTTTGATTGAGGAGGCTGAAGATAGGGCCCCATTTCCTTATAGCTCGTAGGGTTTCTGCTGAGAAATCTGCTGTTAATCTGATAGGTTTCCATTTATAGGTTATCTGGTGCTTTTGTCTCATAGTTTTTAAGATTCTTTCCTTCATCTTAACTTTAGATAACCTGATGAAAGTGTGACTAGGTGATGATCTTTTTGTGAATTTCCCAGATGTTCCTTGTGCTTCTTGTATTTGAATATCTAGCTCTATATCAAGGTCAGAGAAATTTCCCTCAATTATTCCCCCAAATATATTTTCTAAACTTTTGGATTTCTCTTCTTCATCAAGAACACTGATTATTCTTAGATTTGATTGTTTAACATAATCCCAGACTTCTTGAAGGCTTGGTTCATATTTTCTTATTCTTTTTTCTTTGTATTTGTTGGATTGGGTTAATTCAAAGATCTTGTCTTTGAGCTCTGAATTTCTTCTATTTGTTCAATTCTATTTCTGAAACTTTCCAGAGCATTTTGCATTTTATAAGTGTGTCCATTTTTTCTCAAAGTTTTGATTGTTTTTATTTATGCTATGTATTTCCTTGAATATTTCTCCTTTCACTTCTTGTATCTTTTTATTTTTTTAATTTCCTTATATTGGACTTCACCTTTCTCTGGTGCCTCCCTGATTAGCTTAATAACTAACCTCCTGATTCCTTTTTCAGGTAAATCAGGGATTTCTTCTTGATTTGGGTTCATTGCTGGTGAGCTAGTGTGATTTTTTTTTTTGCGGGGGGAATGTTAACCTTGTTTTGTCATATTACCAGAGTTGGTTTTCTGGTTCTTTCTTATCTGTGCAGGCTCTGTCAGAGGGAAGGTCTAGGCCTAAAGGTTGTTCAGATTCTTTTGTCTCACCAGGTCTTCCTTTGATGTAGTACTCGCCCCATTTTCCATGGTTGTAACTTCCTGAGATCCGAGCTGTACTGATTGTTATCTGTCTTCTGGATCTAGCCGTCCAGTAAGTCTACCAGCCTTCAGTCTGGTACTGGGAGTTGTCTGCACAGAGTCCTGTGATGTGAATCACCTGTGAGTCTATTAGACCTTGGTACCATCACCTGCTCTGGTGGAAGTGGCATGGTGGTGAAATGGACTCTGTGAGGGTTTCTAGCTTTGGCGGTTTAATGCACTATTTTTCTGCTGATTGTCCTCCTACCAGGAAGGGGCACTTTCCAGAGAGCATCAGCTGTGTTAGTATAGGGAGGAACGGATGGTGAGTGGGGCCCTAGAACTCCCAAGAGTATATGCCCTTTCTTTTCAGTTACCAGGGTGGGTAGGAAAGGACCATTGGGTGGGGGCAGGGCTAGGCATATCTGAGATCAGGCTCTCCTTGAGTGGGTCTTGTTGCAACTGCTGTGGGGATGGGGATGAGCTTCCCAGGTCAATGAAGTTGTGTTCCTAGGAGGATTATGACTGTCTCTCCTGTGTCATGCAAGTTGTCAGGAAGTGAAAGAAAGCCAGCAGTCACAGGCCTCACCCAAGCTTTCATGCATCCCAAAGGGCTGCTCTCAGTCTCACTGTGCCCCCGACCCAGCAGCACCAAGTCTCTTTCCAGGCAGTGAGTGAGCAGGGCTGAGAACTTGCCCGAGGCTCTTGCCTCCCAGCAGCAAAAGTAAATAGGGCTTTCCTTCTTCCCCCACCTGTGGAGACTGCGCACCAGATTCACGCCCTTTCCTGAGTTCTGGCCTGGAGTCTTCTCAATTAGCCCAAACTGTTACAAAGTTCAGCTGCAGACTTTCTTCTCCCCGTGGCCTTTTTCCAGCACCTCTGGTCGGTCTCCTGAAGGACCCCTGTGAGGCCAGGCAAAAACAACTTGCTAGGGGACCCAGTGAGCTCCCAGGGCTTTTCCTGCTGCTTCCTCGGCCCTGTATTTCACTCAGCTCTCTAAATTGACTCAGCTCAAGGTAAGGGCAAAATCTTCTCCTGTAACATAGGCCTTCAGTTTCCCGAGTGGGGTGTGTGTTCCGGGGGTGGTAATCTTCCTTTCCCTCTTCCGCAGTTTAAGCAAAGTATTTGTGTTTTCTGCAGGAGCAACCTCCTTCTTTCAGGGGGGTCTGTGGGTCCTCTTGGGTTTCCTGATTTATTCCTGCAGTTGTTCTGGAACAAAAATTCATGATGAGCCTCCACATGCTGCTCTGCCCTTCCAAGTTGAAGCTGCAATGTAGTCCTGCCTCCCGTCTGCCATGATCCCCTGGTTGAAAAAGTCAGGGTGTGTTCCCTCTATCCTGTTTTTTGATGGCTTTTATTATGAATGGATGTCGAATATTATCAAATGCTTTTTCAGCATTAATTGAAATGATCATATTGTTTTTGTCCTTCATTCTGTTGACATGATGTACCATATTGATTGATTTGTGTATGTTGAACCATTCTTGCATTCCTGGGATAAATCTCACTTGGTCATTATGGATGATCTCTTTAATCTGTTGTTAAATTTGCTTTGCCATTATTTTGTTGAGGATTTTTGCGTCCATATTCATTGGTGATATTGGCCTATAGTTTTCTCTTTTTGTTACATCTTTGTCTGGTTTTCATATCAGGGTAATAATGGCCTCATAAAATGAAATTGGAAATATTCCCTCCTCCTCTAATTTTTAGAATAGAATAGTTTGAGGAGGATTGGTATTAATTCTTTTTAAATGTTTGGTAGAGTTTACAGTGAAGCCGTTGGGTCCCTGGCTTTGGTTTGCTGGAAGAATTTTTATTATAGCTTTGATTTAGTTATTTGTTATTGGCCTGTTCAGGCTTTGCATTCTTCATGATTCAATCTTGATAGCTTGTATGTGTCTAGGAATTTATCCATTTACTCTAGATTTTTCCAGTTTATTGGCATATAGTTACTCCTAGTAAACACTGATGATCTTTTGAATATCTGCAGTATTGTTTGTAATGTCTCCCTTTTCATCTCTGATTTTATTTATTTGGGTCTTCTCTTTCTTTCTTAGTCTAGCTAAAAGTGTGTCAGTTTTGCTTATCTTTTCTAAAAACTAACTTTTTGTTTCATTTGTATTATTTTCTGCATTTCAATTTCATTTATTTCTGCTCTGATCTTTATTATTTCTTTTACTAATTTGGGGTTCAATTTGCTCTTGTTTTTGTAGTTTTGTAAGATGTATAATTTGGTTGTATTTGAAATTTTTCTACTTTTTTGATGTAGGTGCTTATAGCTATAAATTTTCCTCTTAGTACAGCTTTAACTGTATGCAATAAGTTTGGCACGTTGTATTTTAATTATCATTTGCTTTAAGAAATTTCTCAATTGTCTTCTTAATTTCTTCATTAACCCACTGATTATTCAGGACCATATTAGTTAATTTCCATGTGTTAGTAGGGTTTCCAAAATGTCACTTATTATTGATTTCTGGTTTTGTTCCACTGTGGTAAAAGAAAGTACTTATTATTTCAATGTTTTGGATTTTTTTAATACTTGTTTGGTAACCTAATATATAATCTATTCTTGACAATAATCCATGTGCTGAAAAGAATTTATATTCTGTAGTCATTGGATGAAATGTTCTTTAAATATCTGCTAGGTCAATTTGGTCTATGGTGTAGATTCAGTTCAATGTTTCTTTGATGATTTTCTGTCCAGAAGATCTATCAATGCTGGAAGTTGAGTACTGAAGTATCCAGCTACTATTACATTGGGGTCTATCTCTCTCTTTAGCTCTAATAATGTTTGCTCTATATATCTGGGTGCTCCAGTGTTGGGTGCATATATATTTACAATTGTAATATTCTCTTGCTGAAATGATCCCTTTATCATTATATAATGACCTTCTTTGTCTCTTGTTATAGTTCTTGTTTTGAAATATATTTTGTCTGATAAAGTATAGCTACTTTTGTACTTTTTTGGTGATTTCCATTGACATACAATATCTTTTCTATCCCTTTATTTTCATCCTATGTGTGTTTTTATAGTGAAGTGTGTTGTGTGTTTCTTGTAGGCAACAGATTGTTGAGTCTTTTTTTTTTTTTTTTTAAATAATCCATTCAGCCACTCTATATCTTTTGATTGGTGACTTCTGTCCCTTTTTATCCAATGTTATTAATAAGTAAAGACTTACTTCTGCCATTTTATTATTTGTTTTCTAGTGTTTTTGTGGTCTTCCTTTTTTACTTCCTTCTTGCCTTTGTTTTAGTGAAGGTAATTTTCTCTGAAGGCATGATTTAATTTCTTGCTTTTTCTATATCATATGTGTGTTTTCTGATGAGATTACCATGAGGCTTGCAAATACTCCTATAACTCATTATTTAAAGCTGATAAGAATGTAAGACTGCTTGAATGAACAAACTAGCAAAAAGAAAATGAGTAAAAACTCTAACTTTGTCCCACTGCTTTTAAACTTTTTATTGGTTCTACTTATATCTTATTGTACTGTTTATGTCTTGAAAAGTTGTTGTAGTTATTCTTTTTGATTGGTTCATCTGGCACTCTTTCTATTTAGAAAAAGAGTAGTTTATACACCACAGTTCAGTGTTACAACATTCTGTGTTTTTCTATGTTGTTACCATTACCAATGAATTTTGTGCCTTCAGATGATGCCTTATTGTTCACTAACATCCTTTTCTTTCTGATTGAAGTACTCCCTTTAGCACTTCTTGTAGGACAGATCTGGTGTTGGTAAAATCCCTCAGCTTTTGTTTGTCTGGGAAAGTCTTTGTTTATCCTTCATGTTTGAAGGGTATTTTTACCAGATACACTATCATAGGATAAAAGTATTTTTTCTTCACTAAATTAAATATGTCCTGCTACTCTTTTCTGGCCTGTAAGGTTTCCACTGAAAAGTTTCTACCAGACATATTGGAGTTCCATTTCATGTTATTTGCTGCTTTTCTCCTGCTGCTTTTAGGATCCTCACTTTTTTCTTGACCTTTGGGAGTTTGATTATGAAATGCCTTGAGGTAATCTTCTTTGGGTGAAATCTACTTGGTGTTTGTATTAGTCCATTCTCACACTGCTACAAAGAAATACCTGAGACTGGGTAATTTATAAAGAAAAGAGGTTTAATTGGCTCATGGTTCTGCATGCTGTACAGGAAGCATAGTGTCTTCTGGGAGGCCTCAGGGAGCTTTTACTCATGGTAGAAAGCAAAGTGGGAGAAGGCATCTTACCTGGAAGAAACAAGATCGAGAGAGTGGGGGAGGTGCCACACACCTTTGAACTACCAGATCTCATAAGAATTCACTATACAGTACCAAGTGGGGATGGTGCTAAACCATTCATGAGAACTCTGCCCCCATGATCCAGTCACCTCCCATTAGGCCCCACCTCCAACACTGGGGATTACAATTTTACATGAGTTATGGTGAGGACACAGATGAAAACCATATCAGTGTTTTATAACCTTCTTATACTTAGATATTGATCTTTTTCTTTAAGTTTGGGAAGTTCTCTGTTATTATCCCTTTGAATCAACTTTCTACCCGTATCTCTTTCTCTACCTCCTGTTCAAGGCAATAACTCTTAAATTTGCCTTTTTGAGGCAATTTTCTAGATCTTGTAGGTGTGCTTCACTGTTTTTAATTCTTTTTACATTTTGTTCTGTACTGTATTTTCAAATAGCCATCTTCAGGGTCACTAATTCTTTCTTCTGCTTGTTCAATTCTGCTACTAAGAGACTGATGTATTCTTCAGTCTGTCAATTGCATGTGTCAACTCTAGAATTTCTGCTTGATTTCTTTAAATTATTTCAATCTCTTTGTTAAAGTTACCTGATGGAATTCTGAATTTCTTCTATGTGTTATCTTGAATTTCTTTGAGTTTTCTCAAAACAGCTATTTTGAATTATCTGTCTTATCTCTGTTTCTCCAGGATTTGTTTCTGGTGCCTCATTAAGTTTGCTAAGGCTGTCTTTTCCTGGATGGTCTTGGTGCTTGTTGATGTTTACCAGTGTGTGGGCATTAGAAAGTTAGGTATTTATTATAGTCTTCACAGTCTTGTCTTGTTTTACCTGTTCTTCTTGAGCAGGCTTTCCAGGTATAAAAAAGAAAAAAGAAAAGAAAAAAAAATAAAAATAAAAGAGAAGGCTTTCCAGGTATTCAAAAGGACTCAGGTATTGTGATCGAAGCTATGTCTGCATTAGGGGACACCACAAGTGCAGTAATGCTGTGCTTCTTAAAGAATCATAGACTTATTGCTTTGGTGGTCGTAGATAGGATCTGGAAGAGTTCTCTGCAATTCCAGGCAGAGACTCTTCTTCTCTTCCCTTACTTTCTCCAAAACAAACAGTCTGTCTCTCTATGCTGAGCTGCCTGGGGCTGGGGATAGGGTGACACAAGCACCCCTATGGTCACCACCACTGAGACTGCTAGGTCATACCTGAAACCAGCCCAGTACTGGGTCTCACCCAATGCCCATGGCGGCCACTACCCAGTGACTGCCTATATTTGCTCAATGCCCTCAGTGCTCTCAATGTCCAAGTTGTTTACAATCAGCAACTGGCAATGCCAGCCAGACTCATATCCTTCTCTTTAGGTACTCACATCCCCCAGGCCCTGGACAGGTCCAGAGATGCTGTCCAGGAGCTAGGGACTGGAGTCAGAATCCTTATAAGTTTACCTGGTCTTCTAGTCTACTAAGGTTGAGCTGGTTCTCAAATCACAAGACCCAGTACTTCTCATTCTTCCATCCCCTTTCCACAGGCAGAGGAGCCTTTCCTGCCTCAAGCCCTTGAAAAGTATTGCCTGTCCACCAACAATGTTCCCTTGAGGCCCAATAGTTCTTCAATCATAATGTGGTCAATGTTACCAGGCCTGGGACTCACCATTTAGGACAGTGGGCTCCCCTTTGTGGAACTACCACATTTCTGGTAGTTCCAGAAATGCCATTCAAGAACCAATACCTGGCACCAGGGACCCCAAGAGCCTACTTGTTGCTCTAGCCCACTGTGGCCAAGCTGGTACCTAAGGTGAATTCAGAGTCCCCTTTTACTTTTCCTTATACTTTTCTCAAGCAGAAGGAATCTCTCACTATAGCCACAACAGTTGGGATTGTGCTGGGTCTCACCAGATGCCAGCATGTCTCAGAGTCTCACCCAAGGCCCATAGTGTACCTCCTGAGCATTGCTGCTTATTGTTCAGGTCCCAAGGGCTCTTAGTCAGCAGGTGATAGATCCTTTGTTGCATCCTTGTCTTCAGGGCAGTTGGTTCTCTTCTGGCCCAGTGTGGGTGTAGAAATGTGGTCTGGGAGCTAGGGCCTGGAATGGGAGTTTCATGACTCTGACCAGAACCCTATTCTACTATGGCTGAGCTGGTATCCAAGTTGCAAGACAAAAGACGTCTTTACTCTTCCCTCTCCTCTCCTCAGTCAGAAAAGAGTGGCCTGTTTTAGAGCTGTGAGTTGTACTGCCTGGGGTTGGAGGAGAGGTGATGCAAGTGTTCTCAGCTGCCTTGGCTGGTGTCTCAGTATGTTGTGTGCCCCCGAGCCCACTGGTTCCTAGCTTAGCAGTAGGACTTCTAGTCCTTGGGGCCCAGGCTGCCTTCTAAGTTTATTTATGGCCCCACAGCACTTCAGCCCATGGTGGCAAGGCTTGCTGAAAGTTAAGTTCCAACTGTTGGAATGGGCAATTCCCCTCTGGGTAGGGCTGGTCTGAATGCTTCCTCTATAGGCGGATGTCATCTGAGCTCAGCCTGGTTTTGCTTTCCCCTGTGACAGGGCAGCACTGAGTTCAATGCAAAGTTTCACAAATTGCTGCACTCTCCCTCTTCAAAGTGCAGAGATTTCTCTGTGACATGCGGCCACTGCAGGAGGATTGTGGTGGTGATGTTAGCAATTCAATACAGTCTTTTCTACCCTATTCAGTGCTTCTTCCAGCAATATAAAGTTAAAGGCAGGTACTATTAGTGCTCACCTCATTTTTTATTCTTATGAAGTTGCTATTTTTGTCTAGCTAGTTGCTGAATTTAGTTTTCCCACTGTGGGGCACAATCTGTGGGGCCTTCTATTCTGCCATCTTGCTTCTTGTGTTTCTTCCATTCCAACATATAAATAGTGGTTATCTCGGGGAACTGAAATAGTGAGTTACTTTAATTTTCTTAACACTATCTGTATATTTAAATTTTCATTGCAATGATGTATATTTCTTGTATAAAAAACTATAAAAACACTTTAATAACAATTTATGGATTTTAAACTGAACACATTTTGAAAATATATTCTCAGCAGACATGGATTCAACAAAATATTTGTTTCTATCATGTGATGTTATGATGACAGATATGATAACATCTCTGGAAAAGAACAAAGGCAAAAAGATCCATATCCACACTCTGATGGGACAGACAGAGACATTTGTACATAGACCAAGTAAAATTATACAAGCCAAGTGCCATAGGAGTACAGCAGAAGGAAAAATAGCTGGAGATTTAAAGAAGGATTTTGGAAAAGGTGATTGATGCAGACTTTGAAGTATTTCAAGAAATGCAGAAGTGAGATGAAAATTAGTCTGAGGAGTAGAACAATGTCAGCCTGAAGTGATATTGCATGTTCACCAAATAGAGTGCCTGTCCCAAAAGAACTAGTAGCAGAGCATTTAGGAATAGGAGAAAAAGAGAGTAGAAAGTGATGCATCTATGAAGACTGGATGGAGAGGCATCCTTTCCCACAGGAAAGTATGCAGCTTGCAGGCAAAGAGACTGTATCATTAGTCTATTTTCACACTGCTGATAAAGACATACCTGAGACTGGGCAATTTACAAAAGAAAAAGGTTTATTGGACTTACAGTCCACATGGCTGAGGAGGCCTCACAATCATGTCAGAAGATGAAAGTCATGTCTCACATTGTGACAGACAAGAGATGAGGGCTTGTGTAGGGAAACTCCTCTTTTTAAAAGCATCAGATCTTGTGAGACTCATAACTATCATGAGAAAAGCATAGGAAAGATCTGCTCCCATGATTCAATTACCTCCCACCAGATGCCTCCCACAACAGGTGGAATTCAAGATGAGATTTGGGTGGGGACACAGCAAAACCATATAATTCTGCCCCTTGTCCCTGCTAAAGCTCATGACCTCACATTTCAAAACCAATCATGCCTTTTCAACAGTCCCCCAAAGTCTTTAACTCATTTAAGCATTAACTCAGAAGCCCATAGTCCAATGTCTCATCTGAGTCACGGCACGTCCCTTCCACCTATGAGCCTGTAAAATCAAAAGCAAATTAGTTACTTCCTAGATACAATGGGCATACGGGCATTGTGTAAATACAGCCATTCCAAATGGGACAAATTGGCCAAAATAAATGAGGGTACAGGCCCCATGCAAGTCTGAAGTTTAGAGGGGCAGTCAAATCTTAAAGCTCCAAAATAATCTCCTTTGACTTCACATCTCACATCCAGGTCACACTAATGTAAGAGGTGGTTTCCCCATCATTCTCAGCAAACTAACACAAGAACAGAAAACCAAACACCACATGTTCTCACTCATAAGTGGGAGTTAAACAATAAAGAACACATGGTCACAGGAAGGTGAACATCACACACTGGGGTCTGTTGTGGGGTAGGGAGCTAGGGGAGGTATAGCATTGGGAGAAATACCTAATGTAGATGATGGGTTGAGGGGTTCAGCGAACTACCATGGCATGTGTATACCTATGTAACAAACCTGCATGTTCTGCATTTGTACCCCAGAACTTAAAGTGCATATATATATATGAGGTGGTTTCCTATGGTCTTGGGCAGCTCCACCCCTGTAGCTTTGCAGGATACAGGCTTCCTCCTAGCTGCCTTCATGGGCTGGCATTGAGTGTCTGCGGATTTTCCAGGTGCACTGTGTAAGCAGTTAGTGGATCTACCATTCTGGGGTCTGGAGGAGGATGATCTGGAGACAGTTGCTCCACTATGCAGTGCCCCAATAGAGACTCTGTGTGGGGGCTCTGACCCCACATTTTCCTTCTGTAGTACCCTAACAGAGGTTCTCCATGAGCATCCCACCCCTGCAGCAAACTTCTGTCTGGGCATCCAGGCATTTCTATACATCTTCTGAAATCTATGTAGAAGTTTTCAAACCCTAATTCTTGACTTCTGTGTACTCACAGGCTCAACACTATGTGAAAGCCGTCAATGCTTGAGGCTTGCACCTTCTGAAGCCACAGCCCGAGCTCCATGTTGGCCCCTTTCAGCCACGACTGGAGTGGCTGGGATGCAGGGCACAAAGTCCCAAGTCTGCACACAGCATAGGGACCCTGGGCACAGCCCATGAGATCACATTTTTATCCTAGGCTTCTGGGCCTGTGATGGGAGGGGCGGTCATGAAGACTTCTGACATGCTCTGGAGACATTTTCTCCATTGTCTTGGGGATTAACTTTTGGCTCCATGTTACTTATGTGAATTTCTGCAGCTGGTTTGAATTTCTCCTCAGAAAATGGGATTTTCTTTTCTATCACATTGTCAGCCTGCAAATTTTTTGAACTTTTATGCTCTGCTTTGCTTATAAAACTGAATGCCTTTAATAGTACCCAAGTCACCTCTTGAATACTTTGCTGCTTAGAAATTTCTTCCACCAAATATCCTAAATCATCTCCTTCAAGTTCAAAGTTCCACAGATCTCTAGGGCAGGGGCAAAATGCCACCAGTCTCTTTGCGAAAACGTCACAAGAATCACCTTTGCTCCAGTTTTCGGCAAGTTCCTCATCTCCATTTGAGCCTACCTCAGCCTGGACCTTAGTGTTCATATCACTGAGTATTCTTGTTGAAACCATTCAACAAGTGTCTAGGAAGTTCCAAACTTTCCCACATTTCCCTGTCTTCTTCTGAGTCCTCCAAACTGTTCAAACATCTGCCTGTTACCTAGTTCCAAAGTCACTTCCACATTTTGGTGTATATTTTCAGCAATGCCCCACTCTACTGGTACCAATTTGCTGTATTAGTTCGTTTTCACATTGCTGACAGATACTTACTCAGGACTGGGCAATTTACAAAAGAAAGAGGTTTATTGGCCTTACAGTTCCATGTGACTTGGGGGGGCTCACAATCATGGCAGAAGGTGAAAGGCACATCTCACATGGTGACAGACAAGAGAAGAGAGCTTGTGCAGGGAAACTTCTCTTTTTAAAACCATCAGATCTTGTGAGACTTATTCAGTATCATGAGAAGAGCGTGGAAAAGGTCTGCTCCCATGATTCAATTACCTCCCCAACCTGAGTCCCTCCCATAACATGTGGGTATTTAAAATGAGATTTGGGTGAGGACGCAGCCAAACTTTATCAGAGATCGTGGTTGACATTTTGCAGTTGAACTCTCAAAAGACTACAAGGGAAGAAGCTACAACCTGGTTCCATCTAAGCACACCACTGCAATCTGAATGGACACTCACAGAAGCACATTTGGGTACTAATGTCCTCCAAGGATACATTCTATGCGGCCAGTGACTCTCACTGCTTATGGACAGTTTGAGAGAACAGAAAAACGCTGACTTGACTATTTCTCTAAAATAGGCTTGCAAGTAAGCTTGTTTAATTTTCTCTGTGTTGTTTACTACCTAAAATCTTCTGAAGTCTCATACTTCTGATGATTTATTTAAAAACTCAATTAAGTTAGAGATCTCCTTTCTTTACCCCTTGCCTGACACATTTTTTTTCTTGTGTAAATCAGATGCTGCTTGCCTAACTCCTTCCTAGTGCAGGCCTGCCAACTGGGGCTGAGAGACAATTGCAAGCCTTGCAGATTGAGAGGCTGCAGAGCTTGGCAGACCCAACCCCAGAGGGGTCTTTTGGCATCTAATAAATGTCTTATGAGATCCAGGCTCACATTTAGGCAGATCAGAAATGTCTATTTTTATTTCTAGTCCTTTCCCCAGTGGAACTTGCAAGGCCAAGCCATGGTTACATGCAAACTAGGGATATAGATCCAGTAAATGAAAACTTACAAACTGAAAAAAAAGTTTAAATTTAGACTCAGATTGAAAATAGCTGAGGGACCTTATATTTGAGATATCTTTAGCCATTCTGTTGAGCAAGATTAATATTTTGCTCTGGCCCAGTTTTTGTCATGGAATCTATAATCTATAAATGTAGATACCAATCAATGGAATATTTGGAAAGAAGAGTTTAGTTATTTGAATAATTGAAGTGATCACTGGCACTTGGGATGTGCATTTGAAAACATTGCAGCATCCCAGCATCCCCAGACACTTAGTTGGGTATTCTCCAAGCAAGCCTGTAAAATCTCTCCTCCAGCCTTTCCCTGGATATCACGTTCTCACTAAAACCAATACTTCTTTGAGCCAGTTCCTGTAGTATGTAATGTCTACATAGTTCTCCTTGATGACTCTTTCCACTGATGCAGTAGATACTGCATGAGGTGGATGCAACAATGGCAGTTCTAATCTCTGGTTGGCTTGAATCCCTGTGACATTAATGATAAAGCAAGAAAACAAAAACCTTTCCCTATTTCAAAAATGGGGTTTCTCAATTGTGTTTTTCCCCAGAACTGTATGCATTAGAATTTCCTTGGGAATGCTTATTAAATGTAGACTCCTGTGTCTTGCCAGACACACCGTATAGCCAAGGTATGGAGATCTGAACTACATATTTTGAAAGCACTCTAGGCAATTTTGTCAGGTGTAGATGTTTAAGAACAATTGCTAAGGATTAGGTATGAAGCTACCCTATTTTCTCTCTAAGATTGCTTGGTAGTGAATTGTTTGTCCATCAAAGTTGTCCTTAAAGGTATATGTGGAGGTGGAGAAAAGTTTGGGGGCTGATTCTAGGGAAGGAGCAAGAAAGTTTGATGAAATAAAAGAAAACTCAAGGTCTCTCTTTCATGATATCCTCAGGCCTTTAACTGATTGGATAAGGCCCACCCACATTATGGAGGACAATCTACTTTACTCAAAGTCCACTGATTTAAATGTTAATTTCATCTAAAACATCTTTCAAGTGAAACATAAAATTAAGCATCAATGAAGATATGATGAAGGAGGAACCTTGAATTTTGTCCTATTTTATCAAACTTTCTTGTTCCTTCCCTGCCACCAACCTCTGTATGTTCTTACACCTTTACACACCCTTGAACATACCTTTAAGGGCAATTTTGTTGAAGAAAGTATTCATTACAAGGCAATATGAGAGATAAAAGAGGGTAGGTTTGTATTTTTGCAACATACACTTTTAAAATGTATCTTGTAGAGAGCAGAGAACTTAGACTGTGATGAGCTGATCAAAACTTACGTGAATTCTAGGGCTCTTCTGCCAGATATACAGATGGCTTGAGGCATGCTGGCCTTTGTCAGTAAGTGTAAGGAAGGAAGACAGATAACCCCAAAGAACCCAGCTTTCATCACTTTTGGGTACATACAGATAACAAATGATGACAAATGGAACAAATACACAAGTACTGTGGAAAACATAAAGACTTCAGAGACTATCTACATAGGTAATTTTTCCTTTTAACTGTTTACCCTAGATGACAGACAAATCCTCCATTCAAAAATTCTTTTTTCACTGATTATTGGATAAAGGCCAAAGTAGAAAAACTTTTTAGTAAAGTTATGTAGACAAATTCATAACTAGCATTAAAAAATAATTCTCAAAGAACCTAGGCAATTTAATTTGCTGCCTGTTAAGCCTCAGTTTATTTCTGTAAAAATGGAAAGAATAACACTCAAAGAGATTTTGTAACTATTCAGTAAGAAAATGTATATAAAATGTTTAGCACAAAATAAATGCTTAACAAGTAGGAGCCATTTATGTTAAAGAGAATAATATGAACTAACTAGTAATCAGAAATAAGTTATTAAAATATAGTCCTGCAAGTAAGAACTGAGGGGGAGTTTGGTCTAAATTAACTGGATTTCTTTTGACATCACTGCAGATATTTCTATTGCAGCATGTGAGACTACTTACTGTCCCTTCTTCCTGCTGGTACACAATATTTTAAGTGATGAAGTAGCTTTTAAACATGGTTCATGGAAATCTGTGAATACTTGGTCATCTTTCTGAAGTTACTGTCATAGTACCCATAAACCCCTCAAGCCAGCAATGTTCTCTGATCTGAGGAAATTGCCTCAGTGAGTCATGTATAAATTCTCAACAGTAAGCCGCACAGAAATTTTGATCAATATCTTTTATGGGAAAAATTGCACTTCTGGATAATGAATCTTTTCCTCATAGATATACAGTTTGGAACAAAATTTCAGACCATGCTTAGAATTACACAATTGCTGTGAATCAGTTAAAGTGGCAGAAATGAATAAGTGAGTGGGTTTTTATTTCTTTATTTGTTTTAAATCTGTTGTCTTTGCAAATAAATCATTAAAATATAAGAACTAGGGAAAACATCTTAAGGTTTTAGAAATTATATATACTTGTTTATTATGATTTAAAGAGGTTTAATTCAATTAAATGCATCCATGTATTTATCGCATTGGCTAATATATAATAATAAGACACAATTCTTGTTCTCAAGGAGCTAGTAACATCGTACAGGAAAGAAATAATAGCACAAACAATATCTTCTGTAACAAATCAAATGAGATGTGCAAAGCACCATATGTGAAATAAAAAACATTATGGTGCTGGAGGTGAGGGACCCATGAATTGAACCTCTGTCCCCTCCTCAAAGCACAGTAAAATGGCAGTAAAGAGGGACTAGTTTTTAAAGTATGAACCAATCAGCTTAATCAAAGGATTTGCACAAGTTTTCAGTTTTTCAACACAGACCTGCAGACTATAATTTGTAGAGGAAATAGTCCCCTTCCCCCACTTTTTGGTTTCTTTGGTGGCAAAAGTTAAATTTTGTTGCATCAAAAATAATAAAAAAGTATGAACTAAAAAGGACAAAGGGAATGGAAAGAAATCGATAATAAAGATTTGGAAGCTGTCAAAGTAGGTGAATAAATGATCTGAGATAAATAAAGAGTGAAAAGTAATTCGAGTTAAATGGCAGAATTCTTGGCACCAAGTACACGGGTGAATTTGGGGCTACAAACTGAAGAATTAATAGAAAGATTGTTTAGAAGGAAGCTAGTCCCCTCTATTTTTTTAAAATCGTACTTTAAGTTCTGGGGTACATGTGCAGATCTTGCAGGATTGTCGCATAGGTACATACATGCGGTGGTTTGCTGCCTCCATGCTTCCGTCACCATCAGACACTTCTCCCAGTGTTATCCCTCCCAAACCTTCCCACCCCCCTGGCTGTCCCTTCCATAGCTCCCCAACCCCCAATAGACCCCAGTGTGTGATGTTCCCCTCCCTGTGCCCATGTGCTCTCATTGTTTAACACTTGCCTATGAGTGAGACTATGTGGTGTTTGGTTTTCTGTTCTTGTGACAATTTGCTAAGGATGATGGTTTCCAGATTCATCCATATCCCTACAGAGGACATGAACTCATCCTTTTTTATGGCTGCATAGTATTTCATGGTGTGTAGGTGCCACATTTTCTTTATCCAGTCTATCATTGATGGGCATTTGGGTTGGTTCCAGGTCTTTGCTATTGTAAACAGTGCCACAATGAACATATGTGTGCATGTGTCTTTATAATAGAACAATATATAATCTTTTGAGTATATACTCAGTAATGGGATTGCTGGGTCAAATGGAATTTCTATTGCTAGGTCCTTGAAGAATTGCCATACTGTCTTCCACAATGGTTGAACTAATTTACACTCCCACCAACAGTGTAAAAGTGTTCTCCACATCCTCTCCAGCATCTGTTGTCTCCAGATGTTTTAATGATCGCCATTCTAATCGGCATGAGACGGTATCTCAATGTGGTTTTGATCTGCATTCTCTAATGATCACTGATGTTGGGCATTTTTTCATATGTTTGTTGGCCTCATGTATGTCTTCTTTTGAAAAGTGTCTGTTCATATCCTTCACCCACTTTTGAATGGGTTTGTTTGTTTCTTGCAAATCTGCTTTTGTTCTTTGTTAGTATCTTTAGTTTTGGATATTAGCCCTTTGTCAGATGGGTAGATTGCAAAAATGTTCTTCCCATTCTGTTGGTTGCTGGTTCACTCTAATGATTGTTTCTTTTGCTATGCAGAAACTCTTAAGTATAATTAGATCCCATTTGGTACCCTCTATTCTTTCCTGTATTGCATTCCCTTCTCTTAACCATAAAAAAGAATAGAGATTTATTCTCTGAGCATGGTAAAACATGGGGTCTTTGGAATGGGGAGTGGCAGGCAGAGAATTGATGGCAAGATTACTAGTTGAAAACAGGGCCATTAAGTGGAAATTTACTCTGAATCTGAGACGTTCAGCCTTCTTTTTCCTCTCATTTACTATAATGCTGTTAGGGAGACTTACATTATTCAGGTAAAAACTGGAAATTATTTCCTGGGGAATGTTATCAGCAAAAAGAAAAATTTTGAAGATATTTATGTCATCAGCTATTTCCCCCCAAATCTCATCTGGCCCTCTGGAATTACCCTTTACTCAGGCTCCTCACTGACTGTCTCACCTGTTCATTCAAAGTTTCCAAACTGGCCATTTTGGGGGCCATTCTTAAATATCAGCTGACCCAGCATTTTGGGAAGCTGAGGCAGGCGGATCACTTGAGGCCAAAAGTTCAAGACCAGCTTGACCAGTGTGGCCGAAACCTTGTCTTTACTAAAAAAACAAAATTATCCAGGTGTGGTGGTACACACCTGGAGTCCCAACTACTCAGGTGACTGAGGCATGATAATCAGCTAAACTGGGGAGGCAGAGGTTGCAGTGAATGGAGATTGCACCACTGTATTCCAGCCTGGGCAACAGAATGAGACGCTGTCTCAAAAAAAAAAAAAAAAATCAGCTGACACCCCAGAATTATCACAAATTTGAACAAAAGTTCTGATTTGAAGATAGAGACAAAAATGAAAACTAGGAGAAACAGATTATGCATGGGGAAGAAAGCCTCAAAGAAATAAATCATTAATATCTTCTGAGAGACAAAAGAAGAGATTGCACCTATGAAGTAGGAATAAGTACTATGTTCAAAAAGAACTATCGAAAACTAAAAATATAGCAAAAATGAAAAAGTACAAAGAATGGTCAGAAGTAAAATTAAGAAAATCTCCCAGAATACAGAGGAAAAAGACCGTCCAAGCAGTTTAACATCCAAATATTAGAAGATTTAAATAGAGAAAACAGAAAGTGAAGGGGAACAATTAAAATGTATATATAAAAAATATATATGTTTATATATATACATATGTGTGTATATATATATTTAAATTTTATTATTAAAAGACATAAGTTTTCACATGCAAGTAGCTTCCTGAGTACTCATCCAAATGGATGAATATAGATCCACACCAAACCACATCACTGTGAAATATCAGAACACTGGAGACAAGGAAAAGAACCTTCCAGAGAGTAAGAAAAATAAGTAGGAGGAGGGAAAGTATATTCATACAAAAGATTAAGAATAAAAATGTCATTGACAATAGCAAAGCTAGAGACTGGAAAATGTTACTTCTTAACCTTGCATTCTATACTCATATATACTATCAATCAAACGTGAGAATAGAATAAAAATGTCTCAAAAAATTTACGTTTTACATATTTTTTCTCAGGATGCTACTTTAGGCAAAAGGAGAAGTTATAGCTAGAAAGAAAAAACATAGGGTCTGGAAAACAGAGATCCAACCGAAAACTTAGGAAAAGGGAATCACCAAGATGATGGCAAGTGAGAGCTTAATGACAGTAGCGCAGTTGGGCAGGAGGGGAAGGGACAATCTTCACAGAGCAGGTCTGAAGTTCCAGTGAGAGATGTCATTTAGGTGACGTTGAAACGTGCTTAAATGTATTGAGAAGATACAACAAGAAAGGATTTGTGGTTGAATTCCTGATATAAAATTAAGCAAATGAGACTCCAGGGGAAACTGTTGAGTAGAGAAAGGAAAGATGTCATATTATGCTGCATAAATCAATAAGGGAAAGCATTTACTTAGTCATAATAACATAAACACTGATCCAACTAAAATTACAACATATTTATGGTTGAAGAACGAAGACTGTGAAGTATGTAGTGAAAGGTAGCGAGAAAGAGAGCCGAAGTTTGTCTTCTATTGTGAGAAATCCATAGTTAACACCTCAAATTTAAAACTCAAGCAGTAGCAATATACACATGCTATTTAGAAGTACGATGTATGCCAAAAGAATAATTTAAAAGAGAAGAAAGTGGTTGGCACTGGATATCAGGAAATGGAAGTGGGAGAATCTAAAATTAGATGGGACTGAGAGATACAGCAGCAGCAGTGAAGAAAGAGTAGGTAGGACTAGATGAGAGAGATGCGGTAAAATTAAATGAATAGGACTGGGCAATTGGTTGGATAAAGAAAGCAGGAAAAAGATGACAGGGGTTTCACCCAGAGTAGCTGAGAGCACAACGAAGTCACTAACAGAATTAGGAAATCCAGAGGAGATATGGGAGGCAGATGCAGAGAGACAATGAAATACAGAAATATAATGGCTCAGAGTGTAATGATCCAGCTCCCAGGCCTGATTCTGCCACCTTATCCATATGGCCTTGAGCAGACCACCTCACCTCTGTGAGCTACAGTGTCCTTACTATGGAGCAGGGGACTCAGAGGAGCACAGTGGTGGAGAATGCAGGCTCTGGAACTAGATTTCCCAGGTGCAAATATCAGTCAATGCCATTCTCTAACTCTACTTACTAGCCATGCATGTGGTTTAGACCATTCATCTAACTTTTGTGTGCCTCAGTTTCCTCACCTGTAAAATGCGGTTGATAGTATCCTATATATCATCATATATTGTTGAGAGAATTAAATCAGAGTGAATTGTATTGTTTAACAATAGAAAATAAATAAAAACTAATATAAAATACTTGATCAAGCATACATGGACTAAACTTGAAAAATAAGACAGAGGCTGATATGGTTTGGCTGTGTCCCCACACAAATCTCATCTTGAATTGTAGTTCCCATAATCCCCACATGTGGTGGGAGGGACTCAGTGGGAGGTAATTGAATCATGGGGACAGTTTACCTCATGCTATTCTCATGATAGTGAACAAGTTCTCATGAGATCTGATGGTTTTATAAGAGGCTTCCCCATTTGCCTCGCTCTTATCCTTCTCCTTCCTTCTACCATGTGAAGAAAGACGTGTTTGCTTCCCCTTCCACCATGATTATGTTTCCTGAGGCCTCCCCAGCCTTATGGAACTGTGAGTCAATTAAACCTCTTTTCTTTATAATCTTTATAATTTACCCATTCTCAAGCAGTTCTTTATAGCAGCGTGAGAATGGACTAAAACAGAGGCCATGTGGAAGAATCAGTAGAATTTCTCTAGGTAAACACTAGGTGCCACAAACAGATCATGACAAGAACATGAACCTTGAAGCTGAACAAATCAGGGTTTGAGTCTTAATTCTCAAGCCATGTAAACTGGAGAAATTTGTATCTCCTACCTAAACCCATTCTTCCTTAGCTAGAAAACCCGCAACAGTTCTATATTAATTAAATAACTTAATATACATAATGTGCTCAACACAGTGCGTATTAAAGAATAGAAATTTGAATGTTCCATTGACTAGAGATGGTTTACACAAATACTTGGGGTTGCCTATGACCATGAGCCTGTGTATACCTGGAGGTACAGCCATGTCCATGCCATCTGAAAGATGAGCTGTTTCCTTCCAGGGCTCAATCTCTTTCCTAGGTTTTCTCTCCCATCAGTCAGGTTTTCATCTCTCTTAGAGTCCCTCTGCAGCATAACTTTCTAATAAGTGTCCTTAATCAATGTCTACTCTGTAAGTGAGGTGAACTAAAGAGCTAGTTCACAGAACCATGACCTGTTCAATGTAATATTTATAAAGTGGGCATAGTATTTTGCATCTGCATACTGGGTTAATGCCAGTGCTATCTTTACACTCTTGGGAGCATGGTCAGATTTGGGAGTCCTTTGATTTGTTTGATACAATAATGAAGGAAATTCAAATTCTGGAGAAAATGATAAGCTGACTTTCTATGGTTATATCCAGCAGCTAAAAGAGTCCAGAAAGCAGTCAATTTTAATAGTCAAGATATGAAATCACCAGGGGTTGGTGTCAAAATTAAGAGGGTAAAAGTAGCTCAATACATTTGTGTCATTGAATGCCCAATCTCTTTACAACACAAAGCATTGGGCTGTGTGCTGCAAAAAAGAAAATAAATGTTTAAATGAGAACAAAATAAAACATAGTCCCTAGGTTAGGTTGACAGGCATAACTAACCACAAGTTAGGATCTGACATTAATTACTATTATGGCAGAGTCATGATCTCATTGTAATCACAGTCTTTTCTATTTGAGTATTTTGGACTTCTTCAAAAAATGTTATAATATTTTTACATTTTGAAAAATAGGTATGCAAGGAATCTAATGCAACTCACAGAATACCTATTATGCCTCCCAAAGTATCTGTGTAAGCATAACTTTGGGCTTTGAATGTGTCTTTGTAGAAATGGAAAGAAAAAATGGAAAATCTTTCATGTCCTACAGGATGTCACATTAAACAAAACAAACTTAGAGGAAGAGAGATGCAGATAAAGAGAGGTACTTAAAATTGCATCATTGTCCATCTAAAACTAAATTCTGCATTTGTCTGTTTCTGGTAAACCACAGTATGATATGAAGGTGTGGGAATTATGCTCCATTTTATGCCCTAAGTTTCACTCTACTGGTAGGAATTCAGCTGATTCTAGATAAATTAATTAGGGTTAAACCAATTCTCAGTACTTACTAATGATTCTTAAGGTTTTATATGTGGAAGAGATGTGGCCCAGTCAAAGCTAGTCAACAGGATCAGAGTGGCCTCCAGTGCTAGGCAATATTTTATGTATAATGCAGAGTTTTCCACAGTAAAAAATGCATTACTTAGATTCAGCAAGACATGTGAAGCATGGGGAAGGAGCGTAGCATTGGCCAGGTAGAGAATTCATGATACGTGACTAAGGCCAACACTTAAACTGTCAGTTCCCTTATGTGTAAAATGAGGATAATATTACTCTGTGGGGAATATTGTGAAGCCCCTATGATTAATCACATAAAATATACCCAACCCAGGGTCTGGCATATAGTTAGAACTCAATGAATTTTAGTTGTTTTGTTCATTTAACTGAGTGGAAAAGTGAAACTGGTCCTACATAAAAGGCTACAAAACTGCTCTCGTCAGCCTGAAAGCAGAGAAGGGCTTACCCATGTACACATCAGCTCTTTTCCATTCTCTTATGGCCAGAGAGGTGAGCATCCATTGGCCCTGCTAGCTTTAATTTCCACAACCGTTGTGGCAGGAGAGGACTAAGAAAGGCAGCCTTGGTAAAATGCCAGACACTCCTGGATGCTCAATTGATACTAATTAATCCTCAGTAGCAGCATTTTGGCAACAGCTCTTGACTCGTGTGACCTTTCATGCTGGATGGAATTACACTCGGATGATTCCTTTTCTCAGCCAAGCCCTTTAGAACCTTCTTAGACTGTTGGCAGAATTCCATGAGCACTACAGTTTCCTGAGAATTCTGCAGTTGGCACCTTAAATGTGTTAGTGCTAAATAAATAGAAGGTGAGACATTATATATCCAATTTTGGTGATAGGAGATATCCAAATAAATGTTATAAAAATGCAAAAATTCTCTGCTGAGCTCTGGTGATGAACAGGAGGATGGATCATAAAAGTCTCCAGCCTCCTGCCACCAATCATTCCCAAGGCCTGTGGTTATTCAGCATGGCCACTCACAGTGACAAGGGATATTGCTGGCAAAACAACTGCTTGTCTCAGAGGATAAGCAGCTTAAATTTAGTGCCTTGGGCAGCATCAGATTTACATTAGTTTTAGTCTCCCCTCACTTTTTCCCCTGCTGTTTATGAAAGGGTTTCTTATGTGATTTTATTTTCTGTATGTGAAATGAAGGCAGCAGGAGTTAGTCGCAAAGCAGAAACAAGAACTGACGCTTCTTGCCCTACCTGGGCCTCTTTGTGCTGCGATGATAGTGCCCACCCACTCACTGTGGCTATGGACTCCCACCAGGAATTAGCACAAGCTGCTCAAATCATCTTTTACATCCCTATAACTGCATTTTCTTGTATATGGTGTTTAATGTAATGTACAAATCTACTGTGAAGATGATTCTCAGGAACTTGGTAATAATAGTATTAATTTTGTAATTAAAGATGCTGTTACTACTGTTAATTCTTTTGTTTCCTGGAACTACAACACTTATCATAATATGTTAAAATGGTAAATTTACTTTTCTCTCTCCTCCACCATATTTTAAGATTTTTTTTCATTGTATTCCGAGCACCTGGAATTATGACTGGTACAGAATAAACTGTTCAATAAATATTTGCTGCGTGAGTGAATGATGAGGTATTGGAGCATGAATGTTGGTATTGTAGCCAAAACTTTACAGAGTTAACCTGATGAAAATGAGTATTTTCACGTGTTTTACCCACCTCCAACCTGTTCTTGGCTAACTCCAGTTTATCCTTTAGATAAATGAGTTTCTCAGGGAAGCCTTCTTTCATGCTCTTCATCTTGTTGGTAAACATTATGAGTACAAAGACCATGGTAATATTTGTTTAATATAGTATTCTCAGCACCCAATAGAGAATCTGGCATGTTGTAGACACATAAATAATATTTGTGAAATAATACTCCATGTTCTGATTTCTCCTCTTTTCTACCCATGCTATCAAATTGTCTTACATTCATCATAATTTCATTTAGACCATGTCCATTATCTTGTTGTTGGACTTTCTACAGCCACTTTCTCCCTGCTATAATTGATATTGGACACAGCTGCCAAAATAATTTTCATCAAGCTTTGCTCGGGCTAATACTTTCTGTCCTCAAATTGCTTTTAAATTACAGTGATTTATTTATTAAGTTAAAAACAAGAACTTTGAAATTTTAAACCAGTTGCTCCCCATTTTCTTTTGAAATCTCATTCTTCCATAAAAGGTTTTTGTTCTATAGCCATGGCCTGAATGTATGTGATCCTCTAAAATTTATATGTTGGAACGTAATTCCCAATGTGACAGAATTTGAAGTGATTAGGCCATGAATATAGATCCCTCATGAATGTAAGATTAATGCCCTTAAAAAATAGACTTGAGAGAGACTGCCCTTTTCACAAGTGAGGATAATCGAAGGTGCTATCTATGAGGAATTGACCCACACCAGACACTGAATATCCTAGCACCTGGATCATAAGCTTTCTAGCCTCCAGAATTGTGAGCAATAGTTCTGTTGTTTGTACATTAGCTAGTCTAGTACAGTATTTTGTTATAGCAGCCCAAACGGACTAAGACAGCCATTGTGCTTTGTCTTTGAATTTATCTATCCTTCTGTCTAGCTATCCCCAGCTTCTCTTGTCTTTCCTTCAGTCATGAAGTTTCAGGTATGCAAACCCATGTTTATATTTCACATACCATGTGTTTACATGAGTGAAAAACACCCAGGGATGTTTTAGCTCCATGAAAGACAAACGCTCAATATAAAACAGCAAATTGCATGAGGAAATGGACCAAAGAGAGAAAGAGTTTTGAAATTATTGAATAATATGAATGAAACTATAAAATAAGTATATGCATTAGACTGTTCTCATGAGGCTATAAAGACATACCTGAGACCGGGTAATTTATAAAGAAAAGAGGTTTAATGGACTCACAGTTCCACATGTCTGGGGAGGCATTGCAATCATGGTAGAGGGTGAAGGGAAGCAAGACACGTCTTGTGGTGGCATGTGCAGGGGAACTGCCCTTTGTAAAATAAAACCATTACATCTCGGGAAACTTATTCACTATCATGAGAACAGCATGGGAATGACTCGCCCCCCATGATTCCACTACCTCCCACGATATGTGGGAATTATGGAGATACAATTCAAGATGAGATTTTGCTGGAGACACAGCCAAACCATATTATTATATTTAAGCTGATTTTAAAAATAAAGGACTTCCTGTGATTCCAGCAAGGAAGAGAGAAATAAAAAGAAAGCAGGGACTGGGGGCCCATACCATCCTTTATCACTGCTGCCTTGCTGATTCTCTGAACTGGAATGGAGAGATATAGAGGAGTGAGTCTTGGAAATGAGTGGCAGCACCTTAATGGGGGTGGTAGTTGGGTGGTGGCAGGTAAGAATAAACTCAGCAATGTCAGCAGCAGCATCCCTTGGCTGTTGGAAGTGAAGGGGCCAGAGCCTGGTGAGAATTAAAACAAAAATCAGAGGCCAATGCTTAAAGTCTGAAGAAATCTGTCAGTCAAACTATTTCACTAGCGCTTGAATGCTATTCAAAATATGTGGTGATATTTGTGGTCTGTTATATTTCTTAAAATTTTATTTTTTTTTAATTTTTGGCTTTTTTGAGTATGATGGTTTGCCTTAAAAAACAGCTACTGTTTCTTGGAGAATAGAAGATGGAGAAATACATGTTTCATTTACTTGAGACTATAGGTATACTGTTGGCCCAAAAAACCAACTATTCAGATAGTTTTTTCTTCAGAAAAGAAATTATGAATATTAGTAGAACTTACGGATTTTATGATGAATATAAAAGAATACTATTCATACTATGAAAATTTTTTGGAGTAACTTTTTACAAGTGTAGGTATCATAGATGAGAAATTCTGATATCATGAGATTTTTAATCCCCAAGTCTTTAAAAATCTACGGAGCAGCTTCAACAAATTGTAGGGCCAATTTATATAAAAGAGCAAACTCTTTTTAGTGATATTTTGTGAACTGTTTCTGGAAAGATATCTGAGTCTGGGGTGAAAATGATGAGGAATATCTTTTCTATTTTGATCAGAAGTAATTGCAAAACACTTGCATGTGAAAGATGTGAACTTACCCAGGAAGCCTTTCAGTTGATTAAAGACGGTTAGAAATTTCACCAAACTGTTGTGGGGAATTTGATAATTCAGGTGACAGGATAAATGTGAAAAAAAATGCTTGTTTGTATCTTTTCTGTATTTTTAAAGTTTCAGGAAAATAAAGCCAAATTTCAGTAGTTTCATAATACCACCAAATGATGTAATCAAACAGCAAGTGATAAACAAAAAGGTCAATTTAACACTGTTTAGTTGGGACTTTTAACACAAAATGTCTAACTTTCACTTTAAAATCTATGATGTATACTAGTTTTTTTGTGCCCATGTCCACATTTTTCACTTGATAAATGGCAATTACTGGTTATAACAATACAAATAAAAGATTTTCTCCATTCTCAAGTATAGCATTTCTTATGAAATCAAGTTCTCAACTCCATTGGTAAAGGACTGTATTTTCTGAAAGATTCCAGCTGTACTCTTCTAAAGGTACTCAATTTAAAACTCATTTTTTCCTTAAAATGCCTAATACTATATTTGTGTATGTCAAAAGATGCAGACACCCTACAAAAACCATGTTAAATTTATTTTTATTTTTTAAAGTTTGTTAAGATGTGATTTATGGCCCAACATGTGGCCTGTCTTGGTGACAATTCTGTGAGTTTGAGAAGAATGTGTATTTTGCTATTGCTTGATGAGGCATTCTATAAATGTTAATTATATCCAGTTGACTGATGGTGCTATTTAGTTCAACTACATCCTCACTGATTTTTTGCCTGCTGTGTTTGTCAATTATTGATAGACAGATGTGGAAATCCAATTATAATAGTGATTCATCTATTTCTCCTTCGAGTTCTATTATTTTTTGCCTCATGTATTTTGATACAGTGTTGTTAGATGCTACACATTAAAGATAGTTATGTGCTCTGGAATAATTGATCCTTTATCATTGTGCAGTGTCCCTTCTCATCCCTCATACCCTCACTCTGGAAGTTTTGTATGAAATTGATGTAACTATTCCAGTTTTCTTTTGATAAAGTTGTCATAAGATAACACCTTCTTCATCCCTTATTTTTTAATCTATGCCTTTGCATTTAAAGTGGTTTTCTTATAGATAACATATAGTTGGATTTTGTTCTTTTAAAATCTACTCTTACATAGCCTTTGTCTTTTAATTGGTATATTTATATCATTCACATTTAAAGTGAGTATTGATATAGTTGGTTTAGTATATGTCATATTTGCAATTGTTTTCTGTTAGGTGCTCTGCTCTTTGTTTGTTCATCTTCCACTCTTTTCCCTTAATCTCCAGTTTTAATTTAGCATTTTAAGATTCTATTTTCTCCTGTCTTAGCATATAAGTTATAAATTTATAACAAATCTAAGTCCACTTTGAATTAAAACTATAACATTTTATGAGTAATGCATGTACTTTCCTCAACCCTTATAATATAGCTGCCATTCATTTCATTTATCTTTAAGCCATAACTACTGAATATACTGTTGTTATTGTTATTTTGAGAAAATTTTTAACTGTTAGATCAATTGAGAATAAAAATATTTTATTTGCATTTATTTTTATCTGATACTTTTCCTTTCTTTATGTAGATACAAATTTGACCTATGTAATTTTTCTTCTCTCTGAAGAACTTTTAAGATTTCTTGCAAGGCAGGTATACTATTGACAAATTTTCTCAATTTTTGCTTCTCTGAGAAAGTTATTTTTTCTTTACTTTTGAAAGGTAATTTTGTAGATTCAGTATTCTAGATTAATAATTTTTTTCTTTCACCATATTAAATATTTCACTCCATTCTTTTCTTGCGTGCATGATTTCTGAAGATAAATCTGAATGTAATTCTTACATTTATTCCTTTATTAATTAGGTAATTTCCTTCTTTGGGTTCTTTTCTAACTTGTTTCTTGATCTTTGGTTTTTGAATTTGAATACAGTATGCTTAGGTGTAGGTATTTTTATATTCACACTGCCTAGTGTTCTCTGATTTTTCTGGATTTTTAGTTTTGTGCCTGCCATAAATTTCAGAAAATTATTAGCCATTATTAAACTAGAGAATATAAACAACAGAAAAATACCTTAAAATCAATTATAGAGAAAAGATTGCTTATATACAAATAGTGACAACAAGAGAGCAACTTTTCTTGTATGAAATAGGTACTTGAATATAATGAAATTGTATCTGTAAACTACTAATGTAAAGAATGTTTCATTAGAATTCTGTAACCAGCCAAACTATGATGAAAGAGTGAGGCCACAGTATTTTCAGAGAGAGACTGAGAAGCTCTACCATTCCTAACACTTTTTAAGAAGGGCTCCTAAAGGATAGAGTTTGGTAAGAAAAAAAAATGAATCCAGAAGTAATTTTGAATTCTCTAAGAAAATTGACATATTTGTTTTTGTTAATATGGTGGATGGTATATCCTGAAGAATCTCTTAAAATAGAACACAGAAATTCTAAAAATGCATTATAATAATTTAAACATATTCAGTAAGTGTACAGTTTAGGCATCATAGAAATATGATGGTGGTAACTGATCAGAAATGCTTTGCTTGTTCTGGAAGTGTTTATTAATGAGCTTGGGTTTAATGGATTACTGGAATAAGACACAAGGAATAGGAGTGAGTTGAAAATATTACTGTTACATACAGCTAAGAATCTTTTGGTTCATGGAATTAATGTTCCAGATTTTTCATCCTTCCCTATGTCCATACCCTTTGATATGGGATTTAGTGGTTTCTCAAAATAGAAGTGGAATATATTTCCATGGCCCATTGGATGTATGACTTTGCCCAATAGAACATAGAGAAGAATAAAAATATGCCCTGTTCTTATGCCAAATCTTAAGAGACACTGTGTGTTTCCACTTACCATTTTGTGCTTCTGTCATTGCCAGAAGAAGATTATGCCCTGTGCAGTCTGTTGGTCCAGAAAAATGAGAGCAGCACGGAACACACTTAAATCAATGCCACAGTTAGGAGCCAAGTCTAGCTGAGTTTGGAAGAGCCATTCAAGCAGCCCTACAAATGTGTGAACTGTATAAAAGATTGTTGTTTGAAGACATTGAGTTAGGGATAATCTTTTTGAAGCATTATTACTGTAAAAGCTAACTGAAACCAAAGGACTAGAGTCTCAGATTAAGGTAAAAGAGAGCATATTTTTTTTTTTTTTGGCAGATGGAGAAAAAAATTTCTAAAATTTAATGCTCAATTATGATGTAATTCTTAGCAAACTAGGAATAGAAGAGAAGTTTCTATAATTCTGTAAGGGATACAAAGAGTATCTACAAAATAATAAAAAGTAAAACTATAGCACATAAGATACTTAAGGAAGAAAAGTTATAAGAATCTTTTGTATGGCAATAGATAGCACAGAGATAGATGCTCACTATACCACATCTAATGAACATTGAACTATAGGACTGAGTCAAAGGGCCTCAAGACCACTCTCAGGCCTGGTTATTCATTAGAAGAAGTCACAGAACTCAAAAAACTGTGGCATTTATGGTTACTTTATACTACAGACAAAGGATACTGGTTAAAATTAGCAAAGGTAAAAAGTAGGAAGGTTGAAGTACAAGAGAAACTCAATTTCTCCTTAGTAATTCAGTTCAATCACTTCAGCTAATAGGGTATTGCCCTTTTTTGTTTATTGCTTCAGTGGCATAAGACAGGCCAAATGGCCAGGTGAAAGCCTCAGCTTCAACATTAATGGATTCATTTTTATGTTCCCAGTGGAACCATTCCCTGCAAACCTGCAGTGCTGATGTTCTGTGGCATATTAGCGAAAAGGTTCACTGTACTTTCACTCCTTGATTCTCAGACCGTATATTTTGACTATAGGGGAGAAAACACCATGTAATTGTCTCCTGTAAGATGAAGAGGGTGTGGTCTTTCAATTGAAGCTACTTTAATAAGCCAGTCCATCTTTCTCTTAGTCCAACCACCTCTGGAAGATAAAGTATACTGTATGACCAGTTAATTCCTTGGGCATAACCCCATTGCCACAGTTCTTTACTGTAGAACAATTTAAAGCAATGCTTTGCAGAATGCCATGATGGTGAATAAGGCATTCTGTGAATTCACAGGTGGTGGTGTTAGCAGAAACATTGTGGGCAGGGAAAAAAATCCATCTTCAAAATATTTGTCTATTCCAGTGAGGATGAATCTCTACCTCTGTATAGTAGAAGGTGTCCAATATAATCAACATGCCACCAAATGTCTGGCTGCTTCTCCCAAGGAAAGGTGACATATTGAGGACTGAGTTTTGAGCTCTGTTGTTGGATTTGACATTCAACAGCAGTTGTAGCCAGGTCACCTTTGGCAAAAACAAGCCTATGTTGTTAAGACCATGTATAGTGTCTATTTATTACAGTGTGGCTACTTTTTTCATGGGCCTATTAAGCATGCTCTGGGGTATCTGGGGAAAGGAGTGACTGACAGTCACAGAATGTGTTATTTTGTTCTCTTAATTAGTGATTGCTTCTTTTGCAGTGGATGCCCTTTGGTGAAAATTTATTTAAATGGGATACAGCAATCGTTCCTCTTTGAGGCCATTATGAGTGGTCTATTCACATAACATTTTCCCAGACTTTTTGTAACTGATGTTTCAACCCTGTTCTTTCAAAGTCTCTGATTCATCCATTTAAACAATTAGCAACAACTTATGTACCGGTGTAGATCTTTACTTCTGGCTTTCTTTCAATTCAGTGAAGTAGACAATCAAATGTCCCATTAAAGTTCTAGATATTTTTTCCTGGTCACTGCCCATTAGGTCCAATTCTGTGGTTATCTTTCTCATTTTAAAACCAGGATTGAGTTTTTTCTTCCTCAGTCAACTGGTAATAAGAAACTATACATCAGGTTATAGGAGTAGATTGAAGGACAGGAGGCAATGAAGAAGTCAGTGTCAAAGGAGATTGATCCACCATTGCCTGAGCCCAGTCCTTTAATATCATTTTTATCTGATGATAGACTGAAGGCTACAGAAATGTTTGATAAAGCAGTGACTTGAAGATAAAGTACTTGTAAGAGTCCAGTTAAGAGATTAACATTATAGTAGCAATGATGACACACAACATTGACTGCAGTATGTGATAGATTCTCTTAGAGTACACGAGAGCTTACAGAAAGAAAATAACCTTGGCTCAAATCACAGTTTGAAAGCCAGAGATTTCCACAGCATTCCTAAAAGATTCCTAATTTCTTGAAGTTACAGGGCAGATACTACTGAAAAATCATCTTTCTCCTCTAATTGTGGCTTTTCCCCAGACACCTCCTATTGGCAAAGCCTAGCATCAAATCAACTGGCAAAGAAATAAAGGAGTTTGCAGAATTTAGGTCTAGCACTACAAGTAAGGAAAAGGCAAGTGGATTTGGCTCAGAGAGCCAATAATACATGGGCTTGAGGCCACCCTACAGCTGGAACAGATAACCAGCTTGAAATTGAAAGAAGTAAATCCAATTCTAACTGAAAAAAAATCATAGCTTGCTCTGTGATTCATAATAAGAACGTTGCCATTTGTGTAGAAAGGGGAAAAATATATGATTTAACTACTTAGCTTGGTAATCATTTTTCTAAGTATAAAAATTATTACCTTAAAATAGTGATACATGTAGATCACCACCAATTTTTGCAATTTCAGAGATGAAAATTTTTTTTTTCTAGTCCGTCTTACCTTTGGCATGTCTGGATTACAGAGCATTTCTATTACTCCATTAAATTCAAGCCAAAACCCTTTATTTTGGGATAATGTGCTCACATGAGAGTAGAATAGGAACTTAAGGAGAGGTTAATTAAGTAAAGCCAATTTTGAAAGATATTTAGCCACAAGCTTGCTGGTTTTTTAATTGGGCAAATGTACTGACTCCTTGAGCTCTTGGTTTTCTTACCTGCAAAAGCCTTAAGGTCTAGTACTTCACACCTGTGAAAGTACCTCATAGGATTGTTCTCACTTTATACTGGAAATAGAAGAGATATCTATCAGAATAATACAATCAGAACAACATTTCCAGTTACTTGTTTTACTAGTCAAGTGGTAAAGAAAAGAAGAACAAAACTGTCTTCTAAATAACCCTTGTCACAACCTTTTAATTCTGAGAATATATAGATGCACCAGTGTTTGTGGGTTAGCTGACTAAAAGGCATAGAAGAACTGGACAGTATTTAGCTCATTAAAAGGTAGAAGCAGTAAAATAAGAAATACCTAATGTAGGTGATGGGGGGATGGATGCAGCAAACCACCATGGCATGTATATACCTATGTAACAATCCTGCATGATCTGCACATGTACCCCCGAACTTACAGTATAATAAAAAAAGAAAAAAATACTAAATACCCTTTTTTCAAAAAGATTTAACTGTAATGCTTGTGAATTTCTAAGTTTTCAAACTGAATTATTTTCACATCCATGTTCATGATGATGTAGTTTATCTATAAATGCTTCCCACTAGGCTTATTTTAGATGCTCTTGCTAACACCCTGAGAAGCAGTGAACTTGTAAAATTGTCTTTACAACTCAGAAATGTGGAATGAAAGATTTGGGGTTGGGATGGGAAGAAGGTAAGAAAAAAATGGTACTGAAGGAAAAGGTCAGATATTAATGTTCAAATATCAACAGAAAAAGATTTCAGTGATCAGAAATGAATCAGAAATTTGAAGAAATAAAAATCATAAAATAAGTAGAATATTTAATTCACTGTATTAAATTATCCAGTTATTTCAAAGAAGAAAATTTCCAACTGTATTAGAAGTACATTTCTCAAAGATTGTTAGAGATGTTTCTCAAAGATTGAGACATATTTCTCAAAGATTATACCTTAAAAGGGTATGTTTGCCTCTTAAAGAAATAGATACGTCTGAGTTCACTGGAAGGATTAATAGTCATGCCTTTTGACCTAGGACTTTAGTTCTGATTAGCTTATTTTCTCTCATTTCTGTTAAAGAAAGATTTTAATAGAATGATAAAAATATTGGCTGGGCGCGGTGGCTCACGCCTGTAATCCCAGCACTTTGGGAGGCCGAGGCGGGTGGATCAGGAGGTCAAGAGATTGAGACCATCCTGGTCAACATGGTGAAACCCCGTCTCTACTAAAAATACAAAAATTAGCTGGGCATGGTGGCACGTGCCTGTAATCCCAGCTACTCAGGAGGCTGTGGCAGGAGAATTGCCTGAACCCAGGAGGCGGAGGTTGCGGTGAGCCGAGATCGCGCCATTGCACTCCAGCCTGGGTAACAAGAGCGAAACTCCGTCTCAAAAAAAAATATAATATATATTATATATATTATAAAATATATAATATATATTATTATATAATATATTATATATATTATTATATATATATTATATATATTTATATAAACATGAAAGCTAGATTTTGGTGACTTTTAGGGCAATCTCTTTAGACACAACTTAATCAACAGGAAGCCATGGGCAAACCTACTCTCTTATTAATTTACTTTCTATTTTTCATGTCATCATTTTTCAGCTTTTTCTTTTCAAAATGCTGAAGTCTGGGATAGATGTTTTTGTATGTGGAAGAAAGAGGAGAAAGAGAGAATCTAATGTTTATATGTGATCATAATCTGTCAAATAATTAGTTTCATTTTGCAATTCAGTAATATTAGAAGCATTTTTAAAAGTACATTCAAATATGTCTAAAATAACAGTATCAGTTAGCAATTATATCTCCAATTTGTTAATTAAATTGGGGAAGTGAGAAGTTTGGATTATTCTTACGTTTTATATTACACTTGACAGAATAGATTGCATGTATAAACTCTGTATTTAGTTCCTTAAAGAAGAAAAGTGACTTTTTAAAATGATTAAGAAACAGTTATCACACCAATGTTCATAGTGAAGCTGGTACAATTTTTCCAAAGAACTGAAATTTGAGAAACTTAAATTTGTCTTATCTGAGTTCTTTTCTTAGAAAACTGACTGCCAGGCCTTGTGGGTGGATTTGGAGAACTGAGGCTTTCCAGATTATCACACTAGACAATGACATGTACCTGCTGCCTGTTGACAGACTTGTCTTTCTTACATCTCCCTAATTCCCATTTCCCACATGTGGTTTCAATGAGATGCTAGACCCCTCATTTGATCACCTGATGCCTGTTGCCCAACTCCTCTTCCTTAATCCTACTGCTTTCCTTCAATGCTATATGTTAATAAATCCCCAAATTTAGTAAGGGGAGAGAGACAGATTTGAGACTGGTTTCCCATCTCTCTGGCTGACATCACAAATCATAATGCCTTTCTTCTCTTACAATACTCCTTGTTTCAGTTATTGGCTTTCTGTGTAGTAAGTTATACGACCTAGGCCAAATACCTTGCATTTGGCAGCAATAGCAGCATTCATTATTCACAATAACCAAAAGGTGAGACAGCCCAAATGACCATCAATAGATAAACAAATGACAAAATATGGTTTATATATACAATGATATATCCAGTAAATAAAAGGAATAAAGTTCTGACACAATATACCATGGATGACCCTTGCAAGCAAGCTAACTTAAATAAACCAGTCAAAAAAAGACAAATATTGCATGGTTCCACTTGTATGAGGTACCTAAAGTAGTCAAATTCATGGAAACAGTAGAATAGTGATTCTCAGGGGCTGGGGGAGAAGGAATAGGGAGTTATTGGCTAATGGAGTTTTCTGCCTGGGAAGATGAGAAAGTTCTCAAGATGAATGATGGTGATGGTTGCACAACAATGTGAATGTACTTAATGCCACGAACTATACACTTAAAAATGGTTAAAATGGTAAAGTTTGTATATGGTTTGAAATTTCGACTTTTATTTTAGATACAGGGGATACACATGTAGGATTGTTACATAGGTATATTGGCCCCAGGTAGTAACAATAGTACCCAATAAGTAGTTTTTCAACCCATGCCCCCCCATCCTCCCTCCAGTCTCTAGTAGTCCATGGTGTCTACTATTCCCACGTTTATGGCCATGTACGCTCAGTGTTTAGCTCCCACTTATAAGAGAGAACATATAGTCTTTGGTTTTCTGTTCCTGAGTTAATTCACTTAAGATTATGGCCTCCAGCTCTATCCATGTTGCTGCAAATGATGTGATTTTATTATTTCTATGGTTGCATAGTGTTTCATGATGTACATGCACATTTTCTTTATTCTGTTCACCATTGATGGATACCTAGATTGATTCCATGTCTTTCTACTGTGAATAGTGTGATAATGAACATATGAGTATGTGGTTGTTTTTGGTATGATGATGTATTTTCCTTTAGGTACATGCCCAGTAATGGGATTACTGGCTCTGTTTTAAGTTCTTTGAGAAACTTACAAACTTCTTTTCGCAGCAGTTGACCTAATTTACATTCCCACCAACTATACGTTATGCATTTGTTGTTTTTTGACTTTTTAATATAGCTATTCTGACTGATATGAAATGGTATCTCATTGCAGTTTTGATTTGCATTTCTCTGATGATTAGAGATGATGAGCATTTTGCAGTCTGTTGCTGGCTATTGTATGTCTTTTCTGAGAAGTTCTTTGCCCATTTTCTAGTGACTTTTTTCTTGTTGATTTAAGTTCCTAATATATTCTGGATATTAATAGACCTTGCATAGTTTGTAAATATTTTCTCCCATTCTGTAAGTTGTCTGTTTACTCTGTTGATGGCTAAATTTGCTATGCAGATTAAATTTCAAATTTCAGTTCTTTAGTTTAATTAGGTCCTTTGCAACAACAAGAAATGAAATTGACAAATGGGACCTAATTAATTAAGAACTGAAATTTGAGAAACTAATTCCCCAAAAGTAATTGTAAAAAAAAAAATAAAATGGCCAATGGGACCTAATTAAATGAAAGAACTGAAATTTCTCATGAATTAGTTAGTTTTTCATGGACTAGTTAGTTTCTCAAATTTCAGGTCTTTAGTTTAAGTAGGTACCATTTATCATTGCATTTTTTTTTGCTGTTGCAATTGCTTTTAGAGAAGTAGTCAAAAATTCTTTGCCAAGACCTGTGTCGAGAGCAGTGTTTCCTAGGCTTTCACCTAAGGTTTTTCACCTATGAGATCTTACATTTAAGTATTGAATTCATCCAGCTTTAATTTTTGTATATGGTGAAAGGTAAGGATTTAATTTCATTCTTTCGCATATGGCTAGTCAGCTATCCCAGCATCATTTATTTAATGGAGAATCATTTCCCCATTGCTTGTTTTTGTTTACTTTGTTGAAGATCAGATGGTTGTAGATGTATGACATTATTTCTGGGCTGTTTTGTTTCATTGGTCTATGTCTGTTTTTGTAATAGTACCTTGCTTTTATGGTTACTGTAGCCTTGTAATATAGTTTGAAGTTGGGTAATATGATGCCTCCAGCTTTGTTCTTTTTGCTTAGGATTGCCTTGTTTATTTGAGCTCCTTTTTGGTTTCATATAAATTTTAGAAGTATTTTTCTAACTCTATGAAGAATTTCAGTAGTGTTTTGTAGTTCTCCTTATATGGATCTTTCACCTTCTTGGTTAGCTGTATTCCTAGGTATTTTGTTTTGTTTGTGGCTATTGTAAAAGGGACTGTGTTCTTGATTTGACTCTCAGCCTGGATATCATCATTGTACAGAAATGCTACTGATTTTTGTACATTGAGTTTGTATCCTGAAATCTTGCTAAAATTGTTTATCAGTTCTGGTAGCCTTTCAGCAGAGTCTTTGGGGTTTTCTAAGTATAAGATAATATCATCAGCAAAGAGAGATAGTTTGACTTATTCTTTTCCTATTTGGATACTATTTATTTTTTTCCTCCTGTCTAATTGATCTGTCTAGGACTTCCAGTACTATGATGAATAGGAGTGGTGAGAGTGGGTATTCTTGCTTTGTTCCAGTTCTCAAGGGGAATAGTTCTAGGTTTTGCCTGCTCAGTATGATGTTGGCTTTGAGTCTGTCATAGACAGCTCTTATTATTTTGAGGTATGTTCCATTGATGTCTGGTTTGTTGAGAGTTTTTAATCGTGAAGAGATATTAGATTTTACTGAAAGCTTTTCTGCATCCATCAATATAATCAGATGGTTTTTGCTTTTAATTCTGTTTATGTGGTGAAGCATATTTATTGACTTGTACATAGGAAACCAATCTTTCATCCCAGGAATAAAGCTTTCTTGATCATGGTGAACTAACTTTTTGATGTGCTGATGGATTTGTTTGCCAGTGTTTTGTTGAGGAATTTTTAAATCTATGTTCCTCAGGAATATTTGCCTGATGTTTTCTTTCTGTGTTGTGTCTCTGCTAGATTTTTGTATTTAGCTGATGCTGGCTTCAAAGAAGGAGTTAGGGAGGAGTTCTTCTCAAATTTTTTGAAACAGATTCAGTAGGATTGATAGCAGTTATACTTTGTACATCTGGTAGAATTAAGTTGTGAATCCACCTGGTCCAGGGCTCTTTTTGGTTGGTAGGTTCTTTATTATTGATTCAATTTCAGAACTTGATATTGATATATTCAGAGTTTCAATCTCTTCCTCATTCAATCTAAGAAGATTGTGTGTTTTCAGAAATTTATCAATTTTCTCTAGGGTTTCTAATTTGTGTGCAAAATGTTGAATAGTAATCTCTGAGGATGTTTTGTATTTCTGAGGGGACAATTGTAATATCATTTTTGTCACGTCTGATTGTACTTATTTGGATCTTCTCTCTTTTTTTTTTTTGCCTTTGTTAATCCAGCTAGCAGTCTATCAGTCCTATTTATATTTCTGAAGAACCTATTTATGGCTTCATTGATCTTTTAAATTTAAATTTATATTTTTCTTTTCATAGTGATGGGGTCTTGCTGTGTTGCCCAAGCTGCTCTCAAACTCCTAGTTTTAAGCAATTCTCTCATATCAGCCACCCAAAGTGCTGGGATTACATGCATAAGCCACCACACCATACCTCATTAATCTTTTGTATGGATTTTTACATCTTAACTTCATTAAGTTTTTCTCTAAGTTTAGTTATTTATTTTCTTATGCTAGCTTTGGGGTTGGTTTGCTCTTTCTTTTTTTTCAAGTTTGTATAGATTCAATATTAGATTATTAATTTGAGATCTTTCTACCTTCTTGCTGAAAATCTTCAAGGATATAAGTTTTCCCTTTAACACTGCTTTGGGTGCATCCCAGGGATTTTGTTAAGTTCTATCCCTATTTTCATTAATTTCAAAGAATTTTTTGATTTCTGACTTAATTTCAATGTTTACAAACAAGTTATTCAAAAGCAAATTGTTTAATTCCTATGCATTTTTATAGTTTTGAGAGATCTCGATATTGAATTCTATTTTTATTTACTGTGGTCCACAAGTATGCTTGGTATGATTTCAGGTTTTTTAATTTATTGAGTTTTTCTCTATGATCAAGCAGGTGATTGATCTTAGAATAATTCTGTGTGCAGATGAGAATATATATTCTGTGGTCGTTCAGTGGAGTGTTCTGTAGATCTCTATTAGGTCCAATTAGTGGAATGTTGAGTTTAAATCTAGAATCTGTTAGTTTTCTGCCTTGATGATCTGTCTGATACTGTCAATGGGGTGTTGAAGTATCCCACTATTATTGTATTTTTGGCTAAGCCTTTTTTTTTTTTAGATCAAGAAGAACTTGTTTTATGAATCTAGGTATTCAATTATTAGGTGCATATATATTTAGGATAGTTAAAGCTACTCGTTGGATTGTATCCTTTATAATTATGTAATGCATTTAATTGTCCTTCTTAATTTTTATTGGCTTAAAGCCTGTTTTTTTCTGATATGAGACTAGCTACTTCTGTTCTCTTTTGTTTACCATTTCCATGGTAAACAATTATCTATTCTTTTATTTTGAGCCTGTGGCTGTCATTACATGTGAGATGAGTCTCTTGAATAACAGATGGCTGAGTCATTTTTGTTTACCAGGATTGTCACTCTGCATCTTTTAAATGGGATGTTTAGCCCATTTAAGGTTACTATTGATATATGTGATTTTGATCCTGTCACTGTATTGTTAGCTGGCTGTTATGTAGGCTAGATTGTATAGTTGCTTTGTAGTGCCTGTGGGCTATGTGCGTAAGTGTATTTTTGTGGTAGCATGTGTTATTCTTTTGATTTCATGTTTAGTACTCACTTCAGAACCTCCTATAAGCCTGGTCTAGTTGAAATGTATTCCCTCAGCATTTGCTTATCTGAAAAGGATTTTATTTCTTCTTATGAAGCTTAGTTTGGCAGGATATAAAATTCTTGGTTGAAATTTCTTTTCTTTAAGGACATTGAAAGTAGGCCCCCAATATCTTTCAGCTTGTAAGGTTTCTGCTTAGAGGTCTGGTACTAGCCTGATGGAACTCCCTGTACATAACTTGACCTTTCTCTCTAGCTGCCTTTAAGATTTTTTCTTCTGTGTTGACCGCAGTCAGTCTGATGACTATGCACCTTGGGGATTGGACATCTTGTGTAATATCTAGGTGGAGTTCTCTGTATTTCTTGGATTTGTCTGTCAGTCTTTTAGTAAGATAAGGAAAATTTTTGTGAACTATATATCTTCAAGTATATTTTCCAAGTTTCTTATTCTTTCTCCTTGCTCAGAAATGATAATGAGTCATAGATTTGGTCTCTTTCCATAATCTCATATTTCTCAGAGATTTTGTTCATTTTTATTAATTCGTTTCTCTCTATTTTTGTCTGACTGAATTCATTCAAAGAACTAGTCTTCAAGCTCTAGATTCTTTCTTCAGCATGGTCTATTCTGCTGTTAATACTTCTAGTTGTATTATGAAATTCTTATAGTTAGCTTTTCAGCTCTAGAAGTTCAGGTTGGTTCTTTCTTAAGATTGTTATTTTGCAGCCTGGACAACATAGAAAAACTCTTTCTCTACAAAAAATACAAAAAGTTAGCCAGGTGGCATCATGTGTACCTGCAGTGTAGCTACTCTGGAGGGTGAGATCACCTGAGCCCAGCAGGTTGAGGCTGCAGTGAGCCCTGATTGTGTGACCACACTCCAGCCTGGGTGACAGAGTGAGACCCTGTCTCAAAGAAAGAATAGAAAAATCATGGCTATTTTGTCTTTCAGCTCTTGGATCATCTCACTGGATTCTGTGGATTCCTTTGATTGTGTTTCAACTTTCTCCTGAATCTTGATGACTTTCACTGCCATCCAACTTTTGAAATCTATGCCTGCCATTTCAGCCACTTTAGAATGGTTAAGAACCATTGCTGGGGAGCTAGTGGACTCATCTGGAGGTAAGGGAATGCTTTTTATATTGCCTGAAATTTATTGTGCTGATTCTTTCTCATCTGGGAGAATTGATATTCCTTTAACTGTGGTTGAAGTTGAGTACATTCAATTGGCTTCATTTATGGATGCTTCTAGATGGCCAGGGCTCTGTAAAGGATCTTTATATGTGGGTCAATTCTTGTCCTTGGATCCACAGGTGTATACATTAGCTAGATAAATTTTTGGTGTTGTAGCTTGGGCTGGAATCCAGTAGATGACACTTAAGAATAATGGCCAGTAGCTAAGCTAATACCCAGTCATGTGGTTCTTTTGTACTACCTTGTATTCATAGACTTTCTCTGTGGTGGCAAGGGAAACAACCCCCTCACACGTCTACTCCTGGGCCTTGGGGGAACCCCTCTGATGGCTGGTGCTGCATCCACAGGTTTTTTTGTTAGGGCCTCCATGTGGCAGGGCCCCCTTGGGCAGAGGCTGTGGTAGGGAGATATGAACATGCTCTCTGAAATGGCCTTGAGGAGGGAGGCACACTCTGTTCCCTCACTGTCCCAGGAATCCATGCGTCTCACCCTTCTCAGTGTTCTGAGGATGGGGGCTCCTCCTCCACTTGAGTGCCAGCCACAGATCTTGGCTTTGTACTCTTCAGTGCCTGCTACAGCCCTGGCGGCACTGGGATGTTGGCTTGGGTCTGGGTTCTAGTAGTGATGAGAGATCCAGTGTGCTCCAGCGTCCCCAGGAAAATACTCAGGTACAGCAACTCCCTAAGGGTGTGCACCCACTCCTGCAGGGAAACTAGGCATAGACCCTATGAGGGAACAGCAGGCAAAAGAGGTTGCAGAGCAGATGCCCTCAGTCCTGTGGTGAAGCTGGACCTCCTCTCTCCTGGCTTAGAGATCAGCTTGGGACTGCACCTCCTGGAGGGGAATGGTGGGCCCTGGGGAATGGGCTTCTATGGCTGCTCTCTGCTGGAGATCCAAGTGTGCAAAAGCTCCCAGGCTCCATGCTGTCCAAAGGCCTGTCTCTGCCCACTCTTTAGGGAGATCCCCCTGCTAGCTGACATGTCCTTGGGGGATACAGAGTCTCCTGTAGCTAGGATTCCAGAGGTCTGCAGCAAGAGTGAGCTGTCCCTTAGTTCCCTCACTCACCCCTTTCTCAGAAGCCAATTGGAGCTGGAACTGGCCCTGGCTTCGGGTATCCTACACAGGATTCCCAGCTTCATCCCTCTTCCACCTTGGTTCCTGCATCACTTCTCCATCCACTTGCAGCATTTTCTCTCTGAAGATCTTCCCGAATTATGGTGGTTTACTTGATAATTTTGTCTCTCTCAGTAGGAGTGGCATTTTTGTGACTGCATCTAGTTGGTCACTTTTTCTCTGTGTTCAATTCGAAAAATGTTTAGGACATGTTTCGCTGGACAGCTCTTTAAAGCACACTGCTGAGCACTTCTACTGGGCCCATTTTGAGACTGAAATTGCAGAGCTCTTGAGAAAACAAATGTGGGATACAGCTTGAATAGAGATTCTCATTTCAATATTTGTCATTTAAAGTATTCCTCATTATTATCAATATAAAGTGAAAATGCCATACCCACAGTTGTTCTGCTAATCATTTTCTCTACCGAGCTAAAGACTCACAGAAATGGGATTTTTATGGTAGCCTCCAGAGACATTGAAGTGACGGTGCTATCTGCATCCCAAATACGAATGTGTCTATCACTGGCAAAATGAATTAGTATGACTAAAACTCAAATGAATTTTATTTCCTCCCTCCTCTCTTTCAGAGTAGTTATCTCATTTTATTGTTATTGCTTTATAAATTTCCTGCTTTTGACATTGTAAGCTAAGCAAGGATACAGTCTATATGTATGTTATTTTACATGGTTTTCACAGTACTTAGTGCAATGTCTGGTTCATGGTAAACTGTTAATAAGTATTATTTATTGAATGTGTGTGTGAATGAATTATAAAATGAATCATACCATGATCTCAGTTGCTAAAACAATGCACTATTAAATGGAGGGCAAAAATTTTACACTAGAGAACTATGCCCACAATATGAATAATTAAATGATCCATTCTCAAACAATGGTCAATGACTGAGCAAGCAATATTCAACCTGTTGGGAAATTTTAAAGTTTGGTAATTGATTAATCATCCTTCAAAACACTTATGAATACCGATTATGTGCTAGTTCCTGGGATAAGCTCTAGGAGAGTAATTTCTAACAGAAGCAGTACCCAACTTCCACTCCCATCCCCAGTTGTGTTTTGCAATTTATTTGATTTTTCTTTTTGTTGTCAATCATGATGTTTTGTGGCCAGGAGCCAAGAATTCTAGATATCTTACAATTTGTAGGATAGTCCTTCACAATGAAGAATTATTCCAGGTGCTACAGGGTTTTGAAATATTTTGCAAGACATTTAAGTACTGTATTTCATTCAATATAAGATAGCATTGATTTTTAAGATGTACTATAATTTTATATGTAACTGAGAAAAAAGAATCCGAGAATAATACTATGACACAGCTCCTTCAGTATAGCTCTGCACAGAATAATACTATGACACAGCTCCTTCAGTATAGCTCTGCACAGCACACACATCAGTCTCAACAGCTCTTTTTCTTCTGAAATTTCTTTAAACTACTCTGAGTGGTCTACAAATTTTCCTCCTTTTCATTATGCAGATGGATCTACAAATTCTGCCTTCTGTTGCACTGAATAGCATATGATAGTTTATCTTTGCATATATTTCATTAAGAAAATGTAAGATGACATTTATTTATGGTGTCTTCTTTTTAAATAAAAAATGTGCTCTATAAAGCAGTTTGAGGTTTCTTTGGGAAAAATATTCAATAATAGTTATTCTTTCAATGACAAATACTTTGTAATTTCAAAATGATGTCCACTGTCCTGCTTCCATGCTTGTGAATCATTATTTGTTTGGATGCTGATTCATAACATAATCTCTTTAAATTACATTATATATAGCAATTAAACTCAATACATGTAATACTTGCAAAGCAGATAACCCAATTGAAGTGATGAGAATATGAACAACTGATCACATTTCCTCATTTTGGCTGCAACCTGGTTGAAATAGACTGTAAGAAGCCATTGACTCTAAGATGAATTTTCTAATTTCTAAAAGGTTAAAATGTGTCTAGAGACAATAGATGAAAGATTTGTTTTTGTAATTATTTGAGTCCAGAGTCTAAATCCATTTAACTCAAATATGTTGATTTTTTCAAGAATGCAAATACACTATGTAAATCACAATAAAATTACCCTTTGCTTTGTTCAGAACTTACCAAGTTTATTCGTCCTTCTGGAAAGGCTATTTGTGTTACAGTATTTGAGTCTTTTAGGTCACATACCTATAACTGCGTTAGGAGCTACTGTATTCATTGTGCTTCTTCATATAGTTGTGAACATCTGACTAATTTAAGACTTGTCTTCCTCAATGATTTAGTCTCATTTGTTATACATAATTTTCTTATTGCTCTTATGCTGTGCTGAGGGCATTTTGTTGATTTATTTGAGAACAGAATGCTGATTTAGAATATTTATAGAAATATACAAAACATATTTCAAAAGGTTATAGCTACATTGTTTATTGTGGTTAATAATATTTAAATACTGCTATAGTGACATTGTTCATATAACACTTGACATTCACTCACCTTCTTTATACAGATGTAGGTTTGAAATGCATGCATTTTTAAAGGGTATATAAACTTTCAGCCTTCTTATTTTTTCATACTGTTAGAATTTTTACACATTCTTAATCACATTAATGGTATTGTTTTTCTAAAAAGGTGGGCCTTTTTTACTAAAAGAATTATCCCCAGTGGAAGCTGTTCTTAATGATACATAGTAACTGATAGGATATTAATGGAGTTTTGATCTAGTTCTTTTTTCATTTGAAGCACAAACAAAAAACTTTCACCATGGCAGTCAGACCATCTCCAAAAGACCGATCAAACTCTGAAAATATGCAAAGGCATTTCAGATAGACATTTCTAATTTTAATAATCAGATGAATGCTATAGCCTTCAATCTGAATAGCTTCAGCTTTGGCATCACTAATTATCTTAACTTTGAATGTTCTGAACTTGGAGAAAGGTCTAATTAATTTTCAGTGCCTCAGTGAGATTTAGGTATATATGAACATCTTCCAAAATATGTACAGGGACTTGGCTTCAGGTCTGTGATGTATGGAATTAGGAGACGCTAAAAGGCACCCAGGGCCCCACGTTTCCTGACCTTTGGTAAAGTTTACTGTCCACCATTAAACTGGCAACTGACATGACACCAGAGCTATCAAAGGGAGATTTTTTTTGAGTTCTAAGCACACCTGATGATTCTTTTATCATCGTGGTTGGTTTTCATTGTCAATAACTTTTGGCAGTTGGTCTTATCCTTAACCTGAACAATCAGAATTCATCCCTTTGCATTCTGTCTCAAACGTCTCCACTAATGTCTGCCATAAGCTGGTTCCAAATCTGCATCTCCTGGTGGGGAATCCCAGACTGCCCAAAATGATTTTGAGATCCATTGGCATTCCAGATTTTTACTCCCTTGGAGACAATTACTTAGCATCTGTGGGTAAATCATATATATAACATAGTACCACAGTAACTGCTCCAAACACCTCTGCAGGATACACATTTGGTTGCCAGCAAAGAAAAGTCTTCTGTTCAAGGTGCTGCATACTAAGCATGCATAGGGTGTTGGGGTGTCCTCCTCCTGAAACCAGGTCAGAATGCGCTTGATCTTCCCTGGGTACTGCAGTTGGCCTCAGGGATGCAACTCTGGCCTCTGGTCCAAAAACGTGAATGTCAAGAATCTGTGCTGCACTCTTGCTGGAAAAGCCATCAGGCCTCTTGATATTTTGAGCATATTTTTATGGAGGATATATTAACTATGGATTTCATTTTAGGAGAGTAAAAGGACTAAATATACTTATAAACAGGAGGACTTGGTCTGATAAGATTGAGAACCACTGAACATAGATATGGTATTCCTGCTAATAGTGTCATTGAAGAGTAGACAAAGAGAATTGCAGCAAAATGGGATAACCGTTGTAAGCACATAGTGCTGTAAAAGCACGCAGGAGGGCACTTAGGATAGACTGGGGAAGGACCAGGCAGGGCTCCCTAGGGGAGGTGATTTTTGAACTGATGTATAGAAAGATTTGGAGTTATCCAGGTAAATAAGGGTAATTCTAGGTAGATGAAAAATGCCTTGGAGCTGTGAGATGGCACAGCATTTATACAGATCTACAAATGGATCCAGCAGTTGGATCAAGGGAAACAGTAGTGTTTTAATTAGATAAGATGCCAAACTGTTCATAGGCAATTCTTGCTCCTCCCTCCTAAGACTCCATTAAAATGAAATAAATCATTTCCCCCCCCTCTGACTCCCATGCACAGTAAGTGTAAATCCACGAGAAAAAGAGAATGAGAGAGGGGATGTTAGTAGATGAAAGCTTGTTATAGTTTGTGAATGTAAGAAGTTAATAGAAGCAGAAATGTTATTTAAAATATTTTAAAATAAGTGTGATGCAGGGCCCAAGCAATCAGAAATAACTGCCTGCTGTTATGCAGAAGAGTTTCCTGGGGACCCTCTGCTGAGCCAGTTGTGTGTGTAGTCTATGTCACTCCTTGGCTTCTCTAGATGTACTCTCTAGTAAACTTTTAGGGGTTAGAGGACTCCCTTGATTTTTGACTTCCTGATGGTTCAGCTAAAGGAGGTATCAGGGGTGTCAGGATCATTATTCTACTGTTCTTTCCGTGCTGGGCCATGGTTTTGTGTGCCTGCTATCCTCTACCTAGGACCACAGTTTCTGTAGGGTAATCCTCTTCTATAGCTGTAGCTCTCCTTGGTTACACCAATGGTTTCCTTTCTTGCCTCTTCAAGCTTAGAGGAGGTAGTAGCTTTCTAATCTTGATGATTCTCGTGTCTTGCCCCATCCCTTATTGGTTGGTTTCCCTTAACCCTCTTCATGCTGCTGTAAATGATCTCTTCATTAAATCCTTCAATGATCCCATTTTCCGTGTACCATCTGCTTCCTGTGAAGTGTTTGTGTGGGTTCATGTGAAAAGGGTGCTTCCCAGGGAGAGGACATGGTGGCAGGGGGTGTGCAGGGATTCTGGAGTACTAGCTAATAACCAAGAAGGATAATAGCATTTCTATTTCATGAGCTGCCATGGATAAACTGGTGAATGTCAGTTAAGTATCAGTTCTGAATAGGATAAAGAGTAGAAGTGTATACAGAAGAGGAAGTCTTTTGTTTGTCTCCTCAAATGCACAAAGGGTCAGGATGGTATATATTTCAGAATATATGAAGTAAAGTCTAGAACTATAAATGATACAAACAAAGGAATGGCTTATATGTCTGAATACAGAACTGGAACCTCAACTCTTATTTCTATCCCTATGTACATTGAACCAATAACTAGATGTGTAGCTTTCATACAAGAGATTGTAGGTTATTTCTCTATAAGAATTAAATAGCGAATATTTGAGAGTAAGGGAAAATTGAGGAATGTCGATTATAAAGCTGCACTCAAGGATGATTAATCTCTATTCCCTTATTCCCATTCAGCTTTAATTACACATATTCCAGTCAGGAGCCTGGAGAACTCTTCTATAAAATAGAATGGCTCCAAGGAAAAGTTTTTCACCTATTGATGTTTAGAAATTACCAGTGAAAGTGTGGCTCCCACCCACTCAATCCAAAGTGAAACATGTGAGTTGACATACCTCATCCGTATTAGAAAGCTGCCTGTTAGCTTTTTAAGCTTTCATTTTTAGTATGTACTTAAACCAAAGATCTCTTGGCAAAAAATAAAGCCTCATAAATTAAAAACAAACATGCAAAATAAACATGCAGAGAAAGTGCCTAGAGAAAAAAAATGCATAAATCAGAATTAACCTCTCCCAAATAAAAATTTCACACCTCCCATTAATACTTCAATGTTTGTGAGAACATATTGTAAATATTAAAATGTCCCAGAAAACAACTTTAGAAATCAACATACAGGTAAGTTAAAAAAATCAGGTGGCTAGAATAGAAAAAAAAGAAGGTTTGGAACATAAAGTCAAGAAAATTTCTCAAAATGCAATAAAAAAAGAGGTGCGGACTTCCACCAAGATGGCCAAATAGGAACAGCTCTGGAGTGCAGTTCCCAGCAAGAGCAGCACAGAGGGTGAATGATCGCATTTTCAACCGAGGTACCAGTTCATCTCAGTGGGACTGGTTGGACAGTGGGTATAGCCCAAGGAGGGCAAACTGAGGCAGGGTGGGGTGCTGTCTCACCTGGGAAGTGCAACGGGCTAGAGGACGCCCCCTCCTACCCAACAGAGGCCATCAGGGACTTTTCTGGCCACTCTGGCACTCCAGTTCAGATACTGCACTTCTCCCATGGTCTTTATAGCCCACAGACCAGGTGGTTCCCACTAGGCCAATAAGTGCCACGGGTTTCCAGCACAAATCTGGATGGCCATTTTAGCTGGTGCCTGGAATGCCTGTGAGACAGAGCTGCCCATTCCCCTGAAAAAAAGGACTGGGAGCCAAGCGATCTGGCTTGGTGGGTCCCACCCCCACAAAGATCAGCAAACTGAAATCCACTGGCTTGAGATTTTTGCAGCCAGCAGAGTGGTTTGAGCTCAACCTGGGATGGTCTAGCTCAGTGGGGGTAAGGGCATCTGCCATTACCAAGGCAGTTCCAACCTTACCTATATAAACAAAATTGCAAGAAAGTTTACACAGCAGCTGGGCGGAGCCCATGGCAGCTGAGCAACACCTCTGCTGGCAGACTGTGACTAGACTCCCTCCTTGCTGGGCAGGGCATCTCTGAAAAAAGGCAGCGGTCCATCAGGGACTTACAAATAAAGCCCCACCTTCCCAGGACAGAGCACCTGGGAAAAGGGGCAGTTGTGTGTTCTGCTGTAGCACACTTAAATGTCCCTGCCCAGCAGCTCTGAAGGGAGCAACAGAGATCTCAGCACAGCACTTGAGCTCTGACAAGGACAGACTGCCTCCTCAAGCAGCTCCCTGACCCCTGTCTATCTAAAGAGACATCTGATAGAGGAGAGCTCTGGCTGACATCTGGCAGGTACCCTTCTGGGATGAAGCTACCAGAGGAAGGAACAGGGAGCAATCCTTGCCATTCTGCAGCCCCCATGGCTGCTTTCCAGGCAAGCAAGATCTGGAGTGGACCTCCAGCAATCCTGCAGCAGAGGGGCCTGACTGTTAGAAGGAAAACTAAAAAACAGAAAGAAACAGCTTCAACATCAACAAAAAGGACATCCACTCAGAGACCCCATCGGAAAGCCACCAACTTCAAAGACCAAAAGTAGATAAACCCATGAAGATGGGAAGAAACTAGTGCAAAAAGAATGAAATAAAAAACCAGAATGCCTCTCCTCCTCCAAGGGATCACAACTCCTCACCAGCAAGAGAACAAAATTCTGGATGGAGAATGAGTTTGATGAACTGACAGAAGCAGACTTCAGAAGGTAGATAATAACAAACTTTTCTGAGCTAAAAGAACATGTTCTAAACCAATGCAAAGAAACTACGAACCTTGAAAAAGGTTAGATGAAATGCTAACTAGAATAATCAGCTTAGTGAAGAACATAAATGACTTGATGGAGATGAAAAACAGCATGAGAAATTCATGAAGCATACACAAGTTTCAATAGACCAATCGATCAAGCGGAAGAAAGGATATCAACGATTGAGGATCAACTCATTAACATAAAATGAGAAGGAAAGATTAGAGAAAAAAAGAGTGAAAACATGAACAAAGCCTCCAAGAAATATGGGATTATGTGAAAAGACCTAATCTGTGTTTGATTGGTGTACCTGAATATGATTGGGAGAATAAATCCAAGTGGGAAAACACTCTTCAGGATATTATCCAGGAGAACTTCCCCAACATAGCAAGGCAGGGCAACATTCAAATTCAGGAAATACAGAGGACACCACAAAGATATTCCTCAAGAGGAGCAACGCCAAGGCACATAACTGTCAGATTCACCAGGATAGAAATGTTGGAAAAAATGCTAAGGGCAGCCAGAGAGAAAGGTTGGGTTACCCACAAAGGGAAGCCCATTAGTCTCACAGCAGATCTCTTGGCAGAAACCCTACAAGCAAGGGGGGGGGGGCAATATTAAACAAACTTAAAGAAAAGAACTTTCAACCCAGAATTTCATATCCAGCCAAGCTAAACTTTATGAATGAAGGAAAAATAAAATCCTTTATGGACAAGCAATTGCTGAGAGATTTCATCACCACCAGGCCTGCCTTACAGGAGAACCAGTAAACATGGAAAGGAACAACCAGTACAAGCCACTATGAAAACCTACTAAATGGTAAAGACCATCAACACAATGAAGAATCTGCATTAACTAATGGGCAAAACAACCAGCTAGTATCAAAGTGGCAGGATCAAATTCACACATAACAATATTAGCCTTAAATGTAAGCAGGCTAAATGCCCCAATCAAAAGACACAGACTGGCAAATTGGATAGAAAGTCAAGACCCATCAGTGTGCTATATTCAGGAGACCTATCTCACATGCAAAGACACACATAGACTCAAAATAAAGGGATGAAGGAAGATTTACCAAGCAAATGGAGAGCAAAAAACAAAACAACACAAAAATAGGTGTTGCGATCATAGTCTCTGATAAAAAAGACTTTAAACCAAAAAAGATCAAAAGTGAAAAAGACGGGCATTACATAATTGTAAAGGATCAATGGTAAAAGGTAGAAGAGCTATGTATCCTAACTATATATATGCTCCCAGTACAGGAGGACTCAGATACATAAAGCAAGCTCTTAATGACCTAAAAAGAGACTTAGACTCCCACACAATAATAGTGGGACACTTTAACAATCCACTGTCAATATTAGACAGATCAACGAGACAGAAAATTAACAAGGATATCCAGGACTTGAACTCAGATCTGGACCAAGCAGACCTAATAGACATCTACAGAGCTCTCCACCCCAATTCCACAGAATATACATTCTTCTCAGCAGTACATCAGATTTACTCTAGAATTACAGATAGTTGGAAGTAAATCACTCTTCAGCAAATGTAAAAGAACAGAAATCATAACAACAAATCTCTCAGACCACAGTTTAATCAAATTAGAACTCAGGATTAAGAAACTCACTCAAAACCACACAACTACATGGAGACTGAACAACCTGCTACTGAATGACTACTGGCTAATTAATGAAATAAAGGCAGAAATAAAGATGTTCTTCAAAGCCAATGAGACCAAAGACATAATGTACCAGAATATCTGGGACACATTTAAAGCAGTGTCCGGGGGGAAATTTATAGCATTAAATGCCCACATGAGAAGTGACAAAAGATCTAAATCGATACCCTATTGTCACAGTTAAAAGAACTAGAGGAGCAAGATCAAACAAATTCAAAAGCTAGCAGAAGACAAGTAATAATTAAGATCAGAGCAGAGCTGAAGGAGATAGAGACACAAAAAACCCTTCAAAAATCAATAAATCCAGGGGCTGGGTTTTTAAAAAGATCAAAAAAAAAAAAAAATAGACTGCTAGCGAGACTAATAAAAAAGGAAAAGAGAGAAGAATCGAATAGATGCAATAAAAAACAATAAAGGGGATATCACCACCGATTCTACAGAAATACAAACTACCATCAGAGATTACTATAAACAACTCTATGCACATAAACCATTAAATCTAGAAGAAATTGATAAGTTCCTGGACACTTAACACCCTCCAAGGACTAAACCAGGAAGAAGTTGAAATCCTGAATAGACCAATAACAAGGGCTGAAGTTGAGGCAACAATTAATAAGTCCACGTCCAGACGGGTTCACAGCTGAATTCTACCAGACATTCAAATAGGAGATGATACCATTCCTTCTGAAACTATTTCAAACAATACAAAAAGAGGGAATCCTCCACAACTCATTTTAAGAGACCAAAATCCTGATACCAAAACCTGGCAGAGACACAACTAAAAAAGAAAATTTCAGGCCAATATCCATGATGAACATCAATGCAAAAATCTTCAATAAAATACTGGCAAACTGAATGCAACAGTACATCAAAAAGCTTATCCATCACGATCAAGTAGGCTTTATCCCTGGGATACAAGGCTGTTCAACATATGCAAATCTATACGTGTAATCCATCACATAAACAAAACCAAAGACAAAAATCACATGATTATCTCAATAGATGCAGAGAAGGCCTATGACAAAATTAAACAGATTTTATGCTAAAAACCCTCAATAAACTAGGTATTGATGGAACGTATCTCAAAATAATAAAAGCTATTTATGACAAACCCACAGCCAATATCATACTGAATGGGCAAAAACTGGAAGCATTCCCTTTGAAATCTGGCACTAGACCAGGGTGTCCTCTCTCACTATTCCTGTTTAACATAGTATTGGAAGTTCTAGTCATAGCAATTAGGCAAGAAAAAGAAATAAAGAGTATTCAGTTAGGAAAACAGGTAGTCATATTGTCTCTATTTGCAGACTACATGCTTGTATATGTTGAAGACCCCATCATCTCAGCCCAAAATCTCCCTAAACTGATAAGCAACTTCAGCAAAGTCTGAGGATACAAAATCTATGTGCAAAAATCACAAGCATTCCTATACACCAAGAACAGACAAACAGAAAGACAAATCATGAGTGAACTCCCATTAACAATTGCTACAAAGAGAATAAAAAACCTAGGAATACAACTAACAAGGGACATGAGAAACCTCTTCAAGGAGAACTACAAACCACTGCTCAAGGAAGTGAGAGGATACAAACAATGGAAAAACATTCCATGCTCACGGTTAGGAAGAATCAATATTGTGAAAATGGCATACTGCCCAAAGTAATTTATAGATTCAATGCTATCCCCATCACCTTCTTCACAGAATTAGAAAACACACTGACTTTCTTCACAGAACTGAAAAAAACAAATTTAAATTTCATATGGAACCAAAAAAGAGCTCATGGATCCAAGATGATTCTAAGCAAAAAAGAACAAAGCTGGAGGCATCACACTACCTGACTTCAAACTATACTACGAGGTTATATTAATCAAAGCAGCATGGTACTGATACCAAAACAGAGATATAGACCAATGGAACAGAACAGAGTCCTCAGAAGTAATGCTACACATCTACAACCATCTGATCTTTGACAAATCTGACAAAAACAAGCAATGGGGAAAGCAGTCCCTGTTTAATAAATGGTGTTAGGAAAACTGGCTAGCCATGTGCAGGAAGCTGAAACTGGACCCCTTCCTTACGCTTATACAAAAATTAACTCAAGATGGATTACCTCTTCCTTACACCTTATACAAAAATTAACTCAAGATGGATTAAAGATTTAAATATAAGACCTAACACCATAAAAACTCTAGAAGAAAACCTAGACAATACCATTCAGGACATAGGCATAGGCAAGGACTTCATAACTAAAACACCAAAGGCAATGGCAACAAAAGCCAAAATAGACAAATGGGATCTAATTAAACTTAAGAGCTTCTGCACAGCAAAAGAAACAATCATTAGAGTGAACTGGTAACCAACAGAATGGGAAGAAAATTTTGCAATCTACCCATCTGACAAAGGGCTAATATCCAGAATCTACAAAGAACTAAAACAAATTTATAAGAAAAAAACAAACAACCCCATCAAAAAGTGGGTGAAGGATATGAACACTTTTCAAAAGAAGACATTTATGTGGCCAAGAAACATATGAAAAAATGCTCATCATCACTGGTCATTAGAGAAATGAAAATCAAAACCGCATTGAGATGCCATCTCATGCCGGTTAGAATAGCGATCATTAAAAAATCTGGAGACAACAGATGCTGGAGAGGATGTGGAGAAATAGGAACACTTTTACACTGTTGGTAGAAGTGTAAATTAGTTCAACCATTGTGGAAGACAGGGTGGTGATTCCTGAAGAATCTAGAAATACAAATACCATTTGACCCAGCAATTCCATTCCTGGGTATATACCCAAAGGATTATAAATCGTTCTATTATAAAAATGCATGCACACATATGTTCATTGTAGCACTGTTTACAATAGCAAAGACTTGGAACCATCCCAGATGCCCATCATTGATAGACGGGATAAAGAAAATCTGTCACATACACACCATGGAATACTATGCAGCCATATAAAAGGATGAGTTCATGTCCTTTTCAGGGATATGAATGAATCTGGAAACCATCGTTCTCAGCAAGCTGACACAAGAACAGAAAACCAAGCACTACATGTTCTCACTCATAGGCAGGTGTTGAACAATGAAAACACACAGACACAGGGAGGGGAATATCACACACTGGGGTCTGTTGGAGGGTGGAGTCCTAGGGGAGGACAGCAGAGGGTGGGGAGATTGGGTAGGGATAACATTAGGAGAAATACCTAATGTTAGGTGATGGAGGGAAGGAAGCAGCAAACCACCATGGCATGTGTATACCTATGTAACAATCCTGCAAGATCTGCACATGTACCCCAGAACTTAAAGTATAATATAACAAAACAAAAAAGAGATAGAAGCCAGTTGCAGTGGCTCACACCTGTAATACCAGCACTTTGGGGGGCTGATGTGGATGATAACCTGAGATCAGGAGTTTGAGGCAAGCCTGGCCTACATGGTGAAACCCCATCTGCACTAAAAAAATAAAATAAAATAAAATAAAAATTAGTGGGGCGTGGTGCCATGTGCCTGTAGTCCCAGCTACCCTGGATGCTGAGGCACGAGAATTGCTTGAATACAGGTGGTAAAGGTTGCAGTGAGCTGAGATCTCACCACTGCACTCCAGCCTGGGTGACAGAGTGAGACTCTGTCTCAGTTAAAAAACAGAAAACAAACAAAGCAGAGGTGGAAAATATTAGAAAAAAGAAGATACTTAGAAGATAAATATAGAAGTTTTTCTTTTGGAGCAGGCTAAGCTCCAAAAAGAAAGAAAAAATAACAAAAATAAAAGGAAGAAAATGATAAAAATGATAAAAATACAATAAAATATTTTAGAATTGAAGGGTATTAATATCCAGATGTGGAGGCCTTACCAAGTTTCCAGTGCCAAAACTGAAAATGACCCACACTAAGGTACTTTATAGTGAAACTTCAGAAAACAGACATAAAGCAAATTATAGAACACAGATATAAATACCTTCTGTTAGAAAAAGAGACACTTGCCAAGGACTAGGAATCAGAATAGCACCAGACATCTCAAAGAAAATCTAGAACAATGAGAGAGTAGATGTTTTTCAGAATTCTAAGAAAAAGCTTTATTTATCTATCTGTCCATCCATCCATCCATTTTCTCTCACTTCATCCATCCATCCATTTCATTATCTATCTATCATCTATCTATCTATCTGCCTGTCTGTCTGTCTGTCCGTCTGTGTGTGTGTCTATCTATCTCATCTATCCATCCAGCCACCCTCTTTGTGTCTGTCTGTCTGGTGATCTATCATCTATCATCTTTCTACCTTTATGTATCTTACTGAGAACTTCATACTTAACAAACCAATGAAAACAACAGATGAAAACATCCTCATGGAACCTGTGTTAAGCAACTGATGGAGGATGTGTTCCAGCAAAATACAGGAATAAATCAAGAAAGAGGAAAGCATAAGCTTTGCACAGTGGGAGTATGGCAGCCAGTGAGGTTTATCATAGGTGCAATTATTGCTAATTGAAAACGTCTCCAAATACCCCACCATGATAACTTTAAACATAGTCAGTTGGCAATTTTTGACAGTCTCTAGTGACCAAAATTTAAAAACAGAAAAACAAAGAGGAAAACATAGAATCTAGGAAACCATGTCTCTAACAAATGAAAGTAGCAAAAGAAGTGTCTGACTGAAAACTGTTCAGAAGGCTTAGAGAGCAACTGTCTTGTTCAGAGCAGGAGAATGAAGGCCTCCGTGATGCAGAGCTCCATCCAGAAAAATGTAGACCCCATGGAATGAATGAAATTGTACTTGGTAACTTAGAGATGAAGGAAAGTATTAAGGATATTTAAATGAAAAGTATGCAAGCAAAAAAAGAATTTTTTTAAAAAAATTGACACAATAGTAAACCAAAAACTCTATAAAAAATAATGTCTTCATTCTTTTCCTAAGCTGGTGCTCAGCAAGGACAAAGCCATATTCAGTTCGAGGGCTGAGATCGTGAAGCCCAATGATGAGAAGCCGGATGAATTTGAGACTGGCATCTCCCAGGCTCTTCTGGAGCTGGAGGTGATCTCAGACCTCAAGGCTCAGCTCAGGGAGCTGAATATTACAGATGCCAAGGAAATTGAAGTTGGTGGTGGTTGGAAAGCTATCATAATCTTTGTTCCTGCTTCTCCACTACAATCTTTGCAGAAAATCCAAGACTAGCTAGTAGCAAATTGGAGAAAAAGTTTAGTGGGAAGCATGCTCTCTTTATCGCTCAGAGGAGAATTCTGTCTAAGTGAATTTGAAAAAACTGTACAAAAAATGAGCAAAAGTATCCCAGGAGCAATACTCTGAGAGCTGTGCATGACACAAAGCTTGAGGACTTGGTCTTCCCAAGCAAAATTGTGGGCAAGAGAATCCACATGAAACTGGATGGCAACCAGCTCATAAAGGTTCATTTGGATAAAGCACAGCAGAACAATGTGGAACACAAGGTGAAATTTTTTTTTCTGGTGTCCATAAGAAGCTCATGGGCAAGGATGTTAATTTTGAATTCCCAGAGTTTCAATTGTAAATAAAAAGACTAAATAAAATATATCCAAGGCAAAAAAAATTAATGTTTTGTTAACTTTTTATTTGCAATGAGTTACATTTTCTGGATCAGATTATATTGATTTAACTGAAAGTAGCTTTTAAGTACATGTAAGGAATAAGAGAGAGGAGGTGGGAGTATAGGAGTTAAATGCATATGTGTCATATATGGAAATTTAAAGATAAAATCTGAAGTATTGATAAATCTAGTTAGACAACTGTAAACCTATAGCAGAGACTTCTAGAGGTCATCAGAAGTTGTCTCCCTTCAATCAACAGGAGGCTTTGGCACATGGCTGACCAGTGCAAGCAGTACTTCTCCATCCTCAGGTTGGGGTGAAGTTTTGGCCCATGAGATGTATGTACACTTTTCAAGTGATAGCAACTGGAGTCCTTCAAGGAACAGTATGCCCACGTGCCATTTGCCTTTTTGTCTTGTTCATTTTCTCCATCTTGATGTCTAAAAGATAGATTCTACCTCTGACCATGAGAACAGAAGCCATATTCTAGTGGCAATGGAATGCGAACCAGGAGAAGTCTGGCTCTTTATACTGCAAGTCTTTTTTTTTTTTTTTTTTTAATGTACTTTAAGTTCTGGGGTACATGTGCAGAATGTGCAGGTTTGTTACAGAAGTATACACATGCCATGGTGGTTTGATGCACCCATCAACCCATCATCTACATTAGATATTTCTCCTAATGCTATCCCTCCCTAGCCCCCCACCTTCTGACAGGCCCCAATGTGTGATATTCTTCTCCCTGTGTCCTCCTTTATGTAAGAAAAAAACAAAAAGAAAAACTCTGTTTACCTTATTTAAATCATGGCTTTGTGTTTGTCAACGCTGAACCTAAACTCTTTTAGTATAGTTTAAGAAATATGGAGGGACCATCCAGAACCAACTGAAATGATAAAAAAATGGTTGTCTCTGAAGAGTATACTTACTTGGTGCTAAAGAGGGACGAAGGAAGGAGCTACTGTTTTCCATTTTAAACTTCAGTAATAATAAGCCAATTATGAAATTGCCATTTTGTAGACTGAAATTGGCTGAATATCAGTGATTTACTATGCTTCAATCTAATATATTTTTTTAACCAGTTGCATGTATTGGTATGATTGAAACATGTTTGAATATGAAAGAAGGAAAGTAAGAAAGCAGCAAAGAAGGAGGGAGGAGACTGGGTAAATAGGAATCTAATCTTGAAAGACCTACTATGTCATAGTGAGGGTCTGTAGTTTAATGTGATCAGATTGGTGTCTTGAGGATGATTCCCACGGTAAAATATAGTATAGCTCCATTGTTTAGTAGCTATAGTAAATAATTTTAAAAGAAGCTTTTATAAAGCAATCAAGGCAATAAATAATGAAAACTAAAACAAGGCTGTTGCAGAGAGGATCAAGTTAAGAAATATGTTATCAGTCAAAGAAAGAGAGACAGTCTGACTGAAATAGTGGTTAAGAATCTGGATCTGAAGTCCACTGGACTGTCTGTTACTCCATATTTGGCTTTGGCATGTTTCTCTAATCATGCTGTGCTCGCCACTTTCATTTATAGAATGGGGATAACAATCTTATAACAATTTTACCTCCTTTTTAGAGTTGTGATGAACATCACATGCAAGAGCACGTATGAAAGATATACAGAAGTGGTGAGAGTGGACATTCTTGTCTTTTTCTGCTTCTCAAAGGGGAATGCTTCCAGCTTTTCCCATTCAGCATGATGTTGGCTGTGGGTTTGTCATAGACAGTTCTTGAGTACACATGGACAGAAAGATGAGAACAAGAGACACCGGGGACCACTAGAGGACGGAGGGTGGTGAGGAGGCAAGGGTTGAAAAACGAACTGCTGAGTATTTGGCTATTATATTCACTACCTCGGTAACAGGATTTTTCATACACCAAACTGCAGTAGTACGCAATTTACCATGTAACAAACCTGCACATGTACCTCCGAACCCCCGGGGAAAAAAGGAAAAGCAGCAATCGACCTGGTGCAGAATAAGTACTGAATAAACATGAGCTAGTATTATCACTATAGGTTGCTTCATCCAATGGAGGAAGCACAGGAGAAAGCGTAGCCTGGCAGTGGGAAGATACTAAACTCTATTCTGGAATGTGGAGTTTGAGGTACTGGCTATCTAAGCAGATTGTCTGACAAAGAAGATTTACAGGACAGAAATTGTGCTACAAATAGGATTCATTGGAACCCAGGTGAAATTTGAAGCTATGGGAATGAATTCGTTCTACATCTCAGAGGAGTATGTAGACTGATGAAAGGGAGGAAAAGAGCAGAAACAGCAATATTTAAGGAAAAGGGAGGCATCCAAGGCAATTAAGAATAACACACTGGAGATTTGGGCGAAGGGCAAGTGGGGAACATTGGGAAGTAACAATTTCAAGGAGTGTTTGAGCATGTCCAAGCCAGAAAGGGATGTAGACAGGTCCCTTGGCTTTTCCAACTAAGTGGGTGATGGCCATGTTGGTGGTTTGAGGAGCTCAGGAGCCAGAGGGCAGAAAGCAGAGGTGCTGCCAGATGTGACAAAATTAAACTGAGCCACTGGGGTGGACTTTTCTTTCTAGAAGCTTGTCTGGGAATGAGAAAACTGGAAGAGATTTGAGAGTGTTTACACATGTAAAGAAATAAGACTTCAGAGAGGAAGGGAAAAAAACATAAATAGCACACATGAGAAAGCAGGATTCCTGAGATCTGTTCTCTTCTGATTTTCCATTTTGCCTTCTCAGAAAGTAGAATGTGTGAAAACAAACAAACGACAACAACAACAAAATTATTATTCTTGGCACTTAATGATGTAAGATCTGTTTCAAAGCCTTATGGGAAAGTGTTTTGTCCTGTTATATATTCTTTTTCAGTATGCTTTCTTAAAAAGTAATAACAACATATGCAAAGGAACACTGAGAGAGAAATCAATCTGAAATGACATCACGTCTAGGGATTATTTTCTATGCCCAAACAGAAATAGCTCTTTTTGATAGCTTTTCCTATTAACATGCCACTTCTAGGAAGAATAGGAAAGACTGTGGTTCATAGTTAGAAAACTGCTTTCTATTTTAACTCCTTCCAAAAGGTAATGAGCAATTTCATCTGTCTACAAAAGTAAAAGATGTGTGTGTTTTAGAAAGTCCTGGAGGTAAAAATAAGTCTTTTATAATTAGAAAATTTGTGACCTTTCAATAGAAAACAATCACAAATAATGAAATAAAATGTGTTTGTTGACCTTAGGATGTGACAAAAGGCATTTCTTATAACATGAAGTAAATGCATACAGCCACTGGAAGGTGGCTGCTGTGCTGTGGTCTCTGTTCCCACAGCCTTGTCTAGTAGCTACTATAAATAGAAACAGTGCACATAGAAGAACTAATGCACTTTTCTACATCAGCATCTGACTGCTTCCAATAAATGAATGGCCATTGTAGCCGAGCATAAGAGCTGAATAATTAATTTAAAATTATTTTCAATGCATATATTGCTTGACATGTAAAGGAATAGTTGTTTACATATATCACTTTGAGAGAGCGAAGAAAAGCTCAATAAGAAATTTGCCACAACATGGATCAAACTGGAGGACATTATGTTAAGTGAAATAAGCCAGGCACAGCTTATTTGCATGGTCTCACTCATATATGGGAACTAAAAAAAAAAAAAATGAATCACATAAAGATAGAGAGTAGAATGGCGGTTATCAGAGGCTAGGAAGGGTAGTATGGAGGAAGAAATAACGAGAGCTTGGTTAACAGGTACAAAAATACAGTAAGATACAAGGAATAAGTTCTAGTGATCAATAGCACTGTAGGGAAACTATAGTTAACAAGGATTTATTGTATATTTGAAAATAGAAAAGACAATCTGGAATGTTCCCAACACAATAAAAAAATAATAATTGTTTGAGGTAGTAGATATCCCACTTACCCTGATTTAATCTCTCTGATTTAATCTCTGTATTTTGTGCACATATCTAAAGAAAATCTTCGTGTACATCATAAATACATGGGGCTACTATGTATCAATTAAAAATTATCATCATGATTACCAAGCACATGTCTTTCTAGACAAAAGTACTGTGATCTGTGGTTCTTGTATGAGTTCTGATTATGCACCAAGCACTATGCTATGTATTTGTCATTTTAAATATTTAAAAAGCATTTAACATTTTAAATATTTGCAGTCCTATGCCATAAATACCAGTGTTACTGCATTTAGCAGGGGAATAATTTTAGACTCGGTTAAAATGACTTTCTTTTTTTTTTTTTTTGAGACGGAGTTTCACTCATGTTACCCAGGCTGGAGTGCAATGGCACGATCTCGGCTCACTGCAACCTCTGCCTCCTGGGTTCAGGCAATTCTCCTGCCTCAGCCTCCTGAGTAGCTGGGACTACAGGCACGCGCCACCATGCTCAGCTAATGTTTTTGTATTTTTAGTAGAGACGGGGTTTCACCATGTTGACCAGGATGGTCTCGATCTCTTGACCTCGTGATCCACCCGCCTCGGCCTCCCAAAGTGCTGGTATTATAGGCTTGAGCCACCGCGCCCGGCCTTAAAATGACTTTCTTATGTTTTGAGATTTGGTGTGTGAGATTTAAAGCTACTACTGGAGAGACCAGTCTTTCTCTAGTTTGAGAATTGAGTGATATTTTGGGGGCAAAACAAGTCCAATATGAAGAAAATATTTAGGGGCACTAACCACTTATTAAAAGGGAATCCTATGTCTAAGAAATTTTCATCTTGACTAAAAAACTCAGCAAAGTACTGCTATTCTGACTGTATTTGCAGCCACATATATGCAATCAAATCAAACTGCACCACTGGGGTGGACTTTTTTAGTATGCATATATGTATATAAAATGTTCGACTAATCTCTATTAGCAGTTTTGCAATGTCTCTCATTTTATGAAACTGATATATTCCTCAAGAGTTGTAGGCTAATTTTTTTTTTTTTTTTTTTTTTTGCTAGTTGTTTATAGCTCTGTTTGCAAAGGGCCCTAGCTGTGAACACTGAGTAAATAATTATTTTATATTATCAAAGAGGATCAGTGATTATTTACCAAATAAACACACTTATATTTAACTAACTGTACAAATAGGGAACTGAGTGCTCCAAACCATGTAGCTAAGATATGAACTAAACACAGTACTATGGCACATGGTACCACCAGAGATGAGACCACTCTCTGCCAAGAGGATGGAGCCAGCCTGTGCCTAGGCTGTTCATAGCCCAGAGGCATGCAATCCCATGAGCTCTTCTTGCTAATAATTATTTAGCATAAACTTGTATGATTCCTACTATGTTTCATGATTCCAAATCTTTTAAAGAATATTTTTATACATTTCCTATGGTCTCCTAAGAAAGTTTAATGACTATATTCTTTTTTATTTCTTACATATTATTTTTGTATTATTTTCAGCTTACAAAAAAGTGACAACAGTATACAGAATTTCTGTTATATGTACTTTTACTCAGATACACAAATTGCTTAAATCTTGACCCCATTTGCTCTATTATTTTCACTTATTCTTTCTAAATATATGTTTGTGTTTCTCTCTGAAACACTTGAAGGTAAATTTTAAATTTTAGACATCATGCTCATTTGTATTAAAGACATCAATGTGTTTTTCCCAGGAATAAGGATAGTCTCCTGCATAACCACAATGCAATGATAAAATCAGAAAAGTTAACACTGAAACATTATTATTATCCATGTTCCATATTCAGATTTTATCAATTGTCCCAACAATGTTACGTATAGTTATTTTTTCCCCAGTCCAGGATCCATTCCAGGATCATGTATTATATTTAGTTATATTTTAAAATTTGGGACTGTTCTGCAGTCTTTCTTTGTGAGTCATGTCTTGACATTTACGAAAAGTACAGGCTAGTTATTTGATAGCGTGCCCCTCAGTTTGGGTTTGTTTGATGTTAACTCATAATTAGAAATTAGATTATGCATTTCTACCAAGAATACCAAACAAATGATACTGTGTCCTTCTTGGTGCATTATAGCAGGTGGTTTGAAATTGAGTTAGCTCCATTGCTAATGATCTCAACCTTTATCACTCATTGAAGGTGTTGTCTACCAATTTTTCTCTGGAAAGTTACCATTTTTGTCTTTGTAATTATTAAATCTGTGGGACATTCACTGATGACTCTTGCCTGAATCAATTATTACTATGATGTTACAAAATGGCAATTTTCTGTCGTTCTTGCTGTAGCTATTAATTAACATTCCATTGCAAAAGAAGAACTTTCTTTTCTCCCTCATTGTGCATGTTTGTGTGTATTATGTGTTCAGATTAGTTTAGACTCATGGATTTTTATTTTATTCAATAGGTTGTAATATTTTACCATCATTACTTATTTTGATGCCAAATTGCCCCCTTTGTGTTTGAATTTTTAAAAATGGCATTAACCAGCTTTGTCATGTATTTTAGTCACATGACCTGCATTTGATAACTTCTGGCTGATTTCAAAAAATACATATATTTTTCTGACATGGAATTTTACTCTATTGAATGCATACCAAATGAATAAGGACAAATTAATAACTTGAAGACAGCTTTGTTGTAATCAGTGTACAACTTCTAAAAAAGTCTACTAATATTACTTTTTTATTGTTAGTATTTTATAAAGTTCACTACATCTACAGGATGATTCTGCCTCTTAGATTTTAGGTTTCGGCATATTCACATTAGTTTCATTTTCTGTAAGATATTTCTGTTTTCTCTGTTTAGACACTCTTTTGACCCAAAGGAAGAACAAGCCTGAGGGGTCAGGAATGGGTTAAAATATATGTTGATAAGTCACTCCTGATTATTAATTAATCTTTTTCTGTGTAGTTTAATTCAATAGGTATTATTCATTTGAGTTCTTCATACGTTTGTTTTGTTTGGAATATCGCTCTCAAAACCCCCACACTGTAGTATTTTTAAAGTTGGATCATATTTGCACACCAATAAACTTCTGCCCCAAAGTGGAACTGTGGCCATAAATTTAAATGTGAACATATTGATTACCATTGCTTCTCATATTGTCATTGAACAAGAATGGCTTGGAAAGGTTTCATTGATATTGTACCCAGAAACTACCTGTAGAATTGTTCAGAAACTAAAGAATAAGAGATCAAAACATTGTGAAACTTTCTAGAGAAAAATTACCTGACCTGGAGCTAATTAGAGTTGGGAAGGACTTCAAATTTACTTTATAAGTAGAGAAAATATTAATGTAGAAACTTTTTGACTAGGCTTCTTTTTGCATTTAGGAAAACAGGTGGAGTTATTTGAATTTGAAAGAGTTTACTGGGTGAGGGTGAGAGGCATTGACATGGGATTAAGCTATCGATTTATTAGGTTATTTAGGGCTTATGTTAGTTTTGTGCCTAGCCCAAGTAAAGCATGCTGCTGCTTGGGGAAGTGTTTTCTCTAAAACATTCTAAGTCTTTATTTTTTTTGGTGGCTACATGAGTGAACATATTTGTCAGGGTTTTAGAGAAAAAGACTGTTCTTTATTACAAGGAGATTTACTTGGATATGCAAGTTGTTATTTTGAATGGTGAAAGCCACTTGATGTAGAACTTCACCATAAATATGGTCTTAAGTAGTACCTACTCTTAATCATATTTAGATACTTCCAGTGAAGAAGGATTTTTTGTTTGACTTTAATTTTAGAGAAATGCTACTTGCTTAGCAACAGCCCCATTCAACCTATCTAAAATGTTGTTGGTGTTGGAAACTTGACATTTTATAGTAGATTCACATTTCTTTGCCAGAATGGCTGTTACAAGAGGTTAAAGATCTCTGTGCTAACTAGAGTAATAAATTTAAAATTAATTCAGATGACCTCGATGTATCTCCAGATTCTATGACTTTCATTCTTCTCTCACTGATAAAAAACCATGTATAAAATAAGTCAAATTGCAGTAACTGAAAACTAACCCTCTGGTCTATAGGGGTAAAATAGCTTTCCTCTTCAGCCCTGCGAAGCTGGCTGGGGCTCAGTGATTACACATCAGCTCTGCAGTAGAGCACTTCAGTATGAGGATGGATTGCTCATTGTAATTTTGTTGAAAAGGTCTGTATACTATTGATGTCATCATTTTTTATTCAGAAGAATATAAGTATTTACTCAAAATTGTTTAGTCAGGAATAAAACATCAGGTAAGACACTGTTTTATATTGTAAACTGTGAGTCAGTTATTTTTTCATTTTTATGACCAGTTGATCACTAGTTTCAAGTTAAAAGCAAATGCTGATTGATAATAAAATCTATTAAACACTTACAAATGCTAAAAGCAGTATAAAATACATTAAATCCATGTTTCCTGTCCTCTAACAGCTCATAGTTTAAGATGATAAGGTTGTCATATACTCACCCTTCTGCCTTACTTACAAATTAAACTCAAAGAAGAGGGGTAATCAGGCTGCTAATGAAACAATGCTTTACCTAGTCCTTCTTAATTAAGTCAACTTCTTGTTAAGTAGCTTATATTTGAGAATGTTTTGGGAAGGGGCAATTGATTACCAGTGGGCACAAGGGAACATTTTGAAGGATGGAAATGTCCTATGTGTTGGCTGTTAGTGGCTATATGAATGAACTAATTGGTCAAAACACATCAAATTACATATTTTAAATGGTTGTATTTTAATATATTTAAATAATACCTTACCTTTAATTTAAAAAGCCATCCTAGAAATGAATATAAAGGCTAACTAACTGATAGAATATTGTTCAAAGGATATGTGCAATCAATTCAGAGAAAAGAAAACACAAATGGCTCTGAAAAATATATATATGGATGTTAGATTCCTCTCAAAGCAAATTAAAGTAACGAGATATATTTTCATCTATAAATTTATGGAAAATGATTGATAACAAACATGTCGTATGGGAAAACAGATACATTCATATTTGCCTTGTTTAAGTATAAATTGGTACCATTCCTATGGAGGGCAGTTTGGCAACAATTAACAACAACAACAAAAAAAATGCAAGTATCTTTAGATCCAGTAATCCTGCTTTTGGGGAATTGTCCAACACATATACTACATGTGGACAAAATGACATTTATATGATTTTATTACTTGTAGAATTGTTAATAATTGCATATGATTCTTTAAGTGTCCAAAAATAGGGGACTGGCTAAATGAATTACGGTACATCCATGTAATGGAGTACTGCTTAGCTATAAAAACTAGAAAGTCTTTATATGGTGACATAGATAACTAAGGCACAGTTTCCAGAGAGGTAAAGTAGAAGTAATTTTCCCTATTCCTCTCTCTAAGTAAAAATAAAAATCTTGGATATTATACATGTGTTAAAAACAAAACAAAACAAATGTAGGAAGACTTTGAAAGGCAGAGAGAAGATAGAAATCTCAGGACCCAAGAAAAACAAGGTGGTGAGTGCCCTGGGTTTTCTTTCTGCCTTATATACCCAAGACTTGTTGCTAAAAAAGCTGGCATCCTGGAAACACCAATGAGAGCAGACAAAACAAAAACAAAAACAAGCAGGAAAACCTCAACAAAAGCCTGCTCTCTCTAGCCAAAGGGCCAGAAAATGGGCAGGATTCCATGACAGATAACTTTCAGGCAATAACTACTCCAGAAAAACACCATAGAAAAAAATTATGGCCTTACTCCCAACCCTGTGAGCAAAGGCTGAGTGTGAAAGTAGACTTCCATCCCTCCACTTGCTCCTCCCTGAGCCCTGGTGTCAGGGTGGTGACAAAGAGCATACACTAAGTAGGAATCTTAAACTTTGATCCACATTTGGGGATGAATCTGATTCAGTTAAAATTTTGAAATTTTCTTTTTGAATGACCATGTTAGTGGATGAAAAAATAAGCTACAAACTGAAAGAAAATGTTTGTAAGTCACATATCCAACAAGGACTAGTATCTAAAATACACAAAGAACTCTTGAAAGTCAACAGTAACAAACAAACAGACATTAACAAAAACAAGTCATCCAAGTAGAAAATAGGAAAAAGACAGAGACATTTTACCAAACAAGATATACTGGTGGTAAATAAATACACTTGAAAATTTGTTCAACATAATTAGCTGTTAGGGAAATGCAAATAAAAGCCACAGTAAGATATCACTGTACAACTATTGCAATAAAAGATAAAAACTAATTAAAACACCAAATCCTGGCAAAGATATGGGGAAGCTGAATTACTCAAGCATTGTTCATGGGAATGTTAAATGGTAAAGCCACTGTAAAAAATAGTTTGGCATTTTCTCATAAAAATAAACATCGCTATCTTATGACCAAATAATTACATCCCTGGGCATTTATCCCAGAAAAATGAAAACTTATGTTCACCCAGAAGCTTGTACTTGAAGGTTTGTTGTGACTTCCTACATAATAGGCAAAAATTAGAAACCACCCACTTGGTGAAAACCTAACTGTGGTATATTACTATTATGGACTACTACTCAGCAATAAAAAGGAGCTATCGACATATGCACAACCTGAAATAACCTTCACAGAATGTTGAGTGATGAAAGTCTGTCTCAAAAGATTATATAGTATAAGATTTCATTTATATACTATTCTTGAAATGACAGAAATTTAGAAATAGGAATACAATTTTGGTTGCCAGGGGTTAGGAGGGAATGGGAGTGGCTAGAATGGGGGTGTGTCTATAAAATGAACAGCTTGAAGGATTCTTGCAGTGAAGCCAGTGTTATCAGTGTTATTATCTTGGTTGTGATATTGTACTATAGTTCTGTAAGCTATTGTCATCAGGAGAAACTGGGTAAAAGATATATGGGACCTCTCTCTATTAATTCTTACAACTCCATGTGACTAGAATTATCCCAAAATAGGTTTAATTTCTTTAAAGTCGATGTACAGAATAGCAAAACTCATGCTACTTTACATGTGAAATTGTGAGAAAAAAATCTATAATTTTTTATTATAAATGAATGCTGGAAAGATACATAAGAAATTTAAAACTTAATGTGGTCACCTATGGAAGAAGGGATAGAGGAAAAATGGGAACAAGAATAGAAAGGAGATCACTGTGCACTCTTTTAAATTTCCAATGTGTGTGTGTTTCCATTTTAGATTGTAAACTCCCATGGATCAAGTATGTGTGTTCTCTTGACCAAATCTGCACAGTGCCCTATGGAATTAATTATTTAGTAATTTGTTTAATGCTTGATAACTAGTCTACATGTATGATGAGTTTCACATGATAATGATTAGGGGATTTTCCAGTAGGACAAATCTAGTTAGATAAAAATATGGAGCATGGAGAATGGATTAAGTGGATACCCCATTTACCATGACGTGATTAGTATGCATTGCATGCTGGTTTCAAAACATCCCATGTACCCCATTTTATACACACATGCACACGCACACACGCACACACACACACACCCCTAGTATATGCCCACAAAAATAAAAACATGAATAAAATAAATAAAACTGGGAGTTGGGTGGTGATATAGAAAACAGAAATATAAGAAAGAAACATACTTGTAACCGCTTAAGAAATTTAATTTTTTTTTTCACTTTCATTTTATTCATTTGACATTAACTTATATCATTTTGGTAATGACCTCTTCTGTCAGCTTCAGCTGCTGGGTAACTATACTTCTTAACTCTTTAATCAATGCCCATTTTCCCTGTCTGCTTTGTTGACTCAACTTTTATCTCTATTACTGTATGTGTGGGTATGTCTCTGTGTTAGGTGGATAGGCAGTAAAGAAGAAGGAAAAATGACATAGTTGTCTTTGGGCTTCTATTTATTTTTCAATTCATTTTCTATCCCTAAGAGAGACCCCACATTTAAACACTTACATGCCAGTCACTTTATAAGTGCTTTATACATTAATCTTCATAACAATGCTAGGAGGAAAGTTGTATTACTATCATACCTATGACATAGATAAGGAAAATAAAGGTGAGTGAGGTGAAAAACTTTCCCAAGGTCACATAGCTACTAAGGGATAGAAGCAAGATTCAAAGCCAGGTCTGTCTGACACCAAAGTCAATGCTCTTTCCTGCTCTGCTTATCTGAGTGAGGAGTTATGATATGAACTTTAGGAGAGCAGATGTGGATGCTGTGAACTATATAGAACACATCTCCAGAGGCATCAATGAGGAAATGGATAAGAAATGGGTCATAAATTGGCCAGATTATAATGGTCTGTACATGAAATGCTGAGAGCTCATAAATGCTTAGGTCATCATAAAGATAATACGTGCTTTGCAGGAAGAATGAGGGATTGAAGAGATGTTGGTCAAAGGCTACAAAATATCAGTTAGAAGGATAAATAATTTCAAGACATTTATTGTACAACTTAGTGATTATAGTTAAAAAAAACTTGAAAATTGTATATTTTAAGTGTTCTCGTCACAAATAAATCATAAGTATGTGAGCTAATGCATATGTTAATTAGCTTTATTTAGCTATGCCAGAATGTATATATATTTAAAAAGTCATGCTCTATGCCATAAATATATACAATTTTATATGTCATTTAAGCAACAAAAAATATGTAAGAATGAGGCAATATCTGTATGGGAATTTCTATGATAGATCACTGAGATGAAAATTATATTAAAGAACCTACCTCACAAAATGAAAATCATTTTGTCAAAAAAATTGAATATGGGAGAAAAGAATGAACAAAGGATTTGATGTTTTGTACTGGGGCGAAGAATATGGTTGTAGCTATCCATAGGGAAAATTGGTAGTAGAGCTATCTTGGTTAAAAAAAATAAGCAAAGAAAGGAATACTTCTATCACTGGCTCTGCAAGATGTGTTAGGGCGTCATCCAGACAGAGAACAAGGAAGAGGAGTGGCTATTGGATTAAAGAGGAAAAGATGTTGATGTGAAGTATATGTGGGAATGACTCAAGATAATTAGAATGGCTAAGCCTGTTTTGACAGCATACTTGGAAAGAGAAGGACAGTGCCAGGACAAAGATCAGAAAACCAGACTCCTAAATTAAAGAAAAAGGAGAGGTAAAGAGAAGGTTGACCAGGAATCAGTTCAATGATAGATTGATGGATTTGAATAGGTATTTGAAAGAAAACATCAGATGTATACCATAGAACTGTATTACTGTTTAAGATAGAACGTTTTGCTGTGCTAAATTAGATCAGTGCATAATTTTCAGTTAATTTTTAACTGATGGAAATATCACTTTCATGTGGTCTGCTGTATCTGACTTCTCTTCATGTTTGGATTTCTGCAGCTGAAAGTGCACTCCAGGGACCCAGAGCTATAACCAAGTGCCAAATCCCATTCCAATAATAAAATTAACCATTATGGCTCTTTAGGAATCTCCAAGATAGTCTTCAATTTTAAATTATCTCCTTACCTTTCTGTATCCCTACACATGGTGAGGCCAGTATTTATGCCTGGCTTTCCCAGATAAAAAGGTTTAGAAAAAACCTCTTACTGATTTCAGAAAGTCTGCATATACCACAGAAGAAATACTACTTGCTGTGGCCCTTAACTCCAGGACTTCACGGACCAGATAACTACACATTAAAAAACTTTGTCTAGGGAGACAGACTTCATCATGATCCAATATTCTTCAAGAGGGAAAGTCCAAGTCCAAATATCTGTTGTATCTGTTTTCATGATTATCTCCTTTTGAATGCCCTTCCACCAAAGTCAGTCTCCCTCCATTGCATTGTACCCAGTTATGATGAAAGTTTCTCCACAGGTTAAAAATTATCACTCAATCTACAGCTTTTGGGACATAGGGAAACTTCTGTGGCTTGCTAAATCATCATATTTCGGCATTTTACACAGTATATGCTACTGACATTTAATCAGAAGAAACAATGTTTTTTCTAAAACTAAATTGTTGCTAAGGAGATTACAACTATTTGACAAGAATGCAACAAGTCTAAAGTTTGGAAAAAGTGCTGTGGAAAAATGGGCAAACTTTGGTATAGTAGTGAGGCCCTTTATATTCTTCTTGATTAAAATTTGCCTAATAAATTACTTTCTGGATATAAAATTTAATTTCTCAATGCTACTCACTCTCCCCAGGGTCAGAGCAGTCAATAATAAATGGGATCTGGATAAAAGGGGTTCCTCAAATGTAATTTAAGTATCATATCATAATTTAAGTGTCATATAATAATTATCTCTTCTTTAGAAGAGACTTTTACTTTAAGAGATTCATACCAAAGTATTTATATGAAATAATATATCTTGGATTTGCTTCAAAATAATTCTCTGTGTGTAGGAGGGAAGATGTGGAAGTGTAGCAAAAAGATAGAATAGGAGATAATAATGTCTGAATTTGGGTAATGGCCACTTGAGTGTGTGTTATACCACTCACTCTACTTTTGAATATGTTTGAAATTTTCCATCATAAAAAGCTCAAAAATAATATAATGGTCACCCTTTATAGTTCTCATGAACATTATTACTTTCCTCAAAGGAAAATCATTCAAAAGTACATAGCAACTGTACATTATGCTTACAACTGATCTCTGACCCCCTAGGTCTTCATTTAGCAAGATGTTGGCAAAAAGTGTTAACTTTCCAAGGAAAAGCTTCAGGGAATTCAGCTTGGCAGGATGAGTGTAGAAGAATTCATTCTACACTTATACGTGTTTCTACAGAAGCCCTTCCTGCTGGATCAAGAGATCTATATGTTCATATGGTAGAAAAAAGGTGAGGCTCTAAAAGGAGAGATTATGAATAGAACTTACTTTTGTTAGTCTCTATGAGCCCTGGAGTCAAAACATATGTCAAAAGATGTTTATAAGGTTTACTAAATTAGAATTTTCTTGAAAATTCTAGTAAGTACATTTCCAATACTTTTCTTTTTTTGCAAAATACCATAGTTTCTGAGTTCAAATACAATTGTTCCCAGAAAAACAATAGTACTCCCAAATGTACTGATTGTTTTAGAGTTGGTCTTTGTTACATCACTGTTCCCAGATGTGTTATGCCAATTTTCCAACCAGCTCAGAAGCTACAAGATTAAATACTAAGGTAGGGACCATTATGGTTAGTGCAGGTCTAGTTTTAGATATAGATAGAGAGATGGATATTGTTCATATGTTGATCAACTATTTATGGGAATTTTGGCATGATGTTATATATTCAGGCTCTACTGGGTCAAATCTCAGTCTAGACTTTCTTACTGCATAGCCTTGGGCAAGTTATAAAACCTTTCTATGTCTAGTTTTTCCCCAAGGTCTTTCATTGTGTGTAAATTAACTAAATTTATTTTCATAAAGTATCCAGAACAGAATTAGTGCTTGTGCTTATGAAGCTTATAGTAATATATATGCTGTTAGGCTTCAGTTCAAGAATGTTAGAGCTGGAAAAAAAGACTAATTGTTTAGTCTGATTCTCTTATTTTATAGTTGAAAAGCTTGGAAAAAATGCCAATGTCCAGGTTCCACCACCAGAAAATTGGGCCTGGGGTAGGGACCCCAGGCAAATCCGATATGCTAAGAGGCATGAAAACTGTGACTTAAAAGTTATAGGAAACTGTTCCATTGGAGACTTTTCAGCTTAACTCTAATATCTGGCATCTGGAAAGATCATTCTATGTGGGCTCTCAGCCCTTCTCCCAACATGTCTGTGCATCTGTTCCTTCTGTGTTAGAGCAGAGTAACACAGACATATAATTAGTATGCTCATACCTAATATTTATAACTGTGAAAACCTCTGATTTTTCTTTCCCAGCTTAAAAATACTGGTGTGTTTTAAAATGCCACTTGTGAAAAGGCCAGCATTGCAGGGGTAGAGGTGGAAGCAATTTGCATAACTTGTGGAGCTTAGAAAGGAGCTTGGAGGAATCCAGTAATAGTGCTTTGGACAGTAACAATTTTCTGCCATCTAGTGGATAATTCGAAGAATAAACAATGCCTTTACTTTTTAAAAACAGCATTTTCACAAAACTATAACTTCTAAAGTGGCATTCTGCCACTTTTTTTGTTCGTAAAACAACTACTTTAGCACAAACAGTTCCTGAAATCTATTCTTTCATTGACTTTATTGATTTATTCTTTTAATGTAAAAAAAAGTATTATGCCTCCTTTTAAAACGTTGCTAAAATTGTGGTGAACGGTGGCTCAAACCTGTAATTTCAGAACTTTGGGAGGCCAAGGCAGGTGGATCGCTTGAGCCCAGGAGTTAGAGACCATCCTGGTCAACATGGCGAAAACCCATCTCTACAAAAAATACAAAAATTGGCCAGGCATGGTGGTATGCACCTGTGGTCCCAACTACTCAGGAGGCTGAGGTGGGAGGATCGCTTGAACCCGGGAGGTGGAGGTTGCAGTGAGTTGATATAATGCCACTTCACTCCAGCCTGGGTGACAGAGCTAGACCCTGTCTCAAAAAAAAAAAAGTTGCTCAAAAAATGTGGACACACAAAATATATATCCATCATGCTCCTTTTCTAAAGGTTTGCCTACTTAGAGGCCTGTAATACAGATCAATGTGCCTATATTTGGCTCCTTCTAAAGTTTCTCCTTTCTAATTTTGGAGGTCATAATGGTTAAGAGTATGGACCCTAAAGCCGAACCTCTTACTTAAAACTCTGGCCGTCTTGTAATAACTATGGGATCTTGGAGAACTTAACTTCTTTGTGCTCCAGTTTTCCTATCTGGTAACGATAGTATCTACTGCATAAGGCCACTGGAGGGATTAAGTCCATGCAGCCCTTGGTGTTCAATGTTATGAATGCTTTTATCATTATTGTTATTTATATGTGTATCAATATTTACTGGTTTTGAGGAAGAAATTTAGAAGTGACTTGTCCTGTGACTCAATTCAATTTAAAAAATCAACAAACATTTATTTAAGCTTATTTGATACTCAACATTATGGGAAATACAAAGCTGAATGAGACATTGCCTTATTTTTGAATCAATAGTTTCAGATGACTATAGGATAATTCACTATATAATTCAAAGCAGATATAATGAGTATGAGATGAGAACGGTCATAAAATACAAAGGAGGGAGTGAATATTTCCAGCTGGAAAGGTTGACTTACAGGTTATAAATGGCTAAATTTTAACGGGGAATTAATTATATAAGTGGTGATGGTAGGGAGGACTACCCAGGTAGGAGACTATTTTGAGCAAAAAACCAAATTGAAGAAAATCCAGCATTTGTTTTGGGAGCAATGAGTAATTAGATATGACTAAAGCAGAATGTTTCTTTATTCTTTCACCCAAAACTTATTTGAGCACCTTCTCTGTACTAAGTTTTGTTTTAGGCAATGCATATGTGATGGTGAATAGAATAGACAAAGACTCCATCCTCAAAGGTACCTATTCAAGTGGGGAAAAAATGCTAATAGAGAAGCCTAGGAAGAGAGATGAAGCCAAATTCTGGAGGAGACCTACTGGATAGCCAGTAAAGGCTGCTGAGCAAGATGAAGCCATGATCAGATGCTAATTAAGGAATATTAATCTGGTGGAGGAAATGTGTAGGATAAGGTGAAAGGATGAGGCCATGGAGACACAAAAACATATTTTAGTAGGAGATAATTTAAAGCATCTAGATGAGAGGTAATGATGCTTGAACCATGTATGTGAAAAGGAGAAAACAGTCTCAAGAGACATTCAACAAGTGTAACAGGATCTGAGACCAGCAGGGAGTGGTTATGTGGGAAAGGGGAAATAATGACACTAGGCTTTCCGCAGAAAGTGGCGGGACTAAGTGTTATTAGCATCCCTGATATCATAGACTCTGGAGTCAGATCCATACATACTGTAATGACTCAAGGCAATTATTTTCCCTCTTTTAACCTCAAATTCCTCATCAGTACAATGAGAATAATTAAAAGTACCACTTTATTAGATCATTGTACAAAATAAAGACAAGAACATTTAATGTTTCTGGGGACAGGGTGAGTGCTGGAGGTTCTTGCTGGGGGAGGTAAAGAGGGCTAAGACAAAGCTACCTACACCAGCCTGCATTTGCTTCAGATATATTTGAAGGGGAGATTGCTGTCACTTCAAGGTAACAATTATTCACAAATGAGATAACTAGCTGAAGGTTTTCAGCAATTATTGTACATGATGATTACAAACTAAAGGTCCTTAATATTTCTTCTGGGAATCAAAGCAGTTGTTGGTTTTGGTATTACTCTCCTAATAAACTGACAAAAGCAACATTTCATTAGTTAGAAACATACTTCTTATGAAAGAGAAAAGATTTTATGAAAAACCTAAGAAAGAATTTAAGATCCAATACCCAGAGTGTTTTATTTCTCCCAGTTTCAATATCTGAACATTTTCTAGCTGTGGACTTGTATTTCTGTTCTAAGAAGCTACCTATTGAGTTTAACATTGTGGTATCAGAGAAGTGTCGGTGCTATGTAAGGACCAGGTAAATGGATAAAGAAGCCTAGATGTTCATTTTCCAGAATTCCAGCCAAAGTAATTATGCTAATATCCACCAGGAATTAATGCACATTAAGAGAAGGAGAACACTGGAACAGGAGAGGTGAAAATGTCAAAAAAAAAAAAAAAAGGGAGAAGCTTAATAAGGAAGAACAAGAGAAATTCTGTATCATGGGAGGATTGAGGCAGCCCATAAATGCCGTTATGGTATGATAAAATAATTTAATATGTCTAAATCTACACATACTCAGTGTAGGTTAAAGTAAAATTGGCTGCATTTTTGAGGAACACAGAGAATGCATCTCGTGGTTTAAGCAAGGTAAGTACAATTACACTTCTAGCTGTCTGCACATACATGATACAAAACTTGGACAGATTGACTCCAAATTTGGCAGGTATATTTAGGATGGTCTGGTTTAACATATAAGCTCTGCAATGCCTAAAACATCTACCTTGAGGGCCCTAGAGGAAACTTCACATATAGGCAGTTATTCTCCAAAGCACCTGAAAATTAAGTGTCACCAGACACCCTGTGAATGCTGGTTGAGAAAGACATATTCTACAGATTAATCGTATATGGACAGAGGAAACAGTGGTATCAAAATAAAAACTTCAATGTAGATACTTGAAACTGCAGGTATTAATTTGCCTTCTAGCTGCTTCTTACATGGGCAACTCCATACAACATGATTGAGGCCAATGGCAAAAGGCATTTACATATTTCTCACGATTATTCACAACTAATGCTGGGAGAATATTATTATAGCAGTAATATTTTCACAACTAGAATTTAATTCAAGAAGTATTTATTGGCTGTCTACCAAGTGCCAGGCACTTCACTGAGCACTGAGTTTATCAAAGATGAATAAACACATGATCCAGGGTGGAGAGGGGGTGGGAAGGAAGATGAAGATCATTGACATTTTAATAACTTTTTAATATGTTGAATATGTTCCAGGTAGACGTAAAGCAGTTTGCATATATTTCATTTCATATTCACATCAAACTTTTTGAGGTTTATATTGGAAAATTGAGAAACCAAGGCTCAGTTCAGTAACTTAAGCAAATGTCGTATAACAAGCCAGTGGCAGAGCTGGGATCTGAACCCAGCTTTTCTTACTCTAAAGACCACCTTTTAACTAGATTGACTCTCACTCCTAACTGTAACATAATCAAGTTGTTTAAACTTCTCACAGATTTATAAAAGAAGTTGCAGAAAATGATTAAATTTTGCTAAGGGATATTAGTAAAGTTTTCACATAGGAGGCAACATTTGATCTGGGCTTTAGAGATTGATTAAAATTTTGACAGGCAGGTGAGAGGAAGAGAATCCTAAGCAGAGGAAACAGCATGGACAGAAGCATATAAAAATTAAAGTGAATGACATTTTGGGGAAACAAAATAAGTCTGCAAGAGAAAATGAAGAAATTGTAGCTTTTGTTACAGGACTGAAATGTAACGAATTGGGGAGAGGAAAGAGCCAAGATAGATATAAAAAAACAGCTTTATTAAGATATAGCGTATATATCATACAATTCACTCAAGTCAATAATTCAATGACTTTTAGTAATTTCATCAAGCAGTGCAATCATTACCATAAAATAGTTTTAGAATATTTTCATTCATCCCAATAAAGTTTCCTTATGCGTAATTGCAGTAAAGTACCATTCATGACCCTAACCCCAGGAAACCACTAATATACTTGGTCTCTATAAATTTGCCTGTTCTGAGCTTCTTGTATACATGGAATCATACAATATGTGGCCTTTTTGTCTGACTTCTTCCACTTAGCATAATATTTTCAAAGTTCATTCACGTTGTAGCATCTATCAATACTTTATTCCTTTCTATGGCTGCATAATATTATATGGCTATATCACACTTCCTTTATTTACCAGTTGACTACTTGGTTAATTTCAGTTTGAGTTATTATGAATAATGCTGCTATGAACATTTGTGTGGACATATATTTTTATTTCTCTTGGGTAGATATGAGTGAAATTTCTGGTAGTTTAATGTTTAGCTTTTTGAGAAACTATCAAACTGTTTTCCAAAGTAGCTGAATTGTTTTCTATCATTTTCATTACTACAAGCACTATATGAAAGTTCCTGTTCTTCTACATCCTCCACAATACTTGTTACAGTCTGTCTTACTTATTATAGCCATTCCAGTCTGTATGAAATGGTGTCTCATTGTGGTTTTAATCTGCATTTCCCTAATGACTACTTTTCATGTGTCCAAGACTTGAATTAAAAAAGCTCTATTTGGATGATGCATTAACTAAGATGAGGAACAGAGGAAGATAAGTGGAATTTGGAGGAAGGATAATAAAGTTATTTTTAGGTGTCTGCATGACACTGGTTTGAGATGTCCAAAAGGCAATGAGAAACTTGTGTCTGGAACTCGGAAGAGAATTCAAGTCAGAAGATGTATATTTGGAACTCAGCTACCCAGAGAAAGCAGTTTAAATCATGTAATTAGATAAATTCACCAATAGAGAAAATATAGAACAAGGAGGTCAAGAATATTTAGGAATATTTGTTTTTAAGAAATTGATAGAAGATGGTGTGCTAGTGAAGGAGGCAGAGATTTAGAAGACATAGGATAAAATGGTGTCGTGGATGCCATTGGCAGAAAAATTTTGAAGAATCATGAGGAAGCCAACAATAGCAAGTGCCTGTCTCATAGCAGACAGAATGTTGAAAAGCGATCATTGACTTGTGGCTCCATGTTAGTTGGTGGCATCTAAAAGAGAAATTTCCATGCAGGGGAGAAAACTGATACTAACTGTAGTCCTCAAGCCCCAAGTTTTATCAAACTTTTCCTTTTTTTTGTTCACATATTTTGCCTCTTCTAACTGTCTTGTAGTTTGGGAAAATTTTTATTATATAGGGAAAGTGAAAGTTTTAAAAATTGTTTTTCATTTTTTTTTCCAGAAACGTCAACATTTTTATCACCACACTATTTTCCCCATTTCTCCTGTATCTATACTCCTTCATTCATTTCTTGTTTGAGAGCTTGGGTTGAAGCTCTCAGATAAACAGATCTATCCGTGATGCCACAGAGGCAAACAAGAGATAGGCTGTCATTTGTTAAAGAAGGAGTAAGCCTTAATGATTCAGTGTGTGCACTTCCATAAATATCAAACTTTTTGTTTTTCTGTGTAGCGGGAATAGCATTTAATGTCACTGTTTGAGTCACTGGATGAATGTCTGTTGAGCTCATTAATGTTCCTCATTTAGAGAACCCTTTATGGACATCCACTCCATAAGCTTGTTAACATTTGTGGGAAAATATTTGACCCAAATACTCTTTGCTCCTCAGTGACATGGATCATAATTCTATCACAGCAAGCTGTTCCCTTTCTCAACCACAGAGATATAAAATCCAGTCATTTCAAATACATATAAACTGTGCTATTTCTTTTATAGACTCTTGAGTCTGAATCTCTTGTTCCTTTTGCCTCTTTTTTGATTTTCCTCCTTTTTGATTTTCTCCATATTGAACAGAGTATCTGGTCTAAAGTTTATCAGCCAGAAAAATTCAGAACGGTTATAATTATCAGACAAAACTTCTCTAATTCTCTCTGATATGTTTTGGGCACCATTTAAGAAGCCACATGGTGACTTGAATGGATGGACTCATTTCTAAATTCTTTTGAGGTGGATGGTTCAAATGAAGACTTGATATCCTCTCTCCTTGATATCCTTTTTTAATGTTGACATAAAAAGAATATGATGACTTTTACCTTCTATTATCCATCTATTTTTACACCATTCAAACTAACTATATATTTAGATATCATTTCAGTAAATGCTGAGAGTTGCAAGGCCAAATATATTCTGGTGATGTATTTTCCCGTCTTCATAGATCTCCTTTACCTCTCCCTGAAAAGAGAACCTCAAAGTTCCCATACATTTTTTAATGGTGATCCCATCTCGGTCAGTCCTGCAATGTTTCTGGTAGGATAATGAAGATCTAAAGATTTAATAATCCTAGACGAAGAGGTTTAGGATAAAGGTAATACCTAACAACTATAATTTCTAATGGTATTCTGTCTCTTTTACTGAAGAAACTCTATTCCAAGACATAAAGTTTATGTTTTGGGTCCTCAAAAGAATATCGTTAGTTTTCAAAAAAATGTGATTAAAAAAGTGAACTAGAAATATTTGATGAGGGTATTCTTCCAAATATTCTTTGAGAAACATGTCTAGACATTAAAATAATTCAGCATCCAAGATTAATTCTGGGAAGTAACTGATACTAATAGTGTGGATTAAAGTTTCATGAAGATGTGTGTCACAGACATAAATTTTGCTTTAGATAAAATAGAGAAGGGTTTAAAGCCACCAAGAGTTTTAGCGATTCCTTGCATATAGAAATAAGAAATTAGCAAAAGACTATCTGCATTAAAGCAAAAAAAAAAATCCAATTAAAGTGGGATTTTTTCATAAAATATTTTCAGAATCACAGAAATAATAGGAAGTAATTTTTTTAGTTTAGAATATTTTACCATTTTATTACTGTAAGAAGGAACATAGCCATGGATCTCCTAGTTTAACAGAAGACAGATTCTGTTTGGGTAAGACAATTCTGTTTTTTTCCTATTAATGCCCTGAAATGATATTTGAATATATAGTTAATTTTAATGTTGTAAAAATAGATGGGTAATAGAAAGTAAAAGTTATCATGTTTCCTTATGTAATAGAAGTAGAAACACTACAGAAATTATTCCACACCTATTCTGTTTACTACACAGTTAATGTAAAAAGTGAATCTTTAAAAATAATATGAGTAATATAGACTATGTAAAATGCAAATTTATTCAGTATAAGAGACTTCTAAAAACCAATTTATAAAATAAGCAAAAACAGTATCATTATCCTCATAAAAACTTACAGATACCTTACAGACTATGTGCTCGATTAAATATATAAAAAACATACTGTAACAACCATAAAAAATGAACTATTAACAAGATGCCAAGTATATTAAAAATTATTTTTTTTAAATTCAAAATGATATTACTAACATGAAATGTGTTTTCGGATTGACTTTTCATTTGTGGTATTAAAATTTACAGTGTTTTTTAAAACCATTTGTGATTAGTATTATGCATTTTTCATAACGGTAGGCCAATATTTTACTCCAGTGAACAATCTAATGTTCCTTTTTTTAAAGTTACAGCAACAATGTAAGCTTTGAATCCTGGATTGTAACACAACCACATTTTACTTAACCAATGGAGCTAGTTTGTCCCAATTTCACACTTTTATAATGTTGTTAAGTTAAAATTGAACCCTTGAGCATCTTAATCATTATTATCGAAGCAGAAATACATTTTTGCTTTTTTTTGGTCATCCTTAATCCCCAACATAACAAAATAAAATATTTTGACTTGTTGACTTGCATACTCATCTTTGCCTACAAATATAACTCTTGGCCTTCAATGCCTTTTTCCTCTTTCTTTTCACTTTTGTAGCCACTAACTAAACTTATTACTGCAGGAAGAAACTTAATCCTTGGAGTCTTGATTTCTTTGGTTCTATTCCACAAAGAATCAATAGCATAATTTTCCTCAAACACTGCAATAATTATTTTCTTCTACTTAAGAACAGTTGGTAACTTTCTATGGCCTGTTACATACACTTTTTATCCTAAGAGTTAATATTCTCCCTTCCTCTGACTCTTTCTCTTTTAGCAATCTTATTTCCTCTTGCTCTTCGGCACAGTCTCTGCTACTTCCAAGTCATCTGGTTGTTATTGGCAGGAACTGCTTTCCTGCCTATGCAGATGTCACCTTTGAATTACTGGGAGCCCACTGTTTCCTGAGGCAGTCCATTTCATCTTCAGATAAGTCCCTAAGAGAGTTTTTCTCTTTGTTACATGAATCATATAAATCAACTATATAATGTTTACATTTATCTTTGTGTGTGTGTTACACAAAAACCTAACGAGGTCTACTTCCTTAGTTGTTTTGCATATGTGTGCTATGTCTGCAGTGGTGCTTTGTTTAACCTGTAAGCAAGGATCTCTGCCTCAGGCACTTCCACATTTCCACACCCTGATCCATGTTCCTACCACTCCAGAACCATAACAGCGTAAGCTCTAACTTTGGGCATAGTACATGTTTAATATGTGTTTGATATATAGAATACCTCCTAAATGCAGAACTATTAAATTGTAAAAGTATATATATTTATGCTTATGAAAGGATAATAAAATTTTTATCAAGGAAATGATTCTGTGAGTTTTAATTGAAAACCTAGAATACAAGTCTGATCATGTGCGTACTCACCCCCACACACAATAAAATGCCTAAACATTTCCAATTGTTTAACAAAGCATTACATGTTATATATTTATCTATAACTGGTTAACAGAGAAGGTGTTACATGTTATATATCCATCTAGACTTGAGTGGCTTGGTTTTCTCTACGTGCAATATACTATTTTTTATATTGTAGATTTAGTTCTACCTGTGAAATTTCATATAATGCAGAAAAAATATTGATAGTTTTCCCTGTATTTTACAATGTGAATATGAAAAAATACCTTGGCATTGTTAATCTAAAAATATATTTATAGTTTTCAAATAGTCTACCTAGCAGAACATTTATTAGTATCTCTAAATTGTTAACATCCCTGAATGTTCTTGCATTTTAAACTATTTCAAAAATTGTTTCCATAACAATTTTTATTGAATCTCCTGTGATGCTATTTTAGTAATTGTAATCAGCAGTATCTTATAATTAGATTTCAATCAAAACCTTTAATGCTATGCAGTAATCTGAGTGAACACACTTATATATCTATGTAGGCTTCTTCTCCTGACCTCCTTCTACTCCACACAAGAGATGCTATAACTAAGTTTGATAACTGACCATGGAGAGCAGAGGTTGCTTTCCATTTGTCCCAAGTAATGTGGAAAATATCCAGGGGCTGCAAGGTACAGTCATGATCAGTTAAAGTCTGGTATAAAGATAAACATTGTGATGGACTTCTCACTAAGGCTGTTTGCTTTCTGTGTGATCAATAAACACTGACTGACTTGTAGGATGGTTGTTTAGGGTTAGGAGTGCACCTACTGGTTATGAAGCAGATTGAAGCTAGGGGCACGATTGGCTTGGGGTAAGGTAGATGGCACAGGTGTGGGGGAAGAGTGGGGAGGGCTCCTCTACAGCCCACATTACTCTATTGTGCTGCTTTGCAGGTTCTGAATTATCAGCAGTGAATTATTCTTTTTCAGTTTTTATTATTGTTAGATTTCCTTAAAGCCCACTTTTATGTCTGCCCATTAATCATCTATGTAATTTTAGAAGGCAAAATGCATGAGGCACAGAGCTAATTATGCATTCTATTATGTCTTTAGATATCTGGATGAAAGTCATGTTCCAACACTCAATCCCTTCCCTAAAACTCATTTCCACAAGTGATGATTTAATGATCTATTTATTTTAAAGGTTTGCCTTTGGGGACAAAGATTATCCTGGTTAGCTCCACTTGAAAGAATAGACTTTTATTTCATGGAATCTGTAAGCGTTTAGAAAAATCATTGTGGACTTTGAAAACACATTTAATACAAAATGTGTTGAAACCCAAGCTTTGGCTATCCCTAGGTAGAAATGGTCCCCTTTATACCTATGCAGAGTAGGAGAGCCATAATGTCCTCAATTCTCATATTGCATTGACACGGAACTAGCAAGCTGTGGAAGCAGTGTGTATGAGGGCAAATTGTAGCTTTTGTTTTTTAATTCTAAAGTCAGTATGTGTGAACAATAAAAGAATGATTTTTAAATAATAATTCTTAAATGTGATATTTGCTAATCAATTTGCTCTGATCAATTTTCTTTTACCATTCATAGCTAATTTATCACATTACATATAACCGGGAATGCAAACACTAGTCTCATGTATACCTCTCACCTTGACCTCTTAGTTTTTCTTTTACTCTTCAGGTATGAAAAACCTCATTCTTAGTAATTATATCCACAGTTCCTAGGTATAGGTTGTATGTGTGATTATAAAGAGATATTTTCCTATATTTCTAACAGCAGAGTGCAGTATTTTGCAAGGAGAGGTGTCTTTGTGATTTAGCATATATTCATTTCTGTTCTACTGTGTTTTTTTGTGCCCTTAGAATGTAGCTCGATTAAAATGTGTGCAAAAACTCTTCCACTCTAAACTACATTAATATTTTCTAAAACTTAAGTCAAAAATAAGACTGCAACTGAATTCTGGCTTTAGTGACAACAAAGACAAAGTGGATTTTTGGTGGGAAAGGACTCCCCTAGATGTCAGTGTCCATCCCAGAGCCACATTTTGGGCAGAAGATTTCCTTGTTCTGGGTCAGGAAGCCTTTACCCACCAAAGAGACAGAGCACTTCCCACAGTTAAAACATTCACTATGCCACTGGCTGTCTTGAAAGCAGATAAACTTGGCACCTGTGAGACCTGTAAAAAAAAATTGGAGAAAAAGATTAATTTATCTTTTCAAGGAATAGATTGAACATTTTATCAGGTTCTCCTCTAGGAACTGGAGATACAGCCATAAGCCAGACAAGTAACCCAAGAAAGAATGCTGCTTCCTGGCTCTGTGTCCACCTGGAACTATCAGCTGTAGGAAAATTCTGCCTGTGCCACCCAACCAAATTTGCAGCCAAATTCTGCCATAATCTACAGAAATAGGCAGCATGTTGTTATGCAAGTCACATAGATAAGGATTGTCTAAGTCAGGTAAGAAAATACAGTGTAGTGTATTGGGAAGAGGGTAGGCGTTGTGGAGTCAGAGATGTCTAAGTATGACTACATTTCTTCTTTTTCTCTATGTGACTTTAAGTTTTCTTAGCTGCAAAATAAAAATAAAATAAAATCAATATACACATCCTAGCTTGATGTCCGATGTTGTAATGAGTTTTAGTTTTCATCTCTTCCCTTATTTTTTTTGTGCTTAGTTTTACTTAGAATACATCTGGGGGTCATATGGGTTGGGACACTATTTCTAGAAAGCCCAAATGGAGGATTTTATCTAATCATTCAGACATCCTAATGTAATGGCTTTATTACCTTGCTCAGAGACAACTGCAGCTTATGTTGAATCTGGCCACCGAGGCCACGTGGATAACCACGTGATTGGTTTCTAAGTGCTTTGTCAGCCTCCTCCACTTTAACTTGGACCTCGCTTAAACCATACTGTTTGTTTAAAAAGTAGTAGAATTTGAACCTTTATTGAAGGTCTGATCTCTGCCTCCCTAATGTGATTCCAGGGTATAGTTCAAGAAATTGATCTTGAGAAGTTATATAAAAGAAGAAAATGTCTAGGGTTTGGGAAGAGGTTGAGATGCCTTAGGCTTGGGTCTTTATTTATTTCATGTTTTCTTTCAGTAATCTTAGTGGTATTATTTGCTTATTATCCATAGCGTGAGGCTAAAAGAGATATAATTCACATGTAATTTCAAAATACTCCATTTGAAATGGTGAAGTGAAAGGGTTAATAGCACTCTATTTCAGATACACTGTTCTTAAATATGATAATTAACTTTTGTTTCCAACCTAACAAACTTGTTTGATGTCTTCCTATATAATTTAGTAGTTCATATTCAAATTTGCATCAAATTTCTCTACTTTCCTTGATTAAATTTATAGCTTACTTATCTATGATGCTATCAACATTACTTCCTAATAAATGTAAATTAATTATGTACTACTTAATTCCCTCAATGTTATTCAAAACATTAATGAGCTGACTGCAAGAGTAATGCTCTGTATATACATAAATTATGCCTGTTCATAAAACTAATTATTACATGTCTAGCATTTTGATGCTCATGAGTTTCTCTTAATTTTATTAGTAAGCCTTGTACAAGTGGCAAATATAAAAGCATTTCTTCCAGATTTTTACAAAGAAGAAAAAGTAGAAGCAACTGGCAACAGGACTTTAAGAAAGGGCAGAAGCAACATGTGAGATGTTTGTTAATTGTTTCAAAAAGGATATGTTTACTCCCTTAGGTCATGAGAGTTATTTTCAGTAAGAAAGCCATCCACGAAGCAGGTCTCTGGCACCTGTTTCATCGGGTTTCATAGGTTTCTGACAAGTCAGTAGAATAAGAGCTGGCATTTGTTGAGTTCTTGAATATGTGCCAATCACTATTCTAAGTCTTTCATATGTGCTACCATATATAGCCCTCATCTTACCTTCATGGGGTAGATATTAGCATTAGCCCCACTTTGCAGACAAAAAATGAGAAACGACAAGTTTAACCACTTGCCCCAACTCACCCAGCTAGGAAGTAGATCTGAGATTTAAGCACAGGCCATCTGGCTTTAGAGCCTCTGCTTTTAACCTCATGAAACTAAGCTTGAGTTTATCTTTGGTAAAGAACATGATCAGGAACATTAGCATTACTCTCTGAAGAAGCCACAACATTTTTAATTCCTTTTCCTTGAAATAAACAGAGATGGAAGAAAGCCAACCGGCTTAACCATTTGTTTTATAAATAAGGCAAATGAAGTCCCCTACCCCCAGAGGTGAGTTAGTCACCCGTGGTGACACAGCGGTTGGGGGCAGGGAGGACCAAGTATTTTGCTCCTCAGTCCAGAGCACTTTTCATTGCATCAAGCTGCTTCATTTATCCCTGATAGTTTAAGAGGTTAAAGGAGGAAAAAATGTGAAGGTTATACCTGGAGTTTGTTCAAATGAAGCAAGTTCATTGTGATGGGTTTTAAAAATTACACTTGGTGATTTATAAATAGATTTTTCAGAGCTTTAAAAAATTGTTTAATTTTAATTGACAAATAAAAATTATATACCATGTGGTTTTTGTGTATGTATACATTGTGGAATGGCCAAATCAAGGCAATTAACATATCTGTTACCTTATCATATACTTTTCTTTGTATGTGGTGAGAACATTTAAAATCTATTAGCCATTTTCAACTGTATAATGCATTGTTATTAACTATAGTCACTATGTTGGACAATAGGTCTCTTGAAATTATTTATCCTGTTTAGCTGAAATTTTGTATCCTTTGATCAAGAATACCTAGCGTCTTAAAGTGAGATAATAATCAGATGAATGCCAATTTTCTGAAGATATGTGACAATATCAGAATTCCCAATGGTACATCAGTTCAGCTAGCTCAATTTTAAAGAAACAGTACTGCAGTACCTATAGATGTTTAACAATTAGACCAAGAAATATTAAATTGAGTTGTAAGTTTTTGCAGGCATTTCAGTCTCTGGTGTCTCAATCAAAAAGTTAAAAAAAAGATTATAATAGTTATGAGACATTTCCTGTGGATTGATGAGTCTAAATTAAATATATAATATTGCATTTGGATTTTGGGTCTGATCATTTTCTCTTGATCATCCTCATATCTTTGTGCAGAACAACACTGTTTTTCCATCTGAACTTTAAAAAGCTGTGCTCAGTGATTGATCTGGAACAATCTATGAGAAAAATCACTTAGACCTATGGATCTGTGATATATCAGAATTGAAACTCAAGTTCAGGGCTTGTGTAGGCTTTTTGCAGATCAGTATTAGTTATCTGGATCTCCAGAGAATTTTGAAACCTATTTTGAGTTGTTAATTTCCTCATTTTCTCACTGACATACCCTTTTTTTTTTTGCTGTCCCAGTTCAAGAAAAGGATTGTTGTCAAATAAATGGACTGCGACTGCAGATTTTACTAGGGAGATTCTGGAGCTGCGTACTGTTGTATATCTGAAAGTCCCATTTTCTAACTAAAATCAGTGGAGATAGTGGCTTATTCTCTTGGCTATAGGAATTGCTAAATGTGTAGAATGCAGGAGAGCAGGGTAGTTAAAAGCTAAACTACATACTAAACCATTAGGTTTAATATGGTTTAGTATGTAGTTACCTTCATACTACGTGGACCCTGGAGCCCAGTGGTGTGGGATTGCTATGGCAAGTCCTTGCAAGGGCCAGAGAGGTAACCTAGCTGAGAGAAGCAGACAGGGTGCGAGGAACAGAGAGGACATGCCCCATGCAATGGGACAGCCACTAGCTTCATATGATGGTGACCCTGCTGGGGAATGTAGAGACAGTCTGCTCACCCAATGGCAGGCTATTCCTCCACTTTAAGCGGCAGAGATGAATTTTGCATTAGTTATTTTCAAACATGTTCAGGCCAAACATCACCTGTCTGCTGGCCAGATGTAGATCGTGGGCCAGTGTGATCCTGACACACATGGTGCTTCATATAGACAAATAAGACCATGCTGTTTGTTCTGGTGACACCCTCCCTCCCCTTGCAAGTCAGTGAAAACCTGCCAAGGTGGGGTTTGCTGTCAAACTCTTTCTTCATCAGAAAGTGCATGAAGATTCATCTTTTATTTTGTTACACATATGAAGATGAAGGAGGAAAGGGATAAAATAATCTTTAATTCTGCGGTATATAGAACTAAAAATTGAAATATGATCTAAGAATACTAGGGATAGAAAGTAGATATACAGTTCTGACACATTGTTAAGTGTCTATAAATTGCCAGAAAGAATAGCTGCTGGGCCTCTCAAGTGTCATGCTAATTTCGGTTCCTTTATTATAGGATTAGCATTTTAAAGGTATCTCTGAGGAAAAGATGTATTTTTTTTTTTACCTTGAAAACCTCTTTAACATGGATCGATTTATCATTACGTTATTTTCAAATCATGTCACATTTTTTCTTTAGTAAAATGCCATCTTGTTTTCTTTCATCTACTCATTAATGCACTTCATAATTGCAAGTGAATATAGAGAAAAGAGAGTAATACATTTGTTAGAAGCATCTTCAAATAAAGTTTAATTACTGACCTATGCTACCTTAATTATTACAGCTTCAGATGTTCTAGACAATAGTGGAATTTAATTAAAACCTTCCTAACTAAAGGATGCTTGGCCCTATTTTGGAATTAAGCAGGATTCTGATTTATTAGTACTCTTTCCTCCCACTCAAATCTTAATGAGGCTTCAAGCAAGCCTCCTTGTGAAAGTCTGCGCTCACCTCCCATCTTACCCTCCCATCTCCTGCTTCTTTAAACTGTTATTTTACTTAGAGTCGGTACCATTAGGTTTAATATATAGTTACCTTCACAGAGTGCAGGCTACCAAAGTATACTCTTGTACTTTCCTTGAGGAATCCATGTAACATTTGTACTCATATATAGGCACCCACTTGTGTTTATCTCAAAAGGAAACATAAATGAAAGCTTCCCATCTTTTACTTGCATTTCCTAAATTAACTATACAGCATCTTATATAGCCATAACTGTTTCATGGCATGATCATATTGAACTAGAGAACTCACCAGTAATGGGTTTGGAACAGGCTACACACTTGTTAGCATAAAGATGGTTGTAGCAGTCCACACAGAATGGATAGTCGTCTCTGGACATAAACTGTTCTTCACAGAGATCTTTCCTACAGCCACTACACAGAAAACACTCTTTATGCCATAGCTGGTCACAAAGTGTTATCCCACCTGAAGTTATCACCTGCCAAAGACCACAGAAAAGGCAATGACCATGGGAGCCATTACAATTCAGATCACTTCATGATTCTCTTTAGATTCTAGTATCTCTGAGGGGAAAAGGAAGCAAAAATAAAAAGTGATCATTTTATGTCTTCTATGTCCACAGCTGGTGCTTCCAGCTGCTCTATTTTCACCTCATGTTAGGATGTTCCTTTCCTAAAAAACATCTTTAAAATAAAGGAAATAATAATATGAGAAACCAAAGGCTATAGGAATGAGCTAGAAGTAGAAAGAAATGAAAGTTACTGTATATTTTTCTCCTACAATGAAATAGAACAGAGGCAGGGCTATATTGGTAACTCTGAATGGAATTGGCAAGCGCCGTTATTTGCTAATAATAACTACCATTTCCTAAGTGTTTTTTCAGTCCTTAGCACCATGCAAAGGATGACCTCTTCTAAATAGTCTCAACACCTCTACATAATAGAGACTATTATCTTTCCCTCTTTTCAGATGAGCAACTACTGAGCCTTACAGTCATTAAGTTACTTGCCATGGCCACGGTGAGCTAGGATTCAAACCTGCATGGTCTGACTCCATAGCCTGTGTGCTTCACCATTAATACCATACTGAGTCAAGGTTATCTTGCACAGATAAGCAGCTGATAAATCCTTGTTGAATTAATGAATAAATACCAAAGGAAAAAATAGCTGGAAAGCAATTCCAGTATTGTATCTAGAAATGGGGTGCTGTGGGAATCAGAACTCAGTGGAATGAGCACTGGTTGTACATTGAGCCTTAACATGTGATGTGAAGCATTTTGTCAGAGATGTAATTAATTTTTCATAATATTATTTTTTTTTCTAAACTAGTTTAATCCCTGAATTCTACCTTTTAAAAGGCTGAAAAATCTTTATGCAGATTCAGATGGATAAATATTGGGCAATTCTTCTCGTGTAACCATTTTTAAGCCATATCACATTTTGAATTCACAGCTAATGAGCTCTTGGAGTTGCTGTAGACACTGAAGTGTGTTTTTCTAAATGTTTTATAATGAAGCAATGGGATATCTGAGGTGGTTCCTATAAACTTTGTATCAAATTAACTAGATAGTAAAAACACAGAGCCTATTTTAAGTCACTTCCTTCTTTACAAACTCAGAAATGTTATTTGTCTGTAATATAGACTTGTGAAAAAAAATTCTAAAGGTATTTTTAATCTTATAACAAATATCTTAGAAATTAAAGATGTTTGATATAAAAGATTATTTTCCTAGAGGAAAAAAGCATACTATTCTGAACAAGTAAATGGGAAGCATAATGGTGTGATGGAAGTAAAGCAATTTAAAATACCCCCTACTGACTTCAAATGCCTTGCAGCAGACACAGCAGAATTCATGATTCCTTTGATTTGTTTGGTCTAAGTATTAGCAGGCAATGCTTAAAAGATTCAAAACTTGAAAAATGTATTCACAGCAAAATAAAACTTGATATATACACCAAAGACTGTTTAATTAGAGGAAGAAACTCTGGAACATTAAAAATAGTTTGTGATTATATTCCTTTTGAAGAGGTAGGAAGGTTAAGATGAAGTCCAATATCTGAGCTTGGTTTTCACCACTGATTGATCCCAGGATTTAGAAAAAGTTTCTTCTCTGAAAAAGCGGAGGCAATAATGATTTTGCACTCAGCGGGTGACAGATGAAGAATCAAAGAAGACGTTTAACTCTTTTTGAAACTTGAGGAATTTGAATTTGAAGCATTTGTAGTTTGAAGTCATTTTCTTTCTGGCAGAAAATAAATCTTAGTGTAATAAAATAAAATCTATGGACTTTAAAGCTTAAAAGTTCTAAGGGCCTGGTTGTCAAGTAGTTTTTCCTTTTTTTTTAAGAAAAAATTTGGTCTTTGCTTTGGGTTGAAAAAATTGTTTAGATTGGATCATCTTGATCAAAACATATCTAGCTTTTTATAAAAGGACTTGTGGTTTTAAAAACTAAATAAAAAACAATCTGGTATGTCACAATCTGTCTACTACCCAATATAAATATTTTGTAAATTTTTGATGACTTCAAATCATATCCTAAATATAGTTACAGGCTCCTAAAACCTGGGAAACACCAGCACTTGGCCCAGACAGTTCTAAGCATGGATGTACTAAAGAAGTTTCACTCCTGAATTTTTATAGCATTGAAAGAGAATTTATATTGTGTCCAATAAATGATTTTAAGGTAATTCTTACAAATTTCATTACTGTTTTGGTCTAAGTCTTCAAGAAATGAAGCCTAAAATTGGCCAACTCAGTTGTCTCTCAAAACAGTGAGATAAACCTATTCATTTTATTTCCAGCATGATTTTAATTCCTTTAATTTTTAATTTTTGTATATATTTTTAGAGATAGGATCTCATTGTCACCCAGGCTGGAGTGCAGTGGCTCAATCATAGCTCACTGCAGCCTTGAACTTCTGGGCTCAAGTGATCCTCCTGACTCAGTCTTACCAGTAGCTGGGACTACAGGCACGTGTCACCACACTTGGCTAATTTTCAAACTTTTTTTTTTTTTTTTTGAGACAGGGTCTCACTATGTTGCCTAGGCTGGTCTTGAACTCCTGGCTTGAGGCAATCTTCCCACTTCGGCTTCACAAAGTGCTGTGATTACAGATGTGAGCCACCATGCCCAGCCTCTAGTATGTTTTTAAATGCTGTCATTGACTCTGGTAATTCTTTGGAGCTTCATATGACATATGGTCATATAGTTTGCTGCTTGTAAAGTCATTTTCTAAGCCAGTGTTTTGGTAGAATAATGAAGGTCTCAGTCATAAGATTATTTTATGTCATGTTGTGATCAATTGTAATTCTTAGCCATTAATATAGTGTACCTTAATAGTTATGATATAGCATAGTATATTGTTGCCTCTTTAAATGCAGGATTGGTATTGGTTATGTATGTTAAAAAATTACTGTTTATGTGTGTGTATGTGCATGTTTGTTCACATATGCATGTGTAGAAAGTGGTAGTGTGACTTCCAGCTGTCCAGATATACAAATGGGCTTAAAAGTTCTACCGAAGTAGCCCATAGATAAAAAAAAAATATTTAGAAACTACTACACTAATACAGTGTGTTTTCCTGATTCAGCTTTCTCATTTCAATTTATGGTGTCATTTTAAACTTATGATGCTTCACAGGTCAAGGATTTCTTTGAGAACATCCATATATATTTGTGGAATACAGACAGGCTTTATCAAGGTGTTACAGCTACTTTTTCCACATAAAAGCTTAGAGGATAAAAAAAGAATTGGATGAAGTTTACTTCCAAAAAATTACTTTTTTCTCTCTTAGAAAATGTGTTTTGAGTGGGAAGCCAAGTTAGAAGGCCCTGCATGATCCTGGTACTGGAGAAGGAACTTGCAGCTCTTAGACTTCTTTCTGTCTTGTGTCTCCTGGACTTCCCTCATGATCTTGGCACTCCCTTGAACTAATTGCTGTACTCTTAGGAAATACAAAACCTTCAAGTCGAGAAGATATTTGCACTGCTGAGAAAGAATGCTAAACATCCTGTTTAACTTGGTTCCCTCAGTCACTTTGGGAGGCAAATCTATATTGCTCTGAAACAGTTAATACTGAATGGATCAAAAATTATTTTTTAAGAAACATGTGTATTAAATGAGAGACCTGTACTCTCTCCCAGAATACATGAGATCTTGTATAAAAGCAGTTAATGGACTGGGCATGGTGGCTGAAGCCTGTAATCCTAGCACTTTGGGAAGCCAGGTAGATCATCTGAGGTCAGGAGTTCAAGACCAGTGTGGCCAACATGGTGAAACCCCAAATGGGATTAATTTATCTATGGGCTACTTTAGCAGAACTCTTAAGCCCATTTGTATATCTACTAAAAATACAAAAATTAGCTGGCCACAGTGGCGTGGCATGCGCCTGTAATCCCAGCTACTCTGAAGGCTGAGGCACGAGAATCGCTTGAACCTGGGAGGCAGAGGTTGCAGTGAGCTGAGATTGTGCCACTGCACTCCAGTCTGAGTGGCAGAGTGAGACTCCATCTCAAAAAAAAAAAGCAGTGAATGGAACTGGAATACCAAATCACTTGAGCACTTAAGCTGTTTGAAATATTAACTTCTTGTTTGACTGGAATTTTATGCCTAATAAAAAAAGATGGTCATCCTCATCATGACAACTAGTGGTTTGTACATGTTGAAAGTCAAAAGTACCATGAGTGTGTATAACATAATAGTATCAGTTCGTTCCAAATATATGGTCCAGCTAAAAAGGAATAGTCTGAGTTTCCACAAGCTTCACCCTCTTTAGAAAATTACCTTCTTACAAAAGTTGCAGTAGTGAGCAAACTCCTTCTCAAAACACGGCACACAATAATTGCCACTCTCTTTGGAGATCAAAGGCTTTGTTCCTATAGGTTGTTGGCAATTGTCACACACAAAGCAGGTTTCATGCCAGTAGTTTCCCTTAAATTCCATTTTGCGGGAACCTGTGCTCCAAAAGTAAGGACCTGTTAGTATAAGTCAAGTGTAATTTTTATTAAGCAAATACAGATCAAATTACTTAAATTCTAAGTTAAGATGATAAATGAATTGTCCTTTTAGAAAAGTATTTTTTCAGGTTCAAAAAAACCCATTCATGTGGGGGAAAGGAAAAGGTTAATAAAATTCAGCCATGATGATGGAGAATCACCCTTAGACTGAAAACTCTTTCAAGCCCTGCATAACCTATAATCTGGAGATATAAAAGTACTTTGAATGAAGACTCCTAATGGTTGCACATGGTTTGGATAAATTGGACCATAATAATCATTATAGGGGTATTAAAAATGCCTGCAGCACAACTACTGAGATTATGTTGTACAATTATGGCCTTCTAAAAATTCTTTGAATCCATAATAAGAAAATGAGAGAGCAAGAGTGAGACAGCGAGAATGAATTATGTCCTTATGCTGCTATCCCTAGAGATTGAGAAGAAGATCAAAATATAAAGAATTAGTCCTTGCCAAAAGTGGAATGATATACATGAACCTTGTCTTCCCTAAGAGAGAATAACAATGACTGATCCTTAAACCAGTTTGTGTCAAGCTATAAAATCACAGTTGACTCCAGTCGCCTGTGATGAATCACTCTTTCTGATGCCATTGATGTTTAATGTAGTGTTATTAGTATAAATTTTATCTTTATTTTATGGGTGAAATTCTGGTTTGAAATGTTTGTATAAATTAGACTTGATGAAAATAGAACACTGTAAGTTACCTGTTCAAGGATAATGAATGAACAATCTTTTTATTTCTAAAATACAGTCTTTTTATTTCTAAAGAAAGAGACTGAAAGAGCAAGAAAGATGTCTTTCTCCAAACCGGGGTTTTGGGACCTGCTACACTCCTCATGTGCTGGGACTTAATGAAAAGCATTACAGCTTCAGTTAGAGACAGGAGCCCCCTTGAGATCCTACCAGGCATGATGGTCCTCTTGCAGTGGAAGCACTTGGAGGAGCACTCATTAGAATAGCACTCCGTGCACAGCAGGCGCTCATCCTTGGCAGCAAAAGGCTTTTCCACCAAAGAGTGATTGCATTTGGTGCACTTGAAGCATCCTTCATGCCAGTGCCGGTCTTTGTAACAAAGATCCTTTGAGACAGTAAATAAAAGTTAATTAAATGTGGCTGTGACAAAACAGTCCATTTTATAAGACAAAACTGAACACTCCTGGGACTCTCATGTCAGTAGGTTGTGCTAGTAGCTTGAGGGAAAGTTGTTACTGAAACTGTTACCCATGGAGAGGTGACTCTCTGGGGTAATTAAGAGCTAGAGCCCAGGGCTTTCTTGGCGGGTCACTTAAGGCAATTGGTAAAAAAACAAATGAATTCTCTGCTATGTCTTCAAAGTTTGCCTACATTCTTGTTATAAACTACAACAGAGGTTTTTCATGGAATGATTTTTTAAAATTTTAGGTTGTAATATTCTATTACTCTTTAAGACTGAACTAAAGAAACAAACAAAAAATAACATCATCTAAGTAAAGCAAAGGCATAAAGAAAGAAAAGAAACAAAAAGAAAAAGAGAGAGAAAGAAAATTGGAGGAGGGAAAGAAGGAAGGAAAGAAAGAGAAAGAGAGAGAGAAAGAAAATAATGAGCATGTTGGGGGAATGGGTGGTAGACGTGAAAGGTATCAATGGGGTTAAGTAGAAATGAAGCTGATTTTATGTCAGAAAACATTTTGAATCCTTACAACTTCAATTCTTTATGCATTTATTTATACCTTTGTCATTCTGGAAATAATAAACACACACCAGAGGGTTACTGAGGGCTTGGAAACAGCAGAAAAATTTTTGCTGTGTAACTTTGGACAAATAATGTAACCTCTTTAATCTTTAGCATTCTCAGCTACCTCATTAGATCATGTGAGAATTAAGCATATGTCGTATTTCATAGTGCTAAGTCTAGTGGCTGGAGCTTGACTGCTGGTGACTTTTAAGATCCTTATATATCCAGTAGCAGAGAAATAGTGTTGAAAGTAAACACTAAATGAAAAGAGGCATTCCAACCCAATTGTTTACTGTCCATATGCAGTAATTCTGTAAATTGGGGTGAAACTTACCTTAGAATCGGATTCAATTGGTTTTTTGCATGCCTCACAGTAGTTAGAAAATATACGATCATAACATAAAACACAGTATGGACTGTCATCTTTTAGCACATATTTCTTCCCAAGAAGTGATGCTGTGCAATATTGACAGTAAAATTGAGCAGTTGTCATTTTGGTTTGATCCTGTGAATGACAAAGTGATTCATGTATATAAAAGCAGAATTTTGTTTATAGGATAAATGATGGAACCTTAATGTGAGTGAAGCAATTGAATGAATTTATATTTTCTTAAGCAAAAATTCACCAACTTAGAAAATTATGCTTATGGTCATGGTGACATTTGGAGTGATTTAGGAAAGGTTACTCTCCCATCTTGGCAGTTCCTGTGTGTTTTGCTTAAAAAAAAAAAAGCATAAAACCTGCAGCTAGATTATGAAAAACATCTTGTGTTTATCATACGCTAATGTGGAATTCAATGAGAATATGTTATTTGTTGAAGAAGGATGGTTTCACCTCAAGGACATAAATATGAACTGTTGCTAGGGCTTTTAACTAACTGTCATCACTTATTTTCTTGCTGGAAAATTCTAGAGGCAGGTTTTGATGTAAATAACAGTCTTTCTTACTCAAATATAAATTAATAATCAGTACATTGTCATTTTCTAGTTCATTCTTTTACTCCTCAAGTCTTTACTGAATACCTAATAAGGGCTCTGCACATTAACCCTAAGGTCTTTCTGTACCCCATCCCCTCCTTAGCTGTGGCTTCCACCACCCCAAATGTGCTGATGACTGCAAAATCTCTGTTCTCTGCTAGCTTTGGATTTCTTCATTTAAATGTCCTTTACCAAGCTGGCCAAATAAAACTCTTCAGCAGGCAGGATTCAGACCAAGTGCTAGATCTTTGTGAATACTGTTGAGCAGTTGCCCAGATACAGAAGTGCAGGTGAAATCATCAGTGGTAGGAAACAATCATCGGTTCCTTCAGGCTTTAGGGCCAAAGTAACATGTATATAGCATAAATAACAGCAGCAGCTATTCCATTATGGCTATAAATAAAATAGCTAGAATTTATCTGTAAGGCAAAATTCATTCTGTAAGATGAATAAAAAAGCTGACATGAAACATAAAGCCAGTGACAGATAAGGATTCTGATTGTTTTGTAAATATGGAACGCCATTAAGAGGCAAAGCATATAGATTTCAAAAGGTTTTAATTAGGCATTGAACATGAATTTTTGTTGTTACCAAAATAGTAGCACCGATTTTCCTTGGGAAATGAGATCTGTCATCTCAGGATTTACTGGACTATATTAGGAGCTTTTAATATTTTCTAATTCTCCCCCCACAGGAATTTTTGTTAATTTTAACAAAATCAAAGGAACTATTAACTATGATGATACAACAGCATTTTTGATACTAGTTTGTACTGACTACATTTGAACTGTTATTCTATTGCATTTTGCCTTATTCCAGTGATGAAGTTCCCAGCAGAGAGACTTGCTGAATGCACATCATTATTAATTCTGTACATAGCAGTTTTGCTATATTGTTCTTCACTAATAAGTAGAGAAAAGACTGAGGATTTGGAACATGTGGGTCTTTTATCAGGAAAGATGAAATGTAGACTAGAAAGTTCGCAATGGAACATGGCCAAAATGATCTACCAGGAACACTGAATTCTCCATTTAATTAATTCCACAGAAATGTCCTTTCCTAGTGAATACAAACACACTCGGAGTGTTACTGAAGGCTTCAAACAGCAGGAAAATAGACCTAATTCCCTTGAAAAGTTTAAAAATAAAAGTTTTATTCACATTTATAGCAATCAAGTGTTTATCACTTCACAGAAATTAAATATGTACCTTTAATGATGAAATGGGTTCCCTCCTTTGATTATTAATATTTATTTTAGTTTTAGATGTATATAATAACATCATGAAACATGGCGTCTCAGGGGTTAGAAACTGCCAGGCTACTGCCATTTTGTGACACTTTTAGTGAATTATAAAATAAAGAAAAAACCAAAAGAGATTAGAAAACTGATAATATTTCAATTGTTTATTTTAAATGACACTTTAAACATGACAATATCAAAATACCTGTAACTCATTTAGTGATCAGATGATGAAGTCTAAATACAAGACAAGATGGTCCTTCTCTCATCCTAGTCCTAACTACGTAATGGGCCTGGCAGAAAATGCCCTACAATATAGATCATATTTCTTAGTTTTTAAAATAATAAATTTACTTCTTGTTCAGTTCCATTTTGTAAAACCAACATCGAGGAAGTTGGGTAGGGTGAGAACAGAATCAGTCTAATATCTCAAAACCTTGTGATTTTACACTTGTAGAACTATATAGTGGGAGAAGGCATTTGGTCCAGGTAAACATTTCTTGAATATTTACTCAGTTATTTGAACTCCCTGTCCCTCAAGAAGTCTAGATTCTCTTAGAGTAGCTCGTATATTAGTAACAGTGAATGTAATTTGAGGTAGAAGAACAAACTGAATGTTTACTCTCTTTGTCTTGGTTAGAAAAAATACACTAAGAAATTTATTCCTCATTTTCATGAAGTCTGTCATTTAACCATTGATCTTTGAATACATCCAAATAGCTTTTTAAAAATAGAGGTATTATAACTATATAAGTGATACATATTCTATTAGAACCATATAGAGTCTTTAGAGAACTATTAAGATAGAAAGGAAAGTGAAGACAGACCTTTCTAGGAAGATCTTAAGGAAGTTATGCTGTTGGAAATCTGTTAGGAAGAAAGAAATGTTGGAAGGAAGAAAGGAAGAAAAAAAGGAAGGAAGGAAAGATCAAACTGTTTATCAAGGAAGGGAAAAGACAAGTGAGAGAATGGCACAGGAGCTCATTTAGAGATGGGAAATGGTGAGTCTTGAGAACAGATTTCACCTGGGTACCTTCAGGATGAAGAAGGATCTTGAAACTTTAAAGCTTTCTGAAGTGATCTGAACCTTGAATGCAAGTAGTTCTAACTGGAGTGGGCCAGGCAGAACAGGTAAGATTGAATTTTTCCAGTCTGACCACTTTTTATTATCTTATGCTTTTTAAAACCTTATTCTGTACCTTTTCCTCTTCTTTATCACTAATGTTAATATTTTAAAATTCTCAGAGAATAATTCTGTGTTCAGAAGAGCAAACCAAATAGCTTGTTTTTAATCATTGCCTAACAGGTAAAGCTGTAGGAAAGAGGATGAGGACTATATGATTTTTGTCTCAGGAATCCCCACCTAAGGGCTAATTTGACAAAGATATTGGGAAATTTTTGCTTTCAAAGATTAAAAATCCTCAAGCAAAGCTATTCTTAATTATGAGCTGCAAGCATTATTCATGTACCCCAATTGGTTAGCATTCAACTTTTCTAGATGTGAACTCAGCAGTGCTAGTCATTTTAATTTGGAATGTATCGCTTAGACATTCTTGTAAACTTCTTTCAAAGTTATCTAGCAACTAACACAACGTTTAAGCCCAGAATTTTTATCTTTGCATATTGGGATTTTAGAAGATTTATTTAGAGGTGCACTGATATATCAAAGAAGATAATGAAGACAGATGAGTAGCTCAGAAATTCAGTGGTATGAATGGACTTGGCTTTGTTTTTTTGGTTCCCTCCTAGAGATTTTAGGTTTCTCCCTAAAAAGATGTAAGTTCATTGGTAATAGCTTTCTAGCTGAGAATGTTATTTCTTAGGCCCTATTTTCTAAACCAGGATAATTTTGTGTTAAGTTATATTTTATGGTGAGTTATTAATGAGAAGGTTAAGGCTATGAGCAATATATACACTTAACATTTTTACTATATTATGCAGAATGAATAGATTCACAAGAGGTATACTTGAGAACATTTCAAGTGGGAGAAAGGCAAGGACTAGGTGCCATGCATGGTAACTTTAATATACTATTTTTGCAAGGCATCATTCACCATCTATTTATTCATACATTTGAAAAACATGTAAAATACATGTCATTTGCAAAGTAATCTGCTACAAATTGTAAAGGATATAAAAAGATTAGACTTACATCTTGTCTGCAGAGAGCTTATGATCTAGCAGGAAGAGTAAGGACATTTCATATCTCTAAACAAAAGTTAGGAAGTGATGAGAATAAATGAAAGGTTATAAGTTTTAGAACACTAGTTCTAAACATTGGGTACACATTAGAATTTTAAAAATGTCCAAGGTGGGACGGCACAGTGGCTCACATCTGTAATTGCAGCATTTTGGAAGGCTGAGGTGGGCGGATCACCTGAGGTCGGGAGTTCAAGAACAGCCTGACCAACATGGAGAAACCCCGTCTCTACTAAAAATACAAAATTAGCCAGGTGTGGTTGCTCATGCCTGTAATCCCAGCTACTTGAGAGGCTGAGGCAGGAGAACTCCTTGAACCCAGGAGGCAGAGGTTGTGGTGAGCTGAGATTGTGCCATTGCACTCCAGCCTAGGCAACACGAGTGAAACTCTGTGTCAAAAAAAAAAAAAAATGTCCAAGGTACACCCCTACCTCACACCAAATAGATTCGAGTGCACTAAAAATAAGTACTTTTCAGTTTTCAAGTATTTCTAAAGTCCAGTGTCGGTTGAAAACCACCAGCTTAAAGGAGGAGGAAGGACAATTACTTTCAGCTAGGAAAAATTCAGGAACAACTTGAAGCAGTGGCATCTCAATGAATTTTGTGGTAGATATTATGGATTGGCTTTCCCAAACTTGGTTTTGTCCTCCTCCTAGTTGGAGAGATCAAGGAGCTAAATCATTTCCTGGACCCTGTTACAGTGTGTGTTCAGGATGCAAATTTGGCTCTGATAAAATCATATGTAAAAATCAGAAGGTGAATGTGAAATGAAAGATGTGTTCCTGCTGCTGTTGTTGCTGGCAGATTGGCTGGCTGAGATGTGAAAGGTTTCTATCCATTCATAATGCCTGGAGTCAGTTTTCCTAACTAGTTTTTCGACTGTGAGAGACAGTTGTGGTGGTACTCGTGGTAGCAGCAGCAAGCTTTTGATCTCTAGATCACATGCAGAATGGATATGGAAGTGGGCAATGGGCAGACTCTACCACCCTTGGAGTAATTTTAGAGATATTAACAATAATATTTAACACTCCTATATGTTTCCTGAGTGCCAAGTCCTGTGTCTACTACTGTATTTGATCTTTTTAAATCTTGCAACGATCCCCTGAGGAGGTCTGTTATTATTAAACTCATTTGACAGATGAGCAAACCAAAACTTAGGAGGCCAAGATCACTTGGCTGATAAAAATGCTAGGTCTAGGGTGCAAGTCTATACCTTTTAGAAACTGAAGCCCAGGATCTTAGCCAGTGTAAACCTCTCCTTTCTTTGAGATGTAGAGAAGGGCATTTAGACGCAGCAACAGAATTGGGAAGGGCATCGACACTTGTATATGTGAGGCATGCATGGAAAAGAGTAAGTATTGTATTCTAAGTGGTTTGCAGAGCATGAGATTGGAAGACAAATTTGAAAAGGAAGACTAGAGCAAGGTCATCAATGGCTTAAGTTTCATGCTAGATTTGAACTTTTTTCTATAGAAAAAATATAATCATTGATGATTTAGAAAAGGTAAGTGCCATGTTTTGAGCTCAGACTTATGAGAATTAATTAAGAAACGGTGATAGACGTGATTAAATGTAGATATACCATAAACAGAAAAATCAATTTGAAGCTCATTTTTCAATATGTGGCTTAATCAAGAAATATTATGCCTTCTGTACAAAACGTGCTGTTTTTTATGTTTTGGGGGAATATGGAGAATCAATGAGCTATTTCCCTTAAGGGAAAATTCATTAAATAAACAAATCGTAAGAATAAAATATATTAATCAATTTATATGAACAAGTAATTATATATAATACTAAACATGTGTATACATATTATATATTGTTATATATTATATATATAAACAGAGAGTTGCAGAGACTGTGAGATCAAGTGATAGAATACAAGCATGTTTGCAGTCTTGGAATTCTGGAAGCCAAAGACTAAGTGTTGTTTAAGGGGTAAGAATGCAGCTGGAAATGAGGAAAGGAAGCATTTGGGGTATTCATGTTGGAGGTCATGATGGCCTGGAATATTGAGATCATGTGTGGGAATCAAGATGCAGTAGGACTTAAAAAGTTTGGGAGGCAGAGAGAGTCGTTCTGAAATTTCACATATGGTTCCTGGTAAAATTAGTGTACCACTAATAGAAGATGAGGGTACAGGAAGAGAAGCTAATTGGAAGCCAAGATTAACTCAGGTTTAGTTACTTTGAATTTGAGGAACTAAACTGGACAGCCATCAAGCTGTATGTCCAAAATATTAGGTTGAAATGTGGCATTAGGTTGAGAAGTTTGGACTATTTTCATGGATGAGCTAATTCGTAGTTGAGGAGCTACAATGGTAACTGAAGTTATGAGATTGAATGAGACCATCAAAGAAACCCTAGTGTAGAAAAGTGAAAAAAAGATAAAATACGAACTCATAGATAAAGGCATGTTTTGTGATGGGAAAGAGATGAAGCAGATATAGTGAAAGTCACAGTGTGTTGAAGGACAAAGGAAGTGAGAACTTCAAGAAAAGAATATATATTAATAACAAGGAAGATGTTAACAAGGAGGTAAACGATGCCTTCAAAAGAATAGTTTGTAGACACTAAATTGTTTGATGTCAGATTTCAGAGTTAAAATGTGAGTGAGGAAATGCTCATTGCTGACAGTTTAGAAAACTGCATGTTCAAAACACGCCTAAGGAATTAAAAACAAACAAAATGTGTTGCTGAACTAGCAAGAAAGTAAGGAAAAATCTCAGAGGCTAAAAATAAAAAGAAAGCAGGAGACTGAAAAGGTTACACTCTCTAAAGGAACCATCTGTCCTGAGGATGTCTTCTGAGCCATGGTAACCTCGTTATCCGAGTATTTATAGCCTGAGCTTTTACTAAGTGTAAGATCTAAAACGTTTAGGTTTTAGTTTAAAAGGATTAGTTTAAAATGGAACTGGATTGGTAGTGACAAGGTGTCATCACTACCACAAAACACAAGAAAATCTATCAGAAAATGTCCCATCATCCTAGGCCTAAAAAAAATTCTTACATATAAATTTTCGTTGAGCATGAATTCACAATTCAAGTTTTTAAAATAAGAATAAGCAATGAAAACAAGCAGCATGAGTAAAAACCCAGCAAAGACAAAAATTGGATCACCAACAAAACAATTCCACATGAGAAATAACGGATACAAAATGGAAAATAATTATGTTTACATACTTAAACACATAATAGAGGGCATTATATAGACAAATTCAGGAGAATAAAAATGACTAGGCAGATTTGCAAAAGAACTGGCAGATATAATAGCAATAAAACCATATCATTAAAACAGATTAAAATGCAGATTAGCATCGTTTGAAGGGAAAATTAATAAATGAGAATATAATTAAATATGTACTGTAAAATACAATGAAGAAAGAAAAAGAGATGGAAAATATATTGGTTAAAAAAGTAGAAGACAGAGTGTAAGAGTTTGACCCAAGTCTTTACAGAATTTCAGAAGATAACAGAAAAAATGAGAAATATGCAAAGGTTGGAGATAGAATTGAATTTCCAAGAATTAATGACATAAATGTAATGATGCAGAAAGTAAAGCAAATTTCAGCCCTCATAAAAACAAACACATCATAGTAAAGACGCCATATGCCAAAGACAAAGAAGATCTTAAAGACATTCAAAGAGAAAAAAAAAAATGTCTAAAACAGCAACAATTAGATAATCAGATAACTTCTTAAGAGCAACAATAGAAACCAGAAGGAACTGAAATAATGCTGAGAGAAAATAAGTAAACCCTAGACCTGTTTACTCAGTGAAGGTGAATTTAAAGAATAGGATGACATAAAAACATATTTAAGTTGACAAAAGTCATGTTTACTACCAAAAAACCCTCATTGAAGGCAGTTCTAATGAATGTGGTTTGAACATTGCCACGTATGTACCTAAAATGCAATAAAATATATATTGAAACAAAAAAGAATGTGGTTTGAAAAAAAGAAAGAAAAAAGGAAACTCTCTAATGGAATGTTTAGGAAAATTGAAGACAGAAAGAATAAGGAGAAAAGACCTTTACTAACATGCAGTTATATATAAATTAACATAGACTATGAAAAAACAACAATAATAATTTGTGGCATTCAAAACACATAATGGTACTAATGTATTGGGGAAAACAGGATTTAAGTGAGGAAAGAGTTGATTTTTAAACTTTATATTGCTTGAAAAGAGAATAAATTAACAGAGTTACATTAAGATTAAGTATTTCTCATGTTAAAATTTTAATAAAATCTCCTTAGATTTGTTAAATCTTTTATGGAAAACTCTAAACATGGAAATAGAAATAAAATAAGTAAAACAAAATTAATAAAAATAGAAAACTGAGACATCATACAATAAGAACATACATGATTTATTTTAAACCCAAATCAAACCAAATGGAGTTGTTAAACTTCCTTGGTTGAAGAAAAAATTATTCCAAAGATGATCCAAAAGTAACTATGTACATCTGCAACCAATCTGAGTTTAAATTCCAGCAAATTCTCAGCTTCAATCAAAGGTTAGATGAAAGGGAAATATAGTTGTCTTTAATATCATTTGAAACCAGAGGTCAACTTAATTTAATATTTTTGTTAACTGCAACTAAGCACAACACTTGACAGAAACTAAAAGTTCAGCCCCTTGCCCTAGCCATGTGACAAGCAAGGACTCTGTCCTCTGGGGGTAAAAAAAAAACCACCACAAATTGTACTTGGGTATTTTGTTTCAATGTTTGGCAGGCAAAAAATTATAAGACATCTCAAGAAGTAAATATATATATAATTAATAAAAAGGGACTTTATTATACTTATGTTAAATATTCAGAAGGAAATAAACAGAATGAATGAATGTTTAAATGATTTCAGCAAAAAAATGAAAGAGCTGGGAAAGGATCAAATAAATATTAGAATTTAAAAATATTTGTAATAGACAATTCAGTGGATAAGGTCATCAGCAGACTGAACAAAGCAAAAGTAATGATCAGCAGACTTGAAATAAAATAAAAGCATAAAGAGCAAATTCACTAAATGAAGATAATAGAAATAATTTTTTTTCCCAAAATAAAATTGTCAAAAGAATTCCATTCCAATAATGGTATTGCGTATAATTCAGACCACGAAGCTGCTGTGAACCACTAGAGAAGCTGGAAAAAATATATACTTAAAAGGTGTACTTTGGAGGCATTAGAGAATTAATATTTCAGTGAAGAAGTAATAGGCAAAATCCAAAAGTAGGAGAAAAACATAGATGAGCTTGATATTTGCTTTCTGCAGAAGAATATGTGCATTCAGGAAGATAAATTAATAGTATGAGAAGCTGTAGGGCACTTCTGATAATGTTGAAAGGTAAAGGGGACAAAAATCGAGATCCGTGGACCTTCAATGCATCAGGCCTGGTAAGCTTATCATTGTGCAGGTGAGATTTCCAAAGAGCTATGACCTTGGAATAAGGGTAAATTAGAAGTAAACTAGTATTTCAGAGATGGAAGCCCAGCTTTTAATTACCTCGGTTTCTAAAATTATATTAAGATAACCTTGGAATACTGGTATCCCTAGCTGAACACCAGAGTAAATACACATCCTACCTGAAGGCAGAAAACATCATCCTAGGCCTCAATTACTCCTACACCAATGTCTAGAATTGGAAAAAAAAAAAAAAAAAAAAAAAAAAAAAACCCTGTTAAAAAGAAGACGAGGAAACATAAAGAATAGAAACATACATGCAGGAAGCCATAGATTTTTGAGTTATAAGACATAACATAAAACTATCCTTAATATATTCAAGGGGGCAAATAAAATAAACAGCAAAAATTTTGGTAGAGAATTAAAAACAATGAAAAAGAAAGCAATGTAAATTATAGTATAGAAATATACAATGATTGAAATTAGGGACATAATGGGAAATTTTAGAAAAGATTGGATGAAATGAAAAAGATGATAAAATAGAAAATAAAGTTAAGCATGATGATAAAAGGTATGAAAAGTATAATTAAGAAAGTAAGAAACATAGCTGATAGAGAAGAATGAGAAAAGAGAAAAATGTATAAGTAGTATTTAAAGAAATAATGGCCAGTCTTCCAAAACTGACAAAATACATGCCCCCAATTTTTAAAAACCAAGAAACCATGAGCCTCAACTGACCTGAAAAACAAATATTTGGACACATCAGGGCATAACCACTAAAAATCGAAGACAAATAACATATCAAAAATACATTATAAAATATCACTTTCAGATTAACAACTGAAGATAACTCAGATTAACAAACTGAGAAGATAACTATTCTCAACAGAAAAAAAGACAGCTAGACAATGGAGAGATATATTCAAATTGCTGAAAAAAATTAGCTGCCAACCTAGAAGTCTATGCCCACATAAAAGATCTTTTGACAATGAAAGTAAAAGCATTTTCAGGCCATCAGGAACTAAATTTATTAATCATCAACCCATGTTAAAATAAATACCAAAGAGTGTTCTTTGGGCAAAAGGACACATTGGAGCTTGCAAGTGCAGAAAATAATAGGGAAAAAAATGAAAATTGTAAACATGTAGATGAATCTATGTAAAATTGACTATGCAGAACAACTCTATGTTAAAGAATTAGAAAATTTAGGTAAAAAGGAAAAATTCTAAAATAAAACATTAAAACTGACACGAAAAGAAACATGAAATTTTGACAACTATTAGATAAATTGAATTTGTAATTAAAAGCCTACAGAGTAAAATAAAGCCAAAGTACCTTCACCTGTGAATTTTGCCAAGCTTTAAAGAAGAAATAACAGCATCTTACACAAACTAAATCAAATAATTATAAACTGAGAACATGCTCTGGTTGATTTTGAACTCATTAACACTTTGGTTTCAAAATCTGAAAACATTATGAGAAAGGAAAATTATAGGTCCATAATACTTGTCGCAATAATACAAAATCCAACACCAAATAAGGAGCAACTAAATCCAGTGACATGTGAAGAGATTAGTATATTGTGATTAAGTTGATTTCATTTCAAGAATGGCAAGTTCAGTTTAAAATTCAAAGGAGAATCGCTGTGTTTCAATACTTCTACCAAGTAAAAGGGAAAGCTCTAAAATCACCCCAGTAGCTGTAGAAAAGACATTTGATAAAATCTAACCTCAATTAATGATTAAAAACTCTTGGCAAACTAAAAACAAAAGAAACTTCTTCAATGTGGTTTTAAAAAACCTATAGCAGACATTATATTTAATGGTAAATTTTGATAGATTTACTCAGCTTATAAATAGGAAAGAAATATCCACTATCACCACTTCTATTCAGCTTTATACTGGAAGCCAAAGATTTTGCAGTAAGGTGAGGGGAAAAATGTGTAAGAGTTAAAAGGAGACAAACTCATTATTTGCTGACAATCTAATTGTGAAGAAAATCCAATAGATTCTATAATAACTGGTTATGATTTACAAGTTAGGTATTAGAGTTGCTCAATAAAATGTCTATATAAAAATCAATTGCATTCCTATCAAACAGTAACAAACAGAAAGTGAAATGAAAAAAATCATTTATGGTATCATTTAAATTCCCTGAAATTCCTATCTAGAAACCTAATAAGAATGTATGAGATCTCTATAGAGAAAACTATAAAACTTTCACAGGGAGGTGAATATCATACACCAGGGCCTGTTAATATTAGACAGATCAACAAGACAGAAAATTAACAAGGATATCCAGGACTTGAACTCAGATCTAGACCAACCAGATCTACTAGACATCTACAGAACTCTGCACTCCAAATCCACGGGACATACATTCTTCTCAGCACCATTCACACTTATTCTAAAATTGACCACATAATCAGAAGTAAAACATTCCTCAGCAAATACAAAAGGATGGAAATCATAACAAACATTTATGATTTTAGTTCTTAGACTACAGTGCAATCAAATTAGAACTTAGGATTAAGAAACTCACTCAAAACAACACAACTACATGGAAACTGAACATCCTGCTCCTAAATGACTACTTCATAAAGAATGAAATGAAGGCACTGAATGCCCAGAAAAGAAAGGAGGAAAGACCTAAAATTGACACCCTAACGTCATGATTAAAAGAACTAGAGAACCAAGAACAAACAAATTCAAAAGCTACCGGAAGACAAGAAGTAACTAAGATCGGAGCACAACTGAAGGAGATAGAGACACGAAAAACCCTTCAAAAGATCAGTGAATCCAGGAGCTGGTTTTTTGAAAAGATCAACAAAATAGATCACTAGCCAGACTAATAAAGAAGAAAAGAGAGAAGACTCAAACAGATGCAATAAAAAATGATAAAGGGGATATCACCACCAATCCCACAGAAATACAAACAATACAAACTACCATCAGAGAATACTATGAACTTCTTTATGCAAATAAACCAGAAAATCTAGAAGAAATGGATAAATTCCTGGACACTTACAAGACTAAACCAGGACTCCCAAGATTGAACCAGGAAGAAGTCGAATCCCTGAATAGACTAATAAGAAGGTCTGAAATTGAGACAGCAATTAATAGCCTGCCATCCAAAAAAGTCCAGGACCAGGTGGTTTCAGGGCCAAATTCTACCAGAGGTACAAAGAGGAGCTTGTACCATTCCTTTTGAAACTATTCCAAACAATAGAAAAAGAGGAAATCCTCCCTAACTCATTCAATGAGACTAACACCATCCTGATACCAAAACTTGGCAGAGACACAACTAAAAAAATTTCAGGCCAAAATCCATGATAATTCAACGTACATAAATCAAGAAATGTAATCCATAACATAAATCCATGTGGTTTTTACCACATGATTATTTCAATAGATGCAGAGAAAGCCTTCGACAAAATTCAACAGCCCTTTATGTTAAAAACTCTCAATAAACTAGGTATCACTGGATCATATCTCAAAATAATAAGAGCTATTTATGACATACCCACAACCAGTATCATACTGAATGGGCAAAAACTGGGAGCATTCCTTTTGAAAAATTGGCACAAGGCAAGGATGCCTTCTCTCATCACTCCTGTTCAACATGGTATTAGAAGTTCTGGCCAGGGCAATCAGGCAAGAAAAAGAAATAAAGTGTATTCAATTAGGAAAAGAGGAAGTAAAGTTGTCTCTATGTGCAGATGACATGATTGTATATTTAGAAGACCCCATCATCTCAGCCCAAAATCTTCTTAAGCTGATAAGCAACTTCAACAAAGTCTCAAGACACAAAATTAATGTGCAAAAATCACAAGCAGTCCTTAACATCAATAACAGACAAACAGAGAGACAAATTATGAGTAAACTCCCATTCACAATTGCTACAAAGAGAATAAAATATCTAGGAATACAACTAACAAGGGATGTGAAGGACCTCTTCAAGGAGAACCACAAACCCCTGCTCAAGGAAATAAGAGAAGACACAAACATATGGAAAAATATTTCATGCTCATAGTTAGGAAGAATCAATATCATGAAAATGGCCATACTGCCCAAAGTAATTTATAGTTTCAATGCTATCCCCATCAAGCTACCATTGACTCTTCCAGAATTGGAAAGAACCACATTAAATTTCACATGGAAACAACAAAGAGCCTACATAACAAAGACAATCCTAAGCAAAAGAACAAAACAAAAACAAACAAAAAACAAAGCTGGAGGCATCATGCCACTTGACTTCAAACTATACTACAAGGCTACAGTGATCAAAACAACATGGTACTGGTACCAATACAGAGAGATAGACTGATGGAACAGAAAACATAACAGAGGCCTCAGAAATAAAGCCACACATCTACAATCATCTAATCTTTGACAAACCTTACAAAAACAAGCAATGGGGAAAGGATTCCCTATTTAATAAATGGTGTTGGGAAAACTGGCTAGCCATGTGCAGAAAGCTGAAACTGGAGCCCTTCCTTAAACATTATACAAAAATTAACTCTAGATAGATTAAAGATTTAAACATGAGGCCCAACACCATAAAAACTCTAGAAGAAAACCTAGGCAGTACCATTCAGGACATAGGCATGGGCAAGATCTTCATGTCTAAAACACCAAAAGCAATGGCAAAAAAAGCCAAAATAGACAAATGGGATCTAATTAAACTTCAGAGCTTCTGTACAATAAAATAAACTATCAATAGAGTGAACCAGCAATCAACAGAATGGGAAAAATTTTTGCAATCTACCCATTTGGCAAAGGGCTAATATCCAGAATCTACAGAGAACTTAAACAAATCTACAAGAAAAAAACAAGGCCCATCAAAAAATGGGCAAAAGATATGAACAGATACTTTTCAAAGGAAGATATTTATGCAACCAAGAAACATATGAAAAAAAGCTCATCATCACTGGTCATTAGTGAAATGCAAATCAAAACCACATTTAGATACCACTTTATGCCAGTTGGAATGGCAATCACTAAAAACTCTGGAGACAACAGATGCTGGAGAGGATGTGGAGAAATAGGAATGCTTTTATACTGTTGATGGGAGTGTAAATTAGTTCAACCATTGTGGAAGACACCATGGTGCTTCCTTAAAGATCTGGAACTAGAAATGCTATTTGACCCAGCAATCCCATTCCTGGGCATATGCCCAAAGGATTATAAATTATTCTGTTATAAAGACACATGCACATGTATGTTTATTGTAGCACTGTTCACAATAGTGAAGACTTGAAATCAACCCAAATACCCATCCATGATAGACTGGATAAAGAAAATGTGACACATATACATTTTTGAATACTATGCAGCCACAAAAAAGGATAAGTTCATGTCCTTTGCAGAGACATGGATGAAGCTGGAAACCCTCATTCTCAGCAAACTGATAATAGAACAGAAAATGAAACCCTGCATGTTCTCACTCATAAGTGAATGTTGAACAATGAGAATACGTGAACACAGGGAGGGGAACATCACACACAGGGGCCTGTTGGGGGGCGTGGGGCTAGGGGTGGGATAGCAGGGGAGTGGGAGGCTAGTGGAGGGATAACATTAGGAGAAATGCCTAATGTAGATGACGGGGTGATGGATGCAGTAAACCACCATGGTACATTTATACCTAAGTAATAAACCTGCATGTTCTGCACATGTACCTGAGAACTTAAAGTATAATTTTAAAAAGTGGGAAAAAAAAACACGTGTATCTATAGGAAAGTTGCCTGTTTGGATGCCAATATTATACATTGGTGACTTTTGTATTTTTTCTTGATTGTTCTCTTGTTGTTTTTTTCAAATGAAACGCTTTTGGTTTTATTTTAAAAAAGACAAAAGCAAATGGATCAGATTAACAAGGGAACCATGACACAAAATGTGCTCTGAGGAAGAGTACTGTGGAAGTCCTAGTAGTGTTCTGAGTCAGATGCAACTGGTACAAGAAGCAAAAGGCCTCCAGCTCTCATCAGGGTAACTAATGGGAGAAAGCAATAGAGCAGCTATGCAAGTTGTCTCTTCCTCCATACTTCTTTGTGTTGAATAATAAACTACTTAGTTCACTAAAGAAAAAAAAAAAGAATTAATGGAAGCTCTTACCCGTTGAAAATAAGAATGCAAAATGAAGGGATAAAATCAGTTTGAAAAGCCATTTTTCATTATATTGGGAAGTTGAACATGTACCTTTCTTGTAACTCAGCAAGTTCACCCCTAAGTGTGTAAATTTGAGAGCAACTTGCAGAGATCATGCGGAACAATGCTGACAGCAACATAGTTTATACTAGCAATAACAAAAAAGTCTGAATGTCCATCAAGGGAAAAATGGATAATGAAATAGATATATGATCACACAACATATTGTGATATGGCCACAAAAACAGATGACTTACAGATAACCTCCTCAATGCAAGAGAACTTTACAATATTGAGTAAACAAGCAAGTTGTAGAGAGGAAATATACCAGAATGACATTTATATAAAGTTTAGAACAGCCAAAATTTATTATTAGGAATTATGAATATGTGCTGTTAAAGTTATTTTAAAAAAGCATAGTGATGATTAACACAAAATTCAAGATGCAATTTAAGATTAACTTTCATAGTTATAAAAATGGATTGGGATGTCGCACAGTGAGTTTCAAGTATAAAGGGGATGTTTTGTTTGTTAAGCCAATTTGTTATACTTTACATATAGGTTATGAATATTCTTTTCTATATAAGGAGATTTCAAAAAGTTCATGGAAATGGAATTAAGAGATAAAAATTGAAAATATAAATTTTATTTCTCAACATAAGCTCCATCAAATTTAACACTTTTATAAGTGATGATATCAGCCATATAATCCCTTCCTAAAGAACTGAGGGTCCTGGGAATTTAGCCATGTCAATGCAGTCTTTTTACATAATTAACTGAAGAAAAATAGATGCCTTTTACAGACTTTTTTAAGATTGGGAAACAAAAAGAAGTCAGAAGGAGCCAAGTCAGTACCATAAGATGGACGCCTAATAATTTTCAATAGACATTCACACAAAATTGCTCTTGTTTGATGAGAGAAATGAGCAGGAGCACTGTGAAGAATTCTCTGGTGAAACTTTCTCGTGCATTTTTCTGCTAAAGCTTTGGCTTTCTCCAAACACTCTCATAATAAGCAGATGTTATTGATTTTTGGCCCTCCAGAAAGTCAAGAAGCAAAATGCCTTGAGCATCCTGAAAAGCCATTGCCATCACCTTGGCTCTTGACTGTTCTGATTTTGCTTTCACTGGACCACTTCTGTCTCTTGGAGGCCATTCCTTTGATTGTGCTTTCTATTCAGGATCAGACTGGCAAAGCCATGTTTCACCTCTTGCTACAATTCTTCAAATAAATGCTTCAGGATCTTGATCTCACTTGCCTAAAATTTCCGTTGAAAGCTCTGGTCTTGTATGCAGCTGATCTGTGCAATAGTTTTCGAACCCAAGTGGAAAACTTGCTCATCTTATTATTTTTAAGTTAGAATTGTGTAAGCTGAACCAACTGAGATGTCTGTGGTATTGGCTATTGTTTCTGCTTGTTAATTGTCAGTCCTTTCCAATTGGGGCACAAAGGATTAATTTTTTCCTTGCAAATTGATGTGAATGGTCCGCTGCTGCAGGCTTCATCTTTAACATCATCTAATCCCTTCTTAAGACAAGTTATCCATTTGTAAACTGCTGATTTCTTCGGCGGCAATGTCCTGTTATCTTTCCATAAAGCGTAAATTATTTCACCATTCTTCCACCCAAGCTTCACTATAATTTTGATGTTTGCTCTTGCTTCAATTTTAGGAGAATTTATGTTGCTCTGATAGAGACTCCTCAAACTGATGTCTTATCTTTCTTTGTGCCTCAAACTGCATTCTTTTCAGATATGTTATAACAAATTAGTATGAATTTATTTTGGTGTAAAAATTTTTAAACACATGCTTGGTTTTAAAATAATATGTATTTTCCATGAACTGTTTGAAGTCTTCTCATAGATGCAATGTTTTTTAAAAACCGAGTGTATCATGAATAAGTAATAGTATGTATTAAACCAGGTTTTATATTTCTACATCCATCTGGATTATTTTACTAAAATAGGAAAGGTCTTTGTGTGCTGATAGTGGTCATGAAAGCTGTGTTCACAGAGAAGAGCTGGGATGTTTGTGAACTGAGTGGATGAGTGAATTGCTGAGGAAGACCATTGTAAGAGGGAAGAGGAAGACAAGTTCTCTTTTTTTCCCTTCTTCCCTCTCGTTTCTCTTCCCTTTCTCAATACTCAGCTACCATGGAACTGTGCAAAGCAAGAATATGTTTCCAATATGCACAAGTTTCCATTAACACAGCATTGTGCAAATAAATGTGCTACCTATATGTGTCTTATTACTTTCCTGCTATAGATTACATGTTTTGAAAGCGGGCTTTTACTTTCTTACGGTAAAGTTGAAGTGCACTAGGATATAATTATGGTCTTCTGCTTTCCAATAATGACCTCTGTTCATGTGTTTTTGGGGAATTTTATTTTTTGTGCAATAATTTGAAGGAGTTGAATTACCATATATTCTTATTCTAAATAAGTTACTGCATTGATTTTATTGCAGCTTTTTGTTTCCCATGGATATAAGTAGCACCATGTAAAATAATCACATTGATATGTGTCTTAAAATAAAGGATATACAGTAGGTGGTTGTTAAGATTACTTTTTTCTTTAATATATGATATGTAAATTTTATTAAATAAATACAAATAATACCATAATTATTATTTTTGCATATCTGTGAAAGTGCACTACCCTTTAAAGTCCGCCTGGCTTTCTGATTTAATTTTCATCTGGTTATTCAAAGTAGCTTCACCTGTATAGATACATCTATGCTCATCTGGGATTGCTGCATAGCTATCCCAATTGCCCATTCAGGTCTCCATTTGATTCTGTAAAGTAGATTTTTTTCTTTTTTCTTTAGAGAAGAACTTGGAAGAATTTAAATTTAAATGGTGTAAAGAATGTTAAAATGCTCTTGGGAAAGGCTTAGGCAAACTATTGAAGTCTTTGAAGCTTGTCTGTTTGACATGCAAAACTTGAATAGAGACAGAAACTGGAAGAAGAATCTAAGTTTAATTTACAATTAACTGGATTTACCTGTGGTCATTTTCTTGTTCAGGTTTTTAATTTGAATAATTGCACTTAAGGGCAAGAGGTGGCTGATGGGCAGTCAAGAGCATTTTAGAAGCCTGATTGAGCAAGGTATGCTGCTCTATACTCTATAAAGGGTTGTAGAGACCATCTACAGTGCACAGTTATACAATACAACTAGTTTCATAAGGCAAATGTTTTAATCATTCTCATTTCCTCCTTACACTCCCCACACATTTATGGATTACCACATCGTATTGATTCTACCTCAGAAGCATTACTTAAATCTTAGTTTAGGCTGTCCTCATATATCTGGTGGACCATATTGGCTTACGTTGAACTGAAAATATTAGAGATTTCTTACTCTATTTAGAGAAATGAAGCACATGTCTATTATATGACTTTGTTCCCTAATGATAAATTCAATTTTCCTGGAGAATTCCAGAACATCCTCCATGATGCTTGATAAAAATCTTGCGCAGATCATGTTTCTTGGTGAAAAACTTCCAACAGCTCCTCTTTGACTATAAAATCTACACTACTTGGCATAGAAATCTTTGACTATCTTATCTCTACTTGTCTCACTATCGCCAGCCCTTTTCCAGCCCCAGACTTTCCAACATACACACACATATCCCACCTGTGCTTCAGCCACTTCCAGCGACTCCCTATTCTTCAAATACACTGTGTTCTGTTATGCCTTTCAGTTGCCACACAAGACTCTTCTCGTATTTCTAATGCACTTCTCTTTGTTTCCTATCTACCTCACCCATCCAACCTGATGATCATCCTCATTGGTAAAGATCCAGTTAAAAATCCTTCTCTTTGCAGCATTTTCAGATATTTCAGGAGAGAGTGGTTGTTCTCATTAGTTTATATTTATGTTTATCTTTCTTTTGCCACATTTTGTAACAGTTGTTTTGTCCTATGTGTTTCTTTCTCACACCACTATTAGCTCCTCAAGGCTAAGGATGCTGCTTACTTCATCTCTGTATCTCAGGAGGCTTAGCATGATCTCAGTAAATGTGTTAGGACTGAATATTTGAACAAATGGAAACTTCTTGTTCTCTAAGAACTTGGAATCCTGGCCGGGCGCGGTGGCTCAAGCCTGTAATCCCAGCACTTTGGGAGGCTGAGGCGGGTGGATCACAAGGTCAAGAGATCGAGACCATCCTGGTCAACGTGGTGAAACCCTGTCTCTACTAAAAATACAAAAAAAATTAGCTGGGCATGGTGGCGTGTGCCTGTAATCCCAGCTACTCAGGAGGCTGAGGCAGGAGAATTGCCTGAACCCAGGAGGCGGAGGTTGCTGTGAGCCGAGATCGCGCCATTGCACTCCAGCCTGGGTAACAAGAGCGAAACTCCGTCTCAAAAAAAAAAAAAAAGAACTTGGAATCCAAAACAAGCACTAATGAAAAAACACATGCAAAGATACTTCTATCAATATAATAAAGTATAAAAACTTAAGTATAAAATAGTTAAGAATTTGCATGTTATATATTCACTTGAATTGTGAATTAACTCATATCTGTATATGTATGACAAATATGTCAAAGGACTGAGCATAATGGCTAGGGAACAAAAGGTAAAGCCCTAAGGGCCCGCCATGTCAGGGAGAGATTTTTACTTTTTCTGTGAGGGTGGCTGAAGAAGGCAGCCTTTGATATTCAATTGCCCTTTGAATATCAGCCAAGAAAGATATCAAAGAAACAGTAAAAGTAGGTGATTAATCTGTTGACATGATTAAAAGATTTTTCTCTAAACTCAGGGCACCAATGAGCTTCCACTAACAGTTTAAACTGATCAGATACTTCAATTCTCTGTTGGGAACTGCATGAGTCATTCTGGGTCTATGCATAAGACTTTGGAGACTACCATACCATAACAGGACTGCAAAGTCATTGTCCATTAATATCTATGATGTTAACTGAAATGTTGGTGTAATGAGTGGCTAAATTTGACAAAATTTAGGGGAATTAAATGAGTTATATGAGAAAAAAAAATCCTCCAAGTTTATTATTAGTCTGTGTAAACTAGGCCAGATGGGATACGTGCACATTCTGCAATAGAAAAAATGTAAAATTTACATATTTTAAAACTATAAAAAACTTAAAATAATTAGTAAACAGGTTCTACTTTTAGGTTTCCTTTTTCTTTTTTTCCCCTTGGTTCTGAGGGTCAAGTTGAACAGATCTGTGTGTACTTCCTTATTTATCTTTTTGCTTGAAACCAAAGACATACATACCAAGAAGAGTATTAAGCAGATTATCATGCTGGTGGTTTTAGCCCTCGCATAGTTTGTCTACTATTACAAAAAGCCATGTAACTTTTCTAGCCCTTTCTTTAACTCAAATGAGAACTATATTAGTTGCTTATGATCCCACTCAAGGATCAAATGAGATGTAAGAATAGAAAAGTCATGGGTAAGTCGGTTGTAGGTGTACTTGGCTTGATGAAAAATGTGCAACTACATTATAACTAGAATTTGCATTTTGAAGAAGGAGACCGTTTCCATCCCCATTCCCAAATGCTACTTTAAAAAAACTCAACAAACAATCTTAAAAATAACCTAAGCCATAACTTCAGGCCATCAATCAAAAATAACCTAAAACAAGCATCCTAGAATTGTGGTGGAATGTTTGATATTAGTCTCTAGGGACATATTTGCAAGCACGGTTTGTTGGAAGCTGAATGTCTTGTGTTGAGAGGTTGAACACAAATTCTCCAGAGAGCTGATGAACTACTCTCCCATGAAACAAAACAGCTGACTAGAGCTTTCCATTTGGCTAATTTGTTCTGTGGATACTAACAAAGAAAAAAGTGCCTCATGTGGTTTTCTTGGATAGTTTACATTTAGAATCATGTAGTTATGGCAGCTATTATTGAAATAGAAGTAAAATACAGTTCAGAATAGCATATAAAATATTTTATCAAACATTTTATTCTTTAAGAAATAAAAAAGAAGGGCTCATTAAAAATACATAGGTTAAATATCATTCTTTTTTTCTCACTGGGATATATGAAAATTTTCAAGACAGTAAGAGCATTGCCTTTGAAGATGAAACTGGATTATCTAGGGCTCTGTCTATCCAGAGCCCAACCTTCTGCTTTTAAATCTATCATTAGGCTTCCTGCTGCAATTTTAATTCCAAAGAAACCGCAATCATTTCAGCAGATGTAAATCTGCCCTTCTACTCCCTTCAGACTTGCTCTGTTATTCATTTTAAAGGTGTTCTGGAAGAGCAAATATAATTCCTAGGTTGCCTCAGGGTCTCCTCAAAGTCTTGTTTGAAGATCTGATTTAGTGGCAAGGTTTAGTATAGACAAGGACGGAACTAAAAAAGATAATTTATCTAAGAGTATTTAGCATAGGCTCAGCACATGATTGGGGTAGGGTGTTTCTTGTATGTGAATCCCCAAATCAATACTGTGTCCTGGAGATGGATTCTGTGGATGGACACTATAGATCTAATAAAATCAGCAAGTATTCCCCTCCACCTCTTTATGCGCCTTGGAAAATTGAACAAGTATTCTATAACATTCCTCAAGATTATTGTGTCGGTGTTTTTAAAAAATGTTTTATTTTAATTTTCTTTTCTATTTGGAGATTACCTTCATTGTCCTCTGAATTTTGGTAGCTGTTTTCAGCAGTGCAGAGAGGGCCCCTCATTGATTGACCTACTTAACACCGTTTCTATCAGCTTTCACTTGCCACATGCTTCTGCTTGCATCAAATGGCAAGTGCAAGCTTATCTAGTAAGAAGTATAACCTGCCATTGCAGAAACTAAGTCTCCTGAGGCAGGACCAAACCTGTAACACGAGCCCCATCTGTAACACACATTGATCAGCTGAATAACTACCACAAGGCCAGGTATTTAGGTGGCAAAAGACAACATAAACATTTTGCCATGGTCTGGAAGATTTTTTTAAAAATATTTTATTGCACTTTAGGTTCTGGGGTGCATGTGCAGAAGATGCAGGATTGTTGCATAGGTACATACATGGCAATGTGGTTTGCTGCCTCCATCCCCCCGTCACCTATATCTGGCATTTCTCCCCATTATCCCTCCCCAACCTTCCTACCCCCCACTGTCCCTCCCCTACTCCCCCCCAACAGACCCCAGTGTGTGATGCCTTCCCTGTGTCCATGTGTGCTCATTGTTCAACACCCGCCTATTTGTTTTATAAGAAAGAAAGTAACAATGGCATTTGCATCTTTCATTTTCCATTATGTGTTTAATATCATGATTTATGAAAAGATTGCAAATTGGTTACTATGAAGCCAAGATGGCTATTTTCCTAGATGTTATAAAATTAATTTTAATTTATGTCAATAATTAGTGATGAGAAAAATAAATCCTTACTCTATTAAGTCACTTTAAATGGATGACAAATATATTCAATGTAATCAATGGCTTTAAGGAAGGTTTGGTTGATAACCTTGGATCCAGGAATTTAGAAGAATGGTGTAGAGTGCTCCAATTACAACTAGTCAGTTCATCTTGACCCTATATGATCTTGAAAAACTAAGAGTATACACTGCCCATAGTATAGGAGAATCAAGAAATTCTTTTCTATGATTTTTTAAAACAAATATGTTTTCAAATATAAGCAATAAACAGTTTCTCTTCTGGTAATACATGGATAGTGTTGGAAACTGTCCAATAAAATGAAGAGTGCAGTTTTTTTGGAAGGTGGCTAATACAAAATGATAGATTGGGTTATACATCCTTTATCAAATAGAGGCTATAAAGCAGTTTTTTTTTTTTAAATCTATGATTTATCTAAATAGCAACTCCAGTTACAAATTAGTTAGGAAGATCTTTCAGCTATTCAACTAAGAGTAATAAATAAGATTTCAAAATCAATCACATAATTCTTTTCTAAGCTTATGCCACGTCTAATCTTATAATATATTGGCTTTCATTTATCCTGGCATTAATGCGTATTATAGATTCTGTTGGTTTATGACCTCCTTAAAATGCATAAAACCTAGTGATAAAAGGAGAGTTCATTTCTGGGCCTTTTTAAAGAACAGCCTGTCAACATGTTCTGTTCTACTTCTGGCTTAAACCTTTTTCAATTCTGAGGTTCATAAGGGCACATTTATAAGTTGTATTATTGTGATATGTTTAATGAAAGCCCTTTACATTTCTATTAGTTACTTTTCATATTTTACCTTCGATTATAAATGTTACGGAGCTTGTTGTATCCCTTCTAACTGAAATATAAGCTCATTGAGAGCAACCATTATGCCTTATTCATTTCTATACTTCGATTAGAGCCAAGCAGTAGCCGTCATATACTGGGTGATCTCTAAAAAGGTAATAGATAAAACTGATAAAAATTTGTAAAGGATTTCTACTCAATTGAAAGTGATGGTGGCTCAAGGCCAAGAAAACAGGGGCTGCTGCATGAGGTAGAACTTTCTTTTTGGAGACATCGTTATAACTCCACAGTAACTACAAGGAGTCTAAGTGAGGGTGCAGTAAGCATCCTTTCCTTAATTTATAGGGAGAAGTCTCAAGATATAGTCAGTTTCTTTTCCTCTGAACTGGTAGACCAAGTTGAAGGATACAAATATCCTGTCTCTTTGCAAGTCTACCAGCAGTTTTACTGGTGGGTGTAGGTGTGGAGTAGGGATCCACTGTCTCTTTAAACCTTTTTATTCCATTTTCAAAAATAGTGGTCCCTGTAGACTTTAGACTCTTATTGAGTCTGCAGAAGACTCAGGAGGGGAGCGCTAGACTTTGATAACAGGAGCCTTCTCTGTCCCTTCACAGACCTGGAGAGGCCTCAACCCCAGACACTTCTGTGAAGCCCAGCAGCCTGTCACTAAGAGTTTGTCATAAAGGATAATGTGTCCCTTGTCATACGCATGAAGACCAATTCTTAACTGCCAGTTGACAATGTTCATGATTTTTTTAGGATAGGTCACAGTAACACTTTATAAAACCACTCCATTATTAGCTTTCTATTAGGTATTATGACAATATCTAAATACATACATGGTACATGGCAAAACCATGACATTTATAATCTACGTTGCAAGGTCGAATATTGGAAATTATATCCATAGATGGCGTTTTAGAGCAAATTAGATAGTGCATATTGAGGTATCTTTAAAAATATTATGAATTATACAAATATCAACATTATTGAGGAGGAAAATGCTAGGAAATCATGATAGCAAGAATATACAAAAATATATTATTAAATTTGTTCTATATATAGTTTGTTATCACAATGGTACTGTAATATTTGGTACTGATCAAAACCAAACATGGCTTCCGGTCAACTGACATTGAAAGTAAAAATACCCAATCATTTTTGAAGAAAGTGCGTGAAACACTGTGATAAAGAGACGAGGAAGTTAGCAAAATTTATTTTTCATGATATAGACTTTTGTACCTTTGGAATTTTGCACCAAATGCATGAGTTGCCTATTTCAAATAATAAATAAGATTTTCATAAGAAGACTGTACTTATTCCACTTGAGTCTCCTGTTCTTTATCATAGAATGCAAGAACTGGAAGAAATAGGTCGGTTTCAAGTCCTCATTTTATAGATATGAAAACTAAGTCCCAAAGAAAGTATTAATGCAGTCATTCTTTCTTTTCAGAAAAATTAGAAAAAATTAAATACATCTACAAAATGAAAATTTGCAAATACTTAGTAGAAATACCCACATAACTAATCCAAATCAGTTTTTTTTTTTTTTGAGACAGGGTCTCACTCTTTCACCAAGGCTGGAGTGCAGTGACTCAATCTCGGCTCACTGCAACCTCCGCCTCCCAGGCTCAAGCAATTCTCATGTCTCAACCTCCAGAGTAGCTGGGACTACAGGTGCATGCCACCACACCTGGCTTATTTTTTAATTTTTTGTAGAGATGGGGTTTCATCCTGTTGGCCAGGCTGGTCTTGAACCACTGACCTCAAGTGATTGACCCGCTTTGGCTTCCCAAAGTGCTGGGATTACAGGAATAAGCCCCCGTGCCCGGTGCCAAATCAATTTTAACAGTCTTCTTTTTAGACTAGATTGCAAGTTTGCAGTGATTGACTTATTTAGGACCACGTTTTTAACAGAAGTAAAAGAGAGGATCGGCCAAAATTAGATGCCAGTTTAGTGACTAATTTAAAGACAACTTACATTTACCATCATTTTGGTTATTTTGCACAATTTGTCTCTCAGCTTTGCTCTTTATGACCTTGTTTTCTTAAGAAGAAAGAGAAAAGTTAACTTCTATTTTGTAATAAATTAATTGTGCAACCAATGAGTGTTTTCTGTAATAGTTTACTAAAAATCAAATTTCAATCATTGGAACAAGAAGAATGAGAAGTAAGGAGAAAGAGGAAAGGAGGAGAAGAGCAGAGAGAATTGTAGGAAAACTCAGAACAAAGAAATCCCTCGTGGATATGGTGTAAGATATTTAGAGAGAAAGCCTCTTAATGCTGCAGTCATTTAGTTGTATTTCCTTCTCTATAAAAGTACATGTCTGATCCAAGTCCATTTTTGCAGAACCACTAACTAAGAGCTGGGAGGGATTTTTTCATTTCTCTAGTTTCATTTATTATTCTAATCTAACAAATGAGAAAAACTGAGTTCAGAAAGGCAAATTGACTTTTTTTTTTCTTTTTATGAAAATGCTGACAAACTGGTAACAAAGCCTCAACCAGAATTCAGGTTTCCAGGCTTCTCACAGAAGCCATTTGTTTTGTTTTTCCCTATAGAAATTGGCAAAAAGCTAGTTTAAAATGATAGCTTTGGTTAGGCTGTAATTTTTCAAAACATAGAAAAAGATGAAAACCCTCCCTCCTTATTTGCATCCCTCTAAGTTTTAATTATTGACCGGATAACAGCCTCATAAGCGTAAACAGAGAGGTTCATTCCATGCTTAAAACCAAGCTGCTTCTAGCTATACAAAGTGAAATAGTTATCTTCAAAAGGAAGTACTAATCCCCTGCAACATTCAGAGCAACTCAATTCCTACTTGTTTATTATAGTTATTGTTGGATTACTGTGGAAGTTGGGAAGATAAGCCCAAAATCATATTTGGTTTTATTTTCTGCATCCTCATCTGACTCATCTGATAAAATAAGGATAGTGATGTGTGTACATGTGTGGTGTATGTCTATGATTTGTGTGGGATGTGTGTGTCTGTGTATATTAGTGAGCATGTGTGCTGTGGTGTGTGTGTGTGTGTGTGTGTGTGTGTGTGTGTGTGTTGGGGGGGTGTTTGGGTCCGGGTTGAGGGGTGCAGGTTGGTGTTAACTAGTTTTTCCAGTACCTATACCTGAAGCAAAATAATCTGCCTCTTGCCAGAATGTGATTTTAAAAGGTACAAGGCAAAGCTATATCCTGTGCTTTTGTGATTTTAAAAGGTACAAGGCAAAGTTGTATCCTGTGCTTTGGTGATAATCCTAATCAATAATTACAAGCTATTCTTTTGACAGTTTAAAATTTTTTGATGATGTTGGTGGTGGGGGTTGGCCATTTGATATCTAAAGCCAGCTTTAACTTAATTTTTATCTGTTCTCCGTCTCAAAGATTCAGGCAAAGTTGATTCTCAGCATCCATCAAAGGAAAATGATTATAGCCAAAATACTTGCAGCTTTCACTCAGCAGTTTTATGTTTGAGACTGTGGAAACACAACATGTTGATCTCAGGTTTTTATGCTAATTCTGTGTATAAGGAAAGAGGAAAAATCTGTTACCATTCCCTTGGAAACCAAATGTTCACAGTATTAGTTGCTAAATGTTGGTTACAATTTAGTGCTAATTTTTATCCTAAACATCACTTAAGGTGTGAATTGTTAAGGCATGTCAGTGCAACACACAAACAGGGCAGGGACCTCTCCTGACCTGTTTAGGGCTGTGTCCCTGGCACCTGCAAGACAGCCTGGCACAAAGACGTGCTGAATGAATGCAGAAAGGAAGAAGTCAGATGTTTGGTTCTGGAATCCTGTCTCTCTCTTTCACTTTAAACCCAATGGTATCAAACAGCTCCCTAAATACATCTACTTTAGTTCTGTAGGTTTCATAAAAAGCTCTTGAGGGCCAACTTTGGACCATCCATGGTGCCTGGCAGTAAAGTAACGGCCTTTATCTATGAAAAGCCTACGTAGTGGCTTGGGAGAGAGACTCAAATATTCTCTTTACTCCATCACTCTTCTACAAGATAAGGACCTGGCTGTGTGTTCGCATGGTTTTTGGTACTTTACCACCTGCAGTACGCTTTATCTCTGTCTAATTGTGTTTCCAGCTCAACAGAAAGACAGGGAACATACTATGTTTGCCAGCAGCCTCCTGGTGTTTAGTTTATTACCAGCATATGCTGAAGGCTCAGTAAATATTTGCAGATGGAAGAGAGTGAGAGAAGAATGAGAGAGGTCCTGTGGAAAAGTATGAAGGTTTGTACAGGGTACTCTGGGAATTTTAGGAAATTTCTGGAAAACTTCAGGTAAAGCTTCTTTTAAAGCTGTGCTTTGAAGGTTGAATATAAGGTAGTCGCTAAGACAAAGTAGGTGGAGGTTCTTAAACTGAGGGTCATCCACACAGTTGTGGAGGTGATGATGTTGCATGGCCAGGGGAGTGGATTGCAAGCCCTTGAGCACCATTAGAACTGGAGGGTGGTATCCATACTTGGATAACAAAGAGGCCACATATAAAACCAATTCTTTTTACCTGTCAGAGCTTTAAAAACTTAACTACACATTGCTATGGATTTATTTGGCCCACTGTTTTCTTTTTGGCCAACTAAAGACCATACTGAAAAGGTAGATCTATGATGTATTCTGTTAACCAAAAATCTCTTGGCATTTCAACAATTTTCACTAACATCTTAAACTTAAAACAGAGCAATAATTTTTTTTTTTTTTTTTTTTTTTTTTTTTTAGTTAAAGATCTTAAGAGAGCACTTCTCATTCCCCCTGGTTTCTGTGCTTGTCCTTTAAAGGAATTTTTCTCTTTTGAAGGTATTAGGGATAACATGTCCCTCTGTTGGTTCATTATTCTATGCCACTTAAGGAGTGACTTAGCTGATAAGTAACTGGGCACAGGGGCACTTCATGTGAAGCCAGATTCTTTCCTTTACTCCAATGGAAGTTGCCAGTTCGTGGACCTGTGTTCTCTCTGTGCAGTGAGTTCATTCCAGCTGCTCAGTCCCAGCTCATGAGGGTGCTCTGTAGGATCCAGGCTTTCTACTACCACTGGGAAAAAGCTCAATTCAGGCTGGGAAGGAAGGTGCTTGGTCTCTCACACACATTTTGTTTTCTACTCCAGCATTAACAATAGTGAGGTTGATAATAAATTGATCCATAAGTGATTTCTGTATCTATTTCTCAATTGCTTTAGAATTCTGCAAGGAGACATACATGACTAAGTGGAACTTTCCAATCTAAACAAATGTTACAATAAAGCTAGTTTTATTCTTGTTCTGTTTGTTGTTTGTATGTGTATGTGTACTGAGAGGGGGGAGAGGAGAGGAATGAGAGAGACATACATATATTAGCTTTTATTAACCAGATGTTAAATTAGGCAGCAGGATCTATTCTCTGATAATGCTACTTATTATAGTTTAAATGAAAATAATCTCTTGGCTCAGTTAAAAAACCAAAAGCAATAAATATTCCAACTACCTTCACTGAAATAACCATTAAATGTTTTTTTAAATATTTTTCAAAATTTAACTTGTCACCTATTTTCTCTTTAAAGTTTATTAGCTTTTTGGATTCTGAATATTATTTTCCCAGGTGGAATTCTGATAATAACATATATTTATTTCTACTAATTAATCTTTTTCAGATCTTTTGGTATCTAAGTGAAGAATATTATAAGTGAAGTACCAGTATATATTTTAATAAGAAATTATGGTTTATAAAGTGACTTTATGTATATTATTTAGAGTAGTGATTCTTCACCATTTTATATTTAATAATTATTCAGCATATAATAGAAGCTATTTACCTCTTCTGAAAAATATATACAAATGCATGTGTTCACAGAAATTTCTCAAACCCTGGGAAGGCAGAGTTCTTGAAACCAGGCTCTACAGTAGAGATCTGCAACTATATATAGCTCAAGGGCCAAATCTAGCCATTGCCTGTTTTTGGATGGTCTGAAACCTAAACATTGCCTTTAAATTTTTAAACCATAAAATACCAAAAGAGAAATAATATTTTTGACATATGAAATTTAAATATTGGGGTTCATAAATAAAGTTTTATTGGAACACAGCCACACTCATTCATTATCATACTATCTATGGCTCCTTTCCAGCTACAACAGTAGAGCTGAGTAATTTTGAAGACTAAAATATTATCTGGCTCTTTGCAGAAAACATTTGGCTGATCCTTAATCTCAAGTTTCAAAGTATGTCTTGTGCTTTTAATTATATTTTTCTGGGTGTTTGTTAAAGTATGCTTAAGTTTAATTAGGATTTGAAAAGAACTTCCTAAACACTACTTAAAAGAACATATACTTACTAAATGGTTTAAAAAATAATACTAGAAGTCATTAACATGGTGTTTGGAAGATTATTTAATGGCCTGGTAAAATGCTTACTATGCTTTAAGTGGGAAAAAAAAGTGTGAAACAGAATAATCAGTAAAATCTCAATTACATAAATTGTTTTTAAAGTAGAAACAAGTCTAGAAGAAAATATGCTCAAATGTTAAGCCTCTTTATTGAAGTTAGGGCGTGTTTAAAATTTTACTTTTCTGTACTTTCCAAATTGTATACTGTAATCTAACAATTTGGTAATAAGGAAACATAAGGAAAATATTGAAAAACATGGGAGTATAATTGTTTAATTTAAAAATATATACAGGTAAAAAATTAGAATATTTTGTGATAGCATGACTGTCAAAATGTTCAAGGGAAAAAATGAAGAGACTGAATATAGTTATAAGATTAGAAATCATTTTTATAAACGAAATCTTAATTTAGATAGCATGACAGCTTGGTGTCAGATTTTTTTTTAATGCAAATTATACCCATAAATCTACTAAAGAAATGTTGGTCTTTATGTGACCAAAACAAACAAACAAATAAACAAACAAAATCAGAAGCATTTTACTTCCATATTAAGAGGCAATTGGTCACAATTGATGAGAGACAGCTCCTTCTCAATAGGAGCCTCTTTAGTGTTCATTAGCACAATAGATAGTTTCATAATATAAAAAATTTGAAGACCTTGACGTTTTTCAGTAGATTTATACCAGCTTGATCTAACTGATGAATAAATGAATGAAAATATGAATGAATTAATTACACAAGTGTATGACTTTTTGGTACTGTTGAAAATAATAAATAGTTTGATACCTTGATCAGGAGATCTGTTAATATTCTTTTTAAAAGTATTAAGGGTCAGAGAGCAGCAAGATAGCTAACTAGAAGCCCCTAGTGCTTATGATCCTTTCAAGGAGAGACAGAACAGTGGAAAAACAGCTATATTTTAATACTAACAGAATCCTGGGTGGACACAAAAACTCCGGATGGCTACATAGAGAATAAGGAAATTCCACATCTTCATCATTCCATCCCCCAACTGGGATCAGCTGGGAGCCAAGAGGAACTTCTCCTTATGGTGAGGAGGTAAACAGGATGACTCTAACAACCTCCATCAACACTTTGGACACCTACAGACCTCCCCACTGGTGTTCTCTGCAGTCTTCTCAAGCACCAAGCCCACCTGGTGAAGCTGCCTGGAGTTCATATAGCTGTTCTCAGCCAGAGAAGGAGTTGATACTGTGCTCCACCTGCTGTGGCCCATGTGACTACTATGCTATGGCATCTTGGAACAGAAACTACAGCTAGAGTAAGCCTTACTTAGGAAGTAAGTAGTCATGGCTCCCCTTCATCCCTGAGACTAAACCACCACTGAACCGTCCCATCCCAAGAGCTCACATCCCTAGTTTGTGCTAAAGCAGTACCCTGTCTCTCGGGAAAACAGTACCTTGGTTATTTAGAGCAGTCATGTCTCCCTGGTGTCTTAAGTTGAAGTGGTGCCCTGGATCCTGCGAAATGGTGCCTTGGCTACCCAGAGCAGCCATGCACTCCATTATTTAAGCTGAACTGATGCCATGCATCCCAAGAAAACAGTGCTTGTGCTGCCCAGAACAGTCACATCCTTCAAGCCTAAGCAGAATTGGCACATTGTTCCTTAGGGAATTACTGCCCTGGCCGAGCTGAGCAGAAACTGAACTGAGATACCCCGCTCTACAAGCTGAACTTTAGACCTTGATTCCCTGGAACTGATTTAGCTCCCTGGAGTCTCAGATGCTAAACTACCCCTCTATCTAGGGAGTGGTCACTGCTGTGTTTTTTCCTACCCACCTCTCACCCGGGGAACAAACAACAAATCTCATCCACCATTCTAAAGTACTTAAAGCAAATGCATTTGGCCTCACACATTCTGGGATACTGCTCAGCACCACCATCCCAGGGTCTACAGTCACTTTTATCCAGCGCCTCATCCCTTGGAACCTAAGTTGACACTGAGCCCTACTGGCTCAGGTTCCTGAATTGCAGCCATACCCTGCTGCCCAGGCCAAAGTTCCAGAGCACTCCTTATTTTCTGGAGTCAGGCCAGTGCTGTGTCCTGCCCCCAGGGGTAGAATTACAGCTACAACCTGGCATCCTGAGCCTGAGCTGCTAGGGTGTGCCTCAGAATCATAGATCCTGGCTCTGTGGGTAACCCCATCCAACCCTGCCACAAAGGGTGAAGCTGCACTCAAGGCCCGCTTGCCACAATAGCTTTATGAGATGCTGAGCTAAAATCTCCTACCCCATAGCCATCTGATCACTTGCATGTAGAACCTGTGCCACTTCAGTTGCTTGTAGACCAGGTCAGACTTGACACCAAGTGGGATCCCCTCAGCTAAGTCTCCTTCTTTTAGGGAAAACCAGAATAAAAGGACCCCAGAAGCCCTTACGTAAGACAAAGGACATTAAAAACCTTTGTTGCCAATGGCAAACCTCTAAGCATAGGCTATGAAGCAACCACAGTTATTCCTGACCTTGAATACAACTGAAAAAGCTGCACAGAGACTGTATCCCTATACCTATCTTGAAACAGAGTCACTACACCTTTTCTAACTGTACAGTAAAACTCAACTGCAGGATGAAAGTCTTTCTCTATGAAAGTCACTCCAGAAAGTCTGTAAAGGGCAATTAGATACACAGATATTAATGTAGGGACACAAGAAACATGAAAAAGCAAAGAAATAAGTTACCACCAAAGGAACATAGTAATTCTCTAGTAACAGACTCCAGTGAAAAGGAAATCAATTAATTGCCAGAAAAGGAAATTTAAAATAATGATCTTAAGGAAACTCGATTAGATACAAGAAAATACAGATTGACAAATATAATCAGAAGAATAATTCACAATATAAATGAAAAATTAAATAAAGAGATAAAAATCATAAAAAGAACAAAACAGGAATCCTGCAGTTGAAGAATTCAATGAATCAAATACAAAATGCAATAGACAGCTTCAGCAGCAGACTTGATCAAGCAGGAAAAATAATTTCTGAACTTAAGGATAGGTCTTTTGAAGTTACTTAGAGAAAAAGAAAAAGAAATAAGAATAAAAAAGGGTGAAGAAATCCTGTAAGATTTATTGGAAAACATTAAACAAACAAATATTCATATTATGAGATTTTCAGAAGGAGAAGATAAAAAAAAGGCATAGAAAGCCTGTTTAATGAAATAATAACTGAAAACTTCCCCATTTAGTGGTAAGGGTTGTAGAGTAGGGATATTTGAACATCCAACTCCAGGAAACTCAAAATTCCCCAAATAGATTCAACCCAAAAAAGCTCCTCTCTGAGGCACATTATAGGCAAATTGTCAAAAGTCAAAAGACAGTTCTAAAAACAGCAAGAGAAAATTGTCAAGTCACATAAGAGAACTGCTATTAGACTAATAATAAATTTTGCTACAGAAACTTCACAGGTGAGGAGAAAATAGAATTATAAACTCAAAATGGTGAAAGAAAAAAATTCCTAGCTAAGAATACTCTATCCAGCAAAGTTATCCTTCAGAAATTAGGGAGAAATAAAGCCTTTTCAAGGTAAGCAAAAACTGAAGGAATTCATTACCACTCACCTTGCCTTACTAGAAATGCTTAAGTGATTTCCACTTACACCTGGAAGTGAAAATTACTGTCATGAAAACACACAAAAAGAATAAAGTTCATTGGTAGAGCAGATATATGAGGAGAAAGAGAAAAGAATCAAACCTTGTTACTACAGAAAAACATCAAACCACAATGATCAACAATTAGAGAAAAAGGAACAAAAGATACACAAGACAACAGGAAAACAACAAAACGGTGGGTGTAAGTCCTCACTTATCAATAATAACCTTGAGTGTAAACACACTAAATTCCCAACTTAAAAGATATAGACTGGCTGCATGAGTTTTTTAAAAAATGACCCAACTATATGCTCCCTACAAAAAAACTCACTTTACCTAAAAATACACATATAGAATAAAAACAAGGGATGGAAAAACTTCCACACAAATGGAAACCAAAAGCAAGGAAGAATAGCTATACTTACATTAGATAAAGCAGACTTTAATTAAAACCATAAAAATAGACAATGTTATTGTCACTTCCGCAAGAAGATGTAACAATTGTAAACATATACACACCCAATACCAAAACAGCCAGATTTATAAAGCAAATATTACTAAACCCAAAAGAGAAATAAATTTCAGTACAAAAATAATTGGGGATTTCAACACCCCTCAGCATTGGACAGATCATTCAGGCAGAAAATTAACAAAGAAACATTTAATTTAAACTGTACTTTAGACCAAACGGACCTACCAGACATTTACAGAACATTTTGTTCAACAGCTGCAAAATACATATTCTTTTCATCAGAACATGGCACATTCTTTAGGATAGACCATGTTAGGCCACAAAACAAATATTAACAAATTTAATAGAGATCATATCAATTATTTTTTGCCCACAATATAATAAAACTAGAAGTCAAAATAACAAGAGAAACTTTAAAAATCATAAAAATACATAGAAATTAAACAACATGTTGTTGAATAACAAATTGGTCAATGAAGAAATTAAGAAGATTTTAAAATATCTTCAAACAAATAAAAATAGAAACATAAAATACCAAAACATCAGGGGTATAACAAAAGCAGTATTAGAAGGTAAGTGTGCAGCCACAAACACCTTTATCAAAAAAGTAGAAAGATATCAAATAAACAGGCTCATGATGCATTTTGAGAAACTAAAAAAGCAAGAGTAAATTAAGCCCAAAATTAGTAGAAGAAATAAATGCATATGTAAATAAAATAGAGACTAAAAAGTACAAAAGAACAACAAAATGGAAAGGTGAATTTTTTTGAAAAGATAAAATAACATTCCATTGGCTTGACCACCCAAGAAAAACAGTAAAGATCCCAATAAAATCAGGAATGAAAAAGGAGACATTGCAACTAATACCATAGCAATACAAAAAATCATCAGAGACTATTATACATACCAAAAAAAAATTAGAAAACCTGGCAAAAACGAGTAAATTACTGGACATAATCTATCAAAGTGAGCCAACAAGAAAGAGAATGCCTAACAGACCAATTACAAGCAATGGAATTAAGTCTGTAATAAAAAGTTTCTTATCAAAGAAAAGCCTAGAGCATAATTGCTTCAGTCTGGAATTCTACCAAAGATTTATAGAAGAACTAATATCAACTCTCCTCAAATTCTTCAGAAATTGAAGATAAGGGTATTCTTTCAAATGCATTCTATGAGGCCAGTGTTACCTTTACCAAAACTGGTCAAGAATGCAACAACAAAAAAAGAAAACTATCAGCCAGTAAACATGATGAGCATAGATGCAAAAATCCTCAACAAAGGGCTAATATGGAGAATCTACAAAGAACTTAAATTTAGAAGAAAACAACAAAAAACCCTATCAAAAAGTAGGTGAAGGATATGAACAGACACTTCAAAAGAAGACATATATGAGGCCAACAAACATATAGAAGAATGCTCATCATCACTGGTCATTAGAGAAATGCAAATCAAAATCACATTGAGATACCATCTCATGCCAGTAAGAATGGCGATCATTAAAAAATCTGGAGACAACAGATGCTAGAGAGGGTGTGGAGAAATAGGCAGACTTTTACACTGTTGGTGGGAGTGTAAATTAGTTCAACCATTGTGGAAGACAGTGTGGCAATTCCTCAAGGATTTAGAAATAGAAATTCCATTTGACCCAGCAATCCATTACTGGGTATATACCCAAAGGATTATAAATTGTTCTATTATAAAGACACATGCACATGTATGTTCATTGTGACACTGTTTACAATAGCAAAGACTTGAAGCCAACCCAAATGCACATCATTGATAGACTGGATATAGAAAATGTGGCACATATTCACCATGGAATACTATGCAGCCATAAAAAGGATGAGTTCATGTCCTTTGTAGCGACATGGATAAGTCTGGAAACCGTCATTCTCAGCAAACTGACACATAAAACTTAACACTGCATGTTCACACTCATAAGTGGGTGTTGAACATTGAGACCACATGAACTCAGGAAGGGGAACATCACACACTGGGGCCTGTTGCGGGTGGGGGAGCTGGGGAGGGATAGCAGGGGGTGGGGAATTGGAGAGGGATAACATTAGGAGAAATACCTAATGTAGACGATGGGGGGATGGAGGCAGCAAACCACCATGGCATGTGTATACCTATGTAACAATTCTGCAGGATCTGCACATGTACCCGAGAACTTAAAGTATAATAGTAAAAAAGAAAAAGAAAAGAAAAATCCTCAACAAAATACTAGTGAACCAATCCGGCAGCATGTTAAAGAGATTATTCGCCATGTAGATAGGATTTACCTCAGGGATGGAATACACAAATGAATAAATGTGATACAATACATCAACAAAATGAAGGGCAAAACCATTTGATCATCTCAATAGATACAGAAAAAGTATTTGAGAAAAATTCAACATCCCCTCATGATAAATATTATCAACATGTTAGGTACAGAAAAAATGTACTTCCACACAATTAGAGCCATGTATGACAAACCCATAGCCAACACGACATTGAATGGAGAAAAGTTTAAAGCTTTTAAGATCTGGAACAAGACAATGATCTCACTTTCATCACTTTTATTCAACATACTACTGGAAGCCCTAGACAGAGTACTTAGGCTAGAGAAGGACATAAGGAGTATGTAAATTGTAAAGGAGGTCAAATTGTCCTAATTTGCAGATGACAAGAACTTCTATGTAGAAAACCATAAAAGCTCCACCAAAAATCTCAGAACTGATCAACAGATTCAGTAAAGTTGCAGGATACAAAATAGACATAACAGAACCCAGTAGCTTTTCTATACACCATAGGCAAACTAGTGGGAAAAAAAAAAATCAAGAAACAAATTGCATTTATAATAGCTACAAAAAACAACCCACATAGGAATAAATTTAACCAAGGAGATGAAACATCTCTACAAAAAAAATTACAAAACACTGATGATAAAAACTGAAGAGGACACAAAAATGAAAACATACCTCATGTTCATGAATTGGAGACATTAATAGTGTAAAAATGACACGGCTAAAAGTGATTTACTGATTCAGTGCAATCCTATCAAAATACCAATGACATTCTTCACAGAAATAGAAAAAAAAACCTCCTACAATTTATATGAAACCACAAAAGACCCTGAATAGCCAAAGCAATCCCAAGCAAAAAGAACAAAGCTGGAGAAATCACATTGTTGAACTTCAAAATATATTTCAAAGCTATAGTAACCCAGACAGCATAATATTGGCATATAAATAGATACATAAAACAATAGAACAGAATGGAGAACCCAGAAATAAATTCACATATACAGCCAAAGGATTTTTAACAAAGCTGCCAAGAACATTTAATGGAGAAGGAACAGTCTGAAAAATGATGCTGGGAAAACTGACTATTCATATGCAGAAAAATAAAACTGGATTTCTATCTCACATAACATGTAAAAATCAACTCAAAATGGATTAAAAACTTAAATATAAGACCTGAATCTATGAAGTAACTAGAAGCAAACATGGGGGAGATACTGTAGGATGTTGTTGTGAGCAAAGATTTCATGGATAAGACCTCAATAGCACAGACAACCAAAGCAAAAATAGACAAATGGAATATTGTCAAACTAATAAGCTTCTGCACAGCAAAGGAAACAACAGAGTGAAAAGACAACCTACAGGATAGAAGAAAATATTTGCAAACTATCTGATGAGAGTTTAGTATTCATAATATAAAATAAATTCAACTTAACAGCAAAAAAAAATCACATTAAAAAGTAGGCAAATAAGTTGAATTGACATCTCTCAAGGAAGACATGCTAATGGCCAATAGGTATATACAAAAAATGATCAACATCATTAATCATCAGGGTTATGCACATCCAAAGTATAAGAATATATTATGTCACCCCAGTTAGAATGGCTATTACCAAAGAGACAAAAAGCTGAGAGTAGGTGGTGAAAAGCAAACTCTTATATGCTATTTGGAGGAATGTAAATTAGTATGTCCATTATGGAAAACAGTATGAAGGTGCTTCAAAAATTAAAACTAGAACTACTGTATGATCCCACAATCCTACTACTGGATATATAGCCAAAGGAAAGGAAATTCAGATGTCAAAGAGCTATCTGTATTCACATGTTTATTGCAGCACTATTTATGATACATAGCCAAGACATGAAATTACCTACATTTCCATCAATAGGTGAATGGATAAAAAAAGTGCTATATATACCAATGGAATATTATTTAGTTGCATAAAAGAACAAATTTCTGTCATTCAAGGCAACATGAATGAGCTTGGAGGACATTATTTTAAGTGAAATAAGCTAGACGCAGAAAGATAGATACTGCATGTCCTCATGAATATAAAGAAGCTAAAAAAAGTCGATCTCATACAAGTAGAGAGCAGAATAGTGCTTACTAGAAGCAGAAGAGGGTAGGGGGAAGAAAGAGATAGCCAAAGGTAGGCTAAGAAACACAAAATACAGCTAGATAGGAGGAATAAGTTTGAGTGTTCTATAGCACTATAGCGTAACTATAATTAGCAATTTATTGTATATTTTCAAATAGCTAGAACAGTGAATTTTAAATGTTCCCAACACAAAGAAATGATACATATTTAAGATGGTAAATATGCTAATTGCCCTGATTTGCTAATTTGTTTTATACATGTATACAAATATCACATTGTACCCCATAGATATGTACAATTATGTGTCTATAGTAATAATAATGAAAGCAAAAAAGAAAAAAATTAAGAAACATTAGAACATATGACTTACGAGATGTTCTGTAAATTGTTTTACGAATAATTGTAAAAGGTAATTAAACAGAATCAAGCTAGAGAATAAGCCTCAGAAGCACATTTCTCCATCCCACTGCCACACCACCATCTTCAGAGCATTATAATTGCAATGAAATATGAAATAATACAAAAAGGCATATTTTTAAATGTGAGGAGACAATCTTATCAAAATAATCTACTGAAAAATAAAACTCAGGATCCATTTGGTGAGTACTCCTTTGACAAAATGAATATGCAAAGGAATAGCTCATAGCTGAAAATTAAGTGAGAAAAATTTAAGGTTCATCAGTGCCAGAAGTAAAACTGAAAAATTTGAGAAGAAATAAAAATAAAAATGACTACTGTTACTATTATTCTAATATAAAATTCTATAACACAACTGTTTTAATTATAGCTTTAAGGTAGGAAGGCAAACTAACCTGCCCTCGTTCATAGAAGACTCAGCATGAATGACACCTCAAAACCTTGACTTTCTTCTCCACATCACACTATTGCTTTCAAATAGACTCACTAACTTTATTTATTTAATGAATTTAAACCTTCCTGTTGACATACCGTATGTTCTAATCAGGGTAATTAGCCTGTGTGAAAGTTTAGACATATGGTGAGGATAAGGTGAATACAAACCATAAGAATGTCTTACTAGGTCACATAAAATACTAGGGTATGTCATCAGCAAGCTTATTATTTATTTTTATGTTAAATAGAGTCTCCCTATGTTGCCCTGGCTGGTCTTGAACTCCTGGGCTCAAGTGATCCCCCTGCCTTGGCCTCCCAAAGCTAGGGTTACAGAAGTGAGCCATGATGCCTGGCCTCAAGCTGATTATTTTGCAGGGATTTGAGGCATGTTGGGCAAAAAGGAGTCCTCTTTCTCCTCCTCTTCCTCTACCTCTTTCTTCTCTTCCTCTTCTTCAATCAGATTTCGGGGTACCAAATGTAACCAAGAAAAATGATGATAATCAGAGAATAAAAGACAATTACAAGAACAAGGAAATGCAAACTGGTTTAACTAATATCTGATTCAGAGCTTCCCATGCGAACCCAAGTATTCGGCTCTCATTTCTAAAGAGATCATGTTCCCTTGATTGAAAACATAAAAATAAAAACAGAAACAAATCAAAGCTTGTCTAAAGATTCTAAACACTTAGTTGTAATATTATAGTAGAAAAGTACCCAGTCTTGTGTAAGATACACAAATTAATTCAGCTTTACTCAAAATGTTGGCAAGTGTAAGAAAAATAAGAGGTAAATTTGTCAGTGAGGTGAGGTGTTATGTTCACACACAAATCTCCTGCTCTTGCTTAGGTAGAACAGTCCCAGAATTGGCAACTAACGATAATGTGAGAATAGAAACAACAAATGTAGAAAACAGACACCAGAGTTTACCTTCCCCTTAAGCAATTTAGATTATGGCTTTAAGCATATATCATAACACATATGTTAAGCAATATCTTGTATGATACATATGTTTGAAATACTTAAGTTAAATTTTAATCCATATGCTTTGCTAATAAAAATGCCAGCATTTACACATGGTGGTATTGTGGATATGAAATGATGGCTAAAATGGCTCAAGGATTTTCTAATGTTTTGTATATAAGAGCTAAGCATTTTGTTAATAATGTTTCTTTTTAGTTTCCGATTTTCTAAAGTCTAAATTGACAGCTGAGGAGCTGCTTTGGTTTTCAAATGAATGATAGGCACCAAAGAGGATATGACTAAAGTAGTGACAGAATGCATTAACACATATGGGATGTATGCTTTTCGCCTGAATAACAACACTACCTCCGTTTCAAGAAGTAGCACTTTAGATTGATATAGTCTATTATATATCTCTGTGGGCTGGAAACACAGATATTTTAATCTTAGGAAATTTAAGATTATAAATTTTTGTATGCCCACTCCTGGAAAGTAGGCAGATTTTTCTTGAAAATAGCAGGAATCTCATTAACTCCTTTTACTTAAAACCTGTAAGTGTCTTCAGAATGTGCTCTCAAAATATAAATCTAGTGATAAAATATCCTCAGTGATAATGTTATTCATTCAAATAAATTAAGCCAAATAAAATCTCAAGAGCCCTCCTCTTCTTCTTCTTTTTATATCAATAAAGCTATACCTGCATTAAGAGCATTAGAAAAACTCAAGAGGCAATTCCAGAGAGTTATCTGGTCACTATGTTACCTCCACATGCAAGTTAGAAGAATGAGAAATCTGAAAATCTTAGCATATAAAATTTGATAATCTTTAGCTAAAATGGCTAAGAAACTTCAAAACTTTTTTTTTCCAAGCAAAAGTTTTCTCTTAAGCAGTTACTGTAAGGTTTATTAAAATTTCTCATCCTTAAACAATTAGAGAAGTCAAAATACCACATGAACAAAACAAAGGAAACTTTTCGGGGAAAGAACTCACTTTGTCTTCAAGGCACTTCTTCCTGTGATTTAAACAGTATGAAAGGAGAATGTATGCTGATTATTTTTCCACCAATCCATATGCATGTCAACTCCAAAAGGAACAGAAAGTCACCAGCACCATCTGAAGATCCCTTCCAATGGCATGCAGATTTTTCAACTTTGCAGGAGAAAATAGGAGGGTCCCTGCATTTCCTTCAAGTCTTATGACATGCACATGACTCCTCCAGAGCTGAAAAAGCACTTCTTGTCAATTTTTACTTCAAACTATGAGTAACAAATTCTCTGCAGGACATCCTTAAAGGGAAATTTTGCTAGGATTAGCTTTCGAAATTTCTGGCTAAGCTCCAAAAAGTTTAAAATACACAACGTTCGTACAGACACATACACACTTGAGAAATTTTCACTAACTAGGCTAAATTAAGGGCATATTTATAAAAAATAATACTCTAAAAGGATGATGTATTTTCTGTTTCCTCAGTCTGTTTTTGGTTTTGTTTTGTTTTCTGGTGATCAGAACCCTTCTTTTAGGTTAGAAATGTCTGAACTGCTGAGCTTTTCCGTTGCACTGTCTGGAAAGAGAGGAGGCCCCATGTTCTTACCTGCAAAGCTATTGGTGCCTTGAGAGATGAACCCCTGGGTTGTGGCCTCTATCACTGCCTTCTTGGGAAATTGAGGAACTCTGAGACTTGGGTTTGGATAGAAAAACTCAAGGTAGTTTCCTGCTCTCTGCACTTGCAGTGTGGACTCAGCCTTTCCTGCTCTGCCTGCTTCCTGGTGAGCTGGCCACAATTGTGACATCACATCCATGGCTGTATGACTTCATAAAGCATAAACTCATTAGGTCTTTTGAAACCTTCAAAACAGGAAAAGTGTCTGTCAAGACATCTCTTGACAGAGATGCCAATAGTTGGATCTGAAGAAATTTTGGGATATTAAACTGATCCACAATAGGTATTCTCAGTGGGGTACACTGATTCATAAATCAAGTGACATTTCCTCTTAGGATCTCCATTTGAGGCCACTTCTTCAGTTTGGAAGGCACAATGAGAGGAGAAATTCTGCTTTATTTCCAGACCAAACTGAAACTGTCCTTGCTCCAAGTGCTAAAGGAATGAAATATTAATATCTTTTAAGGTCAAACTTGGGTATATACAGTCAAATAACTTGAGCTAGGGAAACACAGAGCCAGTTAACTGTGTTTTGTTATTCACTCGACTTTAATGATTAAGACATTATGAAAATGAATACATGGTGATTAGCAACAATAAATTTTGATTCAGCCAAAGGACACAAGTATATTTCCTTAGTAATAGATTTTAATCCTTAGGACACCACTGCTAAAAAGGTACTACCTGTATTTCCTTGTTTTATGGACAAGGAAAGCAGTCTTTGACAGGTAAAAATGCCTGGGACCCTCACCCTCTTTATTTGTTCCCATGCTTCCTGAGAAGATGATCTACATTCACCAAGTCATTCCAAACCTACATTTGGAGCCTCCTTCTGCCTCCCAAGTTTTTACAGTCTGTCTTTCACTGGAACCACTCCAGAAAAAGCTTCATTAAGATCACGTACAATCTTGACTAGCAATCCAAAAAGCATGGTCTTTAGTCTTACCAAAAAATTCTTATCTCTGGCCATGTCTGTTTCTTTTTGAAATTTTCTTCGCTTGGTTTTGCTATGTTACACTCTGATTTTCTGGTTGCTCTTAGCATCCTCAGCCTTCTCTCTATTTACCTCACTCTTCCCTAGAGCTTTATCTTCTGTTCAGTGTGCTTCTGTGAAGGCTCTCCATTATGTTCTGCATCAAAACAATGAACAATTATACAACATGACTCCCAAATGTGTACTCTCATCTGATACCACTCTTCAAGGTTCCAGATCTATATCCCACTATCTATTAGACAACCTTGTCTAGAGGTCCCCAGGCATCTCAAACTCAACAGTCCCAAATATCCTATTTGTCTTCTCCCCATTCCAAACTTGTTAGTTTGCTGTATTTCCAACTTCAGGGAATGGCACACTCATATACCCGTTGTCCAACTTCTGTAGGTTCTAGTTTGTTAAATGATCTTTCTCAAATTTTTCCTCATCCCTGCATTTCGTGTCTCACATTTCTTACTCCGATTATTCTGTCAGCCATAAAACAACTGGCATCTGCCTCAGCCTGGTCCCTTTCTATCCTTCTCTACAGAACAATATTTTTTAAAAAGTTTGTCAAATTATAAAATACATGCTTGCAGAAAATCTGGAACGGAAACTGCAAAACATATAAAGAAAATGTAAAATGACTTGCAATCCAAGACAGCCCAGACCAAATCTTTGCATACCTCTTTAGACTTTGTATCATTTATATATTAATGATACAAAGAAATGCTTACTTTTTGTGCAAATGTATATATATATATATATATATATATATATATACACACACATATATGTGTGTGTGTGTGTGTATATATATATATATATATATATATATTACATAGTTATCCAATATATTTAAATAGAAAGCCAAGACCACATTGGATATACTTGTAGAAAGTACAGGATGGTTTTCTTTCCCATTGCTAGGATTATGGTTGAGCCCCTATAACAAAAGGCAAATTAATAAAATTGTATAAATTATTTAATGTCACTTTTATGTGACATGGGAACTTTTCAGAAATGAAAACTCAAAGCAAGAGATAAAAGTGTGTATTTATTTTTATTGCATTTTAGGTTTTGGGGTACATGTGAAGAACATGTAAGATTGTTGCATAGGTACACACATGCCAGTGTGGTTTGCTGCCTTCCTCCCCATCACCTATATCTGGTATTTCTCCCCATGTTATCCCTCCCCAACTCCCAACCCCCTGCTGTCGCTCCCCTATTTCCCCCCAAGACCCCAGTGTGTGATGCTCCTCTCCCTGTATCCATGTGTTCTCATTGTTCAACATCCACCTATGAGTGAGAACATGTGGTGTTTGATTTTCTGTTCTTGTGTCAGTTTGCTGAGAATGATGGTTTCCAGGTCCCTATAAAGGATATGAATTCATTGTTTTTTTATGGCTGCATAGTATTCCATGGTGTATATGTGCCACATTTTCCCTGTCCACTCTATCATCGATGGCATTTGGGTTGGTTCCAAGTCTTTGCTATTGTAAACAGTGCCGCAATGAACATTTGTGTGCATGTGTCCTTATAATATAACTATTTATAATCCTTTGGACATATACCCAGTAATGGGATTGCTGGGTGAAATAGAATTTCTATTTCTAGGTCCTTGAGGAATCGCCACACTGACTTCCACAATGGTTGAACTAATTTACACTCCCACCAACAGTGTAAAAGTGTTCCTATTTCTTCACATCCTCTCCAGCATCTGTTGTCTCCAGATTTTTTAATGATAGCAGTTCTAACTGGTGTGAGATGGTATCTCACCATAGTTTTGATTTGCATTTCTCTAATGACCAGTGATGATGAGCATTTTTTCATATGTTTGTCAGCCTCATATATGTCTTCTTTTGAACTATGTCTGTTCCTATCCTTCGCCCACTTTTGAATGGGCTTGTTTGTTTTTTTCTTGTAAATCTGTTTTAGTTCTTTGTAGATTCTGGATATTAGCCCTTTGTCAGATGGATAAATTGCAAAAATTTTTTCCCATTCTGTTGGTTGCTGATTCATGCTAACAACTGTTTCTTTTGCTGTGCAGAAGCTCTGGATTTTAATTAGGTCCTATTTGTCTATTTTGGCTTTTGTTGTCAATGCTTTTGGTGTTTTAGTCATAAAGTCTTTGCCTATGCCTATGTCTTAAATGGTTTTGCCTGGATTTTCTTCTAGGGTTTTTATGGTGTTAGATCTTAAGTTTAAGTCTTTAATCCATCTGGAGTTAATTTTAGTGTAAGGTGTCAGGAAGGGATCCAGTTTCTGCTTTCTGCACATGGCTAGCCAGTTTTCCCAACACCATTTATTAAACAAGGAATCCTTTCCCCATTGCTTGTTTTTGTCAGGTTTGTCAAAGATCAGATAGTTGTAAATGTGTGTCATTGCCTCCGAGGCCTCTGTTCTGTTCCACTGGTGTATATCTGTTTTGGTACCAGTACCATGCTGTTTTGATTACTGTAGCCTTGCAGTATAGTTTGAAGTCAGGTAGTGTGATATCTCCAGCATTGTTCTTTTTGCTTAGAATTAACTTGGCTATGCAGGCACTCTTTTGGTTCCATATGAACTTTAAGGTGTTTTTTTCCAGTTCTGTTAAGAAGGTCATTGGTAGCTTGATGGGGATAATGTAGAATCTGTAAATTACTTTGAGCAGTATGACCATTTTCATGATATTGATTCCTCCTAACCATGAGCATGGAATGTTTCTACATCTGCTTGTGTCGTCTCTTATTTCGTTGAGCAGTAGTTTGTAGTTCTCCTTGAATAAGTCCTTTACATCCTTTGTTAGTTGTATTTCTAGGCATTTTATTCTCTTTGTAGCAATTGTGAATGGCAATTTGTTCTTGATTTGGCTCTCTTTAAGTCTGTTATTGGTGTATAGGCATACTTGTGATTTTTGCACATTGATTTTGTATCCTGAGACTTTGCTGAACTTGCTTATCAGTTTCAGGAGATTTTGGGCTGAGACCATGGCGTCTTCTAAATATACAATCATGTCATCTGCAAATAGAGACAGTTTGACTTCCTCCTTTCCTAATTGAAGACGCTTTATTTCTTTTTCTTGCCTGATTGCTCTGGCTAGAACTTCCAATACTATATTGAATAGGAGTGGTGAGAGAGGGCATCCTTGTCTGGTGCCACATTTCAAAGGGAATGCTTCCAGTTTTTGCCCATTCAGTATGATATTGGCTGTGGGTTTGTCATAAATAGTGTTTATTATTTTGAGATACGTTCCATCAATACCTAGTTTATTGAGGGTTTTTGCATTAAGGGCTGTTGAATTTTATCAAAGGTCTTCTCTGTATCTATTGAGATAATCATGTGGTTTTTGTCTTTGGTTCTGTTTATGTGGTGAATTACATATATAGACTTGTGTATGTTGAACCAGCCTTGCATCCCCAGGATAAAGCCTACTTGATCATGGTGGATAAGCTTTTAGATCTGCTGTTGCAACCAGTTTGCCAGTATTTTATTGAAGAGTTTTGCATCTGTGTTTATCATGGATATTGGTCTGAAGTTTTGTTTTCTTGCTGAGTCTCTGCCAGGTTTTGGTATCAGGATGATGTTGGTCTCATAAAATGATTTGGGAAGGATTCCCTCTTTTTGGATTATTTGGAATAGTTTCAGAAGGAATGGTACCAGCTCCTCTTTGTATGTCTGGTAGAATTCAGCTGTGAACCCATCTGGACCTACGCTTTTTTTTGGGTTGTAGGGTCTTAATTGCTTCCTCAACTTCTGCCCTTTTTATTGGTCTGTTCAGGGTTTTGACTTCTTCCTGGTTTAGGTTTGGGAGGATGCAAGTGTCCAGGAATTTATCCATTTCTTCCAGATTTACTAGTTTATGTGCATAGAGTTGTTTGTAATAATCTCTGATGATGGTTTGTATTTTTGTGGAATTTGTGGTGATATCTCCTTTATTGTTTTTTATTGCATCTATTTGATTCCTCTGTCTTTTTTATTAACCTGGCTAGTGGTCTATTTTGTTGATGTTTTCAAAAAACCAGCTCCTGGATTTATTGATTTTTGAAAGGTCTTTTGTGTCTCTATCTCCTTCAGTTCTGTTCTGATCTTAGTTATTTCTTGTCTTCTGCTAGGTTTTGAGTTTTTTTTTTTTGATCTTGCTCCTCTAGCTCTTTATATTTTGATGATAGGGTGTCAATTTTAGATCTCTCAGTGCTTCTCATGTGGGCATTTATTGTATATATTTTCCTCTAGAGACTGCTTTAAATGTGTCCCAGAGATTCTGGTACATTGTCTCTTTGTTCTCGTTGGTTTTGAAGAACATCTTTATTTCTGCCTTCATTTCATTGTTTATCCAGTCAACATTTAAGAGCCAGTTGTTCAGTTTCCATGAAGTTGTACAGTGCTGAGTTAGTTTCTGAATTCTGAGTTCTATCTTGATTACACTGTGGTCTGAGAGACTGTTTGTTATGATTTGCATTCTTTTGCATTTGCTGGGGAGTGATTTACTTCCAATTATGTGGCCAATTTTAGAGTAGGTGTGATGTGGTGCTGAGAAGAATGTATATTCTGTGGATTTGGGGTGGAGAGTTCTGTAAATGCCTATTAGGTTTGCTTGGTCCAGGTCTGAGTTCAAGTCCTGGATATCCTTGTTAATTTTCTATCTCATTCATCTGTCTAATATTGATAGTGGAGTGTTAAAGTCTCCCACTATTATTGTGTGGGAGTCTAAGTCTCTTTGTAAGTAATTAAGAATTTGCTTTATGTATCTGGGTGCTCCTGCATTTGGTGCATATGTATTTAGGATCATTAGCTCTTCTTGTTACATTGATCCTTTTAACCATTATGTAATGAATGTCCTTCTTTGTCTCTTTTTATCTTTGTTGGTTTAAAGTCTATTTTATCAGAGACTAGGATTGCAACTTCTGCTTTTTTTTTTTTTTTCTCTCCATTTGCTTGGTAAATCTTCCTCCAACCCTTATATTGAGCCTTTGTGTATCCTTGCATGTGAGATGCATTTCCTGGATACAGCACACTGATGGGTTTTGGCTTTTTATCCAATTTGCCAGTCTGTGTCTTTGGTTGGGGCATTTTGCCCACTTACATTTAAGGTTAATATTGTTATGTGTGAATTTGATCCTGCCATTTTGATGTTAGTTGTTTTGCTCATTAGTTGATGCAGTTTCTTCATTGTATTCATGCTCTTTACCATTTGGTACATTTTTGGAGTGGCTGGTACTGGTTGTTCCTTTGTATGTTTAGTGCTTCTTTCAGGAGCTCTTGTAAAGCAAGCCTGGTGGTGAAGAAATCTCTGATCAATTGCTTGTTCATAAAGGATTTTATTTCTCCTTCGCTTATAAAGCTTAGTTTGGCTGGATATAAAATTCTAGGTTAAAAGTCCTTAAGGCTGTGGAGTATTGGCCCCCACTCTCTTCTGGCTTATAGGGTTTCTGCTGAGACATCTGCTGTGAGTCTGATGGGTTTCCCTTTGTGGGTAACCCGACCTTTCTCTCTGGCTGCCCTTAGCCTTTTTTCCTTGTTTTCAACCCTGGTGAATCTGACAATTATGTGCCTTGGGGTTGCTCTTCTTGAGGAGTATCTTTGTGGTGTTCTCTGTATATCCTGGACTTGAATACTGGCCTGCCTTGCTAGGCTGGGGAAGTTTTCCTGAATAATATCCTGAAGAGTATTTTCCAGCTTGGATTCCCTCTCTCCATCACATTCAGGTACACCTATCAAACGTAGATTAGGTCTTTTCACATAGTCCCATGTTTCTTGTAGACCTTGTTCATTTCTTTTTACTCTTTTTTCTCTAATCATGCCTTCTCATTTTATTTCATTGAGTTGGTCTTCCATCTCTGATATCCTTTTTTCTGCTTGGTCCATTTGGCTATTGAAACCTGTTTAAGCTTCATGATGTTCTCGTGTTGTGTTTTTCAGCTCCATCAATTCATGTATTCCTCTCTAAGCTGTTTATTCTTGTTAGCATTTCATTAATCCTTTTTCCAAGGTTCTTAGCTTCTTTGCATTGGGTTAGAACATGTTCTTTTAGCTCAGAAAAGTTTCTTATTACACACCTTCTGAAGCCTGTTTATGTCAATTCATCAGACTCATTCTCCATCCAGCATTGTTCCCTTACTGGTGAGGAGTTGTGATCCCTTGGAGGAGGAGAGGTGTTCTGGTTTTGAGTATTTTCATCCTTTTTGCACTGGTTTCTTCCCATCTTTGCGGATTTATTTACCTGCGGTCTTTGTAGTTGTTGACTTTCAGAAGGGGCCTCTGAGTGGACTTCTAGTTTGTTGATGATGAAGTCATTTCATTCTGTTTATTACTTTTCCTTCTAACAGTCAGGCCCCTCTGCTGTAGGACTGCTGGAGGTCCACTCCAGACCCTGCTTGTCTGGGGATTACCTGCAGTGGCTGCAGAACTGTAAGGGTTGCTGCCAGTTTCTTCTTCTGCTATCTTTGTCCCAGAAGGATCCCTGTCATATGTCAGTCTGAGCTTTCCTTTATGAGGTGACTCTTTGGATATGTGGGAGTCAGGGAGCTGCTTGAGGAGACAATATGTCCTTTATAGGAGCTCAAGTGCTGAGCTGTGAGCTCCATTGTTCCATTCAGAGCTGCTGTGCAGGCATGTTTAAGTCTGCTGCAGCAGAACTCATAAACGTCTTTTTTTTTTTTTCCCCCAGGTGCTCTCTCCTGGGAAGGTAGGGCTTTATTTATAAGTTTCTATCATGCTGCTGCCTTTTTTCAGGGCTGCCTGCCCAGTGAGGAGGCAGCCTAGTCACAGTCAGCCTGCAGAGGCTTTGCTGAGCTGCTGTGGGCTCTGCCCAGCTGCTGTGTGAACTTCCCTGCAATCCTGTTTATAGGGGTATAGTTAGAACTGCCTCAGCAGTGGTGGGCCACCTTTGTAATGGTGGAGTCTCTCTGTAATGGTGAACTGCCTCGGCAATGGCAGTCCATCTTGGCAATGGCGGACTACATCAGTAGTGGTGGACTGCTGCGGTAATGGTGAATGCCCCTCCCCCACAGAGCTGGACTGTCTTGGGTTCAGCTGTGCTTGCTGTGAAACTCTTAATCTGGAACATTTCAGGTTGCTGTTTTTTGTGGTGGTGGGACTACCTGAGCCTGATAACCTGGCTCCCTGCCTCAGAGCCCTTTTTTTTTCAGTTGTCCGGGCGACTCTGTTTCCTAGGCATCCCAATCACCAGTTGAAATGGCACCCGGATTTGTGTGATTTCTTGTGTAGACCTGCTGCACTGGCTGAAACAGCTGCTGGAGACTCGTGTCAGTTTTTCGCCAGGGAATCTTCTGGCCTAGCTCCCTGTTTCAGTCCCCTTTTTTTCAGTTGAACAGGCGACTCTGTCTCCCAGGCATTCCAGTCGCCAGTTGAAAAGGCTCCCGGATTTGTGTGAGATTTTGTGCAGAGACCTGCTCCAGCTGAAACAGCCACACTGGGGGCTCGTGGCACTTTTTCACCTGGGAATCTCCTGTCCTGGCTTCGTGTTTCAGTCCCCTTTTTGTCACTTGAACAGGCGACTCTGTCTCCCAGGGGTTCCAGTTGCCTGTTGAAAAAGCATCTGGATCTGTGTCATTTCCCAAGTGGCAACCCACTGCATTGGCTGAAACAGCCACATTGGAGATTTGTGGTACTTTTTCACCCAGGAATCTCCTGGCCTGGCTCCCTGTTTCAGTCCCCTTTTTATCAGTTGAATGGGTGACTCTGTCTTCCAGGTGCTCCAGTCACCTGTTGAAAAGGCCCTGGGATCTGTGTGATTTCCCGTGCGGCGAACCACTATGCCAGCTGAAATAACCATGCTGGAGATTTGTGGCACTTTTTTGCCTGGGAATCTCCTGGCCTGGCTTCCTGTTTCAGTTCCCTTTTTATCAGTTGAATGGGCAACTCTGTCTCCCAGACACTCCAGTCGCCAGCTAAAATGGCGCCCAGACCTGTATATTTTGTGCAGAGACCCACCACGCTGGCCACAACAGCTGCGCTGGTGACCCGTGGGGCTCCCCTGCCTGAGAATCTCCTGGTCTGTGGGCAATAAAAATCCATCCAGAAATGCGGCATCCACTCACCCTCTGTGATCTCTCTGGGAGCTGCAATCCAGAGTTGCTCCTAATCAGCCATGTTGGATCAAACGTGTATATTTTTATGTTTAGGTTTGATGAAGAGTGGATAGTCATGGAGTAGTATGGCTGGCCAAAGGGGATATAATCTAATGATCATACACCTGGGGAAACTGAACAAGGTCTGTTTCTTTAGACTCTTCTTTGTGTTCCTTTCTTCCAGGCATAGAGAGGTCTCTTGAATTAAGGTCTTATGACCTGTCTCAGGACAGAAGGGCAAAGGGAAGGTGGGAATGACCTTCTTGCTTCTGGGATTTTCTCAAACACCAAGGTTCCATATTTTGGGGTAGTATATCCTGAACCCCATTATAAATCTTTATCCTTTTTTCACTTAATATACTATAATTTTCCAAGCCAATAAAATATGTTTTGAAGTGGCTGTAAAAAATAGTTGTGATATAGTGAAACACGTAATGGAATACCACTCCCTTTTTTTCTCTCTTTTTTCAGCACCAAAAGATATACTCAGCATTTATAACATACAAATCACAGGACTGAGATTTAGGTTGAGAAGAGGAAAGGAGAAAAATCTAGAACATTGATTTTAGTACATTTACATTTATTAGATACTATTTAAATAACTATATTTTCCATGTGTCATGTCTTCAAGCTCTTTCCCAACTCTACTCTGAAGTCTGTATGATAGAATTAGGTTAAATTCTACATTTTTAGATGTAAAGACAGGCTCAGAAGTAAAACAGTTTGACAAAGCACTTTTACTTCTTTACATTGAATAACAAAAAACATGAGACAACCTCTGAGACTTTTGTCTTAGGTTGGCTAATAAGATAATAGTTTTTCTTTGGCCGACTAGTGTCTGAATAGACTATTTCAGAGCCAAGATTGGCGCCTTTCTGTGCAAGGCATGTTGTCCATGTTCCTCTATACTAGAGGCTGGGGAAAAAGACTCATATACATTTTTTAGTCATTTTACTTCTCAGAAAAGGAAGATATGAATTTCACAAATAAAATGTACATTTTAAAGAATTTTGGTAAATTGCCAAATTGCCTTTCAGAATGTAAGTTTTTAGAAGACAAATGTAATTACTTAATTTCCCTGGTTAGTTGAATTTTTTAAAGGCTTTCGGTGTTTTTGAGATAGTGGTTAAATTTTGTAGCTTAGTGTTTAAGGCATTTCACAACCCCTCTGTTCTCTCTACTATATCTTACACTACTTCCCCAGATCAGTCTCCTATTTCTCAGACTTTTGGGCTACCCACATCTCATTATTTCATACTAATTAGTGTCATAGTACTTCTGTACCTCCTTTTTTCTGCTTTGATATGCTCTTCTTCCTTTCATTTTCACCAAGGTTAATCCTTCTTTTTCTCTCTGGACTCTTGGTTCAGGTGTCATTTCTAGTCTCCCCATTATGCAATACAATCTGAATTTCATTTCTTGTCACAACACCCTCTGTGCACTTCTATCAAAACACTGTATTTAACTGTAATTGTTGACTCTTTTTGTCTCCTTGAAAGTAAAGTATGTCTTTAAAATTTATATCTACATTCCTAGTATTTATCTGTCATACAAGATCCAGTAAATTAGGCCAAGTCCATAAATTCACCTTGTCCTCCCTTTCTTCCATCTCACCATCAACATAATCCTGTCTTTCCTGCTCCTTAAGACCAACACCCAGGTTGTCTTACTACTAATCACTTAAGAGAAATAGGGATGCAACTAGAGGCAAGTTTGATAAAACAAATAATACAACACTGGGAACTTTAAGTGTTGAATGCATGTTTACAGTGGTTATGCCTTTTTTGTGATGTAAGTAGAATTCAACATGTTTTTCTGAAAGCCTGAAAGTCAGAGTTTTATTCTTAGATGGTTTGGAAGAAGTCTCTCTTGGCTTCTATTTATTCTGTTGTATGCTTAGTAGGGTCCTCAAGATAGAGCAACTTGTGTGAATTTGTAGATCATTTAATTAGCCACTTGAATAGTGCTCCCAGAATTTTTTTATGTGCTTTTATCTCATCTCCTGTATATTGGGGAAAAGTCTTCATTGGTCTTAGTGAAAGAAAGCAACTCTTCCAGCCATGTGAAGCTGTAAGTTCAGTAAAACTTTTTCTTTTGTAAATTGCCCAGTCTTGGGTATATCTTTATCAGCAGCATGAAAATGGGCTACACAGTAAATTAGTACCAGTAGAGTGGGGCGCTGCTTAAAAGATACTCAAAAATGTGGAATTGATGTTGCAGCTGGGTAGCAGGCAGAGGTTAGAACAGTTTGGAGGGCTCAAAAGGAGACAGGAAAATGTGGGAAAGTTTGGAACTTCCTAGAAACTTGTTGAATGACTTTGCCCAAAATGGTGATAGCGATATGGACAATAAAGTCCAGGCTGAGGTGGTCTCAGATGGAGATGAGGAACTTTTTGGGAACTGGATCAAAGGTGATGCTTATTATGTTTTAGCAAAGAGACTGGTGGTGTTTCTCCCCTGCCCTAGAGATTTGTGGAACTTTGAACTTGAGAGAGTTGATTCAGTGTAACTGGTGGAGGAAATTTTTAAGCAGTAAGGCATTCAAGAGGTGACTTGGGTGTTATTAAATGCATTGTTTCATAAGGGAAGAACAGCATAAAGGTTTGGAAAATTGGCAACCTGACAATGCAATAGAAAAGAGAAACGCATTTTCTGAGGAGAAATTCAAGCCAGCTGCAAAAATTTGCATAGGTAACACGGAACTGAATGACAATGAGGCAGATGTCTCCATGGCATGTCAGAGGTCTTCATTGGCAGCCTCTCCCATCACAGGCCCAGACCTAGGAGAAAATGGTTTTGCGGGCCGGGTTTACTAGCTGTGTGCAGCCTAGGGACTTGCTGCCCTGCGTCCCAACCACTACAGCCCTGGCTTCAGAGGGTACAAGCCCTAAGCCTTGGCAGCTTCCATGTGACGTAGGGCCTGCAAGTGCACAAAAGTCAAGAATTGGGGTTTGAAAACCTCTGCCTATATATCAGATGTATGGAAACGCCTGATGTCCTGCAGAAGTTTGCTGCAGGGGCAGGGTACTCATGTAGAGTCTCTGCTAGGGCAGTGTAGAAGGGAAATGTGGGGTGGGAGCCTTGACACAGCATCCCTACCAGGGCACCGCCTAGTGGAGGTCTGAGATGAAGGCCTCTGTCCTACAGACCCCAGAATAGTAGATCCACTGACAGCTTGCACCATGTGTCTGGAAGAGCCATAGACACTCAACACCAGTCTGTCAAGGCAGCTGTGAGGGAGGCTGTGCCCTGCAAAGCCCAAGACCATCGGAACTCACCTCTTGCATGAGTCTGACTCAGATGCAAAACATGGAGTCAAAGGAGATCATTTGAGAGCATTCAGATTTGACTGCCTGCTGAACTTTGGACTTGTATGGGGATTGCAGCCCCTTTGTTTTGGCCAATTTCTCCCATGTGGAATGGCTGTGTTTACCCAACACCTGTACCCCCATTTTTTTTTTTTTTTAGGAAGTAACTAGCTTGCTTTTGATTTTACAGGTTCATGGGCAGAAGGGACTTGCCTTGCCTCAGATGAGACATTGGTTTGTGGACTTTTGGGTTAATGCTAAAATGAGTTAAGATTCTGGGTGACTGTTGGCAAGGCATGATTGGTGTTGAAATGTAAGGACATGAGATTGGAGTGGAACCAGGGGTGGAATGATATGGTTTGACTGTGTCCCCACCAAAATCTCATCTTAAATTGTGATTCCCACAGTTCTCACGTGTCATGGGAGGAACCTGGTGGGAGATGATGGAATTATGGGGGTGGGTCTTTCCTGCTCTGTTCTCATGATAGTGAGTGAGTCTCATGAGATCTGATGGTTTTAAAAGGGGAGTTTTCTTGCACAAGATCCTCTTCCCTTGTCTGGCATCATGTAGACATTGCCTTTCACCTCTCCAGCCACATGGAAATGTAAGTCCAATAAACCTTTCTTTTGTAAATTGCCCGGTCTCAGGTATATCTTTATCGGCAGTGTGAAAACGGACTAATACACTCTGGGTCTAGTGGCATTTTTGAATGAACTGATCCTTCTCAATATGATTCTGGCTTCAGATCACCCTTGCACCCTGACCTCATCCCTGACTAAAGCATATTCTCTAATAAGTTCAAGATGGCTCTACATTCAGGTTAAGCAAATATTAGATTTATTGTCCTGATTTAGCATTAAGGTCTTTTCACAAAATACACTGTAATTTTGATACTATATGCCACTCTGCATTGGATCTTTCTGATGGCCAGGAGATTCCTTTGACTCCTTAAAGGCACGTCAGTCTAGAGCTAGAACATATTGAACATGAATACCTGAACACATTTTCTGATATATCTACCGTAACTGCAATAACAGGAATTAGCATATGCAAGAATACAGCTACACATTTGCAGAAATGTAGTTGAGAAATAATTTACTAAGCTAAAATGGTTCAAGAATGGCAAACTCTCAAGGAATGAAAGACTCTGAGAACTATTTTTGTGTAAAAAAAAAATCCTTTAATAATGTTCAAAATGAAAATTCAAAATATATATACAAAAAATATGCACCAATTAATCTTTGTGTTAATTAAAATAATAGAAGCTTCAAAGTACCCATAAAATTTAGAACAGGTAACTTTATTTTAAATAACTTTCTTAATCTTGCACATTAAGATCACAGTAAACATTTAATAATTTTTGTTAAGGAAATTAATCTTTACATAGAAAATCAACTATGTAATTTTACTTACAAAATAATAAAAACTCTACTGTGGCAACATAAGAAGCATTTTGATAAATGGAAAAAATTAATGCAAGTAAAACAATGGTTTTCTTTTTACTTTTGACTTTCTCTTTTATTTATTTTATATGATCATTTGACACAAACATGGATTACTTTGATATTTGCTGAACATAAATGGTAAGATTCTCAAAGGCTGAATTAAAAGTCTGGGTGTTCAATATTTTAGAAGCTGAATAAACAAAATTGGGGTTTATGATCACAGAGGATTTATCATTTTTTCCTTTGCCCATATGAAAATATATAATAGAAAATTACCCATGGAAAAACATTTTTAAATTTAATGTTGCATTCCTATCAACTTAATTAAGTCAGCAATTCGATTAATTACTTTAAAGATTAATATTTTTGTCTAGAATGAGTAGAGGTAGACTGATCTTTTTGTATTCAAATAGTGTAAAATATAAAGTTTAAAATGTCATAAGGAATTATATAAAATAGTATTTTTTAAATATTTGAAATTTAATTTATAATTATATTCAAAATAATTCCTTTTTGATAAATAATAAGTTGTTGCTTGAAATTCAGTTGGTTGAAATGATTATTCTAAGGAACTCTTTTAATTATTTCTAACTAATAATCTTTAGAAAACAAAAATACCTGTTTTTTAAAATAAGGGCTTCTAGTTTTGGAAAAAAGCTTCTAATGATTTAAATGCACTTACAGATACTCTTACGACTGGAAAGGCATCCTATCTGGTTTTCACACTAGTATTTACAAAGTATTATGTGATAGAGCAGCTACTGAATTAAAATAAAATGTACAAAAGTAAACTAGGTCAAAGAATAATCTTTGTATAAAATGTTTAGTTATTCCAATGTTAAATATGACTTATGCTTACTGGTAATAAATTGCATGTGTTCTCTCTCTCATTAGTAGCTTGTTTTAGAATAGAACACAACAATGCATGGGCACCTCTAGTGTTCCTGCGCACGTAAGGGCATCCTTGTAGCCCCAACTAAAATCAGTGTTTATTCTGCCAAAAATAAGAGCAAGGGCTTAGTAATAAAATGTTTTTTTGCAAATTTCTGTATTTTAGTTTTGAAGTGTTTTCTATTAATTTTGAAATAAAATACATGATTTCATTTCACTTTTGACACAGAAATGTTTCTTTATAAAAATGCATGACCACATTTTAAATTTCTGCTTCAATGTATATAAGTATAGTACTGGCACTCGCAACAAATGAATCCTTTCCCAGGGATGAATGGATCAGAAAATTTTTCATTCAACATTTGGGAAGAAAACAAACCTGAAGTATGTAATTTTAAAAATTATGTGAAAATGTTTATATGAAACACTTCATATAGCATTTGTGTGAAAATAAGGTGGAAAAAAATCTTCCATGAAGAACAAAAATTCACATCTTTTTAACATTTACATTTAATACAACACTACTGTTTTAACTGAATTGTGTGTGTGTGAGGTGGTATTTGGGGGGAGATGGGAGTTGTATGGTGACTACTTTTTTGTGACCACTCACCTTCAACCTTGGGGGAAAATGCTTACTATATGACAAATGTAAATTAAGATCATTACTCTTCTGTCACAGACGATTTCCTAGATTTGAGAACAAGGTCTTTAATGGATGAAGAAAGTTCTTGAAGCTCTTTACGAGTAGTATTGGCAACATCTTCTTGTTCTTTGCCTAATTCATTATTCAAGGGATAATCTCCCTGTCCAGTCTTCTTATTTTGACTGACTAGCTGCTTTACAACCAAGCCCTGGTACTTTACCAAAAGGGCATGCTGATCCTGCAAAAAGGAAGAAAAAGTTAACCAACGCAATGTAACCTTTTGTGGAACAGATGAAGTAGAATTTCTTCAACTAATATACATCGAAGGTCCTCATTGTTACAAAACACTGGCCATGGAAGTAGCAAGCCTAATCTGCAAAGTTTCTGCTCTTAAGGAGTTTTCAGTTTAGAAGAGATAAAACATGAATGCAAATCACTTTAACGTAAGTTGACTTTGCCAGTTTCTATCATCAAAGATACAGTCAAAGGGACAGGGAAGTTCCCTTTTAGCTGAGGAGTTTTTTAGCTAAAAGGGATAGGACAAGACTTTTTAATGGGTCCTTGAAGGATAAGTTAAACCTAAAGGAACTGAAATGGGAGATCTGACATTCTTGTATCTTTTCTGAAAGCTTAGTTTCCAAATTCAGAATATTCTTGAAAGATTCTTGAGCTATGCCTAATATTAAAAAATTAATCCCATAATCCACTGTTCACATTATTGGAAGTAGCCTCTGATGTTAATATATTTTATGCCTGAGTGCTGACAATAATTCATCTCAATCCACTCAAAATATTCAGAATCTAAAACTTTGAAAAGTTTCAAGTGTATTGAAAATGTAATACCTCTGGAATTTTACTATTAAGAAAAGCAATGATCTGTGGGACACATCTTCCAGGTGCATGGAGCATGCTGTGGGTTGAAAACTGAAACAACAGGACTGATGTGAGGTGCAGAATAAGAGCAGGGTCTTCTGTGACCTTTAGCTGTTCTGCCAGTGCTTGTCGATGTTGGAACAGTATCTGTCTAAATAAATAATAATAATAAAACAGCACACAAATGCATTATCATAATTTAATAAGTTCTCACCAATTTCAATTCAGCCCTTTCTGTTAATTTTTAGCTTTTCTAAGAAATTTATCTAATTCCATAAACATTTTAAGTTAACTTTTCAATATCAGATATATACATATAAAACCTAAATGGCATTGATAGATTAGTATGCTAGAAAATTCAAGGAGGAACATTCGAAGTATGTTTTTTGTTTTGAGTTGCTGGAGGTCAAACAGATTTGCACTGATTTAGATGAGGTTTCCTGTACGGAAAGCCCCCAGGCTAAGAAAAAGTTCCTGGGCTTGATTAACTATAGGATAAAGAAACTCTGCTACTTGATCCAGAGGGTCAGAGAGAAATATCTAATTATTTTAAGGCTTCGAATGTGCTTGAAGGCCTACAGTCATTTAGGAATATTAGATACATTAGATATATATTCTCTACGTAAGAGTCAGGCAGTCAAATTCAGATTTCATATCTGAAAAGTCCCACATTTAAGAACATTATCAAATGCAGATTTATTGAATGTTACCTTTCCCTTTTTTTGTCTCCCCTTTTAACCATAATATCACAAGCTTCTGCTGCAGAATCCAGACAAGAAAGAAAGTCTTCTATGCTCTGAAAAGGCAATGAATACCATAATTTACTTTTCTATATGGCTGCCTAAAGAAGTATAGCTATTTAATAACTATTTTGTAATTTTACATCCTAAATACAATTTTTACAAGGGTCACTTCCTCAATAAATTAGAAATTGTGATATAGAACTGAAAATGGTAAAACGCCAGCAGCTTGGTCTTCTCTTCACCTTTCAAAGAGGTAGCTGAGTACAAAATATTAGTTTAAGATTGGATCTACTCAAAGATCTTTGTAACACACTGCTTCCTGACATCTAAATAGAATAAAACTTTACTTACCTTTTCATTCAAAGAGTTATGGAGTTTTGTAAGAGCTACTTTGGTTTCTTCTGATAATTTACTTAGAATTTTTTTTCTTATCTGTAAGGGTAAATAAAAATTCTTTTAGTACTGTGCTTTTGACATGCAGTGGATATAGGATAAAGTGAAAAAAATGCTATAACAAGTTGCTGAGTGGATTTTATCATATTCTTGAATTTTAGATCTCAAATTAGAGACAAAAACATTAGAGAGCTAGTCAACAGCCAATCAGCCAAAAAGGCTAGATGTTGTCCTGCTACTTCCACCTGCTCCAGCAATATGAGAAAGACTAGAATCATTGACCCTGTGAGAAACAGAATATTTTGGGTAAGAGGCTAATTCTTCCACTGAAGTAGCAAGAGAGTGTTTTTTTCTCCCCAGTGCTAGCTGTGAAGGGCCCCACTCATAAAGATCAGGGATGCCTATAAGATGGACTGAGCTCTTGTTCATGGCTGGATGCTTGTTATGCTCTATGGTGTGAGGAATCTTTTCAGCACCTCTTCTACATGTTAGTGCCCACTGAAGTTTGATGATATTCTTGATGAGAATCATTTATTTCTTCTGGCATAAAATTTTGGAGGAAACTTGCTGGAATGGCTTGAAAACAGGCCTTAAGGGGTATAATGTCTGGGAAGACAGGGGCTAGTTGTCTCTGTCTAGCCTTCCTGCCCCAGTCCCACACCTATCTTTCTGTGGCCCTTAAAGGGAATGGAACAAGATCTCCTGTATTTCCTGCAGAAGGAGACATGAAATTGTCCAGATAATTGGGGATTTGCTGCTCAAGCAGAAGGGAATGGGGCCAGCACCTTGCTGGGGTAGGAGGAAGAAATAACCATACCTCTCTGTTTGAGGGTTGGTCCTTACTGTGAGAAGTCACATGAAACTAAACAACGTTCCAAGGAAACAACTTATATCATCTATATGGCAATCACTAACTACATCACCAAAGACCACAAACATCAGGCTGATTTGGTTTGACCTTGATCAAAGCAGTGATATGTAGTTAGTCACATCAAGACAGTTTTTCCTCTCTCATTTTCCCTAAATGTCCAACTTGAAGTGGACCTAGAAAGGTGAGGAAGGAGGAGGAAGAAGGAAGAACATGAAAGAGGAGGAAGAAAAGGAGGTGGGAGGAGGATAGAGAAGAAAGAGGAGAAGAAGGAGGAGGGGTTGTCATCTTTGGGTAGACCACACCTTTCTTCCTCTAGGCAACGGGGAGCCATTGGTTTACATAACATCACAAGAAGGGAAGAGATGAGCTTTTGAATTTAGTTTGAGATTAGAATTTTAAACATTTAAATTGGAATTAGTCTAAATATTGAAATGAGATATCGTTAAAGGAAAATAACTGCAAAGTTATGGAAACTAGTCAGAATGTTATGGGATTTGCCAGTCACCTGGAAGAGGGAATGTGACATAATATTTAGGAGAAAACTGTTTATTCTAAAATAATGATGCATCATTACTTTTAACAGACTAGTTATACTACCAATACTGCTAGCAAATGTACATATATTGTACTAAAGTTAAATGAAAAATCTTTTAGATTTTTTTCCTCAAACATTTTTTATTACATTTTATTTTCCTCTTTAACTACTTCAATAAGACAAAATAAAATGTGTATAGATGCAAAACAGAACCCATCAAAAGTGGTAAGCAGATCATTAACATACTTCACTTGTAATGGCTGCAGGATCATCTACTGCCATCATTAAATCCGAAGCTAAGAAGTTGAAAATGAGGTTAGTGATATCAGTACACACTGACTTCAGCAAGTGTTTGGTAAGAGCAGCCTGTGTGTCATCTGGAAAATAAAGAAGCTTTATTAAAACTAATTTCTTCCCCAAATTATGAAAATCAATGAAAAAATAAGATTAAGTATACCTGTAAAAAACTTCATCCCTTTTTCAAATAACCTAATGTTATTGTACAGGTTTGAAACTTCTTCTTGCAAGTCCTTGATTGTGCGTTTTCTGCATGTCCCAGAAGTTGTGGAAGACATGAATACTGAACGTACCACCTCGAGGTAAGTTTTATTAAGAGGTCTGTGCACAAGACAAATATATTTAGTTTATTAAATGTACTGAGTATTTACGTAGATAAAAAACTTTGTTTCTATGGAAATAAGGCATAAGAATAGAGATCTCTATTTTTTTAAACAAATAAAATTAATTTGGAGACAAGTTCACTGACAATTTGTTCCCCAACCCTAGTAATTAAAACAGAAATAGATTAATTTTCTCTATTTTAAAGTATTCAAAGTTATTGCACTTAAGACACCAAGAGTAACAAAGTCCCCACAATTCAAAATAGCTTTTTAGAATTAATTTGGAGAATAGTAGACTATAAATCTGTTCTTCAACAATTACATCTTAAAATTCTCAATTTCTAAAATACTAAAATACATTAAAAAAAACCTTTTTATGCCTAACATTTTAAAAAGCAGTGGAAAATGATTAGTAGTATTTCATTTTTACATGTGAAAAATATAGTTCTGTAATATATTTATGCACAAATATTATTTATATTAAAAAATTACTACTAAAGTTTTATTTCCAAAATCAAAGCTAATGCACTGCTCTTCTGGATTGTATTTATGGAAGCTTACACAGTGGAACTAACTTGATGGATGACCAGGTTAGTTAGTTACCACATAATTTTCTTCATTTTTATATAAAAATACCCTTAGCCTGGTTCATTCATAAGGTAGGAGTGCCTAAATTTATTCTTTTTGAAGTGAACTTTTACTTTATATTCTCCCTAAAAGTAAACACTGTTTACTTTCTGTCAGATTAAAATAGAAAATTATCTTTTCTTCTTTTTGAATGTTATTTTTTGTGCCATAGGAGAGACTAGCTAATGGTTAATGCCATTGTTTTTCTCCCCAACCAAGACTTAAGACTGTAAGATGAGTGAGTGAGGACACTTTCTGGATCTTGCCTTTTTTCCCATACTGCCTTGCCCAAAACACTTAACAAATATTTGTTTAATTAAACTGCCTCTGTAGGCAAATAAAATTGGACATTTGGAGGCTAGGTTAAATTCCAAGTTTGAAAAGAAAACATTTAATACATATGCTTTCTATGATCTTGGAAAAAAATTTTATTTAATAACCCATTTAATTTCTATCATAAAATAGAAAAAATACATTTTATACTTGCTTTATTAAATACTCAGCAAGTTCCGAAATAAACTCCTCAGGGGCATCTTGTATGTGTTTCCTTAAAAAATCTTCAATCTCATCCTGGAACATAAAACTGATCTCTGGCTTCTTCTTTCCTATAGCAGACATGAGCAATGGCAAATAGATAGATAGACAGATAGATAGATAGATGGCAACCAAATGGCAAATAAGGGTCCATTAATATATTAAGATAGTAATTCATTCATTAATTGTTAGTGTCAAATAGCAACAATTAATGAAAACAATATTAAAATTAGGATATATAATAAAATATTTAAAAAAATATTTTATTTTATATCCAGGGGTTTTGTATGCATGTTTGTTACATGAGTATATGGCATAGTGGTGGGGACTGGGCCTCTATTGTACCTATTAACCAAAGAGTGAACATTGTACTTATTAGGCAATTTTTTTTTAACCCTTGCCCTGCCCTCCCCCCTGCCCCACACCCAACAACTTCCCTCTTTTTGGAGTTCCTTCTACTATTTTCCATGTGTGCCCATTGTTTACTTCCCATTTATAAGTGAGAACATGTGGTACTTTGTTTTCTGTTTCTGAGTTAGTTCACTTAGAGTAATGACCTCAAGTTCCAACCATGTTGCTGCAAAGGACATGATTTCGTTCTTTTTAATGGCTACATTGTATTACATGGTATATACCACATTTTCTTAATCCAGTCAATCACTGGAGAACACTTAGGCTGGTTCTATGACTTTGCTATTGTGAATAGTGCCTGGATGAACATACGAGTATAGGTGTCTTTTCAATAGAATGATTTCATTTTCTTTGGGTAGAAATCCAGCAGTGGGATTCCTAGGTCAAATAGTAGTTCTATTTTTAGTTCTTTGAGAAATCTCCCTTCTGTTTTCCATAGAGTTAAACTAATTTACATTCTCACCAACTGTGTATAAGTATTCCCTTTTCCCCACATCAACAATAACATCTGTTGTTTTTTGACTTTTCAGTAATAGCCATTACGACTGGTGCATGATGATATACTGCAGTTTTAGTCTGCATTTCTCTGATAGTGATGTTGAGCATTTATTCATGTTTGTCGCCCACTTGTATTTCTTCTTTTGAGAAATATCTGTTCATGTCCTTTGCTCAGTTTTCAATGGGGTTATTTTTTCTTGTTATTTGTAGATTCTAAATATTAGTCTTTTGTCAGGCATCATTTGCAAGTTTTTCTACCATTCTGAAGGCTATTTATTTACTCTTCGTGATTCTTTTGCTGTGCAGAAACTTTTTAGTTTAATTAAGTCCCATTTGTCAATTTTTGGTTTTGCTGTATTTCCTTTTGGGATTTTCATCATAAATACTTTGCCTAGGCCAATGTTCAGAAGAGTTTTTCCTAGGATTTCTTCAAGAATTTTTATAGTTTCATGTCTTAATGTTCCAAATCCATCTTGAGTTGATTTTTGTATATGGTGAAAGGTGGAATACAGTTTTGTTCTTCTGCACCATTTTATATATGGTGAGAGATGGGATAAAGTTTCGTTCTTCCCAGAACCATTATTGAATAGGGTGTCCCTTCCCCATTGTTTATTTTGTCTACCCTGTCCAACATCAGTTGTTTGTAGGTATGTGGTTTTATTTCTGGGTTGTCTATTCTGTTCCAATGATCTATGTGTCCATTTTTCTGTAAGTACCATGCTGTTTTGGTTACTACAGCGTTGTAGTATTATTTGAAGTCAGACAATATGACGCCTCCATTATTATTATTTTTTTTTCAGTCAGGATGCCTCGGTTATTCAGGCTCTCTTTTGGTTCCATATGAACTTTAGGAGTGTTTTTTCAGTTCTGTGAAAAATGATGTCATTTTTTATAAGGATTGCATTACATCTGTAGATTGCTTTGGGCAGTATGGTCATTTCAGCAATATTCATTCTTCTAATCTATGAACCTGAGATGCCTTTTATTTGTTTGTGTCATCTAAGATTTCTTTCTTCAGTGTTTTGCAGTTCCCCTTGTAGAGATCTTCCATTTCTTTGGTAAAATGTATTTTTAGGTATTTTTTTTGTAGTTATTAAAAATAAGACTGAATTCTTGATTTGGTTCTCAGTTTGATAGTTACTGTTGTATAGAAATGCTACTAATTTTCATACATTGATTTTGTATCCTGACATTTTACTGAAGTCATTTATCAAGACTAGGAGTCTTTGAAAGAGTCTTTATGGCTTTGTAAGTATATGATCATGTCATCAGTGAACAAAGATAATCTGGCTTCCTCTTTTCCAATATGAATGCTTTTATTTATTTCTCTTGCCTGTCTGTTCTGGCTAGGATTTCCAGTACTGTGTTGAATAGGAGTGGTGAGAACAGACATCCTTCCTCTTGTTCTATTTCTTAATGGTTCTATCAATTTTTCTCCACTCAGTATGATGCTGGTTGTGGGTTTGTCATAAGCAGTTCTTTTTATTTTGAGGTATGTTCCTTTGATGCCTAGTTTGTTGAAGGTTTTTATCATCAAGTGGTACAATTTCTTATATGATCATTTGCTAACTTCATTTAAAATGACTGATTATTTTCTACAAATCAATCAGAAAATAATAAAGAGTTTTTCCCCTTGTTAAACCTGGATGATACGAATAGCTGGAAATCAAAACAAGTATTTTAAAACAAATTTTTAAGGAAAGGATAATTTATCTTTGTTGAACAAGAAATACTGGGCAGTTTTTCCTCCTTTATAAAAATATAAATTTATTGAAAATTAAATAATACTTATAATTTAAATAAGATCTTCAGAAAGTCTTTATAATCATGTGTATCACAATTCCAATAATTATTTAAGTTAAAGTTTGTCTTTTGTCTTTTGGAAAAGGCATAGATCAAAAAAAAGTCAGAATTTTATAATTTATTTTTGCTCTCACAAACATTAAGTCTATAGTAAGGAAAAATTGTGTGCAGCTACTGTAATGAAAATAATTGTTAACTGTGCAAATGTCACGCCTACCCACTTACTTAGGAAAGCATGGGTTGTAGACAAAAGAAAGCTAACAATATTTCCATTAGAAATTGTAAAGGTATAAAGGGGATTATTTCTAGCTTAATTAGGTTATTGATTCAACAAGCAAAACCTTAGAAATAAAAATATAATGGCTCAAAAATCAATTTTCACTACAAATAAAAATCTAAAAAGTTAAAATCCTAGCTTTAGAGTAGACAGACAGTACTATTATTTTCTGGGATCTGCTGTCCATTCCTGACATTCATACTAAATGATCTATGACTTCCCTGTTTGCTTCCTTTATGCACTGTATAAATCATTAAATTATATTTCCTTCTAGTAATCTTTCATACCAAGTTGATCCTATAGTTTATCGGAGAACCCAATTTCATCCTCCATTTCAGAGATTACAACACAATCTTTTTTACAAAAGCACTGAAATTACATTTTTAAAGGAAGAATGGTTTTACTACTTTTATAGCTCCTTTAAATAATAATCTACTCACAAAAGGAACACCACATGCCTCATTTACCAATTATTTAAGATTACAGGTATCAGAAAAATGTTTTTTTGTAATGCCGCTTCACCCACATGCCTAGCAGGAAAATTCATTTACCAGTGAAAAATGAAAATTCAAAGGATAGTCTTAATCCTATTTGAAATAAAGATACAGCTAGTAGTTCCTATAAAGATACTTTTCCTTTAATTAACATTGTTTTACATACATGAAGAACAGTAGTTACTTCTACCTATCTCAGAATACTTTAAAGACAAATCTTAAACAACTGTGCTATTACAAATAGCAAGTAGAATGTTAATAGCTGCAGCCACATCATTTGATATGTACATCTTCAAGCTATAGCCCATATGTAATAAATTCTGTGAAAGAGGGAAAGTATAAATCTCAATCTATTATCATTAAAATTATTATTTTTTAATAAATTGTCATACCACTTTCTAACTCTGAATCAGCTTCCAACATTTTATCCCTTGCTCTTTCAATGTCTTGGAATATCTCCAAGAATTATAAAATTTTTGCCCACTTCACATCCTCTAAGATATTTTCATCCTTTTTATCATAGCCACTTTCCTCATTTTCTTGAACAATGGCAGTGTCAACATTCCCACAGTCAGTCATTCCCTCTGTAACTCCATTTATGCTTGATTCCAATTTTATTTTCAGTGTTATCACTTTTCATTTCTTTGCTGTGCTTTTATATTTGCTGGCCAGTTCCCTTTTTGATTATCAATTTCTATAAAATATCACAGCATTTACCAGGAGACAAGGAGGCAACACAGCTACATGCTTTGTCATTTGTGCATAAGGAATAACCAATGTGCAGTGACCAGTCATTGACAAACTATAAAATAAGTGGTGTGACTGTCACAGATAATGATATGCATCTGTTATTTATGTACTGATTTGTGGACTGAAGAGCTGGCAGTAAAATCTGTACTCTATACAATACTCAGTTAATATACCAAAGCATCTTTGTATCTAATATTTAAGATAAACAGTCTTGTTATTAGACTGATGTCATTTGACTAAAGTGTGGTAACTGAAATTTGTGCCACTGAAACTGTAAAACAAGGACTTCCTGTATAAGCATATATATCTAATTATATACATCTTAAGAAAACATGTTAAAAATATCACACATACACCAAGGAAAAGTAAAGAAAAGCTACCTACCAGTATGGGATGACTGAGATTCATCATCACTATCATCATCTTTTCTTCCTTTCTTCTTGATTTTTTTAATTTTGTACTCTCTGGCATTGCCCCCACCACCTCCTCTCATGCTTCCACTGCCCTCTGGTGGGAAAATGACATAAGTTAGCATTGCCTACCTAAATCATGAAAATAATGACACTATATTGCTGTATTTAACTTTATAGCAGAAAAAATAAAGGCAAAATAAACTTTTAGACTCTTTAAATTTGAAGCTCCCTTATCAAGAGTTTAGTAAAACCAATACATAATAAAGAATAAAATATGAAATCTCTTGAGCAATCTACTTAGATAGCCTGACTGCTCTAAATGCATTCTCTTTCTCCTTCTCTAATGTCACCTCTTTTCTGGAGCTCTCAATATTTTCTTAATCAAAATCTATTCCTTCGCCTCGTCTTCTACCTTCCCCAAAAGAAGTGTGTCCTCCTTTGATCATCTGTGTTACCACAGCCTCATCAATAACCTTCTATTACAAAACTTCACTAATTTAATTATACTTATTTTGCCTTGTTGGTTGAAAGATTATTATCTGTTTTTAGAGGAGATATCCTGACTCACCTACCACTCAACCAGATTATAAACTTCTTAAGAGCAAGGATCATGTCTCATTAATGTGTATATTCTTTACAGAATGCTTGAAACACACGCTCCATAAATATTGACCATGAATATTAATTGGTTAAGTAGGAAAATATCATTGTCAATCACCTATTGACTATAGACTTAAAAAAACAAATAATAAAACAAATGCAAACACAGTAAATAAAAAAATACTATTTCAGCTTTTCCCTGCTATTTGATATTTACATGTAAAATATCTACTCTACAAAATGAAATACTTATCATTGAAACATATTACAACTGTATTATATTACTTCAAAATAAGTAACAGATTAGTCTTCTTAATAAAATAAAGTGATTACTGAAGATCTTTTTCTAAATTCTAAATAGATTTCCCTTATATTTCACCATATCCTAAACATCTATTAATTTATTCTTCCCTTGCTTTTATAATGAAAAAATTATATTTTTAAAAGCATAAGTGTAAAATAAACATGCTTTTTACATTTGGAAATAAGTTTCCTATTGGGGGGACATTCATGATTGACGTAATTCTACATAACGTAATTAAACAATTATAATACAATAGTATCACTAAGAATAAAACACCAAATGGCCCTTAACTTTTTTTTTTTTTTTTTTTTGAGATGGAGTTTCGCTCTTGTTACCCAGGCTGGAGTGCAATGGCGCGATCTCGGCTCACCGCAACCTCCGTCTCCTGGGTTCAGGCAATTCTCCTGCCTCAGCCTCCTGAGTAGCTGGGATTACAGGCACGTGCCACCATGCCCAGCTAATTTTTTGTATTTTTAGTAGAGACGGGGTTTCACCTTGTTGACCAGGATGGTCTCAATCTCTTGACCTTGTGATCCACCCGCCTCGGCCTCCCAAAGTGCTGGGATTACAGGCTTGAGCCACTGCGCCCGGCCTGGCCCTTAACTTTTAATAAGAAATAAAATATTAAATAGACTAGTTATACTGACATAAGTCATCAATTGAGAAAGGCAAATTTATAACTATATCTTCAAATAATATGACAAAATATGCATAGCTATGAATATTACTGTGATTTACTGAAGTAATTCATTAATTTTCCTGGAAGAATAGATAAATTTCATAATGCCATTTAAAGGTTTTACAGAAAAAGATTTTGGAAGAGGAAATAAACTATCTCAAAGAATTGAGTGTATTTATTAATGAAAAATGTATATTGAAGTTCTTTATCTCTGATAAAGCACTAATAACACTGTTCCTACTATAAAAATTATGGAAATACATGTTAGTTTTCCAACGCAAATTACAAGCATACCATTGATACCCAGAATAATTTCTAGTGATTATAGATTAGAAAAAGAAATTTAAAAATATTTTACTGAGAAATTCTTTCATTTAATAAGTATGTTTATAGACCACCTAAAATATATGAAGTGGTGGTTTAGGTATGTACCAAGAGTACAACAATAAATGAGATCAACAAGGTTCCCAAATAAACACAGCACAGTGATAAAGTGATGCAAATAAACTGACAAAATGAGGTGGCAGAGAGTGACTGTGGCTGCTATGTTGAAGGGTTAGGAGGCCTCTCTAAGGAAGTGGCATTTAAAGTGGAGCTCTGAATGAAAAGAAGAAACCAGTTACTTAAAGTCTGGGAGAGGGCATTCCAGGTAAAAAGAACAGTTAGCGCAAAAGCTTTAAGGTGAACATGATCCTGGCAAGTTTGAGAATTAAAAAAAAAAAAAAAAGCTACAGCGTACAGGGCTGGAACTTATAGAGAAGATGGGGGAAAACAAGACATGAGCATGATGATGAAATTAAGTTTTCACAAAAGAAAGCAGAAAACATAATCACCAATATTTCCATTTCAGTATGTAAAATTTAACACATTAGCAAACTATTTGGTTGATATTAGTTGTTTAAAGGTAAATCAATAAAATAAGAGGCCTTTCAAAGGGCATAATAAATGTAATAAATGCAAAGTTCACTGCAACAAATACAAAACTTATCTTTAAATATTTCTTGTTAACAATTTCTTACCTGCTGCTTTCCTTCTTCGCTCATCTTTTTTATCCTTTTTACTTGTACTAACGCTTTCTAAAATGGAGATTTGTTTCAGATCTTCTTCAGTGATTAAATGCACAGGATTATTTTTCATTTCCTACAATAAAACATGTTTTTTTTGGTAGGAAAAATATATAGCATTTCCAAAAACATAAAAGTTGTTCATATACTAATTATTCTTGTTTGGTTTTGTTGCTTAGAAGAATTACAGAGCTTTGTTTCAGAGCTGTCACTCTAAGGCTGTTTCTCTTTGCCCAAAATAGGTGTCTTCCCTTGCTGCTCTTGGCATTTTTGTACCCATTATTAGCTAATGAGAAATCCTATCTTGTTACTGAACAACTGATTACACAGCTGCAATCAGATGCAATATTCCTCAACTGTTATTGGCTGGTTTTACCTTACTTTAATACCATGCTCCTTCTCTTTTTGAGACTCCCAATTCCAATGCCAACTGGATACTTGAGATTATTAAAGATAATGAACCCTCCATTTCCTATCCCACCCAAATTACCATACGTTAGTTGCATACTCATATAATCTTTTGTTTCCCCCTCTGGACTCATTTTTGATAATCTCTGTTTTCAAAAAGTTTATGTTAACAATGATGAAATATTTCCAAGTTTGGATACTGGTTCTTTCTGATAGGATAAGGTCCTATAATCTCTAATGACAAAAGCATATATTTATGATAAAAATAATACTATTTCCTTTTTGCTTTTCTAAAGAAAAATGCTTTGAATGTTGACAGTTTACATGACAGAATCACCTTTTTCCAAATTTACTTTTGTGGTTAGAGGAAGAAGCCCAAGGAAAGTGATGACTATGTAAAATTTTTACTTGAGTAAAAGATCCCAAATAAAAATAATAGTCATTTAATAACTGGTAGTTAACATGGAACAGATGTTTTACATATATCTCTTATTTATTTATATTTATTGTTTCCATAGTAGGCATCATAATCCTTTCCTTAAATATAAGGAAAGTATTGGGGAGTCAAGATGGCTGAATAGACACAACTCTGGTGCACAGCACCCAGTGAGAGAGATGCACAAATTAAGAGATCTCCTAGCTCCCACCGAGGTACCAGGTGCATTTCAAAAGGTCTGGTTGGACGGTGAGCAAAGCCCAGGCAGGGCAGACCGAGGTGGGGAGGGGTGCCACTTCACCCAGAAAGTGCATCTGACCAGTGAGTAGGAGGCTCCCCATCTAGTACTCCAGTCCAGATACAGCGCTTCCCCCGAAGCCTCAGCAATACACAGAACAGGGGATTTTTGCCAGTCAAGTGCCGGGAATTACAAGCACAGAGTTGAATAATAATCCAGGACTGTGTACCAGATTGGCGCACAGATCTAAGCAAACGCAAAAGCCCATAAACCGGCTGGGAGACCCTGCGGACCAAGCTATCACCCCCTCCCCCTGCCTGGAGAGAGAGGGAGCTGAAAGCAGAAAGACAGATGGAGCAGGTGGGTGGGTCCCTACCCTCCCCCACAAACCCCAGAGGGCTGAAGCACTAACTCTAGTGGGTTATAGAGCCAGTGCCTCAGTCTGAGATGAACCCTGAATGATCCAGCCCTGTGGAGGAAAGACACAACCCACCATTTAAGGGGTGGGGCTAGGCTTCATGTTATAACAAGAAACACACGAAGCCTAAGTAGCAATGGGACAGTGTTCTTGACCACCCAGCAGTGCCTCCAGGTCAGCAGAAGAGGTAGGCCTAACTTCCCAGTGTACACAAAAAAGACACATGAAGCTTCCCTAGTAACCTGAAGGAGTCCCTAGAAACCCAGTAGCGCCTCCACAGGCAGACAAATGACCTCATCAAGCAGCTCCCTGACACCACAGCCAGGTAAATCTACGAAGATGGGAAAAAACCAGCACAAAAAAGATGAAACCATCAAAGACCAGAACACCTCTTCTCCTTCAAAGGACCACAACTCCTCAACAACATGGGAACACAACATGACAGAAAGAGTGCGACAAATTGATAGAAACAGGCTTCAGAAGGTGGATAATAACAAACTTTTCTGAGCTAAAGGAACAAGTTCTAACTCAATGCAAAGAAACCAAAAACCTTGATAAAGGTTGGACGAAACACTAACTAGAATAACCAGCTTAGTGAAGAACATAAACGACTGGATGGAGTTGAAAAGCACAGCATAAGAACTACGTGAAGCAAACACAAGTTTTAATAGCTGAATCGATCAAGCAGAAGGAAGGATATCAGAGATTGAAGATCAACTCAATGAAATGAAAAGAGAAGGCAAGACAAGAGAACAAAGAGTGAAAAGACCTAATCTATGCCTGATCTGTGTACCTGAATATAACGGGGAGAATGAATCCAAGCTGGAAAACACGCTCCAGGATATTATCCAGGAGAACTTCCCAAGCCTAGCAAGGCAGTCCAAGTTTTAAATTCAAAAACACAGAGAAATCCACAAAGATACTCCTCAAGAAGAGCAACCACAAGGCACATAATCATCAGATTCACCAGGGTTGAAATGAAGGGAAAAATTCTATGGGCAGCCAGAGAGAAAAGTCAGGTCACCCACAGAGGGAAGCCAGTCAGACTCACAGCAGGTATCTCAGAAGAAACCCTACAAGTCAAAAGAAAGTGTGGGCCAATATTCAACATCCTTAGAGAAAAGAACTTTCAACCCAGAATCTCATATCCAGCCAAACTAAGCTTCATAAGTGAAGGGGAAATAAAAGCCTTTTAGGACAAGCAATTACTGAGACTTCATCACCACCAGACCTGCCCTACAAGAGCTCCTGAAACACTAAGCATGGAAAGGAACAAGTACCAGCCACTGCAAAGGCATGCCAAATGGCAAAGACCAAAAATGCAATGAAGAAAATGCTGGCAAACCGAATGCAACAGCACATCAAAAAACTTATTCATCAAGATCAAGTAGGCTTCATCCCGGGGATAGAAGGCTGGTTCAACTTACGCAAATCTGTAAATGTAATCCATCACATAAAAAGAACCAAAGACAAAAACCACATGATGTATCAATAGATGCAGAGAAGGCCTTCGACAAAATTCAAAGCCCTTCATGCTAAAAACTCAATAAACTAGGTATCGATGGAATGTACCATAAGATGGTAAAAGCTATATATGACAAACCTAAAGCCAATATCATACTGAATGGGGAAAAGGTGGAAAAATTCCCTTTGAAATCTGGCACTAGACAAGGATGCCCTCTCTCACCACTCCTATTAATACAGTATTAGAAGTTCTAGCCAGAACAATCAGGCAAGTAAAAGACAGAAAGAGTATTCAATTAGGAAAGGAGGAAGTCAAACAGTCTCTATTTGCAGACACATAATTGTATATTTAGAAGACCCCATCATCTCAGCCCAAAATCTTCTCAAACTGATAAGCAACTTCAGCAAAGTCTCAGGATATAAAATCAATGTACAAAAATCACAAGCATTCCTATACACCAGTAACAGACTTAAACAGAGCCAAATCAAAAATGCACTGCCATTCACAATTGCTACAAAGAGAATAAAATACCTAGGAATACAACTAACAAAGGATGTAAAGGACCTCTTCAAGGAGAACTACAAACCACTGCTCAACGAAGTGAGAGAGGACACAAACAGAGAAACATTCCATGCTTATGGTTAGGAAGAATGAATGTCATGAAAATGGCCATGCTGTCCAAAGTAATTTATAGATTCTACGCTATCCCCATCAAACTACCAATGACCTTCTTCACAGAATTGGAAAAACAACTTTAAATTTCATATGGAACCAAAAGAGAGCCCACATAGCCAAGTCAATTCTAAGCAAAAAGAACAAAGCTGGAGGCATCATGCTACTAGATTTCAAACTATACTACAAGGCTACAGTAATCAAAACAGCATGGTACTGGTACCAAAGCAGAGACAGAGACCAATGGAACAGAACAGAGGCCTCAGAAGCAATGCCACACATTTACAACCATCTGATCTCTGACAAACCTGACAAAAACAAGCAATGGGGAAATGATTCCATGTTTAATAAATGGTGTTGGGAAAACTGGGTAGCTATATGCGGAAAGTAGAAACTGAACTCCTTCCTGTCACTGTACACTAAAATTAACTCCAGATGGATTAAAGATTTAAACATAAAACCTAATACCATTAAACACTAGAAGAAAACGTAGGCAAAACCATCCTGGACATAGCCATAGGCAAGGACTTCATGACTAAAACACCAAGACCAATGGCAACAAAAGCCAAGATAGACAAATGGGATCTAATTAAAATTCAGAGCTTCTGTACAGCAAGAGAAACCATCATTAGAGTGAACTAGCAACCAACAGAATGGGAAAAAATTTCTGCAGTCTACCCATCTGACAAAGGGCTGATATCCAGAATCTACAAAGAACTAAAACAGATATACAAGAAAAAAACAAACAACCCCATTCAAAAGTGGGTGAAGGATATGAACAGATGCTTTTCAAAAGAAGACACAAGAGGCCAACAAACATGAAAAAATGCTCATCATCACACGTCATTAGAGAAATGCAAATCAAAACCACATTGAGATACCATCTCAGGCCACTTAGAAGGTTGATCATTAAAAATCTGGAGACAACAGGGGCTGGAGAGGATGTGGAGAAATGGGAACAGTCTTACACAGTTGGTGAGAGTGTAAATTAGTTCAACCATTGTGGAAGACAGTGTGGCGATTTCTCAAGGACCTAGAAATTGAAATTCCATTTGACCCAGCACCCCATTACCGGGTATATACCCAAAGAACTATAAATCATTCTACTATTAAGACACATGCACATGTATGTTCATTGCAGCCCTGTGTACAACAGCAAAGACCTGGAACCAACCCAAATGCCCATCAATGATAGACTGGACAAAGAAAATATGGCACATATACACCAATGGAATACTATGCAGCCATAAAAAATGATGAGTTTGTGTCCCCTGTAGGGACCTGGATGAATCTAGAAACCATCATTTTCAAAAAACTGACACAAGAACAGAAAACCAAACACCACATGTTGTCACTCATAGGTGGGTGTTGAACAATGAGAAGACGTGGACTCGGGGAGAGAAGCATCACACACTGGGGGTAGTTGGGGGTGGTAGGGGAGGGATAGTGGGTGGTGGGAGGGATATCATGGGGAGAAATGCTGGATATAGTATGCACCTATGCAACCACCCTGCATGACCTGCACATGTACCCCAGAACCTAAAGTATATATATATAAAAAAAAAAAGATAAGGAAACTAGAGATTTATTTGTCCAAAGTCATACAGAGAAAAAACATATTTTAAATTCAGACATACATGTCAGTAAACATGTATACTTTTTAATCTCTGCTGTTTATCAGGTTAAATGCAGAAATTTATCTCGTTTTAGACTATTAAGGAGCTTAGAATGAGAACAGCTAAATATAAACTATTTACATATTTAACAAGCCCTCATGAATTTATTAACAGTTTAAAATAAATGGGCCTATTTGACCTATTTGAGAGCAGGCTTTATACGGAGATGATGCTCCCAACTAGAAACATGAAGTAAAGCGTCATTAACACAGACCTGGCAGGACCTCTATTTCAAAATACTTCGATAGCTGTTGGTCTGAGGAACTAATCAACTGGGATGGTAGCAAAATTTCTTTCTTCAATAACTTACCCTGTCTGTATTGAGGCTCTACTAGATTGAAAAAATACATTGTGTACTGATTGACAAATACACTGTATATTTGTACATATCTAAAGATACTGTTTTTGGGCATTTTGGTGTTTTAAAGTTGGACCAATACCTTCAGGAAACTTAACTGTAAAGTATGTAATTTCATTCATGTGATTTTAATTTATAAAATCAGTTCCCCAACTTTTAAGTCATATGTTTTGATGGGAATGAGAAAAAAAAAATCTGGGAGAGAAAATGAAATGATACATGAAAGGAAAATAATACATGATATAAAGTGTTCCCTTTTGCTCATCCCATTTTTCAAAAGACATCAGATGATTCTAAATTGAAAATACTGTTAAGATTAGCAAGTAAGAAATAGGTTAAATACAAACAGCTCTGGAATGCAGTTCCTAACCAGAGAGATGAAGAAACCGAGTGATCTCCACAATTCCAAACGAGGTACCAGGTTCTTTTTAATGGGTCTGGTTGGACAGTGGATATAATCCAAAGAGGGTAAACTGAGGCAGGGCAGGGCATGGCCTCACCCAGGAAGTACATGAAAATGCCTAGAGGATTGGGGGCTCTCCCCCTCCAGGATTCCGGTTCAGATACTGCGCTTCACTCACACCCTCTACAACCCATAGAACAGGAGATCTTCACTGGGCTGAAAAGCGCCTGTGAGTTACCTGAACAGAGGTGAGAAGCAACTCTGACCAGTGCCACGGGTGGTTGGCACAGATCTACGCAGAAATATTGGCTAATGCAGAGAAAGCCTGCGGGACAGAGCTACCCACACCCCAAGAAAAAGGGGAGCTGAGAAGTCGATCCAAGATGGCCAAATACGAACAGCTCTAGATTGTAGTTCCTAGCGAAAACGCAGAAGGTGAGTGATCACCGCATTTCCAAAGGAATTTTTACTGCCTACAGACCAGGATATTTCTGGGTGGAAAAATGCCACAAGTCTCCAGCGTGGCTGTTTCAGCTGGTGCAGTGGGTCTCCGCACAAAAACTCACACAAATCTGGTTGCCATTTCAACTGGCGATGGGAACACCTGAGAGACAGGGTCGCCCTTTCAACTGAAAAAATGGGGGCTGAAACAGGGAGCCAGGTGATCTGGCTTGGCTGGTCCCACCCCCACAAAGACCAGCAATCTGAAATGCTCTGGATTGAGAGTTTCACAGGAAGCACAGCTGAACCTGGGATGGTCCAGCTCTGTAGGGGGAAGGGTATCCACCATTACCGAGGCAGTCCACCACTACCGAGTCAGTCTGCCATTACCGAGGCAGTCCGCCATTACGGAGACAGTCTGACATTACTCAGGCAGACCGCCATTACTGAAGCAGTTCTAACTACACCGCAATAAACAAAACTGCAAAGAAGTTCACACAGCAGCTGAGCAGAGCCCACAGCAGCTCAGCAACACCTCTGCTGACAGACTGTGACTAGGCTACCTCCTCGCTGGGCATGGCATCTCTGAAAAAAGGCAGCAGAATGACAGGAACTTATATATAAAGCCCCACCTTCCTGGGACAGAGCACCTGGGGAAAAAAAGGTGGTTATGAATTCTGCTGCAGCAGACTTACCTGCCCAGCAGCTCTGAACAGAACAATGGAGCTCACAGCTCAGCACTTGAGCTCCTATAAGGGACAGACTGTCTCCTCAAGTAGCTCCACAACCCCCATAAAACCAAAGAGATACCTCATAAAGGAGAGCTCGGGCTGACATCTGGTGGGTATCCTTCTGGGACAAAGATAACAAAAGAAGAAACTGGCAGCAACTCCTACTATTCTGCAGCTGCTGCAGGTGATCCCCAGGCAAGCAGAGTCTGGAGTGGACCTATTGCAGTCCTACAGCAGTGGGGCCTGACTGTTAGAAGGAAAACTAAGAGAAAGAAATAACTTCATCAGCAACAAAAAGGACATCCCCTCAGAGACCCCAACCGAAAGTCACCAACCACAAAGGCCACAGGTAGATTAATCCACGAAGATGGGAAGAAAACAGCACCGAAAGGATGAAAATACCCAAAACCAGAACGCCTCTCCTCCTCCAAGGGATCACAACTCCTCATCAGCAAGAGAACAAGGCTGGATGGAGAATGAGTCTGATGAATTGACAGAACCAGGCTTCAGAAGGTGAGTAACAAACTTCTCTGAGCTAAAAGATCATGTTCTGACCCAATGCAAAGAAACTAAGAACGTTGAAAAAAGGTTTGATGAAATGCTAACGAGAATAAACAGCTTAGAAAGGAATATAAATGAATTGATGGAGCTGAATAGCACAACATGAGCACTTGGCGAAGTATACACAAGTTTCAATAGCCGAATCGACCAAGCAGAAGAAAGGATATCACAGATTGAAGATCAACTCAATGAAATAAAATGAGAAGGCAAGATTAGAATAAAAAAAAATGAACAAAGCCTCCAAGAAATATGGGATTATGTGAAAAGACCTAATCCAGGTTTGATAGGTGTACCTGAATGTGATGGAGAGAATCAATCCAAGATGGAGAACACTCTTCAGGATATTATCCAGGAGAACCTCCACAACCAAGCAAAGCAGGCCAATATTCAAGTCCAGGAAATACAGAGAACACCACAAAGATATTCCTCAAGAAGAGCAACCCTAAGGCACATAATCGTCAGATTCACCAGGGTTGAAAACAAGGAAAAAAGGCTAAGGGCAGCCAGAGAGAAAGGTCGGGTTACCCACAAATGGAAGCCCATCAGACTCACAGCAGATGTCTCAGCAGAAACCCTACAAGCCAGAAGAGAGTGGGGGCCAATATTCCACAACCTTAAGGACTTTCAACCTAGAATTTCATATCCAGCCAAACTAAGCTTTATAAGCAAAGGAGAAATAAAATCTATTACGAACAAGCAATTGCTCAGAGATTTCTACACCATCAGGCCTGCTTTACAAGAGCTCCTGAAAGAAACACTAAACATAGAAAGGAACAACCAGTACCAGCCACTCCAAAAACGTACCAAATGGTAAAGAGCATTGATGCAATGAAGAAACTGCATCAACTAATGGGCAAAACAACCAGCTAACATCAAAATGGCAGGATCAAATTGACACATAAGAATATTAACCTTAAATGTAAATGGGCGAAATGCCCCAATCAAAAGACACAGACTGGCAAATTGGATAAAAAGTCAAAACCAACTGGTGTGCTATATATAGGAAACCCATCTCACATGTAAAGATATACATAGGCTGAAAATAAAGGGACGGAGGAAGATCTACCAAGCAAACGGAGAGGACAAAAAAAAAAAAAAGGAGGTGTTGCTATCCTAGTCTCTGATAAAATAGACTTTAAACGAACAAAGATCAAGAGAGACAAAGAAGGGCATTATATAATGGTTAAAAGATCAATGGAACAAGAAGAGCTAATGATACCAAATATATATGTGCCCAATACAGGTGCACCCAGATACATAAAGCAAGTTTTTAATGACCTACAAAGAGACTTAGACTCCCACACCATAATAGTGGGAGACTTTAACACTCCACTGTTAATATTAGACAGATCAATGAGACAGAAAATTAACAAGGATATCCAGGACTTGAACTCAGACCTGGACCAAGCAAACTTGACAGGCATTCACAGAACTCTCCATTCCAAATCCATAGAATATACATTCTTCTCAGCGCCACATCACACCTACTCTAAAACTGACCACATAATTAAAAGTAAATCACTCCTCAGCAAATGCAAAATAACGGAAATCATAACAAACTCTCAGACCACAGTGCAATCAAATTAGAATTCAGAAACTAACTCAGAACAGCACAACTTCATGGAAGCTGAACCTCTTGAATGTTGACTGGATAAACAATGAAATGAAGGCAGAATAAAGATGTTCTTCGAAACCAATGAGAATGAAGACACAACACACCAGAATCTCTGGGACACCTTTAAAGCAGTGTTGAGAGGGAAATTTATAACAATAAATGCCCACGTAAGAAGCAAGGAAAGATCTAAAATAGACACCCTGTTGTCAAAATTGAAAGTGCTAGAGGAGCAAGGTCAAAAAACTCAAAAGCTAGCAGAAGAGGAGAAATAACTAAGATCAGAGAAGAACTGAAGGAGATAGAGACACACACAAAAAAACACTTCAGGGGAGGATCCAAGATGGCCGTTTAGGAACAGCTCAGGATTGCAGCTCCCAGTGAAAGTGCAGAGGGTGAGTGGAAGCAGCATTTTTATTGCCCACAGACTAGGAAATTCCCAGGCGGAGAAGCTCCACAGGTCACCAGCGCGGCTGTTTCGGCCAGTGCGGCTGTGCCGGCGGGCGCCGCTGCTTTGCCCCGCGCGGCTGCTTTGTTGGCGCCCCGGAGCAGCGGTTCTCCATACAAAATACACTGGTACGGGTGCCCTTTTGGCTGGCGACTGGAGCCACCGGAAGTCGCCCATTCGTCTGTTTAAAAAGGGGACTGAGCAGGGAACCAGAACAGTAGATTCCAGGGCAAAAAAAAAAAAAAAGCACCACAAACCTCAGTGCCGCTGTTTAAGCCAGCGCAGTGAGTGGCCGCAAGGGAAAACAAACAGACCATGGCGCCTCTTCAACAGGTGACTGGAACACAAACTTAAAAAAGGCTCTGAGGCAGGGAGCCAGGCGATCAGGCTCAGCTGGTCCCACCCCCACAAAAGAACAGCAGCCAGAAACTCTGGATTGAGAGTTTCACAGCAAGCGCAGCTGAACCCGGGACGGTCCAACTCTGTGGGGGAGGGGCGTCCGCCATTAGCGAGGCAGCCCGCCACGACGGAGGTAGTCGGCCAATGCTGAGGCAGCCCACCGTTGCCAAGGCAACCCGCCATTGCTGAGGCAGCCTGCCGTTGCCAAGGCAACCCGCCATTGCTGAGGCAGCCTGCCGTTGCCAAGGCAACCCGCCACAGCACAGAGACTCTGCCTCAACAGAGGTGGGCCACCATTGTCAAAGCAGTTCTAACTACACCTATATAAACAGGACTGAAGGGAAGTTCACTCGGCAGCTGGGTGGAGCCCACAGCAGCTCAGCAAACCCTCTACAGGCTGACAGTGACAAGGCTGCCTCCTTGCCGGGCAGGGCAGGTCTGAAGGAAAAAAAAAAAGGAAGGCAGCAGCATAACGGAAACTCATAAATAAAGCCCTAAATCCCAGGGACAGAGCACCCGGGAACAAAAAGCAGTTTATGAGTTCTGCAGCAGCAGACCTAAACGTACCTGCCCAGCAGCTCTGAATGAACAACAACAGAGCTCACAGCTCACCATTTGAGCTCCTATAAAGAACAGATCGTCTCCTCAAGCAGCTCCCTGACCCCTATATATCCAAAGAGACACCTCATAAAGGAGAGATCAGACTGACACTAGGCGGGTAAACTTCTGGGACAAAGATAGCAGAAGAAGAAAACTGGTAACAACCCTTACTGTTCAGCAGCTGCTGCAGGTGAACCCCAGGCAAGCAGGGCCTGGAGTGAACCTCAGCAGACCTACAGCAGAGGGGCCAGACTGTCAGAAGGAAAACCAAGAAACAGACATAACCTCATCATCAACAAACAGAACATCAATCTGAAAGATTTGAGACCCAACCTGAAAGCCAGCAACTACAAAGTCGACAGGTGGATAAATCCTTAAAGACGGGAAGAAACCAGCGCAAAAAGGATGAAAACACCCGAAACCAGAACACCTCTCCTCCTACAAGCGATCACAACTCCTCACCAGCAAGGGAACAAGGTTGGAGGGAGAACGAGTGTGAAGAAATGACAGAATCAGACTTCAGAAGGTGGGTAGTAAGAAACTTCTGTGAACTTAAAGAACATGTTCTAACCAAATGCAAAGAAACTAAGAACCTTGCAAAAAGATTTGATGAAATGCTAACGAGAATAGACAAAATAGAAAGGAACATAAGTAAATTGATGGAGCTGAAAAACGCAACATGAGAACTTCGTGAAGCATGCACAAGTATCAACAGCCGAATTGACCAAGCAGAAGAAAGGATATCAGAGGTCGAAGATCAACTCAATGAAATAAAATGGGAAGGCAAGACTGGAGAAAAAAGGGTAAAAAGGAATGAACAAAATCTCCAAGAAATGTGGGACTATGTGAAAAGACCTAATCTACGTTTGATAGGCGTACCTGAATGCGACGAAGAGAATGAATCCAAGCTGGAAAATACTCTTCAGGATATTATCCAGGAAAACTTCCCCAACCTAGCAAGGCAGGCAAACATTCAAGTCCAGGAAATACAGAGAACACCACAAAGATATTCGTCAAGAAGAGCAACCCCAAGGCACATAATTGTCAGATTCACCAGGGTCGAAATGAAGGAGAAAATACTAAGGGCAGCCAGAGAGAAAGGTCGGGTTACCCACAAAGGGAAGCCCATCAGACTCACAGCAGATCTCTCAGCAGAAACCCTACAAGCCAGAAGAGAGTGGGGGCCGATATTCAACATCCTTAAAGAAAAGAACTTTCAACCCAGAATCTCCTATCCAGCCAAACTAAGCTTCATAAGTGAAGGAAAAATAAAATCCTTTGGGAACATGCAAGTACTCAGAGATTTCGTCACCACCAGGCCAGCTCTACAAGAGCTCCTGAAAGAGGCTCTACACATATAAAGGAACAACAAGTACCAGCTCAACTAAAGGGCAAAACAGCCAGCTAGCACCAAAATGGCAGTATCAAATTCGCACATAACAATATTAACCCTAAATGTAAATGGACTAAATGCCCCAATCAAAAGACACAGACTGGCAAATTGGATAAAAAGACAAAACCCATCGGTGTGCTGTATCCAGGAAACCCATCTCACTTGCAAGGATACACAAAGGCTCAAAATAAAGGGATGGAGGAAGATTTACCAAGCAAATGGAGAGCAAAAAAAACCAGGAGTTGCAATTCTCGTCTCTGATAAACTAGACTTTAAAGCAACAAAGATCATAAGAGACAAAGAGGGACATTATATAATGGTAAAAGGATCAATGCAACAAGAAGAACTAACGATCCTAAATATATACGCACCCAATACAGGAGCACCCAGATACATAAGGCTAGTTCTTAATGACTTACAAAGAGACTTAGGCTCCCACACAATAATAGTGGGAGACTTTAACACCCCATTGTCAATATTAGACAGATCAACCAGACAGAAAATTAACAAGGATATCCAGGACTTGAACTCAGACCTGGACCAAGCAAACCTAATAGACATTTACAGAACTCTCCACCCCAAAGCCACAGAATATACATTCTTCTCAGCACCACATCACACCTACTCTAAAATTGACCACATAATTGGGAGTAAATCACTCCTCAGCAAATGCAAAAGAATGGAAATCGTAACAAACAGTCTCTCAGACCACAGTGCAATCAAGTTAGAACTCAGAATTCAAAAACTAACCCAGAACCGCACAGCTTCATGGACACTTGCCTCCTCCCAAGCCTAAACCAGGAAGAAGCCGAAACCCTGAACAGACCCATAACAAGGTCTGAAGTTGAGGCAGCAATTAAGAGCTTACCACCCAAAAAAAGCCCAGGTCCAGATGGGTTCACAGCGGAATTCTACCAGACTTTGAAGAGGAGCTGGTACCATTCCTTCTGAAACTATTCCAAACAATACAAAAAAGAGGGAATTCTTCCCAAATCATTTTATGAGACCAACATCATCCTGATTCCAAAACTCGGCAGAGACTCAACAAGAAAAGAAAACTTCAGGCCAATATCCATGATGAACATAGATGCAAAAATCTTCAATAAAATACTGACAAGCCGATTGCAACAGCACATCAAAAAGCTTATCCACCACGATCAAGTAGGCTTCATCCCGGGGATGCAAGGCTGGTTCAACATACGCAAGTCTATAAACGTAATTCACCACATAAACAGAACTAAAGACAAAAACCCCATGATTATCTCAACTGATGCAGAGAAGGCCTTTGACAAAATTCAACAGCCCTTTATGCTAAAAACCCTCAATAAGCTAGGTATTGATGGAACGTATCTCAAAATAATAAAAGCTATTTATGACAAACCAACAGCCAATATCATACTGAATGGACAAAAACTGGAAGCATTCCCTTGAAATGTGGCACCAGACAAGGATGCCCTCTCTCACCACTGCTATTCAATTTAGTATTAGAAGTTCTAGTCAGAGCAATCAGGCAAGAAAAAGAAATAAAGGGCATTGAAATAGGAAAGGAGGAAGTCAAATTGTCTCTATTTGCAGATGACATGATTGTATATCTAGAAGACCCCATCGTCTCAGCCCCAAATCTCTTGAAACTGATAAGCAAGTTCAGCAAAGTCTCAGGATACAAAATCAATGTGCAAAAATCACATGCATTCCTATACACCAATAACAGACTTAAAGGGAGCCAAATCAAGAACAAACTTCCACTCATAACTGCCACAAAGAGAATAAAATACCTAGGAATAAGGAACGTAAAGGACCTCTTCAAGGAGAACTACAAGCCACTGCTCAACGAAATAAGAGAGTACACAAACAGATGGAGAAACATTCCATGTTCATGGTTAGGAAGAATCAATATCATGAAAATGGCCATACTACCCAGAGTAATTTACAGATTCAATGCTATCCCCATCAAGCTACCAATGACCTTCTTCGCAGAACTGGAAAAAACCACCTTAAACTTCATATGGAACCAAAAGAGAGCCCGCATAGCCAAGTCAATTCTAAGCAAAAAGAACAAAGCGGGAGGCATCACACTACCGTACTTCAAACTATACTACTAGGCTACAGTAATCAAAACAGCATGATACTGGTGCCAAAACAGAGATATAGACCAATGGAACAGAACAGAGGTCTCGGAGGCAACACAACATATCTACAACCATCTGATCTTTGACAAACCAGACAAAAACAAGCAATGGGGAAAGGATTCCCTGTTCAATAAATGGTGTTGGGAAAGCTGGCTAGCCATGTGCAGAAAGCAGAAACTGGACCCCTTCCTGACACCTTACACTAAAATTAACTCCAGATGGATTAAAGACTTAAACATAAGACCTAACACCATAAAAACCCTAGAAGAAAATCTAGGCAAAACCATTCAGGACATAGGTGTAGGCAAGGACTTCATGACCAAAACACCAAAAGCATTGACAACAAAAGCCAAAATAGACAAATGGGACCTAATCAAACTCCACAGCTTCTGCACAGCAAAAGAAACAGTCATTAGAGTGAATTGGCAACCAACAGAATGGGAAAAAATTTTTGCAGTTTACCCATCTGATAAAGGGCTGATATCCAGAATTTACAAAGAACTAAAACGGATTTACAAGAAAAAAACTAACACGCCCATTCAAAAGTGGGCAAAGGATATGAACAGACACTTTACTAAAGAAGACATACATGAGGCCAAAAAACATATGAAAAAATGCTCATCATCACTGGTCATCAGAGAAATGCAAATCAAAACAACATTGAGATACCATCTCACGCCAGTTAGAATGGCGATCACTAAAAAATCTGGAAACAACAGATGCTGGAGAGGATATGGAGAAATAGGAACACTTTTGCACTGTTGGTGGGAGTATAAATTAGTTCAACTATTGTGGAAGACAGTGTGGCGATTCCTCAAGGACCCAGAAATAGAAATTCCATTTGACCCAGCAATCACATTTCTGGGTATATATCCAAAGGGTTACAAATCGTTCTACTATAAGGACACGTGCACACGAATGTTCATTGCAGCACTGTTGACAATAGCAAAGACCTGGAACCAACCCAAATGCCCATCGACGATAGACTAGATAGGGAAAATGTGGCACATATACCCCATGGAATATTATGCAGCTATCAAAAACGATGAGTTTGGGTCATTTGTAGGGACATGGATGAACCTGGAAACCATCATTCTCAGCAAACTGACAGAAGAGCAGAAGATCAAACACCGCATGTTCTCACTCATAGGCGGGTGTTGAACAATGAGAACACATGGACACAGGGAGGGGAGCACTACACACTGGGGTCAGT